>NC_090930.1:907487890-908112280 GCF_040938575.1 Ambystoma mexicanum
TGGTATAGCTTTGCGCACCTAAACTTGAGCCAGTTCTTATATCTAGTTCTGATGTTGGTTATATTTTTCTACCTGATCACAAACAGTTGGTTCATTGCCTCTCGCTTCTGTAATCTATACAAACTTTTTCTTAACATCAAATCGTGATCATACACGTGTAACTTAGGTAAAGCAACTGCTTGTTTTCTGGAGCTTGTGTTTGTGTTACTTTGAAATGCCTGCATCATGTCTGAATGTGTCACACTTTTGGCACAATTTTTTGATGACATTATTAATAATTCTTGGTTCAAACATGACTGGAAGTTGGCCAAAGACTCCTCCGACCATTATACCACCGTTATATACTATAAGATTGCCTTGAGAGTGAGTATCTCTCTCCTGGGAGGTACCTTGCTGAATCAGCCACTTAGCAGTTAGTTGGTTATGATCACTGGTTGTTGTGTCAACAATTTCAAAGTCAATAAAAGCATGAAAGAATTCCTCGTTAGTGTAAATGTAATCAATTGTAGAGTGAGAAGCCCCTCTCTGCCAGGTCGAATGGGGAGGATATCAGACTTGAATGCTCCATTTAACTTGTGAAAATTGTGATGTTTTACAAATTGGTTCCACTTAGCGATGCTGCTTCAGTTATTATTTGCTTTGACATTTAAACAGTCAAAGTTTAGGTCGCCTGCAATAAGAAATTTTGATATAGTGGTATCCATTGTAATTAGATTTAACAATTTGCTTAGATCTTTAAAGAAGCATTTGTCGGATATACCCACCGGGTTCCAGTACACATTTATTATGGCATATGTTGTTGAATACAGTTGTAATCGCGCTATTTGCATATACAGATTTGGAGAGGCCCAAAGGTTAATGCTAGTGTCAGGACTTGCATAGATGGCCATTAAAAGGCCAGAGGTTGGTCTTCCATGAAGACCTTTTTGAGCAGGATTCAATAGTACGCCATAATTGTCCCGTAATGGGGGTGATGTTAATCATGTGTCTTGTAGCATTATCAGGTTGAACTTACATAAGTAGTTGATGTTATTATTTAGCATATGAGAGAAACCCCTAGTATTCCAACTAATTAGGGCAAATTCACTAACTACTGACTCTTGTTCTAGTTACTTTTGTTTACTCAAACAATTGCAATCCTTATTCAATTTCTGGCCACCAGACAAACTTTGGCATGTTGCTTGATGGATGACCTTGTGAGATTTTGATAACTTATTTTTCACAGCGAATTCGAAAACATCGATTTTTTTTCTTCGAGTTTTCACACATTTCCTTGACAACAGATGCAGGGGTAGACCCCTGCAGCTCCCCTCAGATCACCCCACTTTAAATAATACCCCAAACCAACCCGTCCTCTATTTTCTCGAGGAAATGTGTGTACATTTTATTAAAAAACTAATTTTCTGCCTCAGAGTGTTTGAGTTTGATATTTTCATGCAGTACCCAGGGTTGGACTGGCCTATAGGGAACTCTGGAAATTTCCCAGTGGGCCTCTGCACATTGGGCCTCTTTTGTGTGTTATTTCCACATTTTCCCATTGGAAAAGGGTTGGGATTGCTAAAAATGTATAATATGGGGCCACTTTGAAGATTATATCGAGGGCCTCTTTTTGTTTCCTATCCACCCCTGGCAATACCCTTCAGTCATCTGTTGGTCACTGTATCCTATTGTCAACTCCTTTCTGTTGCTCTGGTTCTGCTCAGCTTTGTTATTGTCACCCCCTCCTTCCTTGTTGAATGTCTTTACCCCCTCACACCTCAAACTATCATCCTTTCTCCTATCCTCCCGCCCCTGATAAGATTCTTGAGTCTACTTTTACTTTAAATCTTCAGCACTACATTGAAATGCCCCCATTCACTTGGGCCTGTATTTGACCTGTGTTGTGGCATTAAGTCTCTTTTGCTAACAACTCTCAATATCCAGGCTTTGACTAACATCTCAGCAGGCATCAACACTGTTCACCATATCCTTCTCGATCTCCTTCTCAATTGTATAAATCGGCATTGCTCAGTCTTGACGTTCCGTTTTCTTGCTAATTGGTGTAAATGTGTTTCCCTCGCTTCACTTTTGCCCCTCACCCTCTCACCTGTGGAGTTCCTCCAGGTTCTTCACTCTCTCGTCCTCTGTTTAATCGATATGTGCAGCAGCTCACCTCCCACATCTGCTCATTTTGTTTCTCCTTTTTTGTATAAGCTAGTTACACCCAGCTGTATATCCTTTTGGCGGTGGAGCTTGGTGCCACAGCGGCTATATTTTAGGTGTGAAGCAAATAAAAGTCTTTTATTATTTTGCCAAAAACAAAAAAGACAGATTCATAAAGACCGCTCTGAGACAACTCAGAGCAGTCTTTCTAAATCTAACTGTCATTGCCCTGCCCCACACGAGTGCACGCAGGGGCTGCTGGGACAGAAGCTGCAGGAGTATTAGGGGGGGAAAGGGGGGGGGTGGGTGTGTGTGTGTGTGTGTGTGTGTGTGTGTGTGTGTGTGTGTATATATATATATATAAGGTAAGTCTGTCTGTTACTGCGTATTTGTGTTTGTTTATTTATTTTATTACATTTGCTATTCGCCCAGACCCTGAGGTATCACGGCGTAGTTACAGACAGTACAAACTTGCATTCTTATAGTTGTGAGACAATGCTTAGTTACAGGCAGTTTAAAGTTACATGCTTGACAATTGTGGGCAGAGGAAGGCTGGAATGTCCTCTGGGTTTGGGTGGTTAGTATTGGTTGAATAACCAAGTTTTCAATGATTTTTTGAATAGTTGGCGAGACTCTTCTTGTTTGATGTTTGTTGGGAGAGCATTTCAGTATTTTGGGGCTATAACTTTGAAGCTGCTGCCCCCTGCTCTTGAGCTTTTGAATCTGGGGATGGCATGGGGGAGGCTATTGCTGGATCGGAGCTGTCTGGAGGGTGCTTTTTATGTAATAATATTGTTGAGATATTTAGGAGAATTATTGGCAATGCATTGTGTGTGATGCACAAGGTTTTGAAGATAACTATTGCCTTGATTGGAAGCCAATGGTTATTTTTCCTGATGGTAGAGATGTGCTCATTCTTTTTTATTCCCAGTGCTGTTTGAAGAGCTTTATTCTGTATGAGCTGGATTTTGGTCGGATTAGCATTGGAAGTACCTAGCAGGAGTACATTACAATAGTCCAACTTGGAGAGTACAAGGGCTCTTACAAGTGTGATGCAGTTTTTAGGTGTAAGGAATTTACTGCTTAATGAGATGAGCTTGGTGGTGTATGAGGTAGCTGAGGAGAGGGCATTAACTTGTTTGGTCATGGATAAGCTGGCATCCAGGTACACGTCTAGCGTTTTTACCTGTTTGAGAACTGGGATTGTGGTGCCATCATCTCGCGCCTTGAAACACTTGTGTATAGGCGCGTTACAAATGCCATATCATATCATATCATATCAATGGTGAAGGAGGCATAAATAGGCTGAAGGGATTTTAATCTGGGGTCAGACCCAATTATTAGCAGCTCAGTTTTATCGTCGTTTAGACAGAGACTATTGTGGGTCATCCAGTTTTGGATGAGAGCATCTATTTGGTTGATGATTGAGGTGTCTTTCTCATGGTTGCCCGATAGAGGGATAAGGATCTGGGTGTCACCAGCGAAGCAGGGCTGTGAATAGCAATTTAGTGTAGGCATTGTCAAGGGTGGGGGAGAGGCAGGATCCTTGGGGGATGCCTATGGGGACTGGAATAGGGTCAGCAGAAGCTTTGCAAATTGATACTCTTGAGGTCCTGTCGGCTAATAAAAGGATTTGACCCAACTAGTGTCGTCTTTGGAAAAGTTAAAATTATTAGAGAGGGTGACACAGAGTTTGTCGTGGTTGACGAGGTCGAACGCGGCAGAGAGGTCTAGGAGCATTAAAAGGCAGAGTTTGCCTGCGTCTCTGTTAGTGTCCATTTGTATTTTCAAATCGAGGAGAACTTTTTCAGTGCTGTGATTGGGACAAAAGCTTGATTGTCTGTCGCCCAATAATTGATTATGTTCGAGGTGGTTTTGGATTTGGCTGTATGCTATTTTGTCTATTATTTTCAAAAGGAAGGGGACTGTTGTTATGGGGCGGTAGTTAGTGGGAGTGGATGGGTCAAGTGTTGGATTTTTTAGTAGAGGGGTTACCCAGGCCTTTTTGATGCTAATGGGCACTGTGTTGGAGTTAAAGGAGGCATTGACGAAGTTAGTGATGAGTGGGGTTAATGTGGGTGTGCAGAGTTTAACGAACTATGGGGGGAAATTATCTCTTTTTGGGTGACAGGGTGAAGTAGAAGGGTGTGGTGGGCTTGGTAGATGGAGCCTTCTCGAGGGTGGTGGGTCTTTTGCCTGCTAGACATTGTTTTTTTGCTGTAATTTTGTTTTGTAGTAGGAGTATTTTGGAAGCTAGTGCCTCTTGGATTGTGGTGCACCAGGTTTTGCTGGCATTGGTGGGGGATGCGGTTTGGTATGGGTTCTCTAGTTCTCTGAATATGGAGAATAATTCCTTTGAATTGAAGGAGGCATTGGTGATTCTTTGGTTGAAGGCATTTGCTTTTTTGGTTATTATGGCTGTTTTGTAGGTTTTGTTAGCGATGTTAAAGACCGTGACTGAATCAGGGGTGTTCATTTTTTTTGTGGGCATGTTCAAGCGCTCTTTTGGTGCGTCTTAAGGAAACTAGTTCCTCGTTGAACCAGAAGCTAGTGCATTTGTCTGGTCTGCGGGTTTTAGTGATGACGGGAGCTAGCAAATTAATGGTGTTTGCATTTTCTGTAGCACTCTGCCAGGTCAGGAGGATCATTGCTATCTGGGTTAGTGGCCGCTAGCAATGCTTGTAAGGCAGGGGATAGGTTTTCGGCTGTGAGTTTTTTGATATTTCTGGTTTCAAAGGTTTCGCTCGAGTATTTGTGTGCCATGCTTGATGCCGAGCTTCACGCTGTGCTTTACTCTCCGTGATGAGATCACAGTTTGATCTAAGTATAAAGCAGCCCGAATTTGCTATTCTACATGCATAGCGTAGTGATCTAATCCAGCGCGGCATTAACAGTCACCTCCCCTGGTCCAATCATCCTTCCCATATCCTAGCCACAGCAGTATCAACCATCAATTTCACCAGTACCAAGAACAGTGTTTCTCAATTCAATTTAATTCACGAGACAAAAATACTGAGGTACCTCACATTACCTGCTTCCAACAACCGTGTCCTGATGACAGTTCGGTCCATTTAGACATCTGGCACTACTACAGCATCATCTTTTGGTTATTTGCGTTCCGAACCAGAAACACCCATTGTTTATTGTGTCGACAACAATTGCGTACAACTATTAATGAGTAGTACATGAAATTGCAAGAATAATCCTGCTACTAACCCTCACAACAATGTGTAGCTAATTGTGTCAATGTACCTTTTTTTCCTTTTGGTTTATGTTTTTAAGGCCTCATGGTGAGTTATAGGCTGCCATTTTTTAGATGTCTGTCCAATATTAATTAAAGCCTGTTTTTTGGATTCATCCCCTTAATTTGTGACCCTTTGTTCTGGCTAGTATTTGTTAAAACTAGCTTTTGCTGCATTCCACACCTAGCTGTAATGTGTCCCTGAACAGGGGTAGCTTCGTATGAACTGACATCCAAGTGTTGTCTGCACTCACAAGCCTCATCTTTGTATAAACAATGAGACAATGGAAAACACACTCTGGTCATGTGTTCGGGCTGAACTACATTGTAGCGATTCTTGGAACAAGGCTTACCGTGGATAAGAAAACCAACAGCACTATTGTAACTTCATGGACATGCAAATTTGTTTAATCCATTGTACAATATTGTAATATTTGATATGCGAACTGGGCACAAACTCTAGCCAGTAACTTATTAGCTTGGAGAGAGGCTGGACAATATCTAAAAAATGGTATAAATATGTCTGTGTTTAGATGTCCAGCACTCTCACCCCTCACTATGTCTGCTGGTACACACTGCAAGATGTTTGGAGCCAGATAGCTATCTGTGTTGCTTTGTACCTGTACAAATAAAAGATACTTGTATCTTTTCAACCCGTGATTGGTGTATTTCATTTGTGGTACTAAGCCTCGAAATTTCTTTGATCTTTCAGATGGCACCCGAATAGGGACCCTCAAGATTGATGTCACCTCACTGAAGAGAAGACGCGGCTATCGGACTGGGATCAGAGAGTGAGAAAAAAAGGGGGCCCCTTTGTATGTGACGCAACACGTCGACAGTACTGCACAATCCGATCCCTGAACGGTGAGCACGTGGTCCGAGAGGGCATCTTGACAAGGGTCCCCATATCGAGGCGGGTTCTTTGCGGAAATCGCCAACGACGAGGGTCCTTTGTGATCTGATCGGACCTCCTTAGCCCTTTGCAATCAGGCGAGTTGTGCCCCGATTCCTAAGTATACTTATATTTGGTTGTAGATTTGATCTTGCAAGTTCAAACAATGCCAGGTAACACCAGTGATCTGATATGCCTGGGAAATTATCTGCCTGGTTTCAGGGGTTTATTCAGCAGAGATAGACAATCTTTGGAATTTGGCCGACCGGCACCACAAGAGGGGTCACCAGCATGTACTATAAATACGGCATTGGTAGTATAGTATTCAACGATATTTGGTACAGACAAACTAGACATACTTCTGAATTTCAGTGGCCAGTTCATGGCAGTTTTGAAATTGCCAGTATAGAGTATTTAGAGTCTATATTGTTAAATAAAAAGGCTAAGCCTGCAGCATTCAATGTAATCCAGAATTGGAAAAGGGAAGCTATGCAGCAACTTAAGAGTAAAGAAAAACATTCACGTTGTCAGATGTCTAAGCATTATTGTATGATCAACAGAAACAGTCAGAGACTATTAGAAACATGGATAGGGCTTTCCAACTTGATGTACAAAAAATATATCTGTCTTAGGATTTTCATGCCTCAGACGAGCTAATCGATAAACTTTTAAATTAACGTAGGACTGTTACCACTGCACCACCTCCTTATGTGCCTCTTCCTGCCATCTTAACTCTTCCCGCTGTTGCACCTCCTCCTGTTGTTTTCCTGTTCTTCCCGTTGTTCCTCCGCCTCCAGTAGTTGTTCATCTGCCTGTTGTTGTCCTCTCTTCTGTATCTCCCCCTTTACTGATAATTGCTGTTCCCGTGACTCTGTCTTTACCACCAGTGGTAGTGTCTCCACTACCTGTGGAACAAGACTTGTCTAAACTTTCTTTCCCAAGTGGTTCTGCCCCACGTGTAGCAATTGAAGGGGCGAGAGCCGAATCAAAAGTAGTGACTCATAGTACAGTTTCTAAAGCTAGAAAGAAAATATGTACGCATGGGCTAAGAAATGTATAGAAGAAAGTGAAGAATCAGCAGTCTTAGCTTCAATTTCTGACCAAGAAATTATTCCCGAACAGAATATTTTGATAGAAGGGATGGGAATGCCCCTGGCCAAAATGTGGAGTAATCTAACGGACATGGATGTCCCACAAGGGTTGAGGGATTTGAATGTGTTGGCTTATTCAAGGGACACTGCGGAGAAAATACATGAGTGTGTTGAGAGGGTTTTTGAGTTTAAGAGGGAGTTAGATCGGTTATGGAATGATGAAATAGATGGTGATAGATTGGATTCTTCATATGTGCAGAAACAATTTCTTCCTTCATGTAAGTCAATGAGTGAAAAGACGCACTTTGATGGATCTCAGATGTTTTGGTTTCTCCCATTGAAGTATATGACACGTTTAGTCAGTATACTCCAGAAATGCAAAGGAAAGTGTTACAGGTAATGGTAGAATACCTGCAGGATGACTGCACGAAGAAAAAAGTTTGTTGTCCCACAGATTTGATGGTCATTTACAAGAGAGCATTTTTACCTTATACTGCTTTGACTACTTTATCGCTCGATTTGGCTTTATTGCTTAAACGTTCAGAGTTGCCTACTTCGCAATTCCCTATGAGGGAACTTCCTCCGACATTTGCTCCTAAAGTAGAGATTCCAGCTAATGCCGCAGCAGGCATAGCAGCTGCCACTATTGAAGCTCATTATATTTCACAATTTATTCATGTTTCATTCTCTAGGCAAGAAGTGAATACTATTAGACAGTCAATCCCAGATTTTAGGAAAAATCCAACAGGGTTTTATAAAGAAATAGAGTCTGTCTTGCATTCATCAGTTTTCATGCTGGGTGATATAGACTTGTTGTTCCCTGTGATCCTACCTGCTGATTTATGGAAACAGATTTTAACTGTAGATGATCAGGCAGGGCTGGGTGACACATGGGTTAGCTTGGTACTGATAGATGGAGAAAGGAAAGCTGATGAGAGAGCGCCACAGGTGATACTGACACTGCCAGACAGAATAATAACAAAATTGAAGACTTTGGTTCCCGAGAGAAGAATAGTTTGGGACAAGCTTACTGCTTGCACCCTGGGGAAATCTGAAGGTGCTACCAAATTCTTTAATCAGTTCGAACAAGTATTTTCAAATTTTAGCTGTCAGGATTTAAGCACTGAGTCAGGAATAAAGTTGTTTGTGGACAAATTTGTGCGTGGATTGTGCCTGATATCTATTCACAAATGATGACTTCCGAAAGCGCCAGGCAAGCTAAATCGCAGTCCGAGGTATTAAACATGGCTCAGTATTATGAAAGTAGAGTCAATAGTGAAAAAGAGAGGATAGAAAAGAAGGGAGACTTGAAATCAAAAGTATTATTGCAACAGATAGTTAGAGGAACCAGAGGTGGGGGTACACAGTTTAGAGGTCAGATTGCTCCACAGAGTAATGCGCAGATGGGTCCTGTACACATGAACCAATGTGCTTATTGCAGACAAGTAGGTCATTGGTGAGCACAATGCCCGATCCTTCAGCAATGATGGAATAACACATATGTTACCATGGTAGATGATTCAGAGGCCGCCCTGGGGTAGGGGGTCCTGGTAGAAGTCAGTTCGCTCAGAATCCACAGTCATTCTCACAAGATAATCTGCAACCTAGTGTTGATAGTAGGAATATTTCTGATAATCCTTCTACTGCCTACCTTTCTGAGGATCTTGCTTTTGACAATATACTGTTCTGTTAGGACAGCCCGAAGCAGAATCTGGAACCAGTGCCTATGCCCGTTGATCAGAAAGGGCCCTATGTTGAAATGAAGGTGCGGAATAGGAGGCATCTATTTTTGATTGATACCGGAGCATAGAAGTGTTCCATAGATCATTCGCTGGTTCCAGGTATCCCAATGTCAGGGCAGAATAACATTTCTGTAGGGTTTTCTGGTACGTGAGTGGTTAGTCCGGTTTCTCAGCCGGTACCGATTTCACTGGGGCCATACACCGATCAATGTCAATTTCTTTTAATGGCAAATTGTGGCGAAAACTTGTTGGGGTTGAATCTGTTGAAGGAATTAAATGCGCTAATTCATTGTTCTCCGGATGGAGTACATTTGACAATTTCAACTCAGCAAACCTCTGCTTCACAATTTCTGACTAGGCCTTTACCGATTGAATTGGATGAAGTTCTGGCTTGTTTATGGGCAGTTGATGACAATGATGTTGGTATTTTTACAAATTTAACCTGTTAAAATTGTCTTGAAACCAGGTGTTAAGTTGCCACGTATTCCACGATATAAAATTTCAGTTGATGGTGAGCAAGCTTTAAAGAGTATAGTTTCCGATTTTGTACATCGTGGAGTAATTGAAGAAATTGCAGTAAGTTTGTGCAAAAGCCCGATTTTACCGTTGTACAAGAAAGGGGATAATGCGATTCCTTTTCGGTTTATTATTGATTTACATGCTATCAATAAGATTGTTGCTCCACAATTTCCAATTGTGCCTGATGTGACCACCATACTAACAATGATTCCAGCTTCAGCCACTCATTTCAGTGTTGTGGATCTTAAGAACGCTTTCTTTAGTATTCCCGTACACATTGATAGTAGATACTTGTTCACGTTCACCCTAGAGGGACGCTTGTTTACATTCACTCGTGTGCCACAAGGGTACACTGAGAGTCCAAGTATTTACAGTAGAGCTTTGAAGGAACATCTCGATACACTTGAGTTGCCTTCTACTTGTGTTGTTGCCTACTCATCTAGCAGTGCATGGGCATAAGGCTTCATTGAAAAAGTTTCAATATTGTCAACAGTAGGCCGCCTATTTAGGCTATCTCCTGTCAAAGGAGGGAAGAAGACTGACACCTGAACAGATAAAAAGCATCCCTAGCATGTCTGTCCCAAATACACAGAAAGAGGTCAGAGCCTTGATAGGCATGGCTTCATACTGTAGACAGTGGATCCCTAATTTCTCATTAATGATAAAACCAATGTTGGCATTGACAAAGAAGGGAATTTCTTTGCCACTACTGTGGAGCTTGGATCACCAGAAAGCTTTTGATCTGCTCAAGGCTGCATTGTGTTCAGCACCAGTTTTGGGCACACCAAATTATGACATGGCCTTTGTATTATATGAGCATGAATGTGATGGATGTGCTTTGGCTGTGTTAACACAGGATAAAGGAGGCAGAAATAGACTGTGTGGTTATTTTTCCTACACGCTTGATCGTGTTGCATGCGCTTTGCCAAGATGCTTGAGAGCTGTCGCTGCTGCATCCGTAAAACAAAGTGAGGGTATAGTTTAAGGTCACTCTTTAACTGTGATGGTACCCGACACAGGAGACATTGGGCCTGATCAAGACTTTGGCAGTAACGCTGGCGGTATTACCGCCGGCGGTATTAGCCCTACCACCTAACTCCCCGGCACTAATAGCACCGGATCACAAGTTCGGCGGTAATGTAATTCCCCATTCCCCATTGAGCCCATTCGGGAATGCTCCATTCCCCATTGGGCTCAATGGGGAAAATTCACGCTCTTACCGCCGGCGGATTTCCCGCCAGCGGTAATAGCGTGAATTTTTGGCGGATTTCCCCCCAGCCAAGAGCTGGGGTGAAATCCGCCAAAGTCCTGATTTGGCGGACCCCTAAATCTGGCGGTAATAGCGTGACCGCCGGATTTAAGGGTTACCGCCAAAGTCATGATGAGGCCCATTGTATTGAACAGAACGCAAACGCAACATTTTACATCTGCACAATTAACAAGATACAAGCTGATTCTATTGCACCGCATATCAAAATTACAAGATGTTGCGCATTAAATCCGGCCAAATTATTGCCTCTCTCGAAAGAAACTGCTTGCAGTGACAATATGTCACATGACTGCCTCTATATCACAGAGCAAGAAACCAAAGGCAGGATTGATTTAAATGATAGACCATTGAAAGATCCACAAGTGGAGCTGTTTTGCGATGGCTCCTGCTTCAAACTTCCAGATGGTACATCCACTGCTGCTTATGCCATCACATTAAGCACGATTGTGGAAACCAAAAGAATTTCGCATAACTCCGTGCAGGCCGCAGAGATTATCGCATTGACTCGAGCTTGTGAACTTTCCGAAGGGCTTAGAGTAAATATATTTTCAGATAGCCAGTATGCCTTTGGGGTGGTTCACAACTTTGGTAGACTATGGGCAGAAAGAGGTTTCTTGACCTCACACAGAACTAAGATTCAACATGGCACTTTGATAGTTTGGCTACTTTCAGCACTTGCACTTCCTACTCAACTAGCAATAATGAAGTGCGCTGCACACCAGAAAGTAATAGATGATGTGGGAGGGGAAACGCTTTTGCTGACAAAATAGCCAAACAGACTGCCACTGATTTGTATTCAGATATGTATGTAACAAAAGAAGCCACGAACACTTGCATGATAGATGAGGGAATTGATTCGAAAAAAACCCATTCAAGCTGATGCCACTCCAGAAGAGCTTAAACAATGGGCTGAGGGTTTAGCGAGTTTAGATGATGAAGGTTGTTGGATAGATAATGTCAAGAAAAGATGGATGCTGCCTGATACTTATGTCACCGCTATGGTCATGATGGCTCATGGTCCCACTCACATATGTGCTAGAAAAATGTGTAATTTGCTAGAACCTGTCTGGGCAAATGTAAACATCTCGAAAACTGCTGAGTGTTTGGTCCAAAATTGCATGGTATGTTTACAGCATAATGTGGGGAAGGGTACATCGACACTAACGGGTAGTTTTGGTCCCCCCTCTGTGCCCTTTGAAGTAATATATTTCGACTTCATCGAAATGGAGCACTGTCAGAACTACAAATATGTTCTGGTAGTCATTTGTGCCTTTAGCAAGTGGGTTGAAGCATTCCCTGTGAAAGATACCACAGCAATGACAACGGTGAAAACCATGCTTAAAGAATATTTTCCTAGGTTTGGTTTGCTGAGGGTCATCTGGTCCGACAATGGTCCACATTTGATCGCTGCTGTTATCCTGCAAGTATGTGCGGGATTACAGATCGATAAACACTTCCATTCGGCCAGACACGCTCACAGTGCTCAATTTATAGAGCGCCATAATGGTATCTTAAAGAACAAAGTGGCTAAGATCTGCACCTGTAGCAATTTGAAATGGCAGATGTCTCACCGGTAACTTTATTGTCCATGCGGATGACCCCACAGACCAGAACTGGGCTCTCCCCCTATGAGATAGTTATGGGGAGGCCAGCAAATATTTGAAACATGCCTAAACCAAAACGGTTGAAGGACGTGGAGCATTTGCTCCTTTCTGAATACTGTGACCAGTTAACTCAAATCTTGTATTTGATTTACCAACAGGTGCCAGAAGCCCTCCCAGTAAAATACAAGGGGCCAGGTCATCGACTTCGACCAGGCGACTGGGTGCTTAGGAAGACTTTTGAAAGAGCATCCTGTCTCGCACAGCACTGGGGAGGACCGTTTCAGGTCCTCTTGGCCATTCAGACCGCTGTACGAGTAGCCGGCAAGAAACACTGGATACACACAACGCACGTCAAGAAGATACCTTTTCCTCTGCCACACGACGAAGGAGAAGAGAAGAAGACTGTTTGTTCGGTTCTGCACGACAAGTCTGTTTTGAACGACACCAAGGGTGTCTCAGAGATTCTTCCTGAGTCAGTGGGGCCTGGGGAGACAGTTGCTTTGCCTTTGAATTCATCTTCGGATCTTTCTGTTTCAACACTCCCATCAGGAAGCAACAACACTCTGCAGATCACTCCGTACCTGGAGTCTTGAGGTACGATGTGCGCCCACGGCACTAGACTTACAGCATAGCACTGGCTGTGCCCACAAGAAACCACCATTGATCTAGTCCCTTGCCACTCTCTCGCTGAAACATGATTAAGTGGCCGGGACCGGAAAAGTTACCTTCAAGCAAGATAAACCACATGGTCAGGAGATCACCGATGGATGAACTAAAAGAGTCTGATGGAGAGGCTTTCTAAACGAACTCTGAGAAACAATGGCCTTTTCTAACACTACTCGTACTTGTACTACTATTGGTCTTGTGGCTAACAAAGAATTTGAACATCAAAGATCATGGACCTTGAGGACTCATTGTTTTCTTGTAATAATGTTAACTGGTCTGACAGCTGTATTTTCGCTTGGGTTCTGGTATATTGAGGGGGTGCGTCCACTTGAGATGTTGTTACCGACTAAAATTGTTCCCACTGTGTCTTCACCTTTCGTGCATCTGCACACTCTACCTTCTAGGGACTCCCAACATAGACGGGGTATCACAATAACACTCTTTTACTAATTATGAATGTGACCCATACGATTCTAAACAGAATGAATTGCTGGGTGTGTTCACATCTACCACAACACAAGGAAAAATGGTTGGGCTGGTATATTCATCCTCTTCCTTTAACTACTGCATGTTATGCCTCACTAAGGGCACTATTCTTTGGTTGCTGGAATTATAGTATTTCTGGGAACTTTGATGGGACTAACTTGAATGAATTCGAAAAACGAGTCCTGACACCTTTGGGGTGTTCCCTCTTTGCAAATAGGAGCAAACTCAATGTTGCTTCTATTAGGCCTTCCAATTGATTTTTTAGACCTTTCCAATTACTAATCTCTTTCAAGATGACTCCCATAGGCAACCGGGATGCCGTGCCTCCTTATACTATCACTCAAAGCACCAACTCTGTTTCCTTCTGCATATAAAGGGATGGTTCTCAGCCAATGGGTACTTTTGAGGGTAGTACCAACATTGCAAATCTAACTAGTGAGGACAGACCTTTGTACATAGGTGATCCTGTTTATTTTGGATGAAGCTTATCCTTGGTTACCTAGAGATTGGCAAGGTACTTGTTACTTGGGTAGCTTGTTACCAGGGGTATATGTAGCTAGCACCTCTGAGGTCTCTAGAGCTCGTCCAAGGAGGGACGATAATGTTGATACTCCTTCACAAGTCATGGGTGATGTAGCAAAATCTTTTGTGCCATTTTGGGGACAGATAATGAAGTCTGAGGATTATTAGGAGACTAGCAAGACCATGTAAAACCATCAACAGAACCACAGATATACTATACAACATGACGTTGGAACAGAAAGCAATCAGATTGTTGGCCCTATAAAATAGGATGTTGTTAGACGTCATCCTGGCCGAGCGTGGTGGAGTATGTAAATTGGTGGAGTTTGTTGTGTTTTCGTACCTGACTCCTCCCCTACCATATTCAAGGTGATACAAAATCTGCATGTCTTGAGTACGGAAGTACATGTTCCCGAGGGAAATTGGGATCTTAGTGCTTGGTTCTGGGACTTTCTATGTTCATGGGGATGGAAGCTCTTTATAGTCCTAGTGGTAGTCCTTGGTGTTCTATTGTTCTGTTGTTGTTACATTCAATGTTTTCCTGCCATATGTTCGATGTTAAGGGGATGTTGTGCGCAAACTATGGGTACAATAGGTCCAAAAATACATGCACCAGAGAAAATGACTAATGTTTTTGTAATGATCCTTCATCACTATCAAGGATCTAATGGCAATCGATATTTCTGAAGAATGTGATTCAGGATGTACAGACATTGAGACGTGGGGTTTTGAGTAAAGCGAATGTGCAAGTAATGCTATTGGCTTAGGCCAAAAGGAGGGTTTATTAAATTGTAATCATATAATACCTCCTTATTATGAGTATTGGCCTAATCCTATTCGCGTTACACAGAAATCCACGAACGACCTTTGAGTTTTCGTTAATGTTTAGGCTGACCTAGAGCAGACTGTTTGACCAATGCAAAGAAACCTTGAGCTTCGTATGAACTGACATCCAAGTGTTGTCTGCGCTCACAAGCCTCATCCTCGTATAGACAATGAGATAATGGAAAACAAACTCTGGTCGTGTTTTCTGGCTGAACTACATTGTAGCGATTCTTGGAACAAGGCTTACCGTGGATCAGAAAACCAACAGCACTATTGTGACTTCTTGGACATGCAAACTTGTTTAATCCATTTTACAATATTGTAATATTTGATATGCGAACTGGGCACAAACTCTAGCCAGTAACTCATTAGCTTGGAGAGAGGCTGGACAATATCTCAAAAATTGTATAAATATGTATGTGTTTAGATGTCCAGCACTCTCACCCCTCACTGTGTCTATTGGTACTGCGAGGTGTTGGGAGCCAGATAGCTATCTGTTTTGCTTTGTAACTTTACAGTAATAAAAGATACTTGTATCTTTTCAACCCGTGAATGGCGTATTTCATTTGTGGTACTAAGCCTCGATATTTCTTTGATCTTTCAACCTGACCATATGCTACGGACCTACCCAAAAACGCCCAAGAGGCAGGGAAACGCAAAGGTCAGCAATAAAGAGAGTCTAACTGCCGAGTCAGCCACCCTTGGACTCCATGGCTTCAGCTTTCATGATTCCAGCTCAGTTCTTGCTCCCTTCTGGATCCACCTGGTCTGTCCATGTGCTATTGGATTCAGGAGCCACAGGCAACTAAATTGACAGCCAGTATGCCCTTGAATTGGGCGTACCTACAGTCACCAAAGCGCATCCCGAACAAGCTAACGCTATTGATGGCACAACTCTGATTTCTGGTTTAATTATGGAATGCACCATAGGCATAACAATGGTCATTGACAGTAGCCATAGGGAAACCATTCATTTTGACCTTATAGCAGCCCCACAATACAAAGTCATTTTTGGCTTGAATTGGTTGACCCTACATAATCCTAGCATAGACTGGTGAACTGGGAACCTCGACTTCTAATCTGAGTATTGTGGTATGATGTGTCTAGATCTGGTCATGTCCCGTGTCCTCCTTGTCGTCCTCTGATGATGGTAGCTACTACCATTGGTTCGGTTACAAAGTACCTCTTTGCCAAAGGAATACGAAATGTACAGGGATGTGTTTGATGCCGAGGTTGCGGAGGCATTGCCGCCGCACCGGCTGTATGATTGCCCCATTGATCTAGTGCCCGGGGCTACCATACCTTCTGGTTGTGTATATTCCTTAACAGTCAAGGAGGACATCATACTAAAGGAGTACATCAATAAGGCCTTAAGAACCGGCTTTATCCGACCCTCACACTCACCAGTGACATCTCCTCTGTTTTTGTGCCTAAAAAGTAGTGTGACCTCAGGCCTTGCAGGTCACCATATGCAATCAGTATCCCATTGCTTTGATTTCCGTTCTCCTAGATCAACTGGGGCCTTCAGTGATTTTCACCAAACTGGACCTCAGGGGTGCATACAATCTTATCCGCATACGTCAAGGTGACGAGTGGAAAACGGTGTGTAAGACTCCTTATGGCTTTTGTGAGTATTGCGTAATGCCCTTCGGCCTATGCAACACCCCTGCAACCTTCCAACATTGTATTAATGATGTTTTTTGGGAAATGCTAGACCATTTCATTGTAGTATACCTCCATGACATCTTGATATACTCGCCTTTTCTGGAGTCCCATGTCAAGCACGTATCAGCCGTTTTACAGCGTCTATTTGATAACTGATTGTATGCTAAATTGGAGAAGTGCATCTTCCATTAGACTAGCTTAGAGTTCTTGGGCTATGAGATCACCAACAAGGGTGTTCGCATGAGCACTTCCAAGGTCAAGGCAGTGCTGGACTGGGCAGTTTAATGGATGTTAAATTCTTACAGTCATTTTTGGGGTTCTCCATTTTTATAGGAGATTTATTAGGGACTTCTCCAGGATCCTTGCCCCGCTCACTGCTTTAACCAGCAACAAGGTGGTGTTCAAGTGGGACGGCGTGGCACAAACAGCTTTTGATACACTGATACACTGAAAAACGCCTTTACTGCCGCTACGGTTCTCCAACATATTGATCCAACCTTGCCTTTCATTGTGGAGGCGGATGCCTCGGACGTAGCCCTGGGTGCTATCTTATCCCAGTCATGTAGTGACACTAACAAACTGCACCGAATGGCCTTTCATTCTCGTGAATTTCTGCATACGAGAGGAACTACACCATAACTGAGAAGGAATTACTGGTTGTTCGAGATGCCTTTCTATATGGCGTCACCACCTTTTGGGTACCATACGGCCGGTACAGGTCTACACAGACCATAGAAACCTCTTGGTCCTGCAATCGATTTAGTGTTCTATGGCTTGCTGGCATGAGTTTTTTTCTATGTTTCATTTTGTGATCACATACCGTCTTGGGTCCCTTCATTCAAAAGCGGATGCCTTGTCCCGTCTTGATGGAACCAAGTGTCTTGCACCACTGACGGTAGCCCCATCCTCCCAAATCAGGTGGTTTGTGGTTATGTTCTACGTCATTCCATGAAAGCAGACATTCAAGAATGGGTTCGATCTGAGCCATCTGAACTCGTAGAGTTTAACATGGATGTAGTACAGGAATTGCCATACGTACAAGGTAGTATCTACTTGCCTGATGAGAAGACCCGTATCAAGGCAGCTCAATGGTGTCATGACTCCAAGATTGCGGCACATCCGGGTCTGAGGAAAACCTTGGAATTGTTGAAACATTGGTGTTGGTGGCCATCGATGTCTCGAGATGTGTCTGTATATATCGCGTCATGTGCTGTTTGTGCTCAGGGTAAGAGTACTCATGCTAGACCTATGGGGTTACTCTGTCCTCTTCCTGTTCTGGAACATCCATGAGTCATGTTATCGATGGATTTCATTGTTGATCTTCCTGAAGTCTGTGGTTACGACACAATATGGGTAGTTGTGGACTACTTTTCCAAGATGGCCCTGTTTGTTCCCTGCTGTGGGTTATCATCGGCTCCTCTGCTACCTGATATGTTTTTACAGAACATTTTCAGGTTGTGCAGTTGGAACTCCCATCCGGTGGGAGATCCACCCTGTTTTTCATGTTTCGCTCATCAAACCGTTCCATCCTGCCACAAGGTTGGTTGGCCCTCCTGCTCCTATAACAGTACAGGGTTTTGACGAGTATGAGGTCCAACCTTATACTCGACACACGGTCAGCAGGGGGGTGCGCCTTTATCTCATGGATTGGAAGGGCTATGGCCCCAAAGACCGGACTTGGGAACCGGCAGATAACGTTCATGCTCCTGCTCTTCTCTCCCATTTCTGGTGGCTCAGAGAGGGAGGCGTTCATTGAGGGAGGGTACTGTCAGGAATAGTGCTGCCCATGTCAGGAAACGTTCTGTTACACGTAATGCAGGCGAGGTCAGAGTTATGCCCAAGACTGATATTACGGCTGTTCCTCTGCTTAAGGGTCATCGTACCTCTAAACTGCGCCCAGCCTCAGGTCTGATTGGCATTCAGTCGCGGGTGTTTGTAACAAGACGGTCCCGCTGGTGGAGTGTTGGAGGCTGCCATGGAAAGTGACGTCCTTGCGACGTCTTCCTATCACTCGGCACGCTTCTCACTAGTCAGGTGACATCTTCCTCCAATAAAGCTGCACCAGTTTCCCAACCTGGTGCTTCTGATTTTGCGTCACGGAAGTACGTATTGTTCTTTCCCTGTATTCCCGATTTCTTGATTGCTGACTTGTTTTCACCTGGTTTTGCCCTTGGATTGCCCTTCGATTTTGCTTGCCTCTACGTTGCTGACTTCTGCTACGGATTTGGACTGCCCTGCTATTCGGATTACTTGTTCGTCGTTTGCCTGGTGAAAAGCTCTTGACCCAGACTCTGCTCTACGGTTTTGCTTTGGTTCTGATTCTGCCTCAGGTTTTTTGGCTGCTCATTGCCGACCCAGATTCTTGTTTTTCAGACTGCTTTTTGGAACTTTCCTTCATTGGCTCTGTGTGTTTGGACCCTGCTACAGTTTCTCGTCCTGTTGGTAATACCCCTGCCCTTCAGCTATATGCACAAGGACTAGAGACTGCCGGTAGTGTGCCGTATAACTGATAGGCATCCTCGTGCAGTCAGGCTCAGTGGTCTCTACTCGGAACTAGAGACTGGATCACCTTAGCATTAGTCGTCTGCGTTTCGTCGGGTTAGCCTTTTCTGTTCTCTACCAACGTCTGGGACCTTCCTAGGATTTACACCTACCACATTCCTGCTTTGGTAAGACTTTGTTTATTTTTGATTCCTTCTGTCTTTAATTTTGTTGATATGATTATTAGGGGTCTGAGATTACCTGCTCTAACCTGCAGGTACACTGTTACGCAGATTTAGACAGTCCTTCTTGACCCTGCTTCCATAGGACACCAGTAAATTGATTACTGCCAGTTTGATTCTGCTGCTGATCTAGTATATGCTGAGTTGCTTATGTACCTTGTTTTCACCAAACAGCCTGCGGCCTGTGTTCTGGTGTTCCATAACCTACAACCTCCGGTCTGCATTCTGATGTTCCATTTTCCTGCTAACTGACTCCTCTGCGTGTTCTATCACACAGAGGGGTACATTGGTCAGAAGAACTCGTTGGCTACTCTACGAGTTCAACTGCCATAGAGCGGACGGGTTCTGACAGTGCGTGAAGGCTGGAACAACTGAAAATATAATCAGAATTTACCCCCTTATTGGGTGGAATCCATCTAAATCTGATTCTAGGCTGGGGAAAATGGTAAAATTGCTGTAGTTATTCCCTACAGCACACAGTCCTATTCTGAAACTTGGCAGAATTATACAACTATTACATCATGTGCCCCAGCTACTGTCTATAATGACATCAGACAGTGAAAGTGTAGAATTACCAGATTGTGAACAAAACTGGGCACTGATCAAATGTGTATCCCATTTACAGGCCGATTCATGGAATTAATGTGCGCTGCGCAAGCGTGCGAAAGCGTGCGAAAGCGTGCAAATCGCAGTGCCAGTGCGAAAATCGCAGCGAAATCTGCGCACAGCGATTCATGGAAGTCCGTGCGTGTGTAAATCCCAGGATGTGCGCCGAAATTATGCGTGGCGCACGCTGGCGCACACGTCTCCAAACAGCGTGCGCTACATGCACAGCGAAATCACACATAG
The DNA here is from genome assembly GCF_040938575.1 of Ambystoma mexicanum. Classification (NCBI taxonomy): domain Eukaryota; kingdom Metazoa; phylum Chordata; class Amphibia; order Caudata; family Ambystomatidae; genus Ambystoma; species Ambystoma mexicanum. The sequence goes on from NC_090930.1 coordinate 907,508,128, forward strand.
TGCGGCGCACATAACAAAAGTAGGAGGAACAGAGGGCGTGACACGCGGAATGGGGAACAACATGTGAAAATGTGAGCGTCACAGGGGAAGTACAGGAGGCAAATGCGCGGAACGCCTACACGCACGTTCAAAACAGGTATTCATGGATTCGAACGGGGCTAACGCGTGCGCCAAAAAAAAAGCGCAAATCCGGAAACACGTACGCCAGCAGGAAGCAGGCGTATGTGGACCCGCGCAGCATAAAAGTGCGCGCAAAAAACAATCAAGCTCAGACACCAGGATGAATATACCGTTCCTAGCAGCATAGCAGCAGTGGTCGTGGGATACCGCAGGAGGAGGAGGAGGATAGTGAGGCCCAGAACTTACACATCCAGAACCAGCCTTTTTGGGATGCCTGATGACCAGGTGTATGGGAGGTACAGGTTTCCACCTCACATAATACTCGACCTGGTGAGTGAATGGGAGGATGACCTCACTTCACCAACCTTGTGCTCCCAAGCACTCAGCCCCCTGGAGAAGGTCCTCAATGTACTGCACTTCTTGGCCACTGGATCATTTCAGCGGACAAGTGCTATAGTGGGGGGGGTGTCACAGGCCACGCAGTCACGCTGCCTACACCAGGTCTTGGCCATCATGACTGCACGCCCATCAGTCCGCAGGCACATATACCTGCCCAGAACACCTGCAGAAAGGCAGGCTGCCATCCAGGATTTCTACGGGGTGGCACAATTCCCCAAAGTCCTAGGTCCCATTGATTGCGCCCATTTGGCTCTACATCCCCCCAGGGCATCAGAGCATAGAAACCGCAAGCACTGGCATTCCATCAACGTCCAGGTAGTATGTGATACCAAGGGAATCATCACCTCAGTATATGCCAACTATCCAGGGTCCACCGACGACAGTTTCTTTTACAGAATGTCAACCCTAAACCCGGAACTAGAAGCTGGGCGGCATGGCGATACATGGCTGCTCGGTGAGTATAAATGCCAAAGCACATGCGTGCATGTCAGATACTGAGTAATGTCACAACCCCACTAATGATACCTATCACCACCTCCCCAGGGGACAGTGCCTACCCTCTGAGCACCCACATGATGATGCCAATTCGGAACCCCACCACGCCACCCGAGGTAAGATACAACACAGCCCACATTGCAACCCAGGGCATAGTGGAGCGTACATTCGGAGTGTTCAAGTCACGCTTTCTCTCCCTTGACCGTTCTGGCGGGCAGCTGTTATATGCTCCCCTAGTAGTGTGCAGGATCATAGTGGCAGCATGTGTCCTGCACAATGTTGCAACACGCCGCGGCCTGCCCGTGGACATGGTGGTGCCCCCATATCCCCAACCACATGCACTCCCGCTGCGCATTGGAGGGGAAAGGGCATGGGGTGAGGCAGCCCATACGCAGCTGGTGGCTAATTACTTCTCCTAAAATCACACCCCTGTGGAGTGCACACAGCCCTGGCACATACCATCTGACAATCAATGATGATGACATAAGGGACAGTCAACTGTCACAACCATACCAGCCTGAGATTGGTCACCTGGAAGTGTTACATTGTGTGCATCCCTACCTACACAAACACCACCAATGCTGTTTCATCAAAAGACACACTTCTATGCTGCTAAATTCATTACCCTCTTGCAAAATACAACATGACAACAGTGCCATGTCACCCAACCCCTCCCCAGCACCGCCACCCAACACACCATGGCATGTCATGTTATGTGAGAGCAAACAAAGCAATCCCCAAAACCTGACACAAGTGTCACAAAGTACAGTGTCCCTAATGGAAACTGGCCACACCCAATATGCTCCCAGTAATGTATAACTAACAACACACATGACCAAACACTTACCAACAATACAATGCAGCTACACAACATCAAACATAGCAAAAACATGACAGTACTAAGTTAAAGTAGTGGTAGTCTTACAACCTGATTATGCCAGCACATCGTCCCCTTCCACCTGTACAGTGTTGCTGCCACGCAAATGTGTAAGTGCACTGCTTACAACATGAACTCCATCTCCAAAGTAGACGGCGTTGTGAAGACATGAGGAATGAACCTGCAAATTAGGAGGAAGACATGGATGCACAAGCACATATCAATACACCATGCAGTGTACAATACAACAACAATATCCACTAGGAATGTATACACAGTATTGACTACAGACTGCCCACACAGCTCATGGGAGTCCAACGTCACTGTTACTTGGGCACACCCTTTGCAAGCCCATGGAAACAGGAAACAGGAGGGGTGTGTGTCTCACGAACCGAAGCATCTAACCCAAACTAAGGACAAGCCTGCATGTGCCCAGCCGGAATACAGTGGATGCCCACGGGAGCCACACAAGGCAACACACTGTAAAAGAAAATCAAAAATCAAAAATCAAAATTGGTCATGTGGGAACCGGGGGGGGAGGCCACTCAGGAAGTCCGAGGAAAGGGTGCGCACCAACAGCCACCTGTGTGGATGTTGGGATGGGTTCATGGCCTGCACGGCTATGCCAGTGTGGGAGAACTGCTGCTGTCGCTCTCACCACCCTCTGCTGCTGCCACAGGAGGTGGTGGTGCTATGAGAGGCAGCCCATGCAAAGCCCTGGTATGGTCCTCCATGGCAGCAAGCATGCGGGTGTGGAAGGTCTCGTTCTGGAGGATTATAGTGCGGAGATCCCCATGCAGCACCTGATGTGATGCCCGGATCTCCTCCCGAGTTGCCTGCATCTCAGCTGAGAGCGAACGTGTGAGCTGCTCCATCTGCTGTTCTGTCCTCAAGTTAGTGGAAGCCTCAAGGTCAACAAGAGTCTCCCTGAGGTGATGGAGTTCTACCCTCAGGGCTTCCTTGTGGCCCTGGGACTCTATTGATATCGATTGGCGTAGAGTCTCCAGTGCCGCCCGTCTGTCCCTGTTGGACACCAACATGTCCTCCCTGTGTGATTGGCAAATGGAGTATGTTGCCTGCTGTAGTTGCTCCATCTGCCTTTCAGGGGGGACAATGGAAGTGGCCACCCTCTCCATTGCTTGAGCCATCATCTCAACTGATGCTGCCTGTTGCCATACCGTACATGGATTGTTCCCATACAGTATTGCCTGGTGGCGTACGGCCACCGCGTCGGCGGGCACCACACCTGTTTGGGGCAAGGCGATCTGCACCTTGCTGTGCCGGCACTGCCTGAGGCTGCAGGACTGCATTCCCCCTCTGATCTGCTGACCAGGAACAGGATCAGATGTTGTGGAGTGTGACCCTGCATCCGTAACCGCCAAAGGCGGACTTACGAACACTGACATCCCCATAGAGGGTTCTACCCCTGGTGCAGGTGGGTTGGACAGAACAGAATCCCTGCCAGAAACACTTACCTGCGACGGCACATAGGTCTCGTCATCCGAATCAGCACCTGAATAGAGGTCTGGGGAGGTGCACCCAGAGACACCCCTGGACAGAATGGTCTGCAGCAATATTGGGTTCTCACCCATCACCACACCACGTAACTCCACTGATGCCCGGTCGTGCCTGAGATTGCTCCTGGGTCTGCACCATCTCCTCAACCTCAACAGCATCAAGTGCGTCATCCCCTGCAAAAACACCCCCGCCAAAAGAAAAATTTTACGCTGTCTGAGGATACAGGACAAAAGGAGAAGTGAACTCTGTTTGAGGAAACAGGCCCAACAAAAAATCAGAAAAGAGCTGTCAGAGGTAACAGGGAGTACGAACTAGAAACGCTGTGAAGTAATCGCATGTGAACCGACAAGAAGTACAGATTTCACCCACTCGCTCTCCACAAAAAGAACGTACAAGGAAATGGCATCCTACACGTAGCTTTTAAACCGGCCCACACGTACCCGTCAGATATGCGTGTACGCAGCCCTTTCCTCCAATTACACGCGATGACACTTGGACGTGCAGTTTTTCCACGTGTGCTCTGTCATCACGTGCTATGAGGGGAACGCCCGTTCCCGTAATGTAACTTACGCGCTAAGGCGATCACACTCGTACATGCAGTTTTTCCACGTGTGATCTGTCATCACGTGCTATGAGGGAAACGCCTGCGCGCGTAATGTATCTTACGCACTTACGCGCTAAGGGCCTTTGGTCCAATGAAATCGCATTTGTGCGCTGACGCTCTTATGCGCTAAGGCCCTTTCCTCAAATTACACGCCGACGTGCAATTTTTTCACGTGCCAAATCCCTCCGTATCAAGCTGGCCACGCAAAAACACACGGAAGACCACGCTCCTGCCCAGTAGGCCGAATTCCTGCCCCCAGAACCCTGAGCACGCTCCCACCTGCCATCTGCTGCTGCCTGACTGCCTGCTGCCCACGTGCCCTGCCATTTGCTGCCTGCACATCAGACAGGGGTGTAGTTGCTGTGACCACCCCTGCTGGAACCGAAGACTCCCGACTGGGATTCCATTGCTCTGCAGCCCAGCCCCAGGACCCAGTTGCCCACCCACTCCTGCCTCTGGGGTTACCATGTCCAGCACAACACCATTTGGCAGCACTGGCAACCCCCAGCCAGAGAGGCAGAGGGCCACCAGCGTCACTGCCACCGAAGTTGGTATCCTGGTGGAGCAAGTCATGGGGCAGTATGATGCCCTCTTTGGAAGTTTGGGCGCCGACAATGAAGGACGGACTAGGATCTGGATGGACATCGTGACTGCCATCAATGCAGAGGGGGTGGCAGTCCGCGACTTACATCATGTCAAGAAGCGCTGGGAGGACTTCAGGTCCAGGACCCTCAACAAGGCCCGGCGCCTCGCTAAGGCAGCGGATGCCAAGGGGCGCCGGGGCCAGCTGTCGAACCATCAAATGAGGGTCCTGGAACACATATGCCCAGTGCTCTACGTCCAGATCCTTGAGAGGCAGATCCGTCTGGAGTTGAGCAGTAAGTGTACATGCATGTTGATAGTATGCTGTGCGTGTGGTGGTGTGCCAGTAGTGTGCAGGTTGCACATGTGTCTATGTAGGGCCATGTAGGCTTGTGTATGAACATGGGCGTGAGGCTGCCACATGTGAGTCCTCTCAGTTGTGAGACACATTGATGGTGTATGTGTTGGTAAGCATGCTGGGCAAATGCAGGTGTGGGAGCACACATGTTTGACTTTCTGTGTATGTACATTGGCATGGTTGTGGCATGGATGGTGGTTCATAATGCATGTATCTGCACTGTGTACTTGTATATGTATCTGACAACTGTGCAACTGTGATGCAAAATGGATGCACGTGACACTGATATGTAGAAGGATGAATGGCAGATGTGACATGTATGTCGATCTCATCACTGCAACAGTTGGAGGAGATGTAGACATGCATGTAAGTGTGGTGGCCATGTGCATGTCTAGTGCACTCCTTGTGTTTCATGTGATGTCAGGCTCACCTTTGGCTGTTCATGCTGTTGTATGTGTATGGATGTTGCTGCCTGGTGCAATATTGCTGTTGAAATGTTCATGTGTGCAAGTTAAAATGACATGTGTGTCGTGGAGTGTGTTGCCGTGTCTGTAGTTAAACAATGCTACTCATGTGCAACTGTCATGTGTGTATCAGTCCATTGTACAGTGCCCTGATGCCTGTGTTTTATTTCTCCCTGTCTGCGGCGTCAACTGAAGAAGAGGGCGCAGACGGTGCTGTGGAGCACAGCGGCAGGGATCATCCCGCCAGCCGGAGACGCAAGGCCCGGCTCCCCTCCCAGGTTGTCATCTTGTCGGGGAGTGAGGAGTCCGGTGCCGCATCCCAGGCCTTAGCTGCCGAGGGAAGGTCCAAGAGGCGGAGGTCAGAGTTGGACTCCTCGGCAGCAGAAGGGGCAGCTGAGACCCCACAGGGTCCGACGGAGGAAGATGGCATGGAGTCATCCAGGTTTGGTGGAGGAGGAGGCTGTGCAAGGGACAGACACGGAGTCTGGAGGTGGGGATTCCACTGGTGCTAGTGTTGCAGTTCAGGGGCAGGGACAGGAGGCAGCACAGGCCACCGCGGAGGTGCCTGTGTGTAATCCTGTCCCCGATCCTGTGACTGCATCATCCCGCACCAGCAGGGATGCCTATGTCCAGACCCGTTTTCAGGGAGGGGATCCGCTTACAACAACTGCCCTTCCTCTCCCTGCGGACGTGGCTATCCAGGACCGGGTTGAGCCTATCCTGGGTGGGGTGGCGTTGCGTCAACGGGCCATGCGAGGTGACCTGCAGTATTTTCATGAGGAGACTGCACGTGATCTCGAATGGCTCATTGACCACGTTGACCTACTGGGACAGCTCACCAGGGCCGGATTCCTCCGTTTGCTGGACCTTGTTCCGACCCCCTCCTCAACTGAACCCCCTATGCGCCAGTCGTACTCCATTCCATCTTCCCACCCATGTATCACCTGGGTACCCTGTGGAGCTGCCTCTGACCCTGCGGCCAGGCTGGTGGAGTACACATCCCTGCCACAGTTGGGAGTCGGACATCCAGCAGGGGTGGCCACATCAACAACTGCACCCCAGCCGGAGGAGGATGTGCAGGCAGCAAGAGCCAGGGCACAGGCAGAGGCACAGCACCAGCAGCAACGAGGTGGGAGCCATGATGGCTCGGGGCCTTCGTCATCGGAGGGGCAGGCATCGGCCAGAGGGCAGGAGGACCCAGGACTGGAAGTGTCTTCCGTGTGGCAGTGGTTAGGCCATGCTATAGATGCAGAGCGGCAGCGGGCAGAAGAGACATGGCTCACGATGGTCAGGGCGGAGAACTCAATGCGGAGGGCCCTGAGGCGGGCCGAGTGCCTCGAGGCAATTCGCAGGGAGTTGGAGGATAACATGTTGTCGCCCCTGTGAACCCCCAGGGCCATGGAAGAGGCCCGCCTCCAGTACATTGAGCAGGAGTTTGATGTTGCCCTTGCCAGGGACATCTAAAAGTGAGCTGTCGGACTAGCCCGCTGCCATTGTAAATAGTTTTTAGAGTTAGGTTTCCTTTTCGTTTTCCTTTTATTAGTGGTCAATGGACAATGCCACACACATTTGTATATAGTTATATTTTTAGGTAGTTTCCTAGGTAGGTTTCATTTGTTTAGTTGGGCTCATGGACCCTTTACATCGTTGGACAATGGATTGATTTATTTTTGGGATTTTTGCATATGGATTAATGGATTTTTATTTTGGACAATGGATTGTATATAGTTACATCATGGATTCGTTATGAGATTTTTTTTCATTATGGACATGGAGTAATGTTTTTTTTTTTTCAGGACAATGTATTGTAAATAGTTGGACTATGGATTGATTTCACATTTTTATTTATCATTATGAACATGAAACAATGGATATCTTTTTTTTACCTTTTTTTGGATTTGTGTTGGTGGAGGGAGAGTTTGGACTGTTTTTCTTTCAAATTTCTTTGCATTGCTTATCATTTTCATTCTTTCATATTTTTCACATGCTTTTCATTTCATGTTTGATATTTTGGTATGCTTTCATTTCATTTATTTATTTATATACATAATACATTTTCATATTTTAGTTCCATGTGTGGGATTTGCTCATTGGGTTGATGCATGCGAAATTGTGGGTTTACACAGGCAATGCCAACCAGTGTAGGTGTGTGATGGACATGTGTTGATGTACATAGTTGAGTTTTGGTTTGTGTCTTGAGATAGGCATGTCAGTGTGGGGTGGATTGGGAAATCATTGCATCTCAAGAATGGGGTGGCGTGATGTGGTATTTTCTGGTGTAGAAGTGGGCCATGACTGTACATCTTTATTTTGTGTAGGGGGGCATGAGTGGGACATGAATGGGGGCCTGCTGGCAGGTGCCTCTGAATGCTGGGGGTGGGGGTGCAAAGGGACATGAGTGGGGGCCTGCTGGCAGGTGCCCCTGACTGCTGGGGGGTGGGGGTGCAGGCGGACATGAGCGGGACATGAGTGGGGGCCTGCTGGCAGCTGCCCTGCACTGCTTGGGGGTGGGGGTGCAGGGGGACATGAGTGGGACATGATTGGGACATGAGTGGGGGCCTGCTGGCAGGTGCCCCTGACTGCTGGGGGTGGGGGTGCGAAGAGACATGAGTGGGAGCCTGCTGGCAGGTGCCCAGCACTGCTGGGGGGTTGGGGTGCAGGGGGACATGAGTGGGACATGAGTGGGGGCCTGCTGGCAGGTGCCCTGCACTGCTGGGGGGTGGGGGTGCAAGGGACATGAGTGGGGGCCTGCTGGCAGGTGCCCTGCACTGCTGGGAGGTGGGGGTGCAGGGGGACATGCGTTGGTGATCAGTAGTGCAAGCTGACATGTGGCTCGGCTGGGGGGCATGCCCATGGTGGATGGGCTGCCTGCGGGACATGACCATGGGTGCAGGGTAGTCCCCTGTTGTGTGGGCTGCCTGCAGGAGCCATGGAGGGTGTAGGGGGAACACCTGGGAGGACCCACACTGCCAATTCACGTGTAGGACTCCCTGCACACCCCCGAAATACACATACCCTGCTGAAATCGCATGTGAGACTTCCCGCAAACCCCAGTAATACACGTACCCCACTCGCACAGACCCTTTCGCGTGTGAAACTTCCCGTGCACCCCCGAAATACACGTACCCTGCTGAAATCGCGTGTGAGACTTCCTGCAAACCCCAGTTATACATGTACCCCACTCGCACAGGCCCTTCCACGTGTGAAACTTCCCGCGAACCCCAGTATTACACATACCTCGTTCGCACAGGGCCTATCGCGTGTGAAACTTCCCGCGTACCCAGTAATACACGTACCCCACTTGCACAGGGCCTATCGCGTGTGAAACTTCCCGTGCACCCCCGAAATACACGTACCTGGATCAAATCGCGTGTGAGACTTATCACAAACCCCCGTAATACATGTACCCTGCTCCAATCGCATGTGAAACTTCCCGCGAACCCCAGTTATACACGTACCCCACTCGCACAGGCCCTTTTCGCATGTGAAAGTTCCCGTGAACCCCCGTAATACACGTACCCTGCTCCAATCGCATGTGAAACTTCACGTGAACCCCAGTTATACACGTACCCCACTCGCACAGGCCCATTCGCATGTGAAACTTCCCGCGCACCCCCGAAATACACGTACCCGGATCCAATCGCATGTGAGACTTCACGCGAATCCCAATTATACACGTACCCCGCTCGCACAGGGCCTATCGCGTGTGAAACTTCACGCGAACCCCAGTAATACACGTTCCCCGCTTGGCGCTTGCTGTTTGGCAGCTCTGTAAACTGGTCTGGGGTTAGCACAGCCCTTTGTGCTGCATTGGGGATTTTGATGGCTTTTCCTTGTGCGAGGGCGTTCTTGGGGGTGTAACTTGTGCTGCTGCAGGGTCGCTGTGCCACTCTGAGCCACGGCTGGTTTTGGATGCTAAAATCCATGAATACGCTGAGCATGGAAATCGATTTTAGCACACGCGGCTGGCGCAGACATTCTCATGCACACACTATGCGCCAGCCGCGTGCGCCACTTGTGCGCGAAATTCTATGAATTACCCCCATTATCGTAGCATTCCTTACAGTAGATGTTACTCCATTATTGAGGTTGGGATTTGATCTAAAAGTTGATCTGATCCAAGATATAACGGAATTCAGCTTTAAGAGTGGCTAAGTTTACTGAGTGGTCATGCACAGGAAAGCTGGAGCGGTCATAGTGGACAAGGTTTTATTTATTTATTGGGTATTTATAAAGCACCTATACACAATGTGTTTCAAGGTGCAGATGAATAACAATGGTTACCAATTTCTGTTAGGAATCATGCAGTTTGATGAATTTTAGAATTTGTCTGCTGATTTCATCGAACACTATGGGCCACTTCTCTTTTTTATTGAACCCCATTGGTCAAGATATGCTATTCTCTAGTAATATATTTGTGCTACAAGAGGCCTGGCTTAGGGAAGGTTTTAGTTTGGATGGATATAATGTTACTTGGAGAGAAGCGACATGTGCTACTATGGATGCCTATCGGGGGGTTGTATTGGAGCGAAAACCCATATCACTCTCAATCTAAGTTAGTATAATAGTCATAGTAGGTCACCTTTTCTACTTTGTACTGAAATGATGGGTGTTTATGGATTGAAGAAGAGAACCCTTTTGTTTAATCTCTTTCAGTTTCTGAGTGGTGGATCCACTGCCATTACAGCTGTTTATAGAGAATATTACATCTGGATGGTGTACACTGTACCCTAAGGCTTGAATTATGATCGTAGGTGATTTTAATTCATATTGTAACTATACCAAACATACAGGAAGGAATAAATACGACAAGAATTAAGATTATAGAGAAAGGGATTTCTAAAGAGAATTATGCGATCAGTACAGGTCCTCAAAGGTCGCCAACAGACTGAAAATGGCCATTGGTGGGTGGAATTTCATCAGGGATATGAATTTATGTATATCAACCCAACATCGAAAAATGACACATTAAGATATGATACTTGTCGATTAGAAAAGTGTCTTCTAGAGTGGATTGAAATAATGAAAGAAAACTGATCAAGAGCCTTGAAGGACAGGTAACACGCCTTAGTTATGATGTGGCCCTCCATTTCATTTTAAATAGAGGAGAAATTACGAAAAATTAGGAAGTAGGTGACAATGTCTGTGCAAATCATATTATGTGAATGAGGTGAACATAGATAAATGTAATCATGAGCGGAGTAATAATGAGGACCTCATTTAGATAATGGGATGCGTGAAGATCTTAAGATACTTTCCAAAGTTGATGAGATACTAAAGGGATTTAGGAAGAATGGGAAACTAATATGGTTTAAAGATAGTCTAGAGGCATCTTTTGATGTAAAATTAATAACGAGAACAAATTATGTTGGGCTACCATTCGGAAGATCAAGACATCTGGGAATATTGGTAGCAATATAAAAAACAAAGATGGTCGCATCGTTTCGATCTAGCTATAAACATTGGTTGAAAGCTTATAAGCACAACATTAATAATGCCAAATGGAAGTTGATTTTTGGCATGTTGAAATCAAACAATGCAAAAGAATTCTGGTATCGCTACAGTAAACATCTTTCTGTGGATAAGTCACAGGATATTAATCCTATTTCAGGGGCAAGATGGGTATCCCACATCACTTCCCATTATAATTTAAAGGAAGAAGAAGTGAATAAAGAGGATTGCCCATCGTTCCATTTTAAAATAATAGTTGCTAGATTGACACTGAGGATATCTATGATATTATTATGAACATCAAAGCTTCCAGGCCCCAGAACCTGATGGTCTGGCAAACACGGTTATTAAAATGAACCCTGAATTATGGCAAATAATACTGCACAAGACTTTCTCACATATTTTGAAATCAGGAACAGTGCCGGGTAGTTGGAAAAAGTCAATATTGGTTCTGATATTTAGAAAGGGACTATGATTGGATACTGGTAAACCATGATTGACTCCAGTTGTAAAATGTTTGCAACACTGCTCCTGAAAAATATAAATAAATAGGGGGAGGAAAAGAGGTTTAATCAACAGGAAACTAGATTTAGACGTGATCATTGTACAACCCATAATATCTTGACTTTACAATGTATAAGAAAAACGTTCTTATTTAAATAAAAAATGAAAGTTTAATATAACTTAAACCTCTTCTGCTTCTCTTTTTGGATTTTTGTTTGGTGGTCATCTGCACCCGAATACGGTTTACTCTGTCTAGTGCGCGTAATAAATTTATCAAAATTAAAAAAAAAAAATTATAGCAGAGACATATAGGACCCCTGGTAAGAAACTATATTTCTGTTTCATCGATTTTGCTGGAGAATTTGACACCGTAGTTCACTCTAAATTATGGGGTAAATTGAAAAAATAGGGCATTGACGCGTATATTTTACACTTCCTCAAACAAATTTACTCTAATCACTTGGTTGCGGTAAGGCTTAACCAAGAGGGGTTGTAAATGGAGTTTATAGAAACTAATCACGGTTTGAAACAACAGTGTTATATCTACACTACTCTATAACCTATGTACAGCAGACATGATGGAGGCCTTAAATAATTGTCATAATTTGCCACTTAAGTGGGAGGGAGCATGTATCGTGGTTGGTATATGCCGATGATGCAGTCCTTTTAGATCACACCCCCATAGGACATCAATGGTCATTGAAAGGTCTCAGCACTTATGCTAAAGTTAACAATCTTAACATCAACCTAAAAAAAACTAATGTCATGGTGATTGGGGAAAAAGATGTTGGAAGTGGTAAGTACCTATTATTGGGGAATCCCATTGAAAGGTCTGCCAGAAGTTACATTTTATGATACCTATTTGACTACTAAAGTCATGAGGAGGTGGTTAGTTATCAGAAACATTTTGGCAAGGAGTGGTGGCCAATCTGTAGGGGGATATTTACATATCTATAAGACGAGTGTAATACCTCATGTGTTATATGGACTGGAAGTACTCCCAGAAGGATTAGTTAGTTGGTTGAGAGTACTTGAAGTTAAACTTCTCCGGGTACAGTGTTGTAAATTTTACCTGGAGTAAAGTTGATCATGATTAGGAAGATTGCATATTATTGGGGTTGACTGCACAAAGCATTAAAGCATTAGCTGAGCCTCAGAAGTGCACCACAGAGCCTTTCATGGGGATAGGAACGGAGAGTGCCAGTGTATTTATGAGCGAACTCAAGTATAAAAACTATAACCTGGGATCGTGTAGCTAGTCTGGAGTCTCGGGTAAAGAGAAAGAGATATGTTGAATACACCAGACAAGGATTTAGCACAGGTGTTCGTCGTGGATATTTATTAAAGTTATATGACTCTGAGTTGATGAGATGTATGCTATATCTACATTTTAACATCCTGCACACTTTAGACTATATAGGAGCTTGGAAGGGAATGCCATATGTAAAAAGAAAATGTTGTATTTGTGGTATGAGGATAGAAAAAATAGACATATTCTAACTCAGTGTGTATGTTTAACTGAATTGCATTGGAAGGGATATGCAAGATTTGTTACTTGCACATATAGTATTTTAACTGATCAATACTGGGCTGCTATATATCCGGCTGCAGGACTAGTCATTTTGACAGCTTCGTACCATATATGGAAAATAGCCATGAAACATTTTAGTTTAAAGAGGGAACCATATATCATTACCGAATGGAAGGTTTATAAAGGTATAGAATTTATAGAAGTGAAACCTGTAACTAGTTGGTAGTAGTCTTTTCCTTGTTTCTTAATGGCTTTCCATGATTAATCCTCACTACACTTGGTTGGCTCTTCTTTGTCCTTGTATTAGTTGAACATTGGGAGGAGGAGATGGGGTGAGAGTGAAAATACCCCAGAAAGACTGAGGGAGCCTGACCAATCCTCTTTTCAGTGACAAGTGTGGGGACTTGTTGGGGCCCATTAAGGTAAGGGTGAGATGCTAAATCCCTTGGTTTACTATCGGGGATATCTGGGAGGGAAAAAGTGGGTTCCCAGTGTATCTTCTGGGTTTTGAGGAAGGAGAGACAAGGTTAGTGATAACAGTTGAAAAAGGGGTTGGTTTCTCTAGATATCCACGAGATTTTATCTTTCCTTTTGGTGAGGGAAGGTTAAGGGGCAGGATGGGACTTTGGTGACAATATCCCATGAACAAAGAGGGTGCATAACATGGATTGGGGCAAGGAACGGGGTCTCCCACCGGTCTCCAAGGAACCCCTGTTCAGGTGATCCTCCCTCGCTTGTCCACCCCAAGGGTTGGGAACCAAGAGCGATGGCCCTTCCCTGGCCACATGAACAACAGATCCCCGGGGACTACTTGTGCAGGTTTCTCACATACCCATCCCCTATACAATCGGCTTCCCGCCCAAGGGTTAGAAGGTGTAGAGGAAAGTTGTTCCCAATAGGGAGTTCCACCCCTGAATGGATTTAGTTTTATCTTGGTGTTTTATGAGACCCAGTGGCTGAACTGGGTTGTCTTAGTCCCCAACAGTTGGACTGGTAAATTGGGGATCACAGAGACCATAAGATGACATTTCTTACCCAAGATAGTAAAACAATCTCTGTCTGCAGGTGTTTCTCAATATAGCTATGAACACACCCCACATTTTTTTCCCTGGTTTTCTTCCAACCCCCGTGAAGTAGGTCTACCCTTACTGCACATGCTTCACTTTCGGTGTCTAATTGCACCCAGATTATTTTCCCCTCTAGATTTGCTGGTACTCTATACATGGTGTTGGCCCTAGTACACAAAGAAATCTTGGCCTGTTTCTGGGTTTTGTTTTTCTTTCCCTTGCTAGCAGATTGCTTCATACATCCATCCTTTCCATCCTTTGCCAAGTCAAGGTTTGCTTTTTCTTCACCAACGGTATAGTCAATCTTATTTAAAGGGCAAATTCTTGTTATATGACCCACCGCTCTACGTGAGCAACATGGTCATTCTAAAGGACCCTTTGTCTGTTCCCCTTTTATTTCCTGTAGAGTATTGACTCATCAGCATGGGTGTACATAAAAATGGTACCTGTCAGTTTTGGTTTGGATTCTTTGGGGTTTACAGGGTGGGGGTTTGGTAGATTTTCCTTTATTTCCTTGAATATACTCTAGGGAAATGAACTTCTCCTCTTCCTCTTGTTCTGAAGAAAAATATCCTCAAGAATCAGGTTTGGTATTAGTAGGAGAGAAGGATCTCATAGATGATGTTTCTGGTTTGGAAGATTCACACACAGATCTCCATAGGGCTGACGTTTCTACTCCATCCTGTCACGGCACTGCGACAAACATTATGGAGGAAGTGGAAAAGGCTGCACACAGCCGTACCGGAACACACAGGTCACGTTTTGCTTTCAAAGGTCTAGTGTTCCCCCATCGTGGCAGACTATTGTATTTAGCATACCGCTGCCCTGCGTTCACCGCGTTGCAACCCAGAAGCTTCTTGCTATGGGTACCGACATGAGTGTAAGTCCTCCTGTGCTCCTTTCTCTTCGACTTTCTTGTTCCTGTTTTCTCCTGCTTCGTCTTCTGTTACCCCCTGGCTTTCGCTTGCTTCACCCTGCTGCTTGCATTGGTCCTTCACCTTGTCCTCTTCCGTCTGGGTTTGCTTTCCGGACTTTCTAACCTCCCCTTGCCATCAGAAACTTATGAAAATACCATCTCTGGTTGTTGTTTTTTTAGCATTTGCTTTTCCCCCAATTTTGGGGCACGCCTTTCTGCTACCGCTAGTGTCAGCTTGTTTGCTTAGGCTAGTAAAATAGATGCAGAGAGTAATCTCCCTTTCCTCGTCATGGAGAGCTCAGCTGCCAGAAAGAAGGCCAAAAAGAAGACGCCAGATGAGGATTCTATAGCCCCTATGGACACCAACCAAGACCAAGGTGAGGCTAGACTAAGGTCTTGTCATATGAGATTGCAACACCAAAAGGAAGAAATACAGATGGAACAGTTACAGGAATGAAAGCAGGTGGTTCAAGGCTTGACTCTCAAGGTACAACAATTACGACGGAAAATGCCTCATTAAGTCAGATTATGATGATGCGGAGTAACAATCAGTTGATCCAACCTCCATTAGGGGGTTTTCCCAACAAGTTTTAAGGAACTCGCATACAGGTAGGAGTTCCTGGATGCTTGCTTGATACACTTCACTTTTCGGACTGTGGCCTTCTCTAACAATAGTGCCAAGATAGGCTTCATGATTTCCAACATGGTTGGGAAGGCATTGGCCTGGGCAACCCCTTTGGTTTCCATGGCGAGTCCTTTGTTGTCAGATTATTGGAACTTCATCCAAGCATTTAAAGACACTTTCGAGAGACCCAATATGGTATTAGTCTGTGTATGAGACTCTCTTAGATCTACATCAGGGTTCATTGAATAATCTCCATTACGCCTCTACCTTTAAAAAGACTGCAGCTCAAGCATGATAGCCTGAGACTGCTCAATACACCATTTTTTGCAGAGGTTTCTCTGAGGGAGTAAAGGATGAGTTGGCCAGGGTCCTGCAACAAGGGTCCTTCTCGGAATTAGTCTCTATGGTGCTTCAGATTGACTGTAGGATCGCAGAGAGACAGGAAGAGAGGAAAAAAAGAGGACCTTCTTTTATTCCTCCCCCTCCCCCCATCTATTCTAAGCCTGAGGCGTGTTCTTCAGAGGAACCTAGGCATATTGGAATAAATAGGGGGCTCTGACTCAAGAAGAAAAAAAAGAGGTGAATTGATCATGGTTTTGTGTTTTTACTGTGGGTCCAAGGGACATTTGCTATGGGACTGCCCTGAAGTACCTCCTAGGAGGTAAGGGAACTGCAAACCCTACCCTAAAGGGGACTAGGAGCAGGGGTAGTACTCAAAGTCTCACCAAGGTCACTTTAAAGCCAACAGATGATTTGGACAACCGCCTCATGGTACCTTTGGTAAACATCCAGTTACCCAGGGAGACTCCTTTGGAAGTCCTCCAGTTGTTCGACTGTGGAGCAGCTGGGAACTTCATGGCCACCTTATGGGCAGACAAACACAAGATACCTTACACAATCAAATCTGAGTCTCAACCAGTAGAGGTAGTTTATGCATGAATCTTTTGTGGTTGACCCAATCAAAAGCTCCACTGTAGTGTATAAAACACAAATATAGGCTGCTATCTGGGCACCTGGAAATATCTGATATCAAATAATTAAGTGTACACATATTGTTAAGGGTACTATAACCAAATCTAAAACCAGTTTGCTGATATGGGATAATATTATTATCCTTAATCCAAGCATTAATGATCCTTAATAACAATGTGCTAAAACTCTTACAGCAAGTATCAGACATGGCTAAACGTCTGTTGCTAGCCCATCAGGTCCCGGTGCTATGAATGATTTGAGCATCAAAATAACCCCCACAATAACCTTCATAATATCCTCCAAATCAAAAGGAACAGATCTCAAATGGCGTGACACAGAATGGTTGTTTTGTTGTTTCTCTTGCGGACTTGACCAAAAAAAACTCCACTGCCGTCCTGCTTACATGTTCCAATGTAGGAGTTGTTGATAGGATTGTGCTTAGCTCTAGGTGTGGAAACAGCCTGTGCTAGGCTCTGTTATTTTCCAAGCCTACAAATGGGGTTCATGTGTTGCAAGATCACAGGAGCTGTCGGGGTTTAGCCAGCACCCCAATTGTTGATTTAGAAGAAGAATGTTTTCTCCTGATTATCTTGCTTCAGTAGTTCAGAATAGTTCTAACACACTGGTTAATGTGATACAGTTTCGCTTATTTGTGCTAGTGCTGAGTTGTTCTTAACATATAGTTGGTATGCAAATGGTACATTTTAGGGGCAAGATGTCCCTTGTTTGTCAGCCGACACGTGTTTCGACCCGTGGGTCTTTATCAAAGCTATTGTATGGATTCTCTAGCCCCCTGTGGGGTCCTGGTCCATGGAAATAAGGTGGTCCTGTCGAGACAGTGGCTCCTGTTGAGCCCTGTTGGTCCGGTCTATTCTGCAGGTTTTTGTGGCTCCTCAATGGATAAAGACCTACGGGTCGAAACACGTGTTTTCCTTCAGTTCGATATCAACATGCACAATTCGACTTTGTCTCGAGTTTTAATTCAATTCAGTATTTAAAATGCATAAGGCGGCTTGGTTGCAAGTTTTCATTCGGTTTGGTATCTGAAATACATACTTCAAGTTCGTTTCAAGTTTTAATTTGTTACCTAACTACTTATCCACAACCCACCAGGAGCGTCCCAGTGTAGTGTGGCTCTCCCCCGACACTCACCTGTACTCGGCATCGTCACTGGAGGCTCCAGCTGCTTTCTCTTGCTTGTCCGGTCAATGGACCGGCTTCTGCGAGACCTGCTCGGATGCCAGCTGCAGCTCTGCATACGCCGGCAACTCTGTTATCTTTGAAGGGCCGCGGACAGAGTCTTCTCCTCTATCCAGCTGTTTTGCAGGTATGTATAGTTTCATTAGCATATGGAGGCTCCCACACCTGTGATAGCCTCACGACTTCTCTTGTCTTGGGCTTCCTAGGTCATGCAGGATATTGGCAGGTGTCCTGTGTCCTTCTCCTGTCCTACTCTGGCTGCCTCCTCTCAGTAATGGTCCCCTGCTGGTCTCTCTCACACACAGGCCTCCCTGTTTCTACTAATGCTGTTCTCAGGTTCCCCATGTATGCACCTGCAACCACTTAACAGGTTGCCGGTGTGCATTCTTATTGGGACTTACTTGACCAAAATTAAAGGGACAAGCCTGACTCTCACAGTACTCTGCCTGCATCTTCCTTGTCCCAGGACTAGAGTGGTAACCTGTATTTTTAGTATCCATTACTCTCAGTCGCCTCTTCCTCATCTCAGTACTAGAGTTGTGAACTAGGTTACTAATGTTCACTACTCCTACTTGCTTCTTCCTCATCTCAGTACTGTCAGATGAAAAATGTGGGAAAATGAAGGGAGCGGTTTTGCAGTAGCCTATAAATGCTGGGGGATGGTTAGGTTGTTCCTCGATAGGGAAAGGGAGATACAATGTCTCTCCTGTGGGTATCCCACTCCCAATCCCCAAGGACCTTCCATCCGTTTGATCCTCCCTTGCTTCTCCACCCCCAGGGTCAGGATCCAAGTGCAATGGTATTTCCGTGGCCACCTGAGAATAGGATCTGGGGGAGTAGGAGTGAGGATACCCTCAGGACTCTCACATGCTGAGTGCAGGGGCTGATGCATTATTATTAACAGAATGAGAATATGATGTGATGAACCCGATGGTATCATCACTGCTTTCTCAGCGGTGAGCTCCTCACATGTGGCCAGGTGACAGCAGCCATTACCTGATCCTGACCCTGGGGGCGATTATAGGAGGGATGATCACATGGGGAGAGGTAACCTCTGGGGGAGGATTGTGGTATCATCAGGTCAGACATGGTATCCCACTTTCCTTTCTGAAGATACATCTCCAATTTCCCATGCCCTAATAGCCTATTTAACACATCCCCTCCCCCCACCATGTAGAGTAGTACAAATCTTTTGTTACACCCGAAAGGCCGAATCTCAAAATCTAACTGGCCTTGTAAAATTACAAAAGACATATTTTCTAATTCCACCTACTCTTCTTCCAAATCTAGTTGGCCTTTAATACCCCTTGCAAACATTCATACAGTGTTTTCCGGAAGGCACTACTATTCCCACAAGCCCCACAACACTGAGATGAGGAACAGGAGCGGAGTAATGCAGAGCACACATCTGTGCCCGGGACATTTAAATCACAAGCAAGAAACACAAAAAGGCCGTTGGCATGAGTGAGTTGCTCCTCTCCATCTGACGGATTGTCTCAAAGAAAGTCGGTGGAGCCAACCAGCTCGGGAACCTGAAGCAGAAGGCTGATGGAAGTGAATAACACACAGTAAGAATGCCAGAAGCCAGAGGAGGGCTGCTAGGTGTTTGCCGGCACCAGAGAACATCACTTTGCTCACTGGAGTCCCATACAAAGCAGACAAGTGCAGCAGAAGCTTCAAGAAGCAGGAAAACTGTGCAGACATGGTTGCAATACAGAAAGCAGCAGGAGACCGCCACCAGCAGACCACAGAAGAAACGAGAGACGCCATCAAAAACCGGTGAGTCCACAAAGGGATAGAGGGAACACTGGGGCATATTGGCAGCTGTGCAAAACTGGAATAATTACTCGAAGTGAAACCAATAGAGAGAGAGAGAGAAAAGGTATGGTTTCTAATAGCGGAGAGAGAATGACTGAAAGAGCAGTTTTCTAAGAGGAGAGACTTTCAAGTTTGCCAATTCATGTTGCAAGCATATAAGAGAGAAATTGAAGAAACCATATATAAGAAAACAAGTATATTAGTCAATGAGGCTAGAAAATAGAACCATAAAAGTGGCAGAGTGAGCACGAACTCACATATGAAAAGTCCTGGCAGAATAGTATACCAGGCGGTTGCAAATGTGTAAAAGAAATCCTGGTAGGGAAATACACCAGGCTAGTTCAAAGTGAATGAAACACAAGAACTAGCCAGCAGGCTGTGTCAGTTTAAGAGTCTTTGTACAAAAACCATGGCAGGAGACAGGAGCAGGTATCCCTACCACACATAAAAAGGAAGACAACCCGCTTGAAGGTAACTTTTGTTGTTGACCCAAAGGAACATCAAGAACTGTTATTTGTAAGCCAATGAAGACATGAAGACTCAAGGAGAAGGGAAGAACCCTCTGGAGCAATGATACCCATCCTTGATAGACTTCTTTTTGTGGGAGTTATATAATTTTCCTTTCCTTTGAATATATACAAGACACTCATGGCCAAAGACATTATACTTCTCATCTTAGAATTCGTTTAGAGTGTGAGGGTCAAAATAGTAGTTTGGACACCGGACTGTTTTATTTTTGATATTCTGACATTGACAGTTCCTTAGTTTTGAATTTTGGAAGGGAAGTTCCACTGGTACAGGGACAGTGAGGCCTTTTCCCACCCTCTTTTATGTTATAATAAAAGTCTTTAGGCAAAATCATGTCTAACTTGTCTCTAAGTATCATTCCCGACTCCTCACAATGTTATTGTTGTTTGATAATGTAAGTTATGTGCTGCTTTTATTCAGTAAAGCTTAGGGGGATTATATTTAAATAAGAACAGAAATCATTTTTCTGCATTGTGTGAGATGTGTAAAGTATTCAAAATGTTTCAGTGACCCTCACCAACATCCTCTTTGTCATTCTATCGCCAGACCTATAGACTCTTCATATGGTCTCTGTGCTTTCCCCTTTCTCTTCTTCTCCCATTAATGGTGGCATCCGGTGAGAGGCCCTCCTGGCCCCCTTCTGCTCCTCTAAGGTCATCATTAATGTTTACCTGAATGGCACCGTCTTGGTCCAAGGCCCTCAGGCCATACTTCTCCTCTTTGATAGATGCTTCCCACGTCTTATCAATTTCCTTTCTTCTCCTGCTGTCCCTTTCTCCCTTCTTTGGCTTCCTTGCCTCCCCCCGCTGCCTCCTCCTTGGTTACCTTACCATCTCCTCCTTCCTTTTCTGCCCCTCCTTGGACTCCTTTTACACCTCTGCAGGGTGTACCTCTGATTTGTACCCCTCCCTGGAAGTCTTTCAAGGTTGGCAACCTTCTCCATATTGCCATTCTCAACTCTCGCTCAGTTGTCAAACACTGCTCTGACATCTGAAGCCTCTTGGAAGAACTTGATCTCGATGTCCTCGGTCTCATCGAGTCATGGTTCATAGCCAGCTCTGTCACAAGCTTTGACACTCTCCTCCCTGATGGCTACAAGATCCTCCCTGTACCCAGATGCTACCATTCCAGAGGGGGTGTAGCCTTGATCTTCCTGGAGTGGATTCCTGCCTCTTTCAATTCCTATGCAGGCCTACTCCTCTTTCGAATGCCTTGGCTCTCTCTCTCTCTCCTGGCCACTCTCTTACCATGGCTACTATCTATCAGCCACCTGGTCAGATCACCTCCTTCCTCTTTGAGTGGGCGGACCTCTCTTCCTCCCTCCTGGCCTCAACCACTCACTCAACTCCTCCTACTAGGAGACTTCAACAACATCAACCAGGATGCTTCCTTTCCCTCCTCTGGACTGTTTTGTGACCTGTGAAACTCTCTGTCTCTTTCCATTCTCCCCACTGGCCTGACTCACTCAGCAGGGCACACTCTGGATGCTCTGATCTATCTCCTCAGACTTCCCCCGCTCTATCCTTCTCCTCTCTCCTGGAGTGATTACTTTCTCGTTTCCTCCCACATCTCAGGCCAAGCCAACTCCAGCACTGCCACCTACCTTCTCGGTCATCCTACCTATGAAGCGTGTGTCAGTTGAGGCTTTCGCCACCACTTTCTCTTCCCCTCCTCCTACTCTAGCTGACTCACATCCTGACACAGCCCTTTCAATGCTCCACTCTTCTCTCTATGATACTCTTGATGTTCTTGCCACTGCCATGAGGATCCGCTTGAAGCCCAAAGCCAAGTGCAACTCCTGGTATTACTCTGACCTCGTCATCCTTAAACAAAAGTGCAGGGTGGCAGAGAGGATATGGCTAGCGCCTTGCGCATCCCCAGAGAAACTGGCCTGCCTCCTGTTCCAAAGGCAGTACCGGCTTTCTGTCCACACTAAGAAGAGAGCCCACATCCAAGCCTGTATCTCTGTGACATCTAACAACTCAGCCAACCTCTTTAAAAGCTGCAAGGAGCAGGCCAATCCTGCTGCAGTACCTACCTCTCCAGGCCCCTCAAAGGCCCTCTGCACAGCCCTGGCTTCTCATTTCATCTCTAAAACCCAGGACATCCTGTCCGCCATATCGTCCTCTCCTCCTCCCCCCTCTACTCTCTTCTCTACATCCAGCCCCCCTGTGGCCACCTCTCCTCCCTCTTTCTCTTCCTTTCCTCTGTTCTCCCCTGACAAGGTTTCTAGACAAGTCCGATCTATGAAAGTTTTGTCAAAAACAGGTTCTTACCTGTTCTTCCAAAACCATCAAGGACCACGTGGACACCCATGCTCCTGCCCTAGCTGATTTCTGCAACCACTCCTTCATCAGTGGAGCCTTCCCCTCCCTCCTGAAGCACTCTCTTGTGCACCCTCTTCTCAAGAAAATCTCAGCCGGCCCATCCTGCCTGGCTAAATATTGCCTGATCTCCATCACTCCTTTCCTGGGCAAACTTCTGGAAAAGCTCGCCATCTCTCAGCTATCTTCACACTAAATCTGTTGGTTGTCTCCATGACCATCAGTCTGGCTTCAGAGCAGCCAGAAGCACGTAAACTGCTCTCCCGAGCATCCGTTAAGATCTGCTCTCTACCCTTGATTCTAATTCCACTATGTCCTCATCTTACTCAATCTCTCTTCTGCCTTTGACATTGTCAACCATGCCCTCCTGCTCAATCATCTCTGTGATAACCTGGGTATCATTGATCAGGCCCTGGCCTGGCTGACCTCATTCCTCTCTGTTCGACCCTCCCAGGTCCAACTTGTGTACTTCCTTTCCTCTAGCTCACTCTCTACGTGTGGTGTTCCCCATGGGCCTAACCTCTCTCTATGGCTGTTCAACCAATACCTGGCACCTCTCGTCCACTGGATTGCTGCTCTCTGCTCCAACTTTCAGTGCTATGCGGATGACACTCAGCTCACTCCAGGAGAGGTGTGACGCCAACAATCTCTGCTTTAATGCCAGTAAGACAGAGATTCTCCTAATCAGCCCACCTGCACCCTTCTTTCCTGTCACTCTCTGGCTGGCCTCCCTTGGCCCTCTTCCTGCTCCCACCTGTGAGGCTAAGAACCTCTGGGTCATCTTCAACTCCACACTCTCCTATTCTCCTCTCATCTCTGACGTCTCTAAGAAGTCAAACTGCCAAATGCACCTCCTCTGAGGTATTCTTCCTTTCCTCTCCTTCCCCCAGAATCTCACTGTCTCTAGAGCTCTGAGTCTCTCTAGGCTGGTGTCATAAATCACCAAAGTATCAACTGAAAAGGATACAGTAACCAAAAAAGGATACAATTTGGTAGGGCTTTTCCGGATCCTATCTTCACACGATTTGATTGTAGGCAGGTCAAATTAGACCTTCCAAATGATACAACTCTCTGACTGAATAAAACAGGCAGAGAGATGGATCACTGGAAAG
Source organism: Ambystoma mexicanum (assembly GCF_040938575.1). Lineage (NCBI taxonomy): Eukaryota > Metazoa > Chordata > Amphibia > Caudata > Ambystomatidae > Ambystoma > Ambystoma mexicanum. Next base: position 907,531,593 of record NC_090930.1, read on the forward strand.
GGCGTGGGAATTGTACAGGAAGTGTGCCTAAAATAGATAAGTATCATAAGACGCTGTCCCAAGTTAAATACTAAGAAACACAGACTTGGGATTAATTCAGACACTGACCTTAAGGCTAAACTGAAGAATTCCAGGACAATATCTTGAAGAGTCCCAAGAGTTGAACAAACGACAAAGGAAGGGAAGATTAGTATGGGAGACTTATCCCGAACGGCACGACGCTCTCGCTAGATACCGGGTTGGTGCACCACAGGATAGCGTCCAATGTACTGTGCACATTCACCTTCCAATAGTTCATGAAATACTTCCTTTCCCACAAAGAACAAAATAAGAATCTCACCTGTTGACTGTCACAGGTACCAAAAGTTCGAAGTAGTTCAGAAAAACACGTGCAGGATTGCACGCGACAGCATACACGCAGCCCTGGACAGCCGCGCTAGCAGACAGTGTCCGCGTGGAGATTTGGCACGCGAACTGGATTCACGCAGCTCAGGACAGCCGCGCTTGCAGACAGCGTCCGCGTGGAGATTTGGCACGCAAACAGGATTCACGCAGCTCAGGACAGCTGCACTTGCAGACAGCGCCCGCGTGGAGATTTGGCACGGGAACTGGATTCATGCTGCTCAGGACAGCCGCGCTTGCAGACAGCATCCGCGTGGAGATTTGGCACGCGAACAGGATTCACGCAGCTCAGGACAGCCGCGCTTGCAGACAGCGCCCGCGTGGAGATTAGGCACGCGAACAGGCTTCTCGCAGCTCAGGACAGCCGCACTTGCAGACAGCATCCGCGTGGAGATTTGACACGCGAACAGGATTCACGCAGCTCAGAACAGCCGCGCTTGCAGACAGCGTCCGTGTGGAGATTTGACATGCGAACAGGATTCACGCAGCTCAGGACAGCCGCGCTTGCAGACAGCGTCCGCATGGAGATTTGGCACGCGAACAGGATACACGCAACCCAGGAATTAGCGTGTGGAGGAAAACAAGCTCAAATTAGGCCAAAGAAGTTTGCTGAAAGGAATGCGAGAAAGCAGGTCCGGAGTTCAGCTACAAATGCCAAAATTGACTTAATCAGAAGCAGCGAATTGAGTTTCCACGCTGCTTACGTACGCACTGCCGTGATACACGTGACGGACCTAAGTCACGTGAAAATTAACGACGTGAAAAATGCAGACGTCGTTTTCCGGGCAATGTATCGAACAAACTCCATTTTGAGTAAAAGGTCTACTGGTTCTATGGGCGTAACTCATCTTGTATGGAGAAGTTGTTCCTGGTCCAGGGGTATGTCCGGCAGGCATGACAGTGCCACCCCCCAAAGGAGCAGCTTCTCCCCTTTTCGAGTGGAATCGCCTTAATAAAGCAGGAGCATGAATGTTCGACAGAGGTTCCCAGGATCTATCCTCGGGACCATAACCTTTCCAATCTACCAGATAAAATGGTTTTCCAGATCGCAACCTCATGTCCAGAATGTCATGCACTTCATATTCGTCTGACCCTTTCACTGAAATAGCAACAGGCCGTACAGGTAATCTAGTAGCATCCGAACACGGTTTGATGAGCGATACGTGGAAAACGGGATGCACTCGCCACCATTGTGGCAAAGCCAGACGGACAGCAGCCGGATTTATAACTTGGAGAACTTCATATGGCCCAATGTATTTAGGCAACAATTTCCTTTTGCCGGGTATTCTCAAGTTTTTTGTGGACAGCCATACCTTCATTCCTGCTTTGTAGACAGGTGCAGGAATTCTATGAGCGTCGGCATAGTACTTGTCTCGTTTTTTAGCTTGTTCCAATTGCTGCTCAACTTTTTTCTGTAGACTTTTAAGATCCCTAAAAGTACGTCCTCCTCCAGGAGTATCCAAAGACAAACTGGAGTCAAAAGGAATGGAACGTGGGTGTTGCCCATACAAAGCATAGAAAGGTGAAGTACCTATAGCACTATGATAGGCATTGTTATAGGCGAACTCTGCTGCCGGCAAAACATTGAGCCAATCTGACTGAAACTGCAAGCACAAACGCAGATATTGTTCCATAGTGCTATTGACTCTCTCAGTCTGTCCATCCGTTTGAGGGTGATAAGCACTAAACAACCTGTCATCAATTAATAATGCCGAATTTAGTGCCTTCCAAAAACGTGACGCAAATTGTGATCCCCTGTCAGTGATGATCACTGAAGGTAGACCAAAAAAATGGAATAAATGCCAGATGAATAGATCAGCCAGACCAGCAGCTGTTGTTACACCAATACAGGGAATGAAAAGCGCCAATTTTGTAAGGTAGTCCACCACCACCCATATGGTATCGTAGCCTTTATTTCTTGGAAGTTCAACCACAAAATCCATGGTTTTTTGGGAACTGGTAGAGACTGGAGTAAACCCACTGGTTTGCCACGAGTAGTCTTGCATTGACTGCATACCGAACATGTTGAAACATAATTTATAACATCTTGTGTTATAGACGGCCACCAACACCATCTTTTCAATAGCTCTAGAGTCTTCTTCTGTCCAGGATGGGCGGCAATCAAAGAATCATGACCCCAACTGAGGGCTTTTTTCTGAATGGTATTTTTTCTGAATGGTATCAGTTGGTAGATAGAGTACTCCTTTTTTAAAAGGCAAACCATTGTATAAATCAATGTTCAATTCTTGGATCAATTGTGGATTTAGTTTCACCCACTCCTGTAAGTCGTTTTTTAGAGAAGGTTGTGCAGAACAACTACATATCACGTGATCTGCCAACAGCTTATTTTGTACCGATGATTCTTCTTTCACCTCTTCACCGATGCGAGACAAAGCATCAGATTTGACATGTTGTCTGGCAGGGCGATAAGTAATTTGAAAATCGTATTGAGCAAAGAAAACATGCCATCTGGCCTGTCTAGCTGTGAGACATTTCATAGTTTTAAATGACTGAAGGTTTCTATGATCGGAATACACCAATACCTGATGTTTGGCCCCAAGAAGATGATGTCTCCACTCTCGGAAAGCATCTTTGATTGCAAGTAATTCACGCTCAGTGACAGTATAGTTCTGTTCATAATGGGTAAGTTTACGTGAAAAGAAAGCAACTGGATGCTCCTCCTTAGTTTCTGCAGAAACCTGCGAGAGTACTGCTCCTGTAGCGACACTGGATGCGTCTGCTTCAACGATAAACTGACCATCCGGATCAGGATGCTGAAGTACAGGTGCAGTTGTAAATGCTTCTTTTAACTTCTCAAAGGAAGCTTGGGCATTCTGGTTCCAACAGAATGGAATTTTAGAGCTATTTAAAGCTGTCAATGAGCCCACTGTTTTGGAGAAAGAACGAATAAATCTGCGATAGAAATTCGCAAATCCTAGAAATGACTGTAGTGACTTGACATTGTGTGGGATAGGCCAATTCAATATAGCTTTCACTTTAGAATGACTCATTCGAACACCATGATTGGTAATGTCATAACCCAGAAATTCCACTTCTTGTGTATGAAAAACACATTTCTCGACTTTAACAAAAAGTTTATTCTCACTAAGTCTTTGTAAGACAGCTGAGACATGTTTAACATGTTCTGGAAAGGATGATGAATATATCAAAATGTCATCCAAGTAAATCACCACGAATCGATCCATCATATCTTTGAAGATATCGTTCATGAAGAACTGAAATGTGGCGGGAGCATTACAAAGACCAAAAGGCATCACTAAATATTCGTAAAGGTCGTACCGTGTCTTAAAAGCGGTCTTCCATTCGTCTCCTTCACGAATGCGAACCAGATTGTAAGCGCCGCGCAAATCCAATTTAGAGAAGTACTTGGAAGTTCCTAATTGGTCTAACAGGACATTAATCAATGGTAAAGTATACTGATTCTTTATGGTGATGTCATTAATAGCCCTGTGATCAATGCAAGGCCTTAGGTCTCCTTCCTTCTTTGGAACAAAGAATAAAGGAGAAGCAGCCGGCGATTGAGATGGCTGTATGAATCCCATATCCAGAGCTTTATCGATATATTCTTTCAAGACAGCATCTTCTTTGAGAGTCAAAGAATAAACTCGACCAGTAGGAATTTTAGCTCCAGGAATCAATTCAATTGGACAATCATATTGCCTATGTGGAGGAAGCTGTTCTGCCTGACCTTTGTCAAACACATCGGCAAAATCTGCATATTCACTTGGTATATGCGTACCTTTCTGATGTACCACATTGATAGCAGAGATTCCCTCAATAGAGGCCAACATATGTGATTTATTTGATACCACCAGGCTGGTAAAGCAATGTTCGTTACAAAAAACTGAAGGATATTGGATCAATCCCGTAACCCAGTCTATGGCGGGATTATGAAGAGTCAACAAATTAAGTCCAAGTATTATTTGGTATTGAGGAGCCACAATGACATCGAAGACAATTTCCTCCGAATGACCATTTGGTAAAGTCATCTGAATAGGTACAGTTTCCTGAGTTACCATACCGGAAATCAAGATTGATCCATCCACTGTATTAACAGTTTCAGGTTTGTTCTTGTCTATAAGGGGTATAGAACATTTCTTGGCATATGTGATATCAATGTAATTATTAGTAAAAAGGTCTACTGGTTCTATGGGCGTAACTCATCTTGTATGGAGAAGTTGTTCCTGGTCCAGGGGTATGTCCTTCAGGCATGACAGCTGGACTGCTGCAAAAGCCTCTTTCAAAATCTGCCTGTTTCTACTCTCCACCCTCTGCAACTCATCCAGAACAGGACTGCGAGACCAATAATCGGATCTCGTCAGCACTGAAATCTCTCCATTGGCTCCCAGTGGCTGCAAGGATTAAGTTCAATACCCTCTGCATTGTCCACAAGGCCTTCTGGGGCCTGGGTCCTCAATACCTTCAACTCTATCTTTGCAAATACCTTCCTACTCGAGCTATTTGCTCCTCCACCTCCAACTCCCTCAGGCTCAGTCGCTTCTCCAAGCAACAATTTGGTGGTAGATCATTTTCTTCGGCTGGGGCCTCCCTCTGGAACAGCCTCCCAGCCTCTCTGAAACTGGAGGAGAAACATCTCTGGTTTTGCAAGCACCTCAAGACCTTCCTCGTTGCTTCTTACTTCTCTCTTCTTCTCCCCTGCTGATTTCCTGTCTGATACTGCACTGGTCACCTGGCTACCCTCCGAATTTGGGCCCAGGTCACTGCCCACCCAGTTGCACACCCGCACTACCTCACGGCAACCCTTGCATTTGGGTCTGTATCTGTCACCCTACAGTTCCCCCACCTGCACTTTTGGACATTTGCTGTCTCTACTTACCTTTCTACCTGCCACCTGCTGGCAGCACTTCTTGTTTGTTTGATCCCATGTACAGCACTGCCCCCTCCCCTTTCCCCTGGCACTTTTATGCTCCCACTACCCCTCCACTTGCACGATCTCAATGTCACTTAGCCTAATAAAATCGTTGTCTCTGTCCTTCCTCTGTTCCCCCTTACTTGCCTCGTTGCACCTTGAAACACTTGTGTATAGGCGCATTACAAATGCCATATCATATCAGTGCCGAAGCATGAAGTGTTGGGTAAAGAGTAGGTAAAATAAACTGAAAACTGCATACATAATAACAGTCTAACACTTTGGGCTGTGATTCATTGGCTGCATTTCATATTCCTAATAGAGAATTGCTTGATATTTCCTGACCAGTGAAAGACAAAGAGTTTTAAAAGGTGAATTTGGAAAATGAAAGGAAGTTTACCCATCCTAATTCAATTCCCAAAGACAATCATATTAATTGCGACATGGCCAATAATCTGAGGAAACCCAGAGCTGGCCTTACCCCTCAGGGGAAGGTGGAAGCTGGGAGAGAGCCACTCCTTATCCCTTCCCTGAGTGCCTGTTTATAAGATAGCAGAATACCTTTGGTTCACGCCATGCCTTCCCACACAAATGCTTGCAAGTTATTTCTATATTTTGTTAGAATCAGTGTACAAGATCTACAGAGCAGGATAGAAATTATGCTGCCCCATGGAGGCACCAAGAAGCAGTAAAGTCCCCCAGGAATGATGGGAACCCTTTCACACACAGACCCCTACCTTCACATGCACACACAACAACACTGGCTGTTACAACTGTGGACCACCATGCACATAGACAAGGGCAAAAGACACAGCCCAGGACTGTTCTTAGTTGTGGGTTATGAACAGCAAAGGACCCCTCGGCACAGACAAACATGATGAACATGGTGGACTGCCATTACAGAAGCACAGAGGCCTTGCACAGAGAAAAGGGTGTTGAGCCTGAAGCACCTATTATGCATTCTGTGCTTTGTAACTCTTTCCGGGCTGGGTTAGAACAGAAAGAGGGGCAGTATAAGAATGGAGAAAGGAAACAGGAAGGTGTGGGTTGCTCAAGGGAGGTCAGATGAGGAAAGGGAGGACCAAGAGACCAGCAGGAGGAAGGAGGGAATGCTGGCTGGGGGGAGCAATATTGAGAAGATTATGGGCCTCATTCCGGGTTTGGAGGTAACCATGGAGTAAATTACTCCATGGTTGCCTCCAATACCACTCCGACTCCTCCATGGTGAATGGAGTAATTTCGGGTCCATTCCAGGGTTGGAGGGACCGGTAATTCCCCATTCACCTTTTGCCCTTCCCCATTCCCATTTCAGCCCCATAGGGCTCAATGGGAATGGGGAAGGAGTAAATTACGGCACCGTAAATTACGGTGCCGTAATTTACTCCAAGGTCACTTTGCGGGTCCCGTAATTTACTCCTGCTAAAAGCAGGAGGTAAAGTGGGACCAGCAAAGGGAACTCGGAATACGGAGGTAAGGGATTACCGCCATCGGTGCCCTTACAGGCGCCGGTAATCCCTTACCTCCAACCTCGGAATGACCCCCTATGTATTTGTTAGTGAGTGCAAGGCTACTGTGATTTGACTGTGCATGTCTGAGATGTGATTGTGCTTAGGAGAGATAGTGTATAGAGTGATTGTGATATGCTTGTATGAGTGAAATATATTTGGTGTTGTAGAAAGTGGGAGTAGTGGGAGAAAGTATTTAGTAATGGAAGGAAGAGTAAAGTGGGTAGAGGAGGAGTTTAGTGGTGGAAGGGGGAATGTAGTAGTGGAAAGAGGAATGTAGTAGTGGAAAGGAGAGAGTAGTAGTGGGTGGAGAAGTATCATGGGGAAGGGAGTAGGATAGTGAAGGAGAGTAGTAGTAGAGAGGGAGAGTAGGGAAGTAGAGTGAGAGGAGTTGTTACACCAAAGGATGGAAATGAGGAGTGAAAAATATAAGGGACAGAGGATTGATGGTAGGAGTAAGTCAGAGGGAGTCATAGTGAGAGTAGATGAGGTGAATGGGTATGATCCACCTAACCTGAGATGAAGACAAGTTTGTAGACAGTGTTAGGTAGAATCACATGCAGTACCCTTTGGAAACACTACGTGCAAATAAGACTACAAGTGTAAGCACAATTTCAACTTTGATACAAGCCTGTACTACACAGTAAAGTGGTAGCGATGGCTGAGCAGCCAGACTTATCTCAAGAGTTTAAGTGAGCAGTAGAAGGAGTTACCCAAAGGGCCCACTAATACAGTTTTTCAAACAAACACTTACTCAAGGTTTCTTGGTAAAAGAATATACATTTATTTACACAGTCAGTTTGAAAACATTACACTAGCAAGAGCAGCTCAATATCATACACTAATAAACCACAAATACCCAAACCGATAAGCAAATGAACAAGTTTAGCTATCCTGAAGTGCGAGCAAAATGGTACTTAATGTACTTTTAAAAAGGGTAAAAAGACAAGGTTATAAGAATCAACGGCACAAATGAATTCATAGGCAGGGCAAAGGGTTTCAGTATACTAAAACCAGCAATTCATCTCATACGCCTGGGCCAAAGTCAATGGTTCAGAGTCTTTGTTTTGGATAGGACAGTTCTGGTAGCAACGGTAAAGTATTTGCGACAGTATTTAGAAGAATTTGGGTAGCCGAAAAGTTTGACGAATGTTTAGGGAAGGACAAGCCTTCGAAGTCGGGAAAGTTTCACAAACTTTATCCATGGCCGAAAAGATTTCCGGACCGCATTTGCACAGTAACTTTTTTAGTGAAGAAGAGCTGTAGCTGAGGCAGTTGTTCCTGGCAGTTTGAGCAGACCCCGCTGTTCCTGAGCTTCAGTTGTGGGGTCAAGAAGGAGGACGTCAGGAGGTTCCTGCATTGCCCAGTGATGAGCCCAAAAGCTTAGCAAGATGTCAGTTTAAGGTGTGAGTGCCTTAAAGTCTACAAGCTGGTTTCCTTCCCTCTGGCTATCAGGCTTTCAACAGCACTCTGATGAAAATTCGGCCAGATGGGGACGGTGTCCAGGTGGCTTGCGAGTTGGTTGCTCCCACCAAAATCAAGGGAATACGTTTTCTTTGAAGGGCTTCTCTGTCGATTGGAGTTTCAGGCAATTCAGACCTGCAGCAGGGCTTCACCGGTCCTCCAGGATTTGCAGCGGTCGTCATCCTTCAGCTCGTCTTCGGTTCTTTTGTTCCAGTGGTCGACTCTGCTTTCCAAGTCCCAGAGACCTGCTTTTAAACAGTTTTCCCCCATTCATTCCAACTGGCTATCACTCACACAGCAGCGTGACTGTCCTTGACGGACAGTCAGCCGGTCAATCACACCAGAGTGCATTCAGGTCTCCTAGGGGACTAAGCACATGGAGTTTTGGGCACCTCCCTCACATCCTGTCCATCCCAGACACTCAGGCGCTAGAGGAGGGCTTCAGCACCAAAGCCCGCCAAAGGCCAGCAAACAAGGGGACCAAACCTGGTTTGGCACGCAGAGGCAAACACAAGAAGGACTTTTCATAAAAGAAAAGGCGAAATAAGATTACTTTTTACAGATAGGTCTTGGGTGCCATATTGGAAAACATGGCTGACCCGATTTTTAGCTACCGTTGTTAGCAGTCGGGAAAAATCACAGTAGTTGATCTAAACCACTGCCACCAGCCATTTAAAGTAGGAAAGGGTAACATTGGACTGTTACATGAGTATTTTGACTCAGGGGAAGCTAGGTAACCCCTCCAGCACTCTACAGGAAGATAGTGTGTGCTGGGTCAGTAAATTTAAACAGACTAGTAATGCCAATTTAAATTTACATGCTCTGGGAGACGGTAGTCAGTCCCAGAGAAGGTATTTAAACCTGGAGGAGCCAGAAAGACACCCCTGTGCCACTGCACTGAAGGTGCTGTGAGACGCACAGAAGAAGATGATGCCTATGGAGTTGTTTTAAAACTCCATAACCAAAGAACACAAAAGTAAAACGCACACATAATACATGCAAGAGTGAGAAAAAAAGCTCACAATCTTCTCGGGTAAAAAAAAAAATTAAATCCTAGAAATCCAGCAAAGTTGATGGGGGTCTCAAAATGTAAGGGAAATAGCACATTTTGAGAATCTTCCCTAACAGACAGTAGGAGTTTCCAATTTGGTAGCACTAACCAGGAGTTAAAGACTCAAAGTATTTTCTGTGCCATCTGTGAGATAATATAAATTACACCCTCCTCTCTCTCTTGGCGGTGCACAGTAGACAAGAGATCTTTGCCTGTGAAATTTGATTTGTAAAGCGGGCGTTCTCACCCTTGTATTAGAAAATCATAAAACCATGTTACTATTTGGGTCGGTGAACCAACATCTTGTGTGTTCTAAATTGGTAACTCAAAGCCAAACCTGTAGAATTAGTTGAAACTTGTAGCCTGCATTCAAATTGCATGCACATTCTTGAAACTGACTACTCACGTCCACACAGGGGTTTGGGGTGAACTGATGTAAATATGTGTATAGTAATTTTTCTATGTAACCTTTATTTGGTACCAATATTTGTTTTTTATCATGGAGAACATAAAATGCTCTAAACTTTGTAGAGAAACTTATTTTATGTAAATATTAGCTACAGTGAGTTTGAATATACTGGCTGATAAGCTGCAAGGTTATCATAGAATTCAGAAAGCTGTTTCGAGGTGGCATTGTATTTTTTAGAAATGTTAGTAATATATTGCATTGATACAGGGTGTGACGGCATATGTGTGCCAAGTCATAGCGAGATTGTCACAGACAGGCCAACTCTAATTGTGTATATACATTCTCAAAATCTATGTATCTGATTGTCATGTGTTCCCCTGAATAAAGTAAGGGAACCACCTTTGATTTCCTTTTCTTTGAATACATTTGAGTTTCAATGACACACACAGCTTGTTTCTCGTCCCAGAATTGTGGAGTGGATTACAGACAACTGTGCTTCTGGTTACTCTTAATTGTATTCATGCGCCAACAAAAATAAATAAAAAGAAAACACAAGAACTCGATTCTTGGTGATCAATAATTTTGTATTATTGTTAGCATTTGCCCTATGTGATGACACGTGTTTCGATGGTACCTCTGTCTTTTTCAAATCAGGGCTTGAATATTTACATCCATAAACCAAAGGATTATATGAAAAAAGCAAAGATAAATCAAACGTGGATTGCGTGACATAAACCATAAACAGTCACTAATGTTGTTGGAGAAAATGATAATATATGTTTGCAATTTTACCATTCATTGCATTCAACAGTGTTTAACAGTATTAAATCTGCACATCCCAAAAGTTATGTTGACATTGAGGGAGGGGTAAAGGGTAGGAAGGTTGAGGTTATATAAAGAGAGAAAAAAGGAAAAACATCTTCATTAGTAAATGTGTGAACCCATCTCATTGTATCTCCTTCAATTGTGTCATATGTTTTTTTTTTTAGCCTGTTGGATTTGAGCTTACCCAATTGGTGTTACTTGTCCTTTCAATATCCTTACAGCTTGTGTGCCAAGTCATGGATTGAATCCCAACCTATTTTATGAAAAATTATTATTTGTTAGCATCTGGCTTGGATTGTTCCCAAACTGCCTGCTACGTAATGCTGCCTAACATTCTTAACAATCATTTTTATGTTTTGTTGATGCACAACCTAAATATTCTCGAATTTGGCTTTGCGAGATGTAGTTACAAAAAACTGGAGAAGGACCGAGTGCTGGCACTGTTACTGAACTGGTTTTCTGTACCAGTAATTGAATCCACTTATGTGCGTGTGCGCTGCTTTACAGACAAACGCAATTAAAATGTACTTGTGTTTTTATGCGCGTGTGCGCTGCTTTAAAGACAAACACAATTAAAATTAGCTCGCGTGTAGCCACAGTTACTGGGAATTCTCTAAGGGTTTAACGTATGCACATGGTTTCGCGTGCAGCTCGAGTACTTCAAATTCTGACTATGCATTGTGGCGTTGGCCCTTTAAGGGTACGCACGCGACGGGGTGAGGTTCACTCCGTCACCTGCGCAGTTAAATAAACGAGGCGTTCCCCGTGACGACACAGTCACCGGGGAGCCCACACTGGTAACACCGCTGTCTCCGTGTCTCTGTGTCACGGGGGGTGGGGGGCTCACGGACGGCAGCATCCGGAGACCGCCAACAGTGGCGACGAGTGCCGGGATCACTTCCTGGAACAGGCGGAGACATTTGCTGGGAGCGTAGATGATCTTACGTGAAGGCTCCAGCGAATTCTGACCGCGGAGAAGGAAGCGACACACGCGGCCGGCGGCCATCTTGATGAATAGGCCTCAGAGACTCACGGCTTCATAGCGAAGCGTCGGTGAGCCATCCGGACATAATTTTTGGATATTTCAGCGGCGGACAGTCGCTGGAAACAGCACGTGTCAATTTCAGAATGATTCATTGACATTTTCACTGTTTTTCACTGAGTAGATGGGTGAGACTCTATAGGAAGCCTGCTGAATGTACTAGGGGTCTTTTTCCCCCTGCTCAATTTTTGGACACTTCATTGTCTGCCTGCTGGCTTGAGTGATACATCTGCGAGGAGTGCGCCTGGTGAGAGGCAGAATTCAATCCATCTCTGGAGGCTGACTGCTGGTGGTGAGTTGCGGCCCCATCAATTATATCTTCTGGGGTGCCTGTGCGCTATCCACCATGAGTCAAGCTGCTGCTGCTGCTGCTGCGCCTCCGCCTGCTCCCCCGCTGAAACCACCTGGGTCCCTACAGCCAATGCCTGAGTTTGATACCTCGGGTGCTCCGTCAAGCCTGGGACAGAGGTGGAAGATGTGGATGGATAGGCTTGAGATGTACTTCAGGGCCACGATGGAGACAAGTGACGACAGCAAGCTGGCCACTCTCCTGTACTCTGCTGGCCCAGCAGTGCATGAGATATTTCTGTCCCTGCAGCCGGCGGATGGGTCGTTTGCGACGGCAAAGGATGCACTCCATAATCATTTTCTGCCAATTGCCAACGCAGATTATGAACGTTTTCTCATGGGAACGGCTCGACAGAAGGATGACGAGACTCTGGATGTATTCTATGGGCGGCTGCGGAGACTGGCCGTGCCATGTGCGTGGAACGACCCTGAAGTCATGATTCGCAACCAACTCATTCAGGGGTGTGTCTCTGGGAAACTGAGGCGCCAGATATTGCGCGAGCCTGGCATCACCCTTCCTCGCATCCTAGAACTGGGAAGGTGCCACGGGGTGTCGGAATTGCGGGCGACCAGAATGGAAGCTGGTGCCCGTCCAGGCAAGGTGGAGGAGGTCTGCGTGGTCGGAAGAGGCCGTGGAGCCAGGCGCCCCATGAACACTCAGAGCCCGCGCCCGCTTGGGACCACTTCCTCGTGCCCAAAGTGTGAGTACGATCTCCCGTATTCGTGGCTGATGTTCAATATGGAGACTCACACATCCGGGCCAGATTCTATGTCACCCCGGTGAGCGACAACACCTTGCTTTGCTGTGCTGCGGCTGAGGCGCTGGGAATTGTCACATTTGCATATTCAGTGTACTTAGACGACATTCAGGTACTCCTGGCCAAACATAGCTCCCTGTTTGAAGGCATTGGACAGTTGGTGGGTGAGCCGGTCCGGCTCCACATCGATGAGTCAATCCAACCAGTGGCGCTGAAGCACCGGCGAGTTCCTTTTCATCTCAGGGATCTGGTGGATCGAGAACTGGACAATCTGGAGGGGTTGGACATTATTGAAAAGGTTGAGGGCCCCACCCCGTGGGTGTCTCCCATTGTCATCGCGCGCAAGCCTAAACAGCCGGATGCAGTGAGGATCTGTGTGGACATGCGACTCCCCAATAAGGCCATAAAGAGGGAGCGACACTTGACCCCTACCATCGATGACATCATAGCAGAACTGCAAGGGGCGAGGTTCTTTTCCAAACTGGACCTGAGAGCAGGCTATCATCAGGTGGTCCTGCACCCCGAGTCCCGCTACATCACAACCTTTACCACTCATCGAGGTCTTTACCGATACAAGAGGTTGAGTTTTGGGGTGTCTTCCGCGGCGGAGGTCTTCCAAAACATCATAAGAGGGGCACTAGCGGATTTGGATGGAGTCCTTAATATTAGAAACGGCATTTTGGTGTATGCCAGGTCGGAGACGGAGCATCTGGCATGCCTGGCCAAGACCTTTGAATGCCTGCGCTCGCTGGGACTCACCCTGCACAAGGACAAGTGTGAATTTCTGAAAACAACGATCAAATTCTTTGGGTTCGTGTTCAAGGCGGATGGGGTGTCGCCGGACCCCCGCAAAGTGAGGGACATAAAGGAGGCGCGTCCGCCAGAGAATGTTGCGGAGGTGAGGAGCTTCTTGGGTATGGTTACTTACTGTGGCCATTTCATCAGGAATCTGGTGTCCCGTTCAGAGCCGTTGAGATCGCTCACAAAGAAGGATACCACCTGGCAGTGGGGCCCCCTTGAGCAGGCGGCATTCGATGACATCAGAGGTGCATTGGCGGCGGACGACACCATGTCGTTCTTCGATCCGAGTCTGCAGACAGAGATCGTTGTGGACGCCAGCCCATATGGACTGGGGGCCGTACTTACACAAGTGGGGAATGACCAGGAGATTCGACCCATAGCATACGCCAGAAAGGCGCTCTCCGACACCGAGCAAAGGTACTCCCAGATTGAGAGGGAAGCCCTGGCGGTGCTGTGGGGTTGCAGACATTTTCGCCTCTACATTCTGGGGCGCCCCGTGACTGTGGTCACGGACCACAAGCCGTTGTTGCCGATCATGGCGGGCTCATCATCCCGTCCACCAGTGAGAATAGAGCGCTGGATGCTCGCCCTGCTCGAGTATGGAGTGTCGTTGACATATCGTCCAGGGGCTAACAACGCAGCAGACTACCTCTCTCGACACCCAAGAGGGGACTCGCAGGAGTCTGCATCAGCGGAAGAGGCCGACGAACATGTCCGCCTGGTTGTGGAGACGGCCACCCCAAACTCCATGCAGGTGGAAGAGCTCGAGGTTGCATCAAAAGGCGACAAATGTTTCGCCATCCTGAGGGAAGCCATGCAGAGGGGTACCTGGAAGACGGTACTGGAGGCCGTGGAACGCAGAACATGTGAAGCCAGAGTGGCCCTCGAGCAGTTATGGAGAGTGAGAGAAGAACTGACATTCTCAGAGTCGGGGCTGCTACTGAGGGGTAAGAGAATCGTGGTGCCCCAGGCCAAAATTGCACAGGTCATCACCTTGGCGCACCAGGGTCATCAAGGGGCGCCCAAAACCAAAGCTCGCCTCTGCCAGAAGGTGTGGTTCCCGGAACTCGAGCGGAAGGTGGAAGCATTTGTGGCGTCGTGCATATGGTGCCAGGCCGCGGCACCGGCCCAGCGGGAACCATCCATTGAAGCGATGCCCAGAGGGACCAGGCCATGGGAAGTAGTGCACGCAGACTCCGGGTCCACGTCGAGAGGCACTCACTTCCTAGTTGTGGTGGACGAGTGGTCTCGATACCCGGAGGTCGAGTTCATAGAGTCCGTCGCATTTGAGAACGTGGTGGTGGCGCTGGAGAAGATTTTCGCCACCCATGGCCTGCCCTCTGTGCTGTGCTCCGACAACGGGGCACCATTCCAAGGCGAGAGTTTTGCCGAGCTCATGAGGGAGTATGGCATACAACACCGGCGGGTAACCCCACTGTGGCCCCGGGCCAACGGGGAGGCAGAGCGCATGATGCGCACCCTCAACAAAGTGTTCCGGATCGCCCATGGAAGGGGCGA
This sequence comes from Ambystoma mexicanum, assembly GCF_040938575.1. NCBI lineage: Eukaryota > Metazoa > Chordata > Amphibia > Caudata > Ambystomatidae > Ambystoma > Ambystoma mexicanum. The sequence continues at coordinate 907,546,607 of NC_090930.1, forward strand.
GTGCTTGCAGAGGGCCCTGTACGTCTTCCTGCGGGGATATCGGACCATACCTCACTCCTCAACGGGTGTGGCCCCGGCGGAGGCTCTCTTCCAGAGATGCCCGAGAGACGTCATACCGGAGGTGGGAGACAGGGACCCTGCCGTCATTGACAATGAACAGGTCGAAGAGGACAGACGAATCAGGACGCAGATGGAAAACATCCGGAGGGGCCTGAGACCACCGCACATCGCGCCGGGAGATGAGGTTTTGGTGAGGAATCGCCACCCACAAGGAAAGTTGTCCCTCACGTATGAACCCGCTCCTCTAGATGTCGTGGCGGTCAAGGGCTCTATGGTGACAGCCTCTGACGGGACGTCGTCTGTAACAAGGAATGCCTCCTTCTTCAGGAGAATCGGCGACCCGAGAGTGGACAGCCCGGACAACCGAGAGGGTGAGGGTGCTTTGGATGAAGGTGGGGGTGAAAGCCCCGCCGTGGACTCTCCGGCTCGAGGCAGACCAGGTCAAGAGACACCAGCCAGGGACGTTGGCAGGAGGTACCCCCTGAGAACAGGGCGTGGGAAACCTGCCCGTCTCACAGACTATGTGACGGACTAAGCTGGGGAGGCTGACCGGGGGTAATGGTCAGGCCGTGACAGGTACCCGCGGGGGATCCAGGGTGGCTGTGAATAAATGGGGGTTTTTGGAGTTGACAGAGTTGTGTGCTTTATAAATGTGTGATAGTTAGTCCCTCCTGTTTCCAATTTGTTGTTATGGAAAAAGAGGAGTGTGGCGTTGGCCCTTTAAGGGTACGCACGCAACGGGGTGTCCTTCACTCCGTCGCCTGCGCAGTTAAATAAACAAGGCGTTCCCCGTGACGACACAGTCGCCGGGGAGCCCACACTGGTAACACCGCTGTCTCCGTGTCTCTGTGTCACTGGGGGTGGGGGGCTCACGGACGGCGGCATCTGGAGACCGCCAACATGCATGACTAGGGTTTACCTAAAAAGTGCTTACTTTAAGCTTTCCTGGTCCGTGTGTTTCTGTCTGCATTCAACTCATAAATTGAGGCGGATCCCATTGTGTTGTTGCTTTGTTTGCCGAGCAACGTGGTCCTACCCTGTTTACTTCAGCGGCCATCTTTTGGGCTGTGATACAAGCTTCCCAACTAGCGGGACGTTCATAAAGCTTGAACTGAAATTTTATTTTGTGGCTTCAAACCTATTACTGAATTCTAAGAATTTATATACCCCAAATAAAATGGCATGATGAGTTTGACACTCTTAATATTTTTAATGGTATGTCACGTGGAAGTGTCTCGCTTCCTAGTTGGTTGAGAGTTTGATACTGACAAATATGTATTAAGTGTTGGTGGTTACTGTACTGAATTCTATTTTGTGGTCCTAACCCAATAATGGGTTATGAACCAACCTAACGTGACATACCATCATTAAAATGACAAAAATAAGTCTGATGTATGTGATGTTACCTGTAGCTGTGTTTCGTGATTTGATCAAACCTTCTTATTAGTTAAGTCCAATGCTTACTGTGGGTGATGTTTATTACTGTTTCAATTGTGGCATGACCCTAGTCACTTTCATTCTCGGTGAAAATATTATTATTTAACTTAATTGGGACTGATTGTTATAACTTGAAAACCTTAGTCAGTATCATAGTCTTTTACGTCATGGAACAGGAAAAGTTGTCCAAAATGGCCAAAAATAGATTATAAAAATGAAGACATCTCGTTATCCGAATTCAGACCTCTTTCTACTGAACGGAATTTACAAATCAATTTGGCTTCTTCTTATCTCAGTTTTGATTCCTGATTTCCCCCTCTTGGTCCAAGTGTCACTTTTTTGGGACCAACAAATCTCAGTAGTCTTTTGTCGCTCCACTGATGTTTTTTTTTGTTGCCAATGCTGAGCTAGTGGTAAGTTAGTGTCTTGACTTCCATTGGATGAAATATGCTCTTCTATTCTTATTCTCAGTTCTCTGATAGTGCTTCCTATGTAGATTTGTTCACATTGGCATATAATGGCATAGATTACAAATTTCATTTTGCAATTAACAAAATCCATGATCTTGTGCGTAATGCCATGTTTCGTTAAACAATTCTGTATTGTCTAGAGCGTGTTTGCACATTGAACACGAGCTGCATTTCCAGAAACCTTTTGGTAGTTGTGGTAGCCATGTCGAAAAATGTGTCATTTTTAATTCCAGGAGCCTGGAGGGGCTTAGAATGTTTTTAATTGTTCTTGCTCGTTGGTAGTTGACGGATGGGCTTTTTTCAAAAAAGTCTTTGACATATGGGTCCAGTTGTAAAAGGTGCCAGATTCTTTTCAAATTTTTTCTCAAAGTTGCATTGTTGGCACAATATGTGGTGATGAAACATATTTTCTCCTATTTTGCACCTGCCTCTATTTTTGGATTACACACAAGGGAATATTAAATGAGGGATTGCCACTAAGTGAGAAGATCAACATATTCACAAATATCTCTAAGTAAGATTATTCGTCATCAAAGATTATTGTAATCACTGTGGCATTTGAACTTGAAACAGTGCCTCTTCACCATTCAAGAATCCCACTCGTTGTAATCAAAATCTATGACTCGAGTCTGGGTTTCAGAGTTCTGTCAGCTAGTCTATAGGGATCACTGTCGTCCCTTGGGATTGGATTTTTCTCCTTCTCGTTGGTCTTTTATGACAGATCCTGTCCTTTTGATCTGATTAGACAGATTGTTCACACTTCAGGCTAAGTGCCTCTGCTCTTCCTCCAGCTAACTGCATTCAGTTTCTCTTACTCCACCTGGACCTGGGGACTTTGCATCCCAAATGCTGCTAGCAATATTTGTGTCCTCCATACTCCACAATGCAGGAGGCCTCTCCTTCCAGATTCAACAGGTTGCTTGCTTGTTCCCATTCTTCATAAAGGTTCATTGTCAAAGATCCCTGAAATGGCTATCTATTGAGTTTCCGGCCTCACTGTCCTGATCAGATCTACTCACAATTGACCCAACAATCTTAACATGACTCTCCTCCTTCCTTCTGCTGTTCCATTTAATTCCCCATTGCCGTGCATTGTTGGGCACATTATCAATAACAGAAAATACAGGCTCACAAGTGTGCAGTGTTCTCTTCCAGTCATGACATTTGCAGATTATTGAACATAATTATAAAGATATATTCATAATAATAACCGTGAAGAAGATTGTCCTTAATCTCATAAGACATTATCAGTGTTGGGCATGTAATTGCATAATGATTTGAAATGTTATCAATAAAGAATTGGAAGGGTTAATTAAAATGCATAAAATATAGCATGTTGAAAGATTATATATGATTTTAATCAAAGTGTTCTGGAACATATCCATGTTAATTCATGAAAGTTATTGTTTGCAGACTTTTCCTCCTGAAGAAAAACAAAACATCATAAATGGTAGAAATGTCAATGGTCTGGTCAAATGAAGGTTGCTGAATACATGGGATGACAAAGAAGGACATGTACATGTGCATTCTTTTTATTACAAAAGGGGATGTTTCAATGATTGTCCAAATGATTGCAAAATTCCAGGGATCTATTCCAAGCTGGATTGCATTAATGCCTGCACCATTAGTTTAGAAGCAATATTCAAACTAATCTCTTTCTGTTTCTCTTGCCCCCTAGTGTTAGGGAGAATTCTCTAGAATGGCTAATTTCCCTTACCTACTGAGTCCCTCAGCAGCTTTGCTGGATTTCTAGGATTTATTGTTTTCACCTGGTAAGAGTGTGAGCCTTTTTTTCTCACTCTTACATGTGTTTTGCAGTGTGTTTTACATTTTTGTGTTCATAGACTGTGGAGCCTCACCTACTCCATAGACATCATCTTCTCACTGTGTGTCCCACAGCACCTTTAGTGCATTGACACAGGGTTGTCTTTTTCAGACTTTGCACTTTAAACTCCATTCTCTGGGACTGACTACTGTCTCCCAGAACATGTAAAGTTGTAATTGACTTTATTAGTGTTTTTAAATCCACAGACCCAGTACACACTATCTTTCATAGGGTACTGGAAAGGGTTAATAGTTATCCCTGTTTGTCTGCTTCTCATGGAACATTATTTCGTTCCCCTTTCTTTAGGATTTGGCTGGTGGCAGTGGTTTCTACCATTTTTTCCAGACCGCGGACTATAAAAATAGTCTTGATACTGTTTTAGGGTAAATTAGTAGCCTCGAACCTTAATCTGCTGGACCCCTTTCAATTTTATTTGGTTCCGGCTGGGTTTATTCGCCATTTCTTTCTGTAAAGGTCTTTCTCGTGTATTACTCTGCGTGCCAAACCAGGTTTGGTTACTTTGTTCAGCGTCCTTTGGCAGGCTTCTGCACAGAAGCCCTCCTTAGGCGCTTGAGAGTCTAGGTAGACAGGATGTGAGGGAGGGGTTTTAGGCCCCCTGCACAGGGTCTCCTTGGAGACCCAAGTCACACTCTTGTTTATTTGGCTAGGTGACTGTCCCGCCAGGAGAGCCACCCTGCTGTGTGATGGACAGCCAGGCTGTGTGAATGGGGGAAAACTGCATAAAAAGCAGGTCTCTGGGACTTGGAAGGCAGAGTCGCCACTGGATCGAGAGAACCAAAGAGAAGCTGAAGGAAAAGGACTACTGCAACTACTGAATCTCCCGGTAAAGCACTGCTGCGGGTCCGAATCTCCTACACTTCGACGACAGAGAAGATCTGCAAGGAATCTCCTTCCCCAGTGCTGGTGGGACCAACCAGTTCACCAAACACCAAGCAAGGCCTCCCTCCCATGGTCAAATTTGCTGTGCGTCGCTGTAGTGAATCGGATAGCCAGGAGGAATGGACCCTTTTTGGGTTTTAAGGAGCGCACCTTTTATTTGTCGCTTTGCTCTGCTGCTGGTTTCTTTCCTGGTCAGTGAAGGACCCTCCAGTCTTCCTCCTTCGTGTCAGTCCGACAGTCGCTTCAGGAACCGTGAGCCTGCAGGATCTGCCAGGAACTTCTGCCTCAGCTACAGCATTCTTCTTCTGCTAAGGTACTGTTCAAATCCGGTCATTTGTTCCGTCCGACCACAGTGAAAGTGTTTGAAATATTTTGCTAATCTGAGGGCTTGTCCTTCTCTACTCTTTTGAATAACTTTTCTTCCGACCAACTTCATTTCAAACTCTTGGCAAAGAATTAACCGGGAACTACTTTGAACTGTGTGAACCTCTGCAAAGACTATGAACCATTAACATTGGCCGAGGCCTATTGGTTTGAATCCTAGTTGTAGTGAGCCTTTTCTAGATTGCCCTGCCTACTTACTAGTTGTTGCTGCTTGATTTTGAATAACCTTGTCTTTCCTTCCCTTTTTAAATTGCTGGAGTGCCATTTTGCTCACACTTCATTTTGAGCTTAACTTGTCCAGAAGATTGTGATTTTCTGCTGCTTTACTTTAGTGAACTGTTTTACAAATGATTGTGAAAATAAATGTATATTCTTTTACTCAGAAACCTTGAGTCAGAGTTAGTTTGAACCATAGCAATTGTGGTCCTTTGTGTAACTATTGATACTGCTCACTTGCTCTTGAGATAAGTCTGGCTGCTCAGCCAACGCTACCACTTTTACTGTGTAGTAAAGGCTTTTACTAAAGGTGAACTTGTAATGTCACTTGTAGTCTTAATTGTGTGTGGTGTTCCCAAAGGGTACTGCATGTGATTCTGCCTAACACTGGTGTACAGCGGTGAGGATCAAGTATAGGGATTACACTTAGAGTGCTGCTATAACCTTGGATCAACTAACCACAAGGCTAAACATCACTATAAAGCAACATTTTAATCATGTCTGATATGGAAAGCTGTGTAGAGAAAACAATCTCTCTGTTAAAGGCAAAAAGTCAGAATTAATTGAAAGGTTGTTCGAGAAACAAAATCTGGAGAGTGGGTCTGAAATACCTAACCCTGCAGCAAATGTGGAAAATAATGAGGATGATAATGTGTCAGATATTATTGATGAGTTAGATGAGGCAGATGTGGCTCATAATGTAGGCCTTACTGCTCCTCTACCGGCTCAACAACCTCAACCTTTGTCCACTGGGACCCAACCAGCTCCTACAATCAGTCCTGAATTCATTGCTCTAGAAAAGATGAGGCTTGAATTGGAATTCAAACGTATCAATGCTCAAACTGAACAAAAGCATCAAGAACTTAAGCTCAGAGAAATGGAGATGAACCCTACCTTAGAAATTAAAAAAAGTTGTCTATTGAAAATGCTTCTCTCCCAGAGTCTTCTAGGTCTTCCAGTCCTAAGAGACCCTGTATGCCTAAAGAAATTGTTGGTATGTACGAGGCTAAGCTTGATATTTTGGATTGGTTGGCAATGTTTGAGTATAACCATGGGATTCAAGACATTATAGGGAATCAGTTGCTTCCTTGGCTCTTCTCTAGGCTACCCACTGTTGCACCTGAGGTTGTGATGGAGTTGGGGGAGGTGGATAGGATGGATTGGGAGTGGGTGAAGCTAGCTTTAATTGCTAGATTTGCGAAGACCCCTTCCTAGTACCTTAAGAGGTTTAGGACCCTCAAAAAGCATGATGGTACCCATTGGGCTACCTGGGTATGTGAATGTTTGAGAAACGTAGATGGTTGGGTTAGGGTTACAGAATAAACATTTATGAAGGTGTGAGAAATCTTGTTATGTTGGAGTCAATTTATGATGCCTGCTCTCCTGAGCTCAGACAGTACTTGGCTGATTCTAAGGAGCTAGATCCAAAGAAGTTGGCTAAGGCTGCTGACTTGTGGGTAGCCAACAGGGCTACTCACAAGGATTCTGGGGCAACTCAGAAGAAGGATGAGGGAAAGCAGCCAAAGAAAGATAACAAGGAGAATTCTAATACCTCCAATCCAAAAAAGGGCCCCAAACAAAACAGTAAGGGTAAGCCACAAGGGAACCCGAATCAGGCTAGTACACCATCTGGATCCAAACCAGATGGAGGTCAGAACAAGCCCCCATTCATCAAAACATTAGGGAAATGTTATGTTTGTGGGTCAACTGACCATGTGAAAGGGCATCCCAGATGTAAGGGTAAACCTTCAGGGGACCACATTGTCTCCTTAGCCTTCTCCCCAGAGGAAGAAGTACCTATGGCAAGTGGAAACTTTCACCTACTGGCTGATGAACCCATGAGAGTCTCATCTAGTGTTTCTTTAGTATCCCTGGGTTTGCGGGAATAACAGAATTTAGATGTCTATAATTCCATCCCAGATAATACTGAAGAGTATTATAAAGATAGTGTTCTTGTAAATGGCCAGGAGACCCATGTCATCAGAGACACTGGAGCCAGCATAACTGTGGTTGATTAATCATTTTTCAAGGTAGAGGATGTTGCTAAGGCACCCAAACACCTAACTAAGTTAGCTGGAGGCCCTATGCAAATGCTTCCCCAGTTACCAGCTCTCATCCAGTGCAATGACATGACTGTCAAGCTACCTATTAGTGTTCAGAGTGAAGTGCCTGGGAGAGTCCTGTTGGGTAATGACCTGAAAGCTCTTGGAGTTGTGTACAGTACCCCCAGGCCTCCCAGTAAGAGGAGACAGAAGCTCACTAGGCCTGCAAGGGAGAGGACCTTGAGAGGCTCTCCAGGAGAATTGATAGAGGAAACTATCACCCCCAGTCCACAGGAATTGCTCACTGCTATTTCAGGAAAGAAAAAGGCAAAGGAGAAACCTAAGAACTCCAAGAAGAAAGCAGATAGCACCCCTGTGCTACCAACAAGGACATCCCCAAGATTGCCCAAAGTCACACCTGTGACTCCTCCACCTGCTGGGCTGAGTGTGAGGTACCACCTTGCGTGTTGAGCCAGCTTCTAAAGAGTCAGATCTGGAAGAAGACATTACTCTAGTTGGAGATCTGGATCCTGTTGACCATTCTGAGCTGCAGTCTTTACTGGCAGAAGGTGGACCCAACAGGGCAGACTTCAGCAGAGGACAAAGAGTGTCCTACTCTTGAAGGTCTTCACCTACAGGCAGCTTCTCAGTTCAATGGGCAAGAGCCAGGGAAACAAAGGTGGCACTGGGAAGATGGCCTATAGTGAACCGACGGAGTCTATTCCTGGGGACTGCAAAAGATTTGTAGTGCCCCTAGAAAACAGACTCCAGTTCCTACAGTTGGCCCATGAGATACCTTTGGCTAGTCACTTGAGTTTCAAAAAGACCAAGGAAAGGCTCTCTTTATACTTCTACTGGCCTAAGATGGGTGCAGAAGTTGAAAAATTCTGTAGGAGCTGTCACACTTGCCAAACCTCTGGCAAGAGTGGAGCCAAGAACGTGGCATCCTTGGTGCCTCTCCCAGTGGTGGAAGTTCCTTTTGAGAGGGTAAGCATCAACATTGTTGGTCCCCATGACCCTCCCACATCTTCAGGAAACAGGTTTATCCTGGTTGTAGTAGACCATGCTACTAGATATCCTGAGGCGATACCTATGAGGACTGTTATGGCTCAGGCTGTGGCTAAGGCTCGACTTGATAGGCTTTTTTCCAATTCTTTAATAAAAACACCAATGACATGTCTGACCAGAGTCTGTGCCCTACTTCTGACCTACCACATATGGTGACAGAAGTGGAATGTTAAATTCCTGATACAGAGACCCCTCACATCTTCCCAAGAATACATGGCCATACCTATTGTCAACCTTCCACTGATAGGCTCTTTAGGGATAAAACCTACCTTAACAAAAAGACAGAACCAAACAGTGGTGAATCCTTCTCCACTGAATTCACAGTTATCAACGATTCAGAGGGTGAAGAAGAAATGGAGGACAAAATTGACATAAGTGGGGGGAGACCACTAGGGGGCGCGGAGATGAAGGCCGCATAAAAGTGTAGCTCCCGCTTCCCCCCGGCAATAAGGTGATGAGATAGCTCATTTTCAACTGAAAAACTGAGAAACCGTTAAATTATCCTGGCATATGAATGTGAGTGGCTAGAAGCAAGCAAGTGATGAAGAAGAATGACCTACGAGGGAAGAGGAATGAGCCATGAGTCGCAGCAGCTGCAGTGTGGCGTCGTTGAGGCCTGTGGGCTGGCGCAGAAGCAATACGGCTGGGGCCCCAGAGTGATTGGAGGAGGCAGACGACCTCGCATATTAGCCCAGGAGACCAGCGACCTGCCTCACGGTAAGGAGAGGGACGACAGGACCAGCCTGAGACTTGCAGGGCCAGAAGCGGAGCTCTGGTACCCGGCACACATGTAGGGAGCAGGGCAAGGACCCTGCAGGCCGGTGCTGTGGTGCAGAGGGCGGAGTGAAGTGCTGTGAGGAGCGGCGGTCTGGAAGGAAGAGAGACCGGGGCTGCAGCAACACGAGAAGCCAAACAGCCGGAACGAGGAGGAGGTAAGAGCGGAAGAGTGGCCCCGTCCGGAGGGAAGAGGCCCAACCCAAGATGAAGCGCAGCAGTCCAGGCGACCAGAAAGTACCGGCATAGGTGGGGAGGAGGCCAAAGGAACCGAAAATAACCTGCTGGGAGCTGCCCGCGGCGAACAACATCCAGCCGCTGTGCCCTCCCCTCAACCTCCCTACGGTAGCGATCGAAAATAAAGAGGGTTAACGAGATGAGGGGTGGAGCCTGCGGGCCTCGATGAGACCATGGGGACGTGGCAAGGTGGATAAGCCCCCCCCAGGACTGTACACAAGAGGGAAGGTAAACCGAGGGCCCTCAGGGACTCAGCAACAGTCGGTAAAGAGAAAGAGGGGAAAACACCACAAGAGGCACATCTTACACCGAGGCCAAAGGAGGGACACTCCGTGGAGGCCACAGTTGTACAAGAGGATAAGGGCCCAGCCTCTAAAGGCAGTGTGAACCAAACTGTAAGCAAGCAAGAGATCACCACACAGACTGAGGTGCCACCCAGGGGCAACATATGAGGAATTGGCTGGAAGATGAACATACCCCCTTTGGAACAACCGAGCGAGACAGAGCCATAGTGGTGAAAGGAAAGGGGAAACTATGGTGAAGGATGAAATTGAATGATGGAGAAGGAGGGAGAACAGTAGGCACAAGGAACCACACCATGCGTGGGGCAAAAGGAGGGTGAAGGAAGAGAATTGGAAAGAAGGACAGAGGGAGTGGAGTGGGGACAAAAGAAGCTGGTGAGGACCTGCAGGGTTAAACAAGTGAGGCACAGAAATATACAGTGCAACCCCACAACCGAGGCAGATAGCAGGAGCAGCTGGAACGGGACAAGAGACAAGAATGATGATAGAAGTAGACATGTCTAAGTTTTCAATGAAGGAGGTCTCATGTCACATACTTGCAGAATTTAAAGCCCCCAGAGGCGATATGCAGGCCTCACCCGCTGATCTAAATGGAAGAGTGGCAACGGTCGAGAGCAAGGTGCAGTGTCTAGAACATAATCAATTGAATGCGGACTTGGTCGAAATGAGGCTTGATGCCAGAATGACAGAACTGAAGCTCTGCGAGCAGGAAGTAATGTTGAAAATTGATGATTTAGAAAATAGAGAAAGACGGAGCAACAAAGGAATACTGGGCCTGAAAGAAACAGCGAGAGAAACCCCGAGACAAGTGGAGGAGAAGGTGCAAGCCCTGATACACCATCTGTTCGAGGCTGACAGAGGAAAGCAACTGCAGCTGGAAAGGGCACACAGAGGTGGTAGACCATACGGGAGTGGTTCTTGAGCTACAAGGATAAGGCAGAAGTACTGAACAGACCAAAGGAGCAGAGGGAACTTGACTTTGAGGGCTCCAAGGTGACAATATACCAGGACCTGCCCAACCTAACTCTCTCTCAACGTTGGGGCTGCAGACAACTCACAAAGTGGCTCCAAGAGAAAGGTACTAGATACAGGTGGGGATACCTGTTCTCGTTGCAGTTTGAAGTGGAATCCGTGGAATACTACATAACCTCTGCAGAAGAGGCAGAGCAAACCCTAGGTCACCTCACGGCGGGCGTAGCATCGGAGTTAAGTGACCCAGAAGGAGCCAGGCCCACAGAGAAGGAGGAGAGGACAAACGGGCAGAAAATATATGCGGCTGAACGGACAATCACCCCACAGAATACCCAAAACACCGGAACATTCCCAGGAGAATAACCCAAGAGAAAGACCGAAGTGAACTTAAAGACGACAGCCGGTACTTTTGAATGGAAACACAACAGCAAGCAAGAATTGCCGGGGGAGGGGGGACATCTCTGCTATAAGGTGGCTCTCAGTGGGAGAGAGGGCGTCTCCAAAACTCTTACAGACTTCAAGTTACAGTTCTTAATAGTTAAATTGTTGTTCAAGGGTATCTGTGGTAGTTACGGTCTCAGGGAAAGTCAGCCTCTAGGCAATGGCAAAGATGAAAGTACAGAATCACGCAATAGATTAATGAGGGGGCAATGAGGTGCATTCATATGGGGAAAGGTGAAGCTGGAAGGGGTCTGGTGGTGGGGACATTGAATGTGAAAGGCCTAAACTCTCTGACCAAAAGATCCTTAGTCTCCAGATAATTCCGCAAAGCCTCCCTAGATGTGCTCTTCTTGTAGGAGATGTGCTTAATAAATGGGGAAGAACTAGCATTGAGGGGGGGCAGGGATAGGCCAAGTCCACTGGGCATCAGGAGAATCTAAGAAGGGGGAGTCGGAATAGTGATACATAAGCAGTGCAAGCTGTGGGAATGTGTGACCACTAGCCTCCTGGTCACACATTCCCTCCTGGAACGAAGGTTGCTAATACTGCAAGGGTCCCTGGAGGTGGATAAAGTACTTCTGGCAGCGGTGTATACTCCCAGTCAGGGCCAGGCACGCTTTATATCAAGCACACTTAATGCAATACAGGACCAAAAGGCCAGCCTATACATAGTGGGGGGGACTTTAACTCCTGGGCATATGAAACAAGGGGCAGAAGAACTGAAGGGCGAGGAATGAGGGAAGAGATAGAGGATAAACCAGGGCACCTGGGTCACATGATTGAGACCAGGGGCCTAATAGATGTGTGGAGACAACACCACCTGGGGCAGGAAGGGTACACATTTTTCTCAACCACACACAAAACATACACCAGGATTGACTACCTACTTCTGAACAGGGACCAAGGGACAAGGGTGATTTGCAGTGAAATAAGACCGGTGCGATGGACCGACCACAATGTGGTACTAAAGACTTTAGATGTTAGAGGGCTTAACAGACCAGATAGTTGCTGGTATTGCAATGAGACGCTTTGGAAGGACCCCCTCTTTGCAGACCAACTGGTGAGGCAATCACTGAATATTTCGAGCAAAACGATACTGGGGAAGTAAGTAAAGGGGTGGTCTTGGACGCAGGAAAGGCAACCTGGAGATGATTACTCATCAGAGAGGGAGTGAGATGGAAAAGGGAGAGGAACCTAAGGGAGGACAAACTGAGGAAGGAAATAGGGGAAGGAGAGGAGAGGATACATGCTACGGAGGGGGATATAGAGGTGATCAGGGAGGAGATACTGGCCAAAAGAGCAGAGATGAAGGCGTTGGGGATGGGGGAAACTGTATGTAAATTGAGATATATCAAACAGAAATACTATGAGAAGGGAGACAAGGCAGACGCTCTGCTGGCAACAAGACTATGGGCACAGAGGGTGAAGTGATAGGTACCTGTCCTACAAAACACCACAGGGGATGCGAGGGATACGCCAAAGGAGATAGCGGAAGGCTTTGCGCAATACTACAAGAGGCTTTACAAATCTGAAGCTCATGGGGAGATTCAGCCATTGCAGAAGACCTAAGCGGGATAGACATGACTAAACTCACAAATCCAGAGGTAGAACACTTAAAGAGCCCGATAACAGAGGAGGAGGTGCAGGCAGCAATATCGCGCCTCCCAAATGGCAAAGCCCCAGCGGAGGATGGGTATACTATCGGGTTCTATAAGAAGTATGCAGGAGTCTTGTCCCATCATATGGTGCAACTGTACAACCACATCCAAGAGACAGGGGAGGATCCAGATACTTTTAGCAAGGAACTGATATCAGTAATCCCCAAGGAAATAAGGGACCTGACCCAATGTGCGTCATATCGCCTCATCTCGCTCCTGAATGTAGATGATAATATATTCACACGAATCCTGGCACCGCGCTTCAAGGAGAAACTACCTTGAATTATTCACCCAGACCAAATGGGGTTCATAGCGGGGAGACAGGGCCCGGTCGTGATAATGAAAACCCTAGACATTACAGAACACGTCCAGGGGGCCCCAAGGGACTATGCACTATTGAGTTTAGACGCCGAAAAAAGCCTTCGACCATGTCGAATATGAGTTCCTGTTTGCTGTATTATGAAAAATATGAGTGGGGGACAAGATCTGCAGATCCATCAGAGCCATTTATTCTGGGCCTACGGCTAGGGTTGTAGTGAATGGGGCTAAATCCAGGGAATTTCGGCTAAGCAGGGGGCCAAGACAGGGCTGCCCTCTATCGCCCCTGCTCTTCGCCCTCGAGATGGAGCCAATGAGGGAAGAAATCCGCATGGATGCTCAGGTAAGAGGTATCGGAGTGGGAGATGAGACTCATAAATAAAGCATGTACGCAGATGATATTATGATGTACCTCTCAGAGGTGAGGGATACAGTCCAGCAAGTGCTCCAGGTGGAGGAAGAGTACGGACGCCTATCAGGTTTTAAGGTAAATGTGAACAAGTCTATCCTCCTCCCCCTGGAAGAGACAATCGAGGAGCATAGAACATAATGGTAAAGGTTGGGAATACAAGTGGAGGAGAATAGTATAAAGTGACTCGGAGTGAGGATATCCAGGGAGCTGGACACACTATATGAGATAAACCCACCCCCAAACCCCTCCTGCTGCATCGGCTCTTCATGGAGCTAGACACCTGGTAGAAACTTACCATCTCATGGCTACGATTACTGAACGCACTCAAAATGGTTCTTCTCCCAATAGTGTTATACATATATCAGGCATTGCCAATAGAACTACCCGACATACACTTTGCAGAACTTAAAAGAAGGACAGTGAGGTTCCTCTGGCAGGGGAAGAAACAAAGAGTGGCCTACAGGCAACTGGTGCAGTCCAAGGAAAAAGGAGGGATGGGACTACCTGAAATGTGCACATACTACAGGGCAGCCCAATTCAGAGCCATAGTTCCCCACTTGCGGGTAGATAAACAGAAGCAATGGGTGGGCATAAAGAACTACCTCTTTAGACCAGTCACGCTCGGGAGTGACTTTGGGCACTGCAAGAAGCCGTCCTGAGAAGGGCAAGGCTGCACAGGATCCTGAGCACGCTATGGTCTCTTTGGAGAGTCAGGAGGGAAATGGCAGGAGTCACGTTGTGGCCCTGTCCCTTGAGCCACATCTGGGCCCCACCTATTGGGGACCACATTCCGGGTCATGAGAGGTTCCAAGATTGGTTTGAGGCAGGGGTGGAAAGGGTGGGACAGGTCTTAAAAAAAGAAGTGTTTATAGAGCTGAGTGTGCTGGAATAAATTTTGAGTGGGGGAAAGATTTCAGTATTTAAATACCTGCAGCTGAAATGGATACTGATGTCATACAGCTGGAAATATGAACTCCAAAGGGAACTGACGAGTACGGAGAGGGTACTGGACACAGAAAAGGGGACGAGGGGACTCATCACCAAACTGCATCAGGCTCTGCTAGAAGCGCAGGGAGGGGTCAGAGAGGTACATAGGAGAACGTGGGAATGGAGATGGAGATGGAGACCGCACATCGGTGGCCTGCCAATATAAACTACATGGGCTGAGACTCTTGTAAAGGTGGCAGTGGGACACAGTAAGGCTGTCTCATGTGTGCCCGGGAGCAGACACCCACTGCTGGAGAAAATGCGGGTCGAGAGCAGACTATTGGCACATGTGGTGGGCCTGTGAAAAGGTACAGAGATACTGGAAGGAAATCCTGGGATGGATAAGGAACCTGGATGGGGTGGACAGGCAGCTAGATCCCCTCCTAGTGCTATTTGGCATAGAGGTAACGGAAAGGGAATGGGTTAAACTCCGCACATGGAGCACTTTCTGCTGTTAGCGGCTAGGGCCTGCATAGCAGGAGGTTGGAAAAGGAGGAAACTTCCCAGTGAAAAACAATGGGCCACTAAAGCCCTGGCAATATATAGGATGGAACAACTCACTAGACAATTGCACGGCCAAACCCCCTCCAGAGCTTTGTAATGGGCAACCTTCCTAGAAAAGTAAGACCCGGAGGGACCACAACTAGGAGGGGAACATGCAACCCCAGAGCACAGGGATAGTGTGTGAATCGAGGCAGGGAACGGCTGCAGAAAGGGCAATAGAGGGGAGAAGTGCTAAAAACTGGAGGGAGGGGAATGGGAAAATAGCAGATATTGGTGCACCACAACCCGGGCCCCAGAGAGGGACTATGGTGGAAATTAGCAAATGCGGAGGACAAACTCTGAACTTGAAGAGGGACGAACGAAGGATGGAACCCGGCTGAGGGAGGTTCCGATGAGTAAGCTGCCGCATCTGCCCAAGTGCCTAGTTTGTTTAAATGGGGGGGTGGGCGGGTGACTTTGAATAGGGGGGGTGGTTGGGGTAAATTTGTTCATACTTTTGAGGGGGGGGACTAAAATGTTCTATGTTTGTCATGGTGAGCTGTGTAGTAAGTTAAAGCAAACATGTGCTGTTAAAATTCCACCCATGACAATCTACCAATAAATCATGTTTGAAGAAAAAAAAAATGGACGCAAGTGAAAGATCAGAGGAGTGGGAGGAAGATGAAAGTTGGGATTCTTAAAGTTCCCCATCTGACAGTGAACACAATCCCAAAATGAGCACTCTAGAGACCCTCCTGGATCCGTTGGTGAAAGATCAGATACAGCTGGACCAACATTTGTAGGACAGACTGGACCAGGTAGGAACATGAACACACCACCAAATTGTTACCCATGGTGTATTACAACCATATCAAGAAGTAGAGGATTTGACGGCCTTCCTTATAAATATTAAAAGACTGGCAACACAGTTTAATTGGATCGAAGGGGTAGAAACGTGTTACCTGGCCCGTTGTTAAAAGGAGACCTGCAAGCCTGCGATCAGACCATTAATCCACAGGGAACCATCCCAATTCCCATAATAAAAAAGACTCTGCTGAAAATAGTAGGACAGATGGAGGAGAGTTTTTCTAGACTAACATTCCAGGAGCTCCACATTCGAAGTAATGAAACCAAGTTAGAATTAGTGGCCCAAGTTCAAGATACCCTCTCCCAATGGTTGGGGAGAAAAACTCTGGACGAAGTCTTCGTAACTATACAGAAAAAAGATTAACAGGTCAATGGAGAATTTCATGCAGCTGGAAGGCCGGGTCTTGGCCAGGCATATGATGCGATGGGACTAAGACAGGAATTATTTCTCCCATGATGGGGTCCCGATGAACTTCTCTACTGGAATTGGCAGGTGCCCCCGGGAAAGCAGGATGCGAGTAGGAGCTAGGGTGAGTAGGTAACTAGAGGTGTGGGGCATTGGGGGTCATGGTAGGGCCACCCTGAAAGCGTGGCAGAGTTAATGGAAATTCCCAGCTGAGTAGGAATCCTACTGCAGATTCTAGCCGTGAGCAATACCCGCTTGGCTGCAGGAGCCAGGAAGGTTTCAAAGGACACTTTCCCCTTATGGACAGTTGGACTCCTCAACAACTGAAGTGGTGTGGGGATTTTTTCTCCATACGCATGTATGGGAGGCCTGAGTCCTGGTAGAAAGGCTACTAGTGGCAGGCTTGACACAGAAGGATTTAAACTGGAAGTGACAGAGTTCACCCGGAAACCAAAAGTGACAGAGATCACCAGGAAGGATAGATAATAAACCAAAGTGAGGGTTCACTGGTTTGTATGAAGCCTGGGAATGGCAAAAGGCCACCCCAGAGTATTGTGCTTAGGACCAAGCCCACTCAGGGCCTGGGCACTGCTAGGATCGTCCTGTAAGCGGACTCCGTATAAATTGATGCATTTTTCTTCCAAAACATTCAAATTGTCTGTAAGTACATTATTTGAACACATTGTATGAAATGTGTGGGATCCATAATGGGGGCTAGCCCTGCTAAGCAGCTGACCCAGTCCAAGCTAGAGGACGTTAGCTGCCCTTCTGGCCCCTATTTACTTTCCGCCACCACTCCTCTGAGGGGAGGACGGGAACAGAAAGGGTGCCCCCACCCCAGGCCTGCCGAAACCAGCGTCCAGTCTGGGTGAGGGCTTTAAGAGGGTCTCTCTGTGGAGGCTGTGATGCAGCAATTTATTCAAGCCCTACCTCCCTACTTACAATGAGGGACCTACAACAACATACAACTTTGTTTGAGACTTCCATTCAGGTAGCCCAACCTCGTTCAGAGGCTGCCAAATATTTTAGGTGATTAGGGACATGTTGATTAGCTGCATGACAAATAACTCCTGCTAGAGCACACTGTGAGCAGTATGTTGGATGAGGAATTTGCACAGGCACAGCTTATTTGAATAATCATTCACACACAAAACATGCAGTTGAATTGTTTTGGGAAAGGAGACATTTTGGGGGTGCTGGGATAATCATTAGAAGTCGTGATGGGGAATTATTGACAGGTTAATTGACTGTGAACCAAAACACCACCTGCGTGATCACATTGTGAGCAGTGGAGGAGACATTTAAACTGTTCCACCTTCTTTTAATGGACACACTCAAAGAAAACAATGAGTCATATTGTTTTGGCGGACATACAACACTACCTACTTTTAAGGAAATGCCTATCCGTGTCTGTGGTGTTTGAGGCGAAAACACCAACAATTAAGATCTCGTCAAAGAAAAAATCCAAATGAGGTAGAGGAAGAGGAAGGCAAGGTCATGTTGCTTGCAAAGTAGATTAAGAGAATGCTCCTGAATCTATGGCAGAAATATCAGATGTTTTTGAGGGTGTTTGGATTTGAAACTTTCAGCAGGAGGTCAGGGATAAAGAGCCATGCCCAAATGCCCATTTTAGAGGAGCGTAATGTTCTCAGCCTACAACATCCACTGCACCTGCCAAGCTATTCAATCCTTTGGCCCCCAATTTTGGTGATGCTGATGGTAGTGGTGATTATGATGAGGGTGATAACGATGACCAGGATGTTTACTACTTCCCATCTTCTCATAAGAGAACACTGAAAGATGTCTTTATGGCTACAAACAGTAATACTGAGTCCAATTGCAACAGTATCCCACAGGGACAGTTGGAGGAATAACCATAGCTGGAAGAAAAAAAAACGCCTGGTACCACCTCAACCCACTCATGGGCTCAGAGTATAGAAATATCATCACAAAGCAATAGTCCTGTTTTCTCTTTATGCGACACCTCAGAGATCCTGAAGTTGCAGTGTTATACAATAATCAATGAAACACTTACCAGAACACCACAGCAAGCAGTACAACTTTTACACCTGGGCACTGTAAGGGTGTAGAAGTAGATGCAGGACGCACAGGTGGCATGCTTGTTGGTATAAACCTTTATTTAACAGAAAAAATAAGGAAGCCTCCTATCTGTCCCTATAACTAAGAGGGGTGTCCCTGCCTCAAATAAAACTAAGGATGATGTCAGAACATCCGTAAAAATTAAATATTGTACTGTCCTGTGTCGCAAACCTATTTCCGTCCCTTACACTTTAAAAGAAAATCTATAGAATAGGTTACACCCTGATTCCAGAAGGGTGGCTCCATCCTTCTGGATGGTTTTAGGCAGTTTGTAAATGATAGGGGAATATCCTCCTTCCCTGGCCCCTTACTAGGCATTTGTGTATTGTTCCACACAGATGGGGGACTTCTCAGGTGTTTACAGTTCTAAAAAGGTGGGGGAAATTCCTCTCTTCCCCAGGCCTTTCTTAAGCTCTCCTTCAATAATCTCAATGATGTCTTGATTGTAACCTAGTGATATATCTTTCCTCCTCTGGCCTTCTCCTGACCTTTGCCAAAGGATATTTCTCTCTTCCCCTGGTTTTGGCTTGACTGTTGCTAAAGGATATTTCTCTTTTCCTTCACAATTCTTCTGACTTTTGCCAACGGGTATCTTTCTCTCCCCTGGTCTTCTCTTCTCTCTATCTGGGTCCCAGATCCCTTTCTCAGGTTTATAATTTGTCCTAATCAGGCACAGTTCACTATCCTGCCAGGTGCTGTCTTTCATGCACAACTCTCCAATTCTGTCAGCAGACGGTTCCCAGATCATTATCTCTTCTGGTTTCTTTTGGGTACTCTCTCGCCAATGTGTCTGTTTCATTTCTCTGTTCGGTCCCATTGGGACATGGAAGATAATTCCGCACTTGCACCCAAGCACATCCTCTAGGGGTTCCCAGCACCTTCCCGGTTCCCCTCCGTGAACCTTTTAACTTGGTCTGCGGTGGGTTCCAGTCCTCGATAACACCGGCAATCTTCTCTGGCTTCCCGTTGACTGACATGATCGGCTCTCTGTTTTCTGTGGCTCCACCGCACGTCGGGTCTCGCCTGGAACACTCAGATGGTTTCCTGCCACCAGCCATTGGGTTTCCCAGTCTTCAGGTGAGTTTAGGCTACCCTCTGTCTTTTCATATGCTGACTTCCTTCTCCAGGCCTCTGGGACTGCAGCACGTCCTCTCTGCGTGGCTTCACTTCCTAGCGCAATGCTCCTCTGGGGCAGGACCGACTCTGAGAAAAGTCCTCCATCAGTTTTATGGTAAGTCAGCTTTTAAATCTCAGATAGCTAGTATGTTTGTCTTGGTCCCGCATATGGGTGTTCATTGTCCTGCTCTTCTTTGTGTCCGTACTTGTGGAGCCATCTACTCCCAAACTTTCCTCACTCTTCCTTATCACAGTATTGTCTATCTGATAGGCATGGCTACTATGCATGAAGTAACTAACAGAAGAAAGAGGAGACATATAGGATACGGGTGCTTGGGGCCTATTCGTATGTGTGGTGAATATTGTAGGGCAGACATACTGCATTCTCCCTTGATAGCCTTCACTTCTCCTGCAGAGGGATTTCCCTCCCATGGGATCCTCCAGCTAAGTAGCCACCCCAGAGGGACTTTCAGGTAGCGGCCTCACCTCTCTGGCTCTATGGGAAGGGTCTCCCTCCCGTGGTATAGTGACATCACCAAGGGATTCATCACAACAGTTTGTGAAGTGCCATGTTCCATCTTTTTCTGCCTCTGCTCAATAGCTAATCACACTTAAAGGGAGTCAACAGCACTCATCTACATTGTGGAATTTCTTTGTACAGTGTCAAGAGCAGTATCCTGCAATCTTCACTGTGCTGAGAATGTGTATCCTGTGGGAAGACAGTGACACATCTCGGCATGTCATCATGGTTGGGACATATGAAGCAACATCATGCACAAGAGTGGGACCAATGTATTAAACAGCATTCCCGCAGGACCTAACTAACAATGAGGGCCAGGAAAGTGAGTTGTGTCATATCAACAGCAAAAGAGTATGTCTGCCAGGTCCATCAGTAACACTCACACATTATTCCCCTACTGCTATTTTGTGTTTATTTGCCAACATTTGCCTCAGCAAATCATGTGAGCACAGTGAGAAATACCATTATAACCACTACAGCTGCTCAATGCTAAATTGGGTATAATTTTGGCAGTAGACGTTTGTTGAAAACCAAGGTTTCTGAGAACTGATGGCAAGTGCAGATTCCTACTGAAGAGATGACATATGAGGAGGGATGGACAGTCTGTGGGTGTTGTTCAGGTATTTACTCGCCCATTGACTAACCTTGGCTATGCTAATCCATAGGGCCCTTCCCACCAAATACCTGTCCATCCCAACCCAAAACACGTTCACTGTTACGCTCACCTGGTTCCCACAGGGGCATCGAACGGACCCGGACAGCTGCGGTCTGCACCAACGTGATGCGTAGTGAAGAGATGACCGTCTGGACTGGCCTGCCTAATCTTGTCTGCTGGACGTATTCTCCTGCAAGTGGAGAAAGGGATTTAGCCACCTGTGGACTTTAGTGATGGCCCCCCCGACTGTTCTCGTTCTCCCCACTAATCACCTCCGATATCCCCTCTTGGTAACCTCACCTTATGTTTTTAAATGATGAGCTCTCCATCCTGCATGGCATGCAGAGGCGCGTAGATACCAGTTACTTCACTGGTTTGAAGGTACTGGAGGAGTTTGGGAGGAATATTGACTCCAGTGTCTATAAAGTTCAAAGAGTTCCATATGTCCGATGTTCACTCTTGTTCCATTTCCTCGTTAGGTTGCAGCTGGGTCCAAAAGAATATTGCCTGGAGGCAGCTGATGGCGTTCAGGTAAGAGTCTGTATTACCAAACACTGTCCGGTGAAAGTTGCATAAGTTTAACTTGCTGTTTTCTCTCCCTTTATGGGTGCAGCATAGAAAGATGCGGCGAATTAAAGGATAATACCTCCGGTGGTAAAGCAGGTAAGCCTATGGTGGCAAAGAGATTGTCTTTGTCGGTTTTCTCGGCTCACCTTGTTATTCCTTTTGTTTTCCCCCAGGTGCTGGGTTTCGTCGAAGAAAATGATGGAGGCAGCGCCGAGTTGAAAGATGCGGTGGACTGGTGAGTATAATGCGGCGCTGTTGCTGGCGAAGTGACGCGTGCTGAAATAATGTCCTTTCCAGGCTTGGAGATGTGCTGGGTCCGGGATCAGGTAAGGAATCAAATAATGTCCGTGATCTAACCTCTTCTCCTTTCTTTTCCTTTTGTCTAGGAGCTCCGGATTCGAGGCGGGCATGGCAGAAAACTGGATGCTGACTTGCAGACACGGTGAGCGTTACGCTGCTGGATGCAGAATAACATGAAGCATGAGCTGCTGTTCGGGCGTGGTTTAAATAGCCTGCAAAGTAGTTCCAGGCAAGAAGTTCCCCAGAACCACACCCGAGTAAAAAATAGTCCCTGTAATAAAATAGTCCCATCCAGGCCTCACGTTGGCTTGGACTCATTTGCAGCATGGTCTGCATAAGGTAAGTAAAGTCTATGAGCTTGGCGCCTATGGCGCCAGGACTGATTTCTATGATGAGCCTGGTGCCTAAGGCGCCAGGACTGAATCCAAACAGCCCCAAGCCGGGGCTGTTGGGGTTTTAATGAGTATCTGGATGCCTGCTCCCGTGGCTGATGGACTCGATCCGGATGCCCGGGGGTAGGCATCATGACAGTTCACCTGGGCTCTCTTTGATGTAGCTCTATAAATCAGTAACATTACACTGTACATGCAAGTCTTATTTCTAAGCAGTCTGCTGAGAATGAATGGCTTAATTACATTTGTAAATGCACCATTGATATAATAAAACTATAAATCCAGTGTGACATGAGCCATTGATTTGACCCTTCCTCTTAGAAACTCTCTCATGTATACCAGAGACACTTCAGATAAGGTATAAACAATTGGACTTGCAACTAAAGGAACATGTTGCTTACCACTGTCCCGGTTCTATGAGTGCTCTTCACAATTGCGTTAAAATGAGACTATGTTATGCAAAATAGTTACCTATTCATGATGCTTTGCACCATTGATGTATCTTTTGTTTACACTATCTTTGTTTACACATTATGTTTTCCCATTTGTTCTGTTATCCCATTACTTTGAGACTATCGCCCTGGCCCCGATAGGCGAATCAGAGACTAGATTGTGTGTGATACTTGCTTCTCATCATCCTCACCCCCTGATTTTTCAGATATGTCTGTACGAACAACAGCAATCACGTGGTGGTATTATTACTCACCTAACCTTCTGCCATAAGCATATTCTTTCCTTATCCTTGATCGTATCAGACTTTACTTTGCCACATCTAGATACATATACTGCCTCAAGATAGGATGCATATATGCACACTTGTGCACACCATCATACCGGGTTACCTCCATCACACATATATATACAGTCAGACACATTGTTTACATGTGCTCTTATACGTCTTAATCCTTATGTTTGTATCTACCTATACCTTATAGACTCACATCCTTGTGAGTACCATCATAAGACGTAGCATCAACACATCCACTTTAAATACGTGTTGCCTTGACAACCTCACGTGCTGTAAACTCTGCTGTTCTGATACGGCACCACGCACTACTGCGCGGTTTCCAATAGCAAGAATTCCGTATACAAGACACGCACCCGCCAGCCAGTGGCATCACTAGGGGGGGGGGGGGCTGGGAGGGCCAGTGCCCCCCCTCTGAAACCCTGAGCCCCCTCTTGTCCCCCCCCCCCACCTAAGGCGAGCAGTGACTGTGTTCTCTGTTCTAGGTGTTATTTGTTACACTCACTGAGGCAAATGTCTGCAGATCACACAGCAATACTCCTTTTATCTCAAAGGAGCAGTGATCGAGCAACTAGCAGCCCCTCCCATCAGAAAGTAGTCCACAAAAGTGCCAATGATGGGCCATTAGTCACTGAATTGTTTTGTGCCTGCATTCTGATGGGAGGGTGTGATGCTGGAAATGCATTGGAGGGACAGGGCCTACCTGTCCTTGTCCTGTATTCCTTTATCATTTGGTTCTGTATTGTTTTCTGCCCAGGAGTCCATGTGGGACTCCTGGCAGTGCAGCTCTTCCTGTTTTTGGTTTGGTGTACAGACCCATGGGGTACCCATGGGTGGGGGTACAACCCTGTGCCCCTAGTGTATGTTTTTGGGCACTTGTGTGTGGCCCAAAGAGCAGAGTATGGGCTGGTGGCAGCTCCATGCTGAATTTGACAGGTGCTCTGAGTATCCCCCATTTTGGGATACCCATGCCCTGCCATTGGAATAAGCTGATTCCTGATAGGAAACAAGATGGCCCCTGTGGCCTCTTGCTTTCGATCGCCTGTTACCTTGTTTTCCCAAAGTCCTGGGACGCTCTGACTCTGTCCCTTCCCCCTGACTGGCTGTTGGGTGGAAGTTCCATATATGGTGTTGTTGTGAAGTCCAGGCCAGACTGGCTGGATCCTTCCCAGTGACTGTATGTTGTGGGTACCCCCTGTGGGTGGGACCTGGGTGAATGGAATATGTGACGAATACGCATTCTGTGTTGTGGATGTCTAGTATCTGGTGTTTGACACAATGACTGAGACAGCACTGCCCGAAACTAGTATGAATGCAGTGTGGAGTTTTGAATGGCTGGGTACTTGTCCTAATACACATAAATTGTTGTGAGTGTCTGGAGAGAAGTGAATGGCCTAAACGCACTTTACACCTGATTGGATGCCTGGCTGCATGAATGCCCTTCTGACCGATTGGTTGCCTGAGATTGACCCAGCAGAATGAATGGGAGATCAACTAGTATATCTGGGGGCCTCTCACTGCTAGAATTTGTGTTCAGAAGCTGAAGAGAAACTGGAGTTGAAACTGAAGCTTAACCTTGAAGCCCTGCTGGAAGAGAAGTCTTGATGCTGCTCTACTTCATCAATCTGAAAGCTGCTGTGTCTCCAAGGACTGACCCAGAGAGGACCTGGTAAGGCGCCCTCTTCCCGAGCTACGAGGGACCATCGTGCACCAGCTGATCTTTGCCAAAGCTTCCTGGTAGACAGACCGATGACAGGCTGCCGACTGGAGGCAGGGACCACCGCGGAATCACAAGGAGAAGCGCCTGGACACTGTTGTCCATCATCGTCGACGACCGCCGTCGCTGACCGGAGCCGCCGTGCTCACTTTGCCTAAGTAACATTTGATCCAAGGACACTCTCGCCTGCACCGTCGACCGCTTTGTCCTGCCCGAGAAAGTCGAGGTCGCCAACGAGCATCCGCCGGTGGGTTTCCCGCCACCTGATGACCGTAGAGACGCCGGACGACTCAAAGCCCTTGCTGGGCCACCGTTCTTCACAATCTCCTTGCGGTCCTGAACTATCGTCATCGAGGCGCCCCACACGCCTCTTCTTTGCAGGACGCCAATGCTCCGTCATCGCCGAGCACCGCTAGGAATGAAGCTGCCGCCTCGCCGTCATTGTTCACCCCATTTTCGTCATGGGATCTCGATGATCCGTGGCTCCTGCCTTAAAGGGAGCTGCTCAAGAAGGATCCGTCGATGACCTGACGACAGACTCTGCTATTCCAGGTACATTGGGGTTGTAGAACTATTTTAGAAGGAAATAAAACTCTTTTGAACAATATATGGACTGGGCTTGTACGATATATCTTTACTTACAGGTTGCCCAGGTGGGGGGATCTCCACACAGAATTGTGCCTAGTTGGTAGGGGGTCAATATTCTGACAATTGTTCTAACCAACTGCTTTACTCCTATATCTATTGTTGGTTACGTTTATTCCTTGATCTGTGTGACATTTGACCAGAGTGTAGTTGATGCACTTTAATGAGATCTGATAATAATTGTGGTACCACTTTAGAACTGTATATACTGCCATTTTAGATTTTCTGAGCACAAAGTGAGTTATTGTGATAGTGTACATAACCTTGAATATTAATTATATAAAAACTGTGTTTTAACTAATAAAGTGTGTGGACATTCCTTTGTGGGGGCTTGGGGACTACACTGTACTTAAGAACCAGCCTGCATCAACTCCTGAGAAGCTAGGCCTTGATTGCTCGTCCATTGTTACCTTAATAGAGAATCTTGGCTGGTGTCCTCTGTGCCTCTCCTCTACCATATAGAGAGCAGAAGTACAGACCCCCCCCCAGTCTTTACAGAGGGGAGGTACAGTGGGGTGTGGGTAGTTGGTGTGCACAAAAGCCTCTCTGCAGGAGTGCTTGTGACATCACACATTACCTTTCATAGGTGCCCCTCCCACTTTTGTCTGTGCCCTCCTACTTTTGTCTTTGGCCCCCTCTGTGCCCCTCCTAAATTTGATTCCTGTTGACACTGTTGCCACCGGCTGCATCCCTTTCCAGATACTCGGCAGCGCATTCTATGCCTAGTATTCTACGCGAGACAACGGCCTCAGACTAAGGTAAGCAGAAGACGTATAAACATCCCAGACCATTTCTTTTATAAGTAATGTGATACAGAATGTTAGACCATTTACTCATGTACATGACCTCTTATAACAGGCAGGTTCTCGTCATTGAGGTGAGGGACACGTTCCCATTTCACCACACACTGCTACATGAGACTTTTGTGAAGCAACCTTGAGTTTATGCCTGCCAGCAGATCAACATACGCATCGCGTTATAGGGGTAAGAAACATTTCGCACATTGCTAGCTTCGAACTAACGAACTCAGTATGGACATTTAACGCTCGTGTATATTTATACATACACATTCATTTTACAGTAATGGAACCCATCATTACCTATTGTATGCACATGTCCTCTTGACATCGCAAGACTTCAGGTACAATGTTCTTTTTCCTTTTTCTTTTGATTTCGCATTTATACAGGGTAATTCATAGAAATTCGCACAAAAATGGTGCACGCGGCTGGCGCACAGTGTCCCCGTGCGATACACTGCGCCAGCCGCGTGCGAAAAAATCCTTTTCATCGCGCCAGTTACGCCCCCAAGAAGACCCTCGCGCAAGGAAAAACCTTCAAAATCCCCAAATCATCACAAAGGGCTGCGCTAACCCTGGACCAGTTCACAGGGCTGGCAAATAGCAAACGCCAAGCGGGGAACGTGTATTTCAGTGGTTCGCGGGAAGTTCCACACGCGATTGTCCTGTGTACGTGTACATCAGGGGTGCGA
Organism: Ambystoma mexicanum; assembly: GCF_040938575.1. Taxonomy (NCBI): domain Eukaryota; kingdom Metazoa; phylum Chordata; class Amphibia; order Caudata; family Ambystomatidae; genus Ambystoma; species Ambystoma mexicanum. Next base: position 907,573,112 of record NC_090930.1, read on the forward strand.
GGGAAGTAACACACGCAAAAACAGCAGGGTACGTGTATTCCAGGGATGCGCGGGAAGTATCACACGCAAAAGCAGTAGGGTTTGTGTATTTCAGGGGTGCGCGGGAAGTATCACACGCAAAAGCAGCAGGGTACGTGTATCTCAGGGGTGCGCGGGAAGAATCACACGCGATTCCATCAGGGTACGTGTATTCCAGGGGTGCGCGGGCAGTATCACACGCAAAAACAGCAGGGTATGTGTATTCCAGGGGTGCACGGGAAGTATCACACGCAAAAGCAGCAGGGTACATGTATTTCAGAGGTACGCGGGAAGTATCACACGCAAAATCAGCAGGGTACGTGTATTCCAGGGGTGCACGGGAAGTATCACACGCGATTCCATCAGGGTACGTGTATTCCAGGGGTGCGCGGGAAGTATCATGCGCAAAAACAGCAGGGTACGTGTATTTTAGGGGTGCGCAGGAAGTATCACACGCGATTCCATCAGGGTACGTGTATTACAGGGGTGCGCGGGGAGCACCACACGTGAATCGCACGTGTGGGTCCTCCCAGGTGTTCCCTCTACACCCTCCACGGCCCCTGCAGGTGGCCCACCACAGGGGCCTACCCTGCACATGTCCTGCAGGCACCCCATCCACCATGGCCATGCCCCCCAGCCAACCCACATGTCACCTTGCACTACTGCCCACCAACGCATGTCCCCCTGCACCCTAAGCCACCAGAGGCAGCCTCCACCAGGCCCCCACTCATGTCTCCCATCAGCCCCACCCCCCAGCCACCAGGGGCAGCCTGCACCAGGCCCCCACTCATGTATCCCACCACCCCCACCCCCCAGCCACCAGGGGCAGCCTCCACCAGGCCCCCACTCATGTCTCCCGTCACCCCCACCCCACTGCCACCAGGGGCAGCCTCCACCAGGCCCCCACTCATGTCTCCCATCACCCCCACCCCCCAGCATTGCAGGGGCAGCCTCCACCAGGCCCCCACTCATGTCCCCTATCACCCGCACCCCCCAGCAGTGCATGGGGCAGCCTCCACCAGGCCCCCACTCATGTCTCCCACCACCCCCACCCCCTAGCAGTGCAGGGGCAGCCTCCACCAGGCCCCCACTCATGTCTCCCACCACCCCCACCCCCCAGCCACCAGGGGCAGCCTCCACCAGGCTCCCACTCATGTCTCCCATCACCCCACCCCACTGCCACCAGGGGCAGCCTCCACCAGGCCCCCACTCATGTCCCCTATCACCCCCACCTCCCAGCAGTGCAGGGGCAGCCTCCACCAGCCCCCCACTCATGTCTCCCACCACCCCCACCCCCCAGACACCAGGGGCAGCCTCCAATAGGCCCCCACTCATGTCTCCCACCACCCCCACCCCCCAGCAGTGCAGGGGCACCCTCCACCAGGACCCCACACATGTCCCCCTGTGCCCCCACCCCCCAGCAGTGCAGGGGCACCCTCCACCTGGCCCCCACTCATGTCCCCTATCACCCCCACCCCCCAGCAGTGCAGGGGCAGCCTCCACCAGGCCCCCACTCATGTCTCCCACCACCCCCACCCCCCAGCCAACAGGGGCAGCCTCCACCAGGCCCCCACTCATGTCTCCCATCGCCCCCACCCCCCAGCATTGCAGGGGCAGCCTCCACCAGGCCCCCACTCATGTCTCCCACCACCCCCACCCCCCAGCCACCAGGGGCAGCCTCCACCAGGCCCCCACTCATGTCTCCCACCACCCCCACCCCACTGCCACCAGGGCAGCCTCCACCAGGCCCCCACTCATGTCTCCCATCACCCCCACCCTCCAGCAGTGCAGGGACACCCTCCACCAGGACCCCACACATGTCCCCCTGCACCCCCACCCCCAGCAGTGCAGGGACAGCCTCCACCAGGCCCCCATTCATGTCCCCTATCACCCCCACCCCACTGCCACCAGGGGAAGCCCCCACCAGGCCCCCACTCATGTCTCCCATCACCCCCACCCCCCAGCATTGCAGGGGCAGCCTCCACCAGGCCCCCACTCATGTCTACCATCACCCCTACCCCACTGCCACCAGGGGCAGCCTCCACCAGGCCCCCACTTATGTCTCCCATCACCCCCTCCCCACTGCCACCAGGGACAGCCTCCACCAGGCCCCCACTCATGTCTCCCATCACCCCCACCCCCCAGCATTGCAGGGGCAGCCTCCACCTGGCCCCCACTCATGTCCCCTATCACCCCCACCCCCCAGCAGTGCAGGGGCAGCCTCCACCAGGCCCCCACTCATGTCTCCCATCACCCCCACCCCCCAGCCACCAGGGGCAGCCTCCACCAGGCCCCACTCATGTCTCCCACCATCCCCACCCCCCAGCAGTGCAGGGGCACCCTTCGCCAGGACCCCACACATGTCCCCCTGCACCCCCACCCCCCAGCAGTGCAGGGGCACTCACCACCAGGCCCCCACTCATGTCTCCCATCACCCCCACCCCCCAGCATTGCAGGGGCAGCCTCCATCAGGCCCCCACTCATGTCCCCTATCACCCCCACCCCACTGCCACCAGGGGCAGCCTCCACCAGGCCCCCACTCATGTCTCCCACCACCCCCACCCCTCAGCAGTGCAGGGGCAGCCTCCACCAGGCCCCCACTCATGTCCCCCAGCCAACATGTCACCACAATCTAGATCCCTGGCCCTTATGGGCAGCCTCCAAATACCAAACACCCACCTGAGTATTGCATCCACCCACTTAGAAATGGCAAAAACAAGATAGAACCCCAATTGCAAGTTTGGAAATTAACACATGTCCCTCACATACACCCAATGGGTGTCAGTGAATGTCAAAACTCATATCATGATATGCATGAAACCAATGAGATGATACTACACATTGAAGTTTAAAGAAAAAATATGTATTAAATGCAACATAAATTGAATCAAAAATAAACAAACTATAATGTAATTTTTTTTTAAAAAACCCAGCAGGTACGTGAAATAATGCAAAACCACAAATCATAATGCAAACGAAAGGTGTCCAAAGTCACAGTCCACAAAAGTAAATCCAATGGAAAATTAAAATCGAAAACCATTGCTCCATGGTGAAATCATAAAAAAAAATGAAAATCCAAAAGTCAACTATATACAGATAAACAATTCAGGGTCCATGATCCCAAACGAAGAAATGAAACCTATCGAATGACACTACCTAAAAAAAAAAAACTATAAACAAAAATGTGGCACATTGTCCAAAAGGTCCAAAAAAAATGCTAAACCAAAGGAAACCTAACACTAACTACAGAACTATTTACAAGGGCAGCGGGCTAGTCCGACAGCTCACTTCGGGATGTTCCGGGCCAGGGCATCATCGAACTCCCGCTCAATGTCCCGGAGGCGCTCCTCCTCCATGGCCCCGAGAGTCTGCAGGGCCGTCCACATGTTCCCCCCAAACTCCCTGCGGAATGCCTCGAGGCACTCGGCCCGCCTCAGGGCCCTCCGCATGGAGTTCTCCGCCCTGACCATCGTGAGCCCTGCCTCTTCCGCCCACTGCCGCTCCGCATCTATGGCGTGGCCCAACCGCTGCCACATGGAAGACACTTCCCGTCCTGGGTCCTCCTGCCCTCCGGCCGATGCCTGCCCCTCCGATGTCGAAGACCCGAGCCATCATGGCTCCCACCACGTTGCTGCTGCTGCTGTGCCTCTGCCCGTGCACTGCCTCCTGGTGCCTGCAAACCTCCGCTGGCTGGGGTGCAGTCGTTGATGTGGCCACCCCTGCTGAACGTCCGACTCCCGACTGTGGCAGGGATGCCTCCTCCACCAGCCTGGCCGCACCGTCAGAGGCAGCTCCACAGGGCACCCAGGTGACTGATGGGTGGGAAGATGGCACGGAGGACAACTGGCGCATAGGCGGTTCAGTTGAGGAGGGGGTCTGAGCAAGCCCCATCAAACGGAGGAATCTGGCCTGGGTGACCTGTCCCAGTAGGCCGACCTGGTCAACGAGCCATTCGAGATGATGTGCAGTCTCCTCATGAAAAGACTGCAGGTCACCTCGCATGGCCCGTTGACGCAACACCACACCTGTCAGGACAGGCTCAACCCGGACCCGGATAGCCACGTCTGCAGGCAGAGGAAGGCCAGTTGTCGTGAGCTCATCCCCTGCCTGAAAACGGGTCTGGACGTAGGCATCCCTGCTGGTGCAAGATGATGCAGTGACAGGATCAGGGACAGGATTGCACACAGGCACCTCCGCGGCGACCTGTGCTGCCTCCTGTCCCTGGTCCTGCACTGCACCACTAGCACCAGTGGAATCCCCACCTCCAGACCCCGTCTCTGTTGCTTTCATGGCCTCCTCCTCCACCAAACCCCCCACCAACCTGGATGACTCCGTGCCATCTTCCCCCGTTGCGCCCTGTGGGGTCCCAGCTGCCCCTTCTGCTGCCGAGGAGTCCAACTCCGACCTCCGCCTCTTGGACCTCCCTCCGGCAGCTGCGGCCTGGGACGCGGCACCGGACTCCTCACTCCCCGACGAGATCACAACCTGGGAGGGGAGCCGGGCCTTGCTTCTCCGGCTGGCAGTGCGATCCCCGCCGCTGTGCTCCACAGCACCTTCTCCGCCCTCTTCATCAGTTGACGCTGCAGACAGGGAGAAATAAAACACAGGCATCAGGGTACTGTACAATGGACACATACACACATGACAGTTGCACATGAGTGGCATTGGCAAACCTCAGACATGGCATCACAATTGGCAACACACATGTCATTTCTACATGCACACGTGAGCCATACAACAGCCACATCGCAACTGCCAGCACCATCCATATACATAACAGCATGAGCAGGCAAAGGTGAGCCAGACATCACATGCAACACAGGGAGTGCACTCCACATGCACGCACACCACCACAATTGCATGCATGTGTACACCTCAGCCAACTATCGCAGTGTTCCGATGGGCATCCATGTCACATCTGCCAATCAGGCTTCCACATCCCGCTGTCACATGCATCCATGTTGCATCACTGTTGCACCCTTGTCGAATACACACACATGCACATGTACACAGTGCTGATACATGCAGCTGAAAACAACATACATGCGTGACATCACGAAAATGGCTACTTACATACACATTCATACAAACATGTGTGCCCACACAACTGCATTTGGCATGCAAGCCTACACACACAAGCACCATCCATGTCTCACACATGACAGCGCTCGCATGTGTTAGCCTCACGGTCCTGTACACCCCCACCCATACTCAGCCCCATACAAACAGATGTGCAACCGGCACACTTCTGGCACATTACCACACGCACAGCTTGCAATCATGATGCATGTACACTTACCGCTCGACTCCAGACGGGTCTGCCTCTCAAGGACCTGGACGTGGAGCGCTGGGGATATGTGTTCCAGGACCCTCATCTGATCATCCGACAAGTGGCCCCGGCGCCCCTTAGCATCCGCTGCAGGCAGCAAATGGCAGGGCACGTGGGCAGCAGGCAGTCAGGCAGCAGCAGATGGCAGGTGGGAGCGTGCTCGGGGCTCTGGGGGGCAGTAAATCGGCTTTCTGGGCAGGAGCGTGGTCTTCCGTGTGCTTACGCGTGGCCAGCTTGATACAGAGTGATTTGGCACGTGAAAATCCTGCACGTCTGCGTGTAATTGGAGGAAAGGCCCTCAGCACGTAAGCGCGTCTGCACGCATACATGATTTCATTGACCCAAAGGCCCCCATGCGCGCAGCTGTGATGTCACGCGCATGGCCGTTGAGAATGGCGCGTGTAAAAAAAAAGAGATACACGTCCGAGTGTCAAAGCGTGTAATTGGTGGAAATGGCCTCATCGCGTATACGCGTCTGTGACGTGTGTATAAAAGGTACGTGTAGAATGCCATTTCCTTGTACGTGCTTTTCGTGGAGAGCGAGTGGGTGAAATCTGTACTTCTTGTCGGTTCACACGCGATTTACTTCACGGCGTTTCCAGTTCGTACACCCTGTTACCTCTGACAGCTTTTTCTCTTTTCCTCTTTTACCTGGGCCTGTTTCCTCAAACAGCATTCCCTTCTACTGTTGTCCTTTCTCCTCAGACAGCGTACAATTCTTCTTTTGGCGGGGGTGTTGCCAACGCGCACACATGCATATTTTTCACGCTTTTGTTCCTGGCAGACGGTGAGTTGCGCACGTATTTAACATCTGTGCTTGCCCCGTGTGTCGCGTACCCCTTCAGAGGTCATTCTAGGCTGCATGTGACAGGCATACGTTCATTCTTGTGTTTCTGGGTGCCACAGCGTAGTGCAGGTTTATTTTTCCACGCACGTGGTCCAAGAGGGGTTGCGTGCACCTTACTTCCCTTTTTTGGGGTGCCTGTGCATTGCGTGACCCGTCATCTTTCCCCAGGGGTGACATACAGCCTTGCTAGAGCACTAGGGTACGATTACCATCTGGTACCCAACCCCTTTGACCCCCAATTGCCCAGGACAATAGTTCACATCGACTCCCATACACACAATAACATCAGTGCCATGGCTGGGAGGCGAACAAGCCGTAAGGGTGGCAAAGGTGGCCGAGCCCCAAGTGGTGGCTGTGGTGGATCCGGTAGGGTACGTGGCCGTGACTTGCAGAGTGCCCCTAGCCCCCCATGTGTGGAGGAGCAGTCAGGGACACCCATGCCCCCCCTCCCCTCGTTGAGGTTAACGTGGCTGACACCATCATTGCTCAGCCGTTGTTGGACCAGCCCACTGTGGAACTAGACCTGGCACAGGGTGACTCCATGGCTGACTTCCAGGTCAGCAGGTCTAGGCCACGTGCGCCGGTGAACGTTGGTGTCATCAGGCCACGTGAATCAGGGCAGCTAGGTCATCTGCTGCCCCGCGTAGGCAGGCTGGGGAGGCTGCAGGGGCAGCTGCGGCTCCATCCACCCCACCTCTCACACACCCAGCCAGGACAGTGTCGGTCCAAGTCCATCATGCTGACCTTCCCCCTGACACCATCACACTTGAGCTAATGCCTGCACCAACTCCCATGCTGAGTGTGCAATCCCATACTCCTAGTACTGAGTCCACCGGGGCTCCTGCCCCTAGTGTCCAGAGCGGCGTAGGACACTCAGGATCCCCACCACCTTCCAAGCGGAAGAGGAAGAGTGCTCGTCCAGTAGAGGCTGATGCCCCAGATACGGCTACACAGTCCGGCCCGTCAAGGAAGCCCAGCTTCAATGAGGCCGAACTGAATGCACTTGTAGAGTATGTGTCCGCACATGACCGCGAAATGGTGATTGTTGCAGGATCCAAGACCACACCTGCACAACGTCAGGCACACTGGCAGACCGTTGCGGACATCATAAGTGCCCTTGGAATCGTGAGGCGCACAGCTACTGAATGCTACAAGAGGTGGAATGACCTGAAGCGCAGGGCAAAGAATAAGCTGGCCTCAAGTCATGCCACAACTCTAGTGACTGGAGGTGGGTCTCCAGCAGACGACATAGAACTCACTCCACATGAGCAGGTTGCTGGGACCTACGTCACGGAGGAACAGATCCAAGGCGTGGGAGAACTGGCAGATTACAAGGCATTGTCCGGTGAGTGCACATGCATGTGTGTGTCAACCATGTGCATGGTGTCTGTGGGAGGGCTTCTGTTTGGGTGCCAGGGGAGGGTGTGTGTGCCTGAGTGGTTTGGGTCACCCGTGTGCTTCTTCCTATACATTCTGCGCACCAGCATTTGGGTATAGCAGCATCCCTTCTGCCAACATTAGACATCCAGCCCAACACCACGCCAGTTGCCATTGGAGTGTCATCTTGCCACAACATAGTTGCTTATTTACCTCTGTTTATTCAGGCAGATTGTTTGCATACCACCACTTTTACTCGGGATTTCTCAGTCCTATTGTCAGATGTCTGACATGGCTATGGTACAGTGGACTGGCTTTGTTTCCTGGACATGATTTGTTTAGACATGTCCCTGTGCTATAGGACCATTTTGGACTGGCAGCTCCAGGTTAAACATTTGAACCACTTCAATGAAAAAATCAATTTCATTAGCAAACTGGACTGAATGAACAATTGGTGACCTCCTCTCCCTCTTCACTTCATGGCTAGGGTATATGCCATCTGTGTGATGGCATGTGTATTTGACCTGCCAATCACTGGCCAATGTGTGATGCCACTGCTAGGCAGCATGCATCAAATGTGTTCATCTTCCATCTTGGTGTCATCAATGTGTGCCATCTGCCTACCCTTCACACGCAGTGACGGTGCATGCATGGGAGGGTTTTAGTCATGTGGGACATGTGTCAATCAAGTACTGTTTCTGTAGCCTCTCAGCCCTAATTGTGTGCCATAGTGCTAATGCCTGTTTCCATTTGTTTTCTTTTATGTCTTTGCAGGGGATGACGCACTTGATACTGCTGGGGTTGTGGAGATGGTGCAGACCCAGTAGGGGTCTGAGGGCCGACCGACCACCAGTGAGGGACGTGGTGTGGTGGTGGGCGAGAACCCACAACTGCTGCAGGTCATGCTCTCAAGGGGTGTCTCTGGCTGCACCTCCCCCGATCTGTATTCAGGTGTCGATTTGGATGATGAGACCTATGTGCCGTCGCAGGTGAGTGTTCCTGGGAGGGATTCTGTTCTGTCCGACCCACCTGCACCAGGGTTAGAACCCTCAATGGAGATGTCACTGTTGGCAGGTACGCCTTTGGTGGTTACGGATGCAGGGTCACACTCCGCGACATCTGATCCTGTTCCTGGGCCAGCAAATCAGAGGGGGAATGCAGTCCTGCAGCCTCAGGCAGTGCCGGCACAGCAAGGAGCAGTTCGCCTTGCCCCAGACAGGTGTGGTGCCCGCCGACGTGGTGGCAGACAGCCACCTGGCAATACCGCATGGGAGCAATCCATATATGGTATGGCAACCCAACAGGTAGCATTATCAGAGATGATAGATCAGGCCATGGATAGGGTGGCCACTTCCATTGACCCCCAAAAGGCTGATGGAGCGACTACAGCAGGCAACAGACTCCATCTGCCAGTCACACAGGGAGGACATGTTGGCGTCCGACAGGGACAGGCGGGCGGCACTGGCGACTCTGCAGGAAGCCATTTCCATAGAGTCCCAGGGCCACAGGGAAGCCCTGAGGTTGGAACTCCTTCACCTCAGGACGACTCTTGTTGAGCTTGAGACTTCAACAAACAGAAGGACAGAACAGCAGCTGGAGCATCTCACACGTACGCTCTCAGCTGAGATGCAGGCAATTAGGGCGAAGGTCCGGGCATCCCGTGAGTTGTTGCATGGGGACCTCCGCACAATTATCCTCCAGAACGAGACCTACCACACCCGCATGCTTGCAGCCATGGAGAAACAGACTAGGGCTTTGCGTGGGCTGCCTCCCATAGTGCCACCACCTCCTGATGCAGCTGCAGAGGGTGAGGAGAGCGACAGCAGTGATTCTCCCACAATAGGGTAAGGGTAGCCGTGTAGGGCATGAGCCCATGGAGGTGTTTTTTTTTCACAAGATCCACACAAGTGGGTTTTGGTGTGCACCCTGTCCTCGGACCTCCTGGGTGGCCTCCCCCAGACCTCCCCCCCGGGCCCATAAATGGCCATTTTTGATTTTTTAAAAAACATTTTTTTTTATTGGACAGTGTGTTGCCTTGTGTGGCTCCCGTGGGCATACGCTGCATTGTGGCTGGGCACATGCAGGCTTGTCAAGCATTTGGTTCAGATGCTTGGGTTTTTGTGACACACACCCCTCCTGCTTCCCGTTTCCATGGGCTTGCAAAGGGTGTGCCCAAGTGACATTGACGTACATGGTGACATTGGACTCCCATTCGATGTGTGGGCAGTCTGTAGTCAATACTGTGTATACATTCATAGTGCATATTGTTGTTGTATTGTACACTGCATGGTGTATTGATATGTGCCTCTGCATCCATCTCATCCTCCTAATTTACAGGTCCATTTCTCATGTCTTCACAAGGCGGTCCACCTTGGAACTGGAGTCCCTGTTGTAAGCAGTGCACCTACACTCTTGCATGGCGCTAACACGGTATACTTGGAAGTGTTTGAAGTGCTGGCATCATCAGGTAGTGAGGCTAGCAAATTTTTTAGTCTGTAATGTCATGTTTAAGGTAGGTTGGAGGTTGTGTAGGTGATTGGTATTCTTGGTAAGTATTTGGTAATGTGTGTTGTAGGTCCTGCATTACTGTGAGCATTTCATGTGTGGCCATGTTTCCATTAGGGACACTGTAGCTGGTGACACTTAGGGCATGTTGTAGGGATTAATTTGTTTGCTCTCACATTGCATGACATGCCATGGTGTGTTGTGTGGCCGTGCCGGGGAGGGGTTGGGTGACATGGCACTGTTTTCATGTAGTATTTTGCAAGTGGGTATTCATTTCTGCAGCATGGAAGTGTGTCTTTTGATGACACTGCATTGGTGGTGTTTGTGTAGGTAGGGATGCACACATTGTGACACTTCCACAAGAACAATCTCAGGCTGCTATGGTTCTGAGAGTTGACTGTCCCTTTGTTCGTCATAATTGTCAGGTCGAGTCATCATTGCTTATCAGATGGTACGTGCCAGGGCTGTGTGCACTCCACAGGGGTGTGATTTCTATGTGAAGTAATTAGCCAGCAGCTGCGTACGGGCTGCCTCACCCCGTGCCCTCTCCCCTCCCATGCGCAGCGGGCGTGCATGTGGTTGGGGATGTGGGGGCACCACCATGTCCACAGCCAGGCCCCGGCGTGTTGCAACATTGTGCAGGACACAAGCTGCCACTATGATCCTGCACACTACTGGGGGCGCATATAACAGCTGCCCGCCAGAACGGTCAAGGGAGCGAAAGCGTGACTTGAGCACTCCGAATGTGCGCTCCACTATGCCCCGGGTTGCAATATGGGCTGTGTTGTATATTACCTCTGGAGGCGTGATGGGGTTCCGAATTGGCGTCATCATGTGGGTGCTCAGAGGGTAGGCACTGTCCCCTGGTGAGGGGGTGATGGGTATCATTAGTGGGGTAGTGACATAACTCTGCATCTGACATGCATGCATGTGCAGTGGCATTCATACTCACCAAGCAGCCATGTATCACCATGCCGCCCAGCTTCTAGGTCCCGGCTTAGGGAAGACATTCGGTAAATGAAGCTGTCGTGGGTAGACCCTGGATAGTTGGCATATACTGAGGTGATGATTCCCTTGGCATTACATACTACCTGCACGTTGATGGAATGCCAGTGCTTGCGGTTCCTATAGATGTGCTCAGATGCCCCGGGGGGACGTAGTGCCACATGGGTGCAGTCAATGGCACCTAGCACTTTGGGGAATTGTGCCACACCGTAGAAATCGAGGGCGGCAGCCTGCCTTTCTGCAGGTGTCCTTGGTAGGTATATGTGCCTACGGACTGATGTGCTTGCAGTGATGATGTTCAAGACCTGGTGTAGGCAGCGTGACTGCATGGCCTGTGACACCCCACCCACTATGGCACTTGTCCGCTGAAATGATCCTGTGGCCAAGAAGTGCAGTACATTGAGGACCTTCTCCAGGGGGCTGAGTGCTTGGGAGCACAGGGTGGGTGATGTGAGGTCATCCTCCCACTCACTGACCAGGTCCAGTATTATGTGTGGTGGAAACCTGTACCTCCCATACACATGGTCATCAGGCATCCCAAAAAGGCTGGTTCTGGGAGTGAAAATTCAGGCCCTCACTATCCTCCTCCTCCTCCTTTGGTAACCCACGGCCACTGCTGCTAGGAACGGTATATTCATCCTGGCGTCTGAGCTTGTTTGTTCTTTGCGTGCACTTTTATGCTGCGCGGGTCGACGTACGCCTGCTTCATGCTGGCGTACGTGTTTCAGGATTGGACCATTTATTTTTCGGCGGGTCATAGGCGAACGTGTGAATCTTCCCGCCCATCCCAGGAATACACGTAACACGCTCTCCCAGGCCCATTCGCGAGTAAATATTCCCGCCCACCCCTGTAATACACGTACCCCACTCTCACAGGCCCAGTCGCATGTGGAAGTTCACGTGCACCCCGGAGTACACGTACCCAGGCCAATCGCGTGTGGAACTTCCCGTGCACCCCGAAACACACGTACCCAGGCCAATCGCGTGTGGATCTTCCCGCGAACCCCGTAAAACATGTAGCCTGCTGGTATCACGTGTGGAAGTTCACGCGGACCCATAATACACGTACCCTGATGGTATCGCATGGGAGACTACCCACGCACCCCAGGAATACACGTACCCAGGCAAATCGGGGTGGGGGTAATGGTAGACATGAGTGGGTGCCTGGTGGAGGCTGCCCCTGCACTGCTGGGGGCTGGGGGTGGTGGGAGACTTGAGTGGGGGCCTGTTGGAGGGTGCCCCTGGATGCTGGGGGGTGGGGGTGGTGGGAGACATGAGTGGGGCCTGGTGGAGGGTGCCCCTGGTGGCTGGGGGGTGGGGGTGCAGGGGGACATGTGTGGGGGCCTGGTGGAGGCTGCCCCTGGTGGTTGGGGGGTGGGGTTGGTGGGAGACATGGGTGGGGCCTGGTGGAGGCTGCCCCTGCACTGCTGGGGGGTGGCGGTGGTGGGAGACATGAGTGTGGGCCTGGTGGAGGTTGCCCCTGGTGGCTGGGGGGTGGGGGTGCAGGGGGACATGTGTGGGGGCGTGGTGGAGGCTGCCCCTGGTGGCTGGGGGGTGGGGGTGGTGGGAGACATGAGTGGGGGCCTGGTGGAGGGTGCCCCTGGATGCTGGGGGGTGGGGGTGGTGGGAGACATGAGTGGGGGCCTGGTGGAGGGTGCCCCTGGATGCTGGGGGTGGGGGTGGTGGGAGACATGAGTGGGGGCCTGGTGGAGGGTGCCCCTGCACTGCTGGGGGGTGGGGGTGATGGGAGACATGAGTGGGGGCCTGGTGGAGGCTGCCCCTGGATGCTGGGGGTGGGGGTGGTGGGAGACATGAGTGGGGCCTGGTGGAGGGTGCCCCTGGTGGCTGGGGGGTGGGGGTGCAGGGTGACATGTGTGGGGGCCTGGTGGAGGCTGCCCCTGGTGGTTGGGGGGTGGGGTTGGTGGGAGACATGGGTGGGGCCTGGTGGAGGCTGCCCCTGCACTGCTGGGGGGTGGCGGTGGTGGGAGACATGAGTGTGGGCCTGGTGGAGGGTGCCCCTGGTGGCTGGGGGGTGGGGGTGCAGGGGGACATGTGTGGGGGCGTGGTGGAGGCTGCCCCTGGTGGCTGGGGGGTGGGGGTGATGGGAGACATGAGTGGGGGCCTGGTGGAGGGTGCCCCTGGATGCTGGGGGGTGGGGTGGTGGGAGACATGAGTGGGGGCCTGGTGGAGGGTGCCCCTGGATGCTGGGGGTGGGGGTGGTGGGAGACATGAGTGGGGGCCTGGTGGAGGGTGCCCCTGCACTGCTGGGGGGTGGGGGTGATGGGAGACATGAGTGGGGGCCTGGTGGGGGCTGCCTCTGGATGCTGGGGGGTGGGGTGGTGGGAGACATGAGTGGGGGCCTGGTGGAGGGTGCCCCTGGATGCTGGGGGGTGGGGGTGGTGGGAAACATGAGTGGGGGCCTGGCGGAGGCTGCCCCTGGTGACTGGGGGGTGGGGGTGGTGGGAGACATGAGTGGGGGCCTGGTGGAGGGTGCCCCTGCACTGCTGGGAGGTGGGGGTGATGGGAGACATGAGTGGGGGCCTGGTGGAGGCTACCCCTGCACTGCTGGTGGGTGGGGGTGATGAGAGACATGGGTGGGGGCCTGGTGGAGGCTGCCCCTGGTGGCAGGGGGGTGGGGGTGCAGGGAGACATTAGTTGGACATGAGTGGGGCCTGGTGGAGGCTGCCCCTGCACTGCTGGGCGGTGGGGGTGATCGTAGACATGAGTGGGGGCCTGGTGGAGGGTGCCCCTGGTCGCTGGGGGGTGGGGGTGGTGGGAGACATGAGTGGGGGCCTGGTGGAGGGTGCCCCTGGATGCTGGGGGATGGAGGTGGTGGGAGACATGAGTGGGGGCCTTGTGGAGGGTGCCCCTGGATGCTGGGGGGTGGGGGTGGTGGGAGACATGAGTGGGGGCCTGGTGGAGGGTGCCCCTGGATGCTGGGGGGTGGGGTGGTGGGAGACATGAGTGGGGGCCTGGTGGAGGGTGCCCCTGGATGCTGGGGGATGGGGGTGGTGGGAGACATGAGTGGGGGCCTGGTGGAGGGTGCCCCTGGATGCCGGGGGGTTGGGATGGTGGGAGACATGAGTGGGGGCCTGGTGGAGGCTGCCACTGGTGGCTGGGGGTTGGGGATGGTGGGAGACATGAGTGGGGGCCTGGTGGAGGCTGCCCCTGCACTGCTGGGGGGTGGGGGTGATGGGAGACATGAGTGGGGGCCTGGTGGAGGCTGCCCCTGGTGGCTGGAGGGTGGGGGTGGTGGGAGACATGAGTGGGGGCCCGGTGGAGGCTGCCCCTGCACTGCTAGGGGGTGGGGTTGATGGGAGACATGAGTGGGGGCCTGGTGGAGGCTGCTCCTGGTAGCTGGGGGGTGGTGGTGCAGGGGGACATGTGTGGGGGCCTGGTGGAGGCTGCCCCTGGTGGCAGGGGGGTGGGGGTGGTGGTAGACATGAGTGGGGGCCTGGTGGAGGCTGCCCCTGCACTGCTGGGGGGTGGGGGTGGTGGGAGACATGAGTGGGGGCCTGGTGGAGGGTGCCCCTGCACTGCTGGGGGGTGGGGGTGGTGGGAGACATGAGTGTGGGCCTGGTCGAGGGTGCCCCTGGTGGCTGGGGGGTGGGGGTTCAGGGGGACATGTGTGGGGGCCTGGTGAAGGCTGCCCCTGGTGGCTGGGGGTGGGGGTGGTGGGAGACATGAGTGGGGGCCTGTGGAGGCTGCCCCTGCACTGCTGGGGGGTGGGGGTGATGGGAGACATGGGTGGGGGCCTGGTGGAGGCTGCCCCTGGTGGCTGGGGGGTGGGGTGCAGGGAGACATGAGTTGGACATGAGTGGGGGCCTGGTGGAGGCTGCTCCTGCACTGCTGGGGGGTGGGGGTGATGGTAGACATGAGTGGGGGCCTGGTGGAGGGTGCCCCTGGTGGCTGGGGGGTGGGGGTTGTGGGAGACATGAGTGGGGGCCTGGTGGAGGCTGCCCCTGGATGCTGGGGGGTGGGGGTGGTGGGAGACATGAGTGGGGGTCTGGTGGAGGGTGCCCCTGGATGCTGGGGGGTGGGGGTGGTGGGAGACATGAGTGGGGGCCTGGTGGAGGGTGCCCCTGGATGCTGGGGGTGGGGGTGCTGGGAGACATGTGTTTGTGATCAGTAGTGCAAGGTGACATGTGGGTTGGCTGGGGGGCATGGCCATGGTGGATGGGTTGCCTGTGGGACATGAGCAGGGGTGCAGGGTAGTCCCCTGTGGTGTGGGCTGCCTGCAGGGGCTGTGGAGGGTGTAGCGGGAACACCCGGGAGGACCCACACGGCCAAATCACGTGTAGCATTCCTCGGCACCACCGAAATACACGTACCCTGCTGAAATCGCGTGTGAATCTTCCCGCGCACCTCGAAATACACGTACCCAGGCCAATCGCGTGTGGAACTTCCCGCGCACCTGAAGTACACGTACCCAGGCCAATCGCGTGTGGTACTTCCCGCGCATCCCGAAGTACACGTACCCAGGCAAATCGCGTGTGGAACTTCCCGCGCACCCCTAAACACACGTACCCAGGCCAATCGCATGTGGAACTTCCCGCACACCCCGAAACACACGTACCCAGGCTAATCGCGTGTGGAACTTCCCGCGCACCCCGTAGTACACGTACCCAGGCCAGTCGCGTGTGGAACTTCCTGCGCACCCAGGAACACACGCACACGCTATTTTTCACGCAGCGGGTGTCCGTGTTTGTCGGTACCCCTTTGCACCTCATTTGTCCTAGAGGGCCACTGTATGGACCATTCATCATGGCTGTATATGGGTGCTTTTTGTTATCGCACATTTTGACGCACATTTTTTTCAGGCGCAGGGACGCTACCGCCTGCTTTCTTGTGGCGTACTTGTTTGGCCCTGTGTGCGTCTTTGACCGTGCGCTGGTTTGCCCTATTCGATTCCATGAATTCGTGTTGTAGGCGAGCGTGTGGGCGTTCCGCGCACTTGCCTCCTGTACTTCCCCCGTGACGCCCATATTTTCACGCGTTGTTCCCCATTCCGAGTGTTATGCCCCGTGTTCCGCCTACTTTTGTGATGTGCGCCGCGCTATGTGCGATTTCGCAGTGGCCGTGGCGCACGCTGTTGGATGACCTGTGCGCCGGCGTGCGCGGCGCACATTTTCAGCGCACATCCAATGTGTTTCTCACGCACGGACTTCCATGAATCGATGTGCGCTGGTTTCCCTGCGATTTTCGCACTTGCACTGCGAACCGCACGATTTGGCACCTCTGCGCTTGAATTTTCGGCGCACATTAATTCCATGAATCGACCCCATAATCTTGTGATTGATATGATTCAGTTGTCCTGCTGATTTGGTCAGCTCCTTTCTAAATTAATGTTTATTTGGCACTGTTATTATAGAACCAGCCCTGAAGAAATACCTCGGTCCGAAAAACATCAGCGTTAGAGGCTTCTGCTCTAGTCATAGGAGGAAACAAGCTTTAATAAAGCAAGACACTTTGTGCATTTTATAAATGCATATGTCTTCATAATTTTTTCTGTGATGAACGTACTAATCCATGATAAATTGAACTGTTAAGTTTGAAATTCAATGGTATTCACTAAATAACTTGTTAACCCCAGACTGGTGGAACTTTCACCACACACTCTCCTGTTCTTAGAAATACCATCATAACCACCCAGAAGTACAGCTGCTCAATGCTAAATTAGGGATCATTCACGCAGTACATGTTTGTTGAAATCAAAGGTTTCTGAGAACTGATGGCAAGTGTGGATTCCTACTGAGGGGATGACATATGAGGAGGGACGCACAGTTTGTGGCTGTTCAGGTATTTACTCGCCCATTGACTATCCATGGCTATGCTAATCCATAGGGCCCTTCCCACCCAATACCTGTACTCCCAACCCAAAACACCGTCACCTGACCAAGCAGTGATTTCACATGCCAAGGTAATCACACTATTTCCCAACGGTTCATATCTTACGTCTAGATAGTATAATTATATTGGTGGCTGGCAAATGCCTATGTCATGCCTCTACTTATGACAAACCTGTTGACTTTGACAATGCTTGTTACAATGACAAGTTAGTGTGTATTTGTGTGTGTTCGTGTGTGTGTTGGTTTGGACTCAATTCTCAAAAGCATTGGCTGCAAAAGAGGACAGCTCCCTGTCTTGGGAGGATAGCTCAGGGGCAACGTGCTCGCCTTGAAAACAAGACGACGCAGAACAACACAGGTTTGATCCCTGGGTCCAGCTTAGAAACCTCTAGGTATTAAACACGTTACAACCAATTATAAATTATAGGTCCTTGAGATGTGAGAGATCAGTTTCAGAGAGCAGCAACCCGAGCAAAGGTTGGTTCAAATGAGTAGAAGGGGAAACACTTCTTTCCCCAGCGGATCTGCGACAGGCCGACAACCGGTCAAGTGGCACAGCGAGTAGAGCGCTCGCTTTGACATCAGTGCAGAGCCTGCGAACGCAGGTTCGAATCCCGGCAGCGCCAAACTCAGCGTTTCAGCCTTCCGAGGTCGATAAATGAGCACCACACACCGTGGGTAATAATAAGCAGCGTTCAGATACCTGAGGGTTCGTAGCGCTATATAAATGCCAAATTATTATTATTATGTAAAGGAAGCCCTAGTCCTTTCTCTCCTTTCCCAGATATTTGTTTTTACTTTTTTCAATTGCCGCCACGGAAAGGGAAAACAGACTTTGTTTTCCCTTCCCCTGCAGGCATTTTATTAAAACTTTTTTTTTTCTTTTCCGAAACGCTGGTGTGTTTTGGAACAGAAAGAAAAATGCATTTAGTACCCCGGTCTTACGGGCCGGGGTACTAATAGCAATACGCCCCTCACAGGGTGCATTACCACTTCAGGTAATGCCCAGGGCCTTCGCACAGGCCTGTAATTATGGGCCCAGGAGCATTACTTGGAGTGGTAATGTCCCCCCCAGCTCGGGGCTTATAAATTAGAAAGCTCAGCTGCAGATGAGTTTATTTCATCTCCAATTTTTATATGGGCTTTGGTTGATGTTGACATGGTGAGATTTGAAGTAAATTAGGTCCATGGGGTGACCTGCAGAATGTGCAAGAGATGAAACAAACTGGTTGAGGTCCATGATTTTGGGGTTGTCAATGAGGGGGATGAAGGTCAAAATAGTGACGTCTTTTGCAATATTGAGTCATTTACAGCTTCTTTCCCCACTCAAAATGTTGTCAGCTAACGTAATTGACGCATAATAAGATGCATCAATGAACGCAGAATTGCTCAATGCTTTCAGGTGGGGAATCCATGGTTGGAACATTTTCTGCTGGCTCCTAATTGGAAAAGATGGCCAATAACTCATGACCCCTAACCTCCCATGGTAGATGTTTGCCAACCCTGCATTGTATTTGTATCTGTGCTACATTGTCATCGTGTTTTGAATATATTCCAAGAACACCAGTGGTCCTTTGACAGAAACAATATGGACTGCTCGTGCAATGCCTGCGCTGCAATTGATTTACATCGTTAAGCTTATTTGGAAGAATGGTTATTTTAATGTCTGCTGTTCCTTAGCGCTTTTGTTTTGCGATGTACACACTCATAGCTCTCAACTCACCCGCTTTTGGCGGGTGTCACCCGCCTTGCAAAGGGCTGACTCACCCGCCAGGCCTCCTGCACGCCCATTCATTCCAATGGGCGTCTCACCCGCCAGAAACAAAATCGGGTGATTTCACCCGCCTTTGCAAGACAATTGGTTGAGAGCTATGCACACTTCCTTCATACATCAATGAAAGATTAATGCTTAAAAGCATCGCATGTTATAGTTGTGCATTAGTAAACAGTCCAAATATGTTGAAGAAGAGTACACACAGCGAAGTATTTAAAACATTCAACCATGAAATGGATGCTGCGTGCACAAAGGTAGTTTTCAAGTGTGTGAGTATGCAGACCGTGTCCTCAGCTCTGAGTTCATGTGCTTTGTAGTGTCACATTCTGTGTCGGTGATAACATTCCTTAGTTAATAGGACCATTCATCTATTGCCTTTGGGGGGCGGAATTCCAAAGTCCGGTAGGTAATGTGGTGACTCACACATTTGTCACCATGGTCCAGGCGGCTAATATTGCTTTCCTATCGACGCAGGCTTTCACGCCGGTGATTCAAGCCAGTACGTTAATGGCATCAGGGAAGTGAAGCAGAGTAATACACCCGGGACCAGCAACAATGGTTTTACAAAATGATACAAGCTAATGTGTTGCACATAAGGGTGAGTGTTTCCCATCTCTGAATCACATCAAGCATGTAATTCAAGAGTGAACAACCCGTTGCACAAAATCAAAACGTAGAAAAAGTATCTTGATGGGATATTTATAATTTCTGTGATATCATGCAAATAAATAAAGTTGCTTAGCACTCAGCAGATACAAAGATTAGCAGTGCCATATAATACCCGCAGTAGTAAAGAGCAGCTCATTGTAGTTAATAGTACGTTTATAATCTCCAGATAGGTGAGAGAAAAGCCGGTCCGGTAAGGTAATAACGTTTACAGTCACGTTTCCGGACCGGAAAACTACCAGTTTGCCGGTGGGGTGGTTGGAAGAGCTGGGGGTAATTCTGCCACCCCACCAGCAACGTTATTACCAGCACCGGTAATACCGTCAATCCCTCCATGGAGGCAACTGTTGCCAGCACTAGGTATGTGCCAGTAATTCAGGTATGCCAAGTGCCGGCAACGGTATTACCGTTTGGTTGTATCCTGCCAGGTTTAGCAGCAGGATACGACCAGCCTTGTAATGAGGCCCAAAGTCTGTTGAGAGGCTGTACATCTGTCTGGTATGACAACAATACAGCTATTTGCATGCATCAAAGATTATTTATGGGGCCTTGAACTCACCATTCTTTCTTCTAGTCCATCCCAGTCCTACATCATAGTGATTTGTCAAAGTTCTTCACAATAGTCCCCCATCCTAACTAAACCTTCTCATTTGTCATGGTCCTTCTACCTCATAGCAGTCCTTCCGCTTTAAACTAGACCTTCATTATAGTCCTTCTATTTTTCATGGTTCTTCTCCTTCATCATAGACCTTTTCTTTTATCATAGCTCTTCACTATATTACTTTATCAGAATCCTTCATCATAGTATGCCTCCTTTGCCCTGGTCTTCAGCATATTCCTTCATCCTAGTCCTTCCTTCCAGACCTTTATCAAAGTCCTTCATCACAGTACATCATCATAGTCAATAACATTGGTCATTCTTAGGAAAGATTACTCTTTTTGCAACTTTATTCCATGAACTAAATGGGAACCCGAGCGAGTACACTAACATGGCATTTGGAGGTAAGCAAAGTCTTTTTGCTTCACTACCCTTGCTCAACTCACCTATTTTAGGGGCAGTGGTTATCCCTTATGGTTGCAAGTCTAGGGGCTCTCTGCCCCTCTGTGAGATTCCTGTAATATTTTATTGTAGCACACATCATCTTACAATGATGTGCTGCACAAGTACTCAGTATCCCTTATTCTTTCTCCCCGTAACATTTTTGTTACCCGTTTGATGAGCCCAAAACGTGCAGGTGACTAGCATGCATGACCTGCTAATTTATGCAATGCGACCTGCAATGACCTGCAGGTCATGCAGTTCGCACTAGCATGCATGTATATTTTTTACCACATAAGCCATTTTAGTACATAATCTCAAAATGTTCGGCTCATGAGTTTTGAGTCCTGTCCTTGGGCCATCTTGTTTTTGGCCTTCTTCTGGCCTTCTCAGGTCTTGAAGTCATTTATGGCATGCATTTTTACAGGCTGCAGCTTTTAGTGCCCTGGCCGGAGGAGGCGTGTGAATCCTGGATAGATTTTGGGAATGGGGATGCCTTGTCCCAATCAACATTCCAGCCAGGGGATGTCCATTGTTGGGCAGATGTGGAGCAAGAGTTGGCCCATGATGTAAAAGCCCCTGACAGTTTGAATGGTGCACAACTTTACCATCTGTGGTCTGGGGAAGCCCACATGTAGATGTTGGGATTAAATCTGCATCCATTGCCCAGATCTTTGACTGGAGACAGGACACCGAAGTACAGGAGCACTGTTCTGAAGACCCAAAGACTGCCTCTGAGGACTAAAAGCATTGCCATAGCCTAGTGTTGGTCAACCCCTGCCTATCTTGCAGTGGTCCTAGAAGAACTTCATTGTTGCTTCAACCATCGAGCCTGTGGGAACAACCATTCCTGATCCCTGCATGAGAATCCTGCTACCAGAAGCTGTTGGAAGTGCCCTGGGATCACCCTGTGATCATCATCCAGCAAGTCCCCTCCAGGGTATCTGTCACCATCCTGAGTTACAACTTGTGACTTTGCAGGTCACTGACTTCTTGCGTAAGATCAGCTCTCCTGCTGGTGCTGCTCTCATGCATACAGAGGGGCTTCCTTGGAGCTGAGCCTGCTTCATCACCACTTGACTCTGCCACTACACCCTGATCAAGGTAAACTTTTCTGCCATGCATCTCCTGTAATTGCGGAACCTTATGGGGCTGCTGTGCTAATCCTGCAGGGCCATCCTGTTGGAAGAGCTTTGAAGTCATCCCATCAGAGCAGAGACCCACATCTAGCCAGAAACAACATCAAAGCTGAATTCAGCTGCTGCATCAGCAGCCTCGTGACTTCATGTACCTAGATAAGTGGCAGAAGTAAATGGCCCCAGTAATTCTGAATACCCTAGGGGTGGTCGTTCAGCAATACATAGTTTGGGTTTCTACCTTCAATACCTGTTTGTGCGCCCATTTCCTGCCATAGGGATCCTATTGGTGTAAAGCCCACTCCCTAACTCTCTGCTGCCTGTTCGTGATCAGTGTATTTCTGGCCATTCCTTCATGGTAGGCAGTCTCCTTCATCATAAGCTTAGCCCTTCTTTACCATAGTCATTGGCCCTGATCGCAGTCCTTGAACACCTCGATGGTCCTGGTGATGCTACATACTTCTTCACTATAGTCCTTAATCATAGACTTCAGTGATGCCCTTCTCCTTCATAGGTGAGCTTCATTATAGCACTTCTTCATCATAGCTCTTCAGCATAGTCCATCAGTCCTTTGTTCAAAGCCTTTACTCTAATCCTTCATCTTAGTCCTTATTCCTTGGTCATAATACTGTGTCCTATTCCTTCTCCTTTGCCCTAGTTCTTCTTCATCCTAGTATGTCTCCTTCAGCATAGCAAACCTTTTTAGCCTAGTCCTTCTACTTCATCATATTTGTTTTCCTTTGTCTTAGTCCTTTACCAAATTCCTAGTCATGGGCCATCATTCTTGTGCATTAATAATCTATTATCTATCATCCTAGTCCCTCATCCTAGACCCTCCTAGTCCAACTGTATAGTTCTGCATTCTAATCCCGCTTCCTCGTAGTCCCCTATCCTTGTCCTTGTCACCCTTCCTCTTTTTATTCCTAGTCCCTTGAACTAGTCCCTTTTGCTTGTCATAGTACCTCTTCTTCATATTAATCACCACCCACTCTCCCCTCCACAGCTAGGCTGGCTGGATGCTCCTCCACCTGCATCCCGCTTTAATTGCCAGGCAACAACGAGCAACGAGGGATCTGCTGACCCTAAATTTCAAGGTAAGCCCTTCTGTATTGGTGGCGGCCATCTTCGGCAACCATGTGCCTATCTGAGCCTGCCTTCATTGTTCGTTATTGGATGCTGCAGATACTATTTGGGCCAATTGGAAGCTGGGAGGCCCCAGCACCAAGGCCCTCACTAAAGCCCCTGTCTGGGCCTGGCAGGCTCGAAGGGCCCCCTCCTTCTTGCACCCCTGCAGCACATCATGGAACAGCCACCAGGCATATAGTCTGTTATCCCATAAACCTGGGCCCTGGAACTTTGTGCACCCCTCAAAAATACCTAGAGTTATCGCTGGACATTGTCATCCCATTGCCACTAACCTAAACAGCTTATGAACCAAGGTGTGCCTATGCCATTCTTCCTTTCTTGCAATACTTAATCCTTTGTTTCAATGCATTACTGTGCCTTGTGCACAAATTAGAATCCTTGTGTGTTTTTTAACATCTTTGCACCCCATTTTGGATTGCATTCTGTGCTTCTGGTGTGATTCGAATCATGGTGTGCTTTTTAACATCTTGGCACACCAATTTTTCATTGCATTCTGTGCTTCCTGTGTAATTCGAATCTTGGTGTTTTTTTGTTGAAATCTCTGCATCCCATTATCAGTACTAAAATGTTCCCATTGCATTTGTTTTCTTGCTTCCCTTGTCTATATGGCCTCCTAGTGAGTGTGTGCTCATACTGTACAGTGCATCTCCTCCTCTATGTTCTTCCTATCCTTTGCTACCCCTATGGCACTCACCATCTCCCCTATCTTTTCTAACTGCTATACTATCACCTATCCTCGCTCTCTCATGAAGTATGGAAGAAAGAAGCTTAAAGACATGCTGACCAGTAATCCTGGCCCATCTATCGCAGACACCTATGCCAGCGCAACTTCCAGACAGATTTTCACTGATATCCTCTTTTATGTCCCCTCTCCAGATATATGGACTCTCTACTCTCTCTCGCCTCACATCTTCACCCATTAATGGTGGCACTAAATGGGAAGTACTCTTGACAGGTTTCTCATCATCGAGGTGTATCATTAATGTCTATCACAATGACACTATCTTGATTCAGGGTCCTCAACCCAACCTCTTCCTCTTTGAAGGGGCGCTTACAATCGGTTGTCAACTTCCTCACCACACCTGCTACTCATTCCTCCACTCTCTCTGTCCCCCATCCTCCGACTGGTGTACCACGCCCCATACTCCTCCTCGGAAAACCTTCAAAGGCAGCAACCTCATACATCTAGCCACACTTAATGCTCATTCTGCTATCAAATAATCTGCTGACTTCTGTCTCTTCCTTGAAGACCTTGAACTCGATATCCTCGCTATTAGTGAGATGTGGTTCAATGCCAGCTCAGTCACTGCTTTTGACTCGCTTCTCACTGATGGCTATGGAATCATCTCCCTGCCACACCTGAACTGTGCTGGCAGTGGGGTTGCACTGATCTTCCCTGAGTGGGTCCTTTCTTCCCTCAGACCCACCCAACCTTACTCTTCCTTCGTGAGGCTGGTTTGAAACCTGGTCATCTCTTCCACTTCCTCCCTTACCATTGCCATTATCTACAGACCTCCTGGTTCTACCACCTTGTTCCCATGGGCAGATTTCTCCTAATTTTTCCTCTCTTCCAACTCTAAACTATTTTCCTGGGTGACTTCAACATCCACCTTTTCTCCTCAATCATGGCATCCACTCTCTTCCATGAACTCTGCACCCCGCTCTCCCTCTTCTTTCTCCCCTCTGGTCCTACTCACTCGGCTGGACACACTTTCAATGACATGATCCACACTGACCTCTTGCTTCCCCCCCCCACTCTCCAGTCCACTCTGCTGGTCAGACCATTCTCTCCTCTCACCTGGGCCCTCTCTGCCGTCTGACTGCACCTTCCCCAGCCCTGCCACCCATGTTCACAAACATCTGTCTGATGAAACGTGTATCAGCTGCTGCCTTCGCATCTACCTACATCCTCCCCTGTCCCCCACTGCAGACTCCACCTCTGACTCCACTCTCAGCAACCTCCATCTTGCTATCTCTAGCAATCTTGATATTCTTGCCCCAGTCATGAGGATCCGCCTGAAACACGACTCCAAGCATAACACCTGGTACAACTCTGAAATTGCAGCCTTGAAATGCAAGTGCAGTGCTGCGGAACAGAAGTGGGAGACCTCAGGCTCACCGTCTGACAAAATGGCCTGTCATCTGCTTCAAGGGCAATACCGGCTCTCCATTTGCTCCAAGAAAATTGGCGACATCCAGGCTTGCATCTCTGGTGCATCCAACAACACGGCTGAAATCTTTAAAATCTGCAAGGAACTAGCCAACCTTTCTACAGTCTCCACCACACCTCTTCTCTCCCAGGACTTTTGCAATACACTGGCCTCACCCTTCCCTGCAAAAACTCAGGACATCCTGAGCACCATAGCTTCTCTTTTCCTATGGCGTCTGATGAAACGGAGGCCAGACTGCGAAAGCCGGTAAGTTCTTTAATTTACGGAGCTCGCCGGTGCCCACATCACTGCCGGGCTCAACTCTGTTTCAAACTTCCAACTGTCCGCTGCGGTCACGCGACTCTCGTTCCAAGAATAACAAGAGAGCACGCGCGACCGCCGCGAGACAGCATACAATTCTCTACACATCTTTCCCCTCAAACAGAGCAAATACATTCTTTATAATGCTCATAACACTAACGAAAAAAACTTAACAAAGCGACAAATCAGTAATCAGAAAATTTGTCTGAACTGGACAGAATAGAAAGTTAAACAGTAGTGCACAGCCTACACATGACATGAGTAACATCAGTGTCAAGGTTCATAATGCACAGCCTACACATGACATGAGCAACATCAGTGTCAAGTTTCATAATCCCTCATCCACACCGGCTTAGATCTAGCCCTATGTGAAGAATCTTCTTTGACTCTCCCACCTGTATTCTTCTTGTTCTCATCACGCACCCTTCCTTTCATCTCCTCATTCATTTATGATTATCCTCCTCCACAGCTCCCAACTGTTCCTCAAATTTACTCTTTTCCCCATCACCCACTCTCGCCAACCTTCCTTTCGACCAAACTTCACCCCCTTCCAAAATTACCACATTACTTTTTACTGCACATATCTTCTTCGGACCCGTGAATCTACTTTCCACACATTTGTTCACTAGTCTTGGATTTTTGACATATACTTTTTCCCCAACCTTCCATTCTTGTTCCTTCACTCTCATCCTGTCATCAAACAGTTCCTTATTTCTTTCCTGACTCAATGTAATGTGTTTCATAATGTGATTCCGATCAACATTAACCACTTTGGCCATTCCCAGCCATCCTGGACAAAGCCTTGTCCCAGGTTCCCTTCCTTTCATCGAAACAAATGGAGATACACCTGTCACAGAATGTGGTGTAGTGACATAATTCCATCTCAGCATCCTTAATACTTCCATCCATGGTTGTCTCGATTTCATGGCCATCTGCAGGCCCCCTTTTATGTACCTGTTTATTCTTTCAACAAGTCCATTGGCTTTAGGATTATACAAGGCAGTTCTTGTGTTTTTTATACTGTATCCCGCAAGAAACTTTTTCATTGCCCCAGACACAAATTGCACCCCATTATCAGACACGATTTCAACAGGTACTCCTTCCTTAAGAAACACCTTTTCCAAGAAACCAATCAACGCCTTTGCCGTGACCTCCTTTACAGCTTCCCACTCAAACCATTTGGAATGAAAATCCACCACAACAAACACAAACTTCAAGCCTTCTCCCAGACCCGCTACAGGACCCATTATGTCCACTGCTAACTTGCTCCACGGCTGGTCCGGTATCACATTTGGAATCCCTCACCACTCTACATTTGTCACTTGTTTGGCAAATTATGCAATCCTTGACATACCTTTCCGCACTCCTATCAATTCCCGGCCACCAATAATTCTGCCTCAATTTCCTCTTCATAGCCGCTTCTCCAGGATGCCCCTGATGAGCCAGCTCAACCAGTACCGACCTAAGGGAATGAGGAGGAACAATGCACCTCCCTCTCCTTAACCTATCATCACATAGGTTTAACTCATTTTTCACTTCCCACCAAGTATTGAATTTACAATCCAAGTCCTTTTTTTCTGGCCACCCTCTCACCGTCCACCATTTGACTAGCTTGAGATCCTCATCAGAATTTTCTTCTTGTGCCCATTCCTCCTTACCAACTGCACCTTGTAATTCTGCTACTACTGACTCCTCCTCCGTCTCTCTATCTTCCATAGGTTCACCCCTGAGTGGCAGTCTGGATAGGCAGTCTGCCACAACATTACGCTTCCCTGGCAAATAGCTCACATCAAAGTTAAAGTTTTGGAGCCCCAAACCCCACCTGCTTATTCTTGGAGAACCGATGGCCCATCTCCCGCTCTCAAATATCTGAACCATGGGCTTGTGGTCCGACCTGACAATAAATCTCCTCCCCCACAAGAAGTACTTAAAATGATTTACCGCCCAAACCATGGCCAACATTTCTCTTTCAATAACTGAATATTTGCTCTCTGCCCCTCTCAGCGTCCTAGACGCAAATGCTATCACTCTCTCAGTATTGTCTCTGTCGTACTGCACCAATGTCGCACCCAGTCCCAACATGCTTGCATCTACTACCAAAACAGTCTTGTCCTTAGGGTCAAATATACCTATGGATGGTGCCTCACCCACTGCTTGCTTAATACACTCAAAAGCCACATCACATTCAGCGGACCATTCAAACTTCACTCCCTTCTTGAGTAACATTCTGAGGGGAATTGACACTTTGGCAAAATCCTTTACAAACCTATGATAATATTCGGCCAAACTTAAAAATGATTTCACCTGCTCTTTATCTTTTGGCACAGGTGCACATTTCACTGCTTCCACCAAATCCTTCTTAGGCCTCACCCCTTGCTCATCTATCTCATGTCCCAGATGCTCCACCCTGTGTACCGCAATCTTCACTTGCTCCTCTTCACCGTCAACCCTGCCTCACTCAATCTGTTTAATACTTGTTTCAACACCTCATCATGTTCTTCAGTAGAACTAGCATATATCAGCACATCGTCCTGGAACACAATAATGTTCTTTACTCCACTCAACACCGTCTACATGACCCTCTGGAGTACGGCTGCCGCCGAGGCAAGCCCAAATGGCATCCTACAGTATTTGAATGAACCAAACACCGTGATAAATGCCGTCAAGTGTTGACAATCCTCCTTCAGCGGAATCTGATGGTATGCTTGAGAAAGGTCAATGACAGAAAACACTAAGGCATTGTTCAGTACTGATAGCTTGTCACCTATTATCGGTAGAGGATGTCTATCCACTAAGATGTTCCTGTTCAGATCTCGCAAATCCACACATAGTCTAATATCTCCATTGGCCTTAGCCGCTACTACTAACGACTCCTCTTCTGCTTTGAGTTTCTCACTTAACCCATGAGGTACCAGCCTCACCCTGTGCACTTTCGGACTTTCGGACTGGCCCCTGCCTTGAGCTGAATCTCGTGTTCAAATCCCTTCAACATCCCTAGCTCCTCACGAAACACCATGGGATACTCCTTTTCCCATCTGTCCTTCAGTTCAGCTACATCAACTGGTCTCTCTGCGTTCGCCTGTATTCTAATTCCCAACTTCCACTGTTCACCCCATCCTAGGAGTGAAGAACCTTCTTGGGTAACATACACATCTGCTTCACAGCTCCTCCCTTTATATTTGATGGAAGCCTGGAACATCCCTACAATTTCAATTCTCACGTTTCCATTAAGCATAGGGTTCTATATTGTGCTTCTTCAATTGTGTCACGTCTCCTTGCATACAACTCAGAAATGTCGCTTTTGACATCAATGTCCATGGTGAGCAACTGTCCACCTTCATTGTCACCACTCTTCCATTGACCATGAATACATCTGTAGGCGCACCTCCCTTGCTTGAGACCTCTGTTACTTCCAGCACATGCCTCGTCTGGTTGCTCCTTCCCATTTCCAGATCTTCTCCTTTATCAGACACTCTTCCACCTGCTTCAATGCTCTGCACTGTCCCTGATTCACGGCAAACTCTCGCGAAATGCCCTTTCTTCTTGCATTTCAGACACGAGATATTTCTGGCTGGACAAAACATGTTTGTGGAAATATGACGGTTACTACCGCATTTGTAGCACTTGATTTCCTTGTTGGAGACTCCCTTACGAAATCCCTTCACCGCAGCCACTTCTCCTTCCGACTTGTCTCCCTTCATAGTGGTCATATATTTATGGGTCTGTTCCATACTTCTTGCCATGTCTATGGCCGATTCCAGTGATGCATCTTTAGATAATAGCCTCTCTTGTATCTTTATATTATTCGTGCAACAAACTAATTGGTCCCTTATGAGAGAGTCAGTGAGTAGCCCAAATTCACACGTATGACTAAGAGATCTCAACACCGCAATAAAGTTTTCCACCGGCTCCTGTGGATCTTGTACCCTTTGGAAGAACTTGTGTCTCTCAAATGTTATGTTTTTCTTGGCTTCAAAATGAACTTCCAACTTCCTTTCCACCATGGAATATTGGTCCACCTCCCCCTGGCCTTCCTTTGGAAGATCAGGTAATCCATCATAGACACTTCTGCCTTCGGTTCCCAAATTATGCAGCAGAATCGCCTCTTTTCTCGCTGCTGCGAACTTGTCCCCTCCAATTGCAATCAGGTACGTGTCAAACAACTTCTTCCACCTGTCCCACCTTATAGGTGGAGCACCAGGTTCTGACAGGAACAGTGGCGGGGGTGACATACTAGCCGCAGCCATCTTTTTGTGTCTGGTGTCCTATTTACACCAAATATCACCACATATGCTACTACACTGGCTTACGTCTCCAATCCTATTCACTGTTCTTCCCCTTATCTTCTTAGTATTTGTCAGTCCTTATGTGCTTAAATGCTCTTAAGCAACTCTTAAGTGTAGATGGTGCAGGTTCACTGTATATATGCATGTTCCTGCAACACAACCTTGTGTGAAGCATGTTCCCCACTGCAGTGACTTTAATGTCCTCTGGGAGGCACACTCCCTGTGAACCCTGCAATGACCTAAATATCCACTGGGAGGCTCACCGCTGCAGTAGCTTCAATGTCCTCAGGCACACTCCCTTCTTATGGTGGCCTCTTGTTGGCCCTGAGCTCACTCTCAGCAGTGCCTCCCCCCTGGCTGTGCCCCAGCCCTCCCCTCTCCCTGCTCCTCACCTTCTTGTCCAACGAGAGGGAGAGTGGGCGGCACCCACCAGGAGGAGCAGCTTTTTATTATGTGGCCGCTCGTTCGAGTAAAGACGGGGAGAACGTCCCCCTGCAGCGCTACGCTCCGAGGCGCCGCGGAGACAGTCCCCCTGCAGGCCCCCACATCTTCGCAGGCCTTTTTCTGTCGCAGGGCCTGCCCTCCGTGCCACGGACAGCGCGTTCTGCGTTGCGGTCCTGAGGGAGACGTCGCCAGGCTCCGCGGCGAGCTCCGTGTGCCCTCCTCGTCGCCACTTGCTGAAACGGAGGCCACACTGCGAAAGCCGGTAAGTTCTTCAATTTACGGAGCTCGCCGGTGCCCACATCACTGCCGGGCTCAACTCTGTTTCAAACTTCCAACTGTCCGATGCGGTCACGCGACTCTCGTTCCAAGAATAACAAGAGAGCATGCGCGACCGCCGCGAGACAGCATACAATTCTCTACAGCGTCCCATCAACCCTCTGCCTTTCTCTCCTCCTTCTCTCCTATCACATCTGACAAGGTCACTCGAGTATTCCGCACTATGAAGGCCTCCAACAGGCCTACCCCTGTTCTTCCATGATTATTAAGAACAATATTGACTCTCTTGCCTTTGCACTTACTGATTTCTGCAAACACTATTTTGGCTACTGGGTCTTCCTCCATCTTCACTCAAGCACTCTGTTATGCCCCCCCTACTGAAAAAAACCTTTTGCAGACCCTTCCTGTCTGATTAACTACTGCCCCATCTCTATCACCCCTTCCTTGGGAAACTCTTGGAGAAGCTGGTCTTCCCCCAACTGACCCAGCATACTGAGCTTGTTGGTTGCCTTCATGACCATCAAAATGGATTCCGCGCATCCAGAGGCACGGGAAACTGTTCTTCTGAAAACCTGTGAAGAACTGCTTGCATATTTGACCCTAACTCTCCTGCCATTCTCATTCGACTTGATCTCTCCTCTGCATTTGACACAGTCAACCACTCCATCCTCATAAAATGGCTCCATAACAATAATCCTCAATGACCATACCTTCCAGGTTATCCTGGGCTGGTTCTTCTCGCCCAACTATATCTCCACCTGTGGCATCCCACAGGGCTCCAACCTTTCTTCCTGGCTCTTTAACATCTATGTTGCCCTCTTGAACACCTCATTTCCACCTACTACCCTTACTTCAAGTGGTATGCAGATGACACACAACTCTTCTTCATACCTCCCTCTGATCCTCTCCTTGCCTCCTCCATCATTCCCAATTGCTTATCTGCCATCCAGTCCTGGTGTGCCTCCAATGATTTCTGCCCCAAAGCCAGCAATACTGAGATCCTTCTCATTGGGACTCCTGCTCTCTCTTTCTTCCCCTCACTCTGGCCACCCTCTATGGGCTCTCCCCCTTCTTCATCTGAAGCCAAACACCTTGGAGTCATATTCGACTCCTCTCTTTCCTTCCTCCCTCAGATCCAGGACCTTGCCAAAACGGCCCACTTTCAACTTTACCTCCTCAAAGGAATCTGTCCTTTCCTCACTTTTCCCTAGAAGTTCAATGTCTCTGGATCTCTGGTACTCTCTAGGCTTGACTATTTCAATAGTCTCTTCTTTAATCTACCCTCTTCCTCTCTACATCCCCTCGAGCCAATCCAGAACAGGGCTGCAAGACTTACTTGGCTTCAAGCCCAGGGACTGCATCTCTCCATCGCTAAAAACTCTCCACTGTCTCCCGGCTGCTGTAAGAATCAAAATAAAATCCCTCTGCATCACTGAGAAGACTGTCTGGGGCCAGGAACTATGCCATCTACAACTGGCTCTAACTAAATACATTCCCTCGGGAAGTTTACATTTGTCCGGCACCAATTCTCTGTGTGTCAAGAGATTTGCTAAACAGCGAGCTGGTGGATGTTCTCTTTCCTCGGCTAGCTCCTTCCTTTGGAACAGCCTCCCCCTTCCTCTTTGTCTTGAGCTGGATCTCCTCTAATTCCAGAATCTCCTCAAGACTTTCCTTTTCACCTTCTCCTTCCACCCCCCCACCCTCCTTTGCTAAACCCCAGAGTCTCTGAGATTGGTGACCAGGGCCCTTATGTGTCCACCTGGGGCATGGCCTCCCACCCCCAGTAGCTGTCAGCCTCTGCCCACTCCCAGCACTTGACTTAGGTGCCCACTGGCCTGCGCTACTACAGGCCTGCACTTATTTATTGGCAGCTGACCTCTCTCACCAAGTGATCTCTGCCAGACACTAAACAATTTGCAACTAACTCCCTAGCAGCAGTCCCCTCGCTGTAACTCTTAGCATCTGCCCCCCTTCCCTCACCCCTCTCTCTCTGCACTTTCATGCTCTGAATGCTCACAAGGCCTAATAGGACCGCCTCTCTCTTTCAGTGTTACATTTGCCTTTCTTTCCCATGTACCCTCCCTGTTGTCCTGCGGGTGCTTTGAAACACAATTTCTTGATGTATAAGCGCATTACAAATGCACAATAAAATTAAATAAATAAAATCAAGTCCCTTAGCCTAGTCACTCACCCTACTCCCTTTGCCTGTGTCAATAACGTTGGTTATATCTTCTTCTTCAGAGGAAAAAGCAGATTCACCCCCTTCCCCCAACTCCTCACCTTCCACTTTCTTCTTAAGTTTTCCTTCCTTGTGTCTTGAAGGCTTCTCCTTTTTTTTTATGAAGATAAGGACGCCCTCGATAGGATGCCACCATGCCACTAAGATGGGGCAACGGGGGCGTTCCCACTGGGAGCGCCACCCAGGGGAAAAAGCCAACGGCACAAAAAACCCCTAAAGACTTCCTTCTGGTAGAAGTGCGAAGTAGGCTGAAGCGCTGGAGAAGAGTAGGTGGTGGAAGAGTCGACCATCCAACCGGCACCGGTTGGAACCAGAAGCACAGCGAGGTACCAGGTAACACCAAAGCAGGTCGGTAGATAACACGGGACTGTAAAACAGTAGATCCAGCAGGGTACAAGGGAGTAGAGAAGGCAGTCCGAAGAGCAGGCAGGGTCAGTAAACCAGCAGATCCAACAAGGTACAAGGGAGTAGCCAAGACAGTCCGGTGAGCAGGCAGGGTCAGTAAACTAGCGGATCCAACAAGGTACCAGGGAGTAACAAGGAATGGAAAAAAGGAGGAAGGAAAAAAGGAAGGAAGGAAGGAAGGCAGCAAACAGAGAGAAAAGGAAGGAAAAAGCTAATTAGAAACAAGGGAGAGGCAGTGTAACCCTAACGGGGCAAGAAAGACAAGAAAAAATGCTAGCGGGAACAATCACGGGAGCGGCAGCAACACAGGAAGAAATCTAGAACGTTGCAACGCGCACGTAACCCGGAAGTGGTGGAATTATACCTCCGGCCTCATACGCGCGCAACGTCCAGGACGGCGCAGGGAATCGCTGAGCAGGAAAATCAATGACGGACTGTCACGCCAGCGATCCCGCGCCAGCGATTCCATACCCGCCATCTCTGCCGTGATGTGACAGTATGCCCCCTCCTAGGGAGGCCACCCCCAGGTTTGCCAGGATGGAAATAATAGAACCTGCGGACTAAAAGTGGGGCATGGACGTGAGAGGCTGGTTCCCATGAATTTTCGGACCAGTGATAACCCTTCCAACGTACCAGTTATTCCAACCTACCCCTACGATAACGGGAATCACAGATTTGGGCAACTTCAAATTCCTCCTGGGTAGAATTTGCAGGCAAGGGGGTTCTTTTGGGCTGACGAGACCAAGTGTCTTCATGAAAACATTTAAGTTGAGAAGCATGAAACACTGGGTGGACTTTGTGCAGGCCTTTGGGTAATTTTAATCTAAAGGCCACCGGGTTGATAACTTGTGTAATTTCAAACGGACCTAGATATCTAGGGGAAAGCTTGGAAGGGTGTGCCCATCGAGGTAAGTATCTCGTGGATAACATGACACGAGAACCCACCTCCCATCTAGGGACCGGGATGCGATGTTTGTCGGCCTGAATCTTGTACCTCTTTTGGGCTTCA
Source organism: Ambystoma mexicanum (assembly GCF_040938575.1). Lineage (NCBI taxonomy): Eukaryota > Metazoa > Chordata > Amphibia > Caudata > Ambystomatidae > Ambystoma > Ambystoma mexicanum. Next base: position 907,606,933 of record NC_090930.1, read on the forward strand.
CTAAGGTTTTGTTTGGCCTGCAGGTGAATGTCTCGCAATATGGCGAGAGTGGAATCTACAGTGGGTAAGCTGGTAGATAGGTTAGAGACGGACAGTAGGGCCTGGGGGTGATAGCCGTAATTGCAGAAAAAAGGGGTTAGACCGAGAGTAGAATGAAAAGAGTTATTGTAAGAGAACTCTGCCAGGGGTAGTAGAGAGACCCAATTATCCTATTGAAGGTTCACATAGCATCGCAGGTATTGCTCCAAGGTACCATTGAGGCGTTCTGTTTGTCCATTGGATTGAGGGTGGAACCCGGACGTCGAGGCTCTCTCTATTCCCAATCGGTCGCATAACTTCTTCCAGAATTGAGAAATATACTGGCTACCCCAATCAGAGATGATCTTCTTAGGTACCCCATGGAGACGGAAGACGTCCTTGATAAATGTTTCGGCCATGCCAGCTGCTGTCGGAACACCAGGTAGAGGAGAGAAGTGAGCCATCTTAGTGAAATAGTCGATCACAACCATGATGCATGTGCACCCTTGGGATTGAGGTAAGTCTACTATGAAATTGGTTGAAATGACGTTCCACGGACCATCAGGAACGGCATTGGGTTCCAAAAGTCCTAAAGGTCTTAGACGGGTACTCTTACTACGAAGACAGGTCATGCAGGATTGTACATAACGGTTCGCATCTCTTTTCATATTTGGCCAGTAGAAATGTCTCTGAAGATAGTCCAAAGTGCCTGTGGTGCCCCTATGACCAGCCATCTTGGAATCATGACACCACTTTAAAGCCAGTTTCCGGAAGTAGGAAGTAGGCAAATACAACTTGCCTTCCACAAGGTAGAGACCCTCCTTGATGTCGTATTGGATGTTGTAAGGGTGTTTCTCTAACTCAAATTTGCCTCCTGAGGCTTCTTTCACTTGACTCAGAAACGAGGTTAGTACTCCTATCAGTCATGGTAGAGGAAACATCAGATCATGAGCATAATCAGATCCTGACATGTAGTCTCCTCGGCGGGACAGAGAGTCAGCGACAAGATTCTGACGCCCCGGAATGTAGGTAATATCAAAATCAAACTGGGCAAAAAAGTGGGCCCATCAAGCTTGACGTGTGTTGTAACACTCAAATTGTCGCAGTACTTGTAAGTTCTTATGATCGGTTCTGAGGGAAAATGGATGTTTACCTCCCTGTAGTAGATGTCGCCACTCCAAACAGGCCGACTTCATAGCCAATAGTTCACGCTCAATGACGGAATAGTTCTTTTGGCTGGCATTGAGAATTTTAGAGAAATAAGAAATTGCGTGTTCTACTCCTTGATGTTCTTGTAACAAAACTGCCCCTATGGCAGAGGAGGAGGCGTCTGTCTCAACAATGAAGGGTTGGTCTTGATCTGGCTGTTGAAGGATGGGAGCGGTACAAAAGGCTTCCTTGAGTTGGCGAAAGCTGTCTTCAGCCTCGTTGGACCAGGAAAACGGATTAGAAGATTTCTTGAGCAAGGAGGTAATGGGTATTATCCTGTGAGAAAAATTGGAAATTAATTTACGGTAAAAGTTTGCTAATCCTAGGAACCTTTGTACCTCCTTGATAGAGGTAGGGGAAGGCCACTCCAGGATGGCGGATACTTTGCGAGGGTCCATGGCAATACCCTGACTTGACAATATGAATCCCAGATACGGAATTGAGGTTGCAGAAAACACGCATTTTTCTAACTTGACTGAGAGACTGTTGTCTCTTAATCTCTGGAAAACCTCTTTGACATGATCTTCATGTTCTTCTGTAGTCCGGGAGTACACTAGGATATCGTCAAGGTAGACAATGGTGGTCTGGCACAGTAGATCTGAAAATATTCTGTCCATGAAACGCTGGAAAACTGAAGGGGCATTTACCAATCCAAATGGCATCACCTGGTATTCATATAGCCCATAAGGAGTCCGAAACGCTGTCTTCCATTCATCCCCCTTTTGGATCCGGAGAAGGTGGTATGCGTTCCGGAGATCCACCTTGGTAAAAACTGTGGCGCCATGAACAGCTTGAATGATTTCGGAAATGAGAGGCATTGGGTATCTGTCTTTAATGGTCACCTTGTTCAGACCCCTGTAATCGATACAGGGTCTTAACTCCTGATAATCCTTCTTGGGGATGAAAAATAGCGAAGCTCCTGCTGGAGATTTCGTTGGTCTTATGAGTCCATTGGCCAAGTTGTTATCCAGGTACTCCCGGAGGAAGTGTCTCTCTCTGAGTGATAGAGGAAACATCCTGCAAAACGGGACTAATGCTCCTGGGATAACGTCTAAGCAGCAATCTTCCGGTCTGTGAGGAGGTAGTTCGCTAGGAGATTTCTCAGTCACTACTTCAGCGTATTCCTGGAGGTGATGAGGAAGGCAGTGGATGAGTCTGGAGTCGTAGATACTGGTGGTCTGGACGGTCTCGAACCTTGGCTCTGGAAGGCATTCGGCCTTACAGAAAGCGGACTGAAAGCTCAGTATGTTCTTAGTCCAGTCTATGTGAGGGTTATGTCTTCTGAGCCACCCTATCCCCAGTATGATAGGGAAATGAGCTGCTCGAATAATATTGAATGAGATCATTTCAGAATGCTGCTGAATGCGTAGGTTTAGTTCTTCAGTGGTGTGTGTGATCAGGCCAGAACTCAAAGGTTCTCCGTCAACTCCCTCTACCTTCTGGTCCTCTTGTTTAGCCAGGCGGTTGATACCCTTCTGTTCAGCCCACCAGGTGTCGATGAAGTTGCCGGCAGCGCCACAATCTAGCAATGCCTGGGTTACAATCTCAGTCTTTCCCAACGTTAAGGTAACTGTAAGAACCATAAGCCGGGAATCCTCTGGAGTACTTGAAGAAGACACTGATAGAGTAGCATAAGGACTTGAGATGGCCCCTCGGGAGTGCGTCCTAACACTTACCGAGGGCGCTCGTTTCCCGAACGTCTTGGTGGGACATCTGGACAGTCACGCAGCAAGTGATTTGAGGCTCCACAGTACATACACATATTGCCATCTCGTCTCCTCTTACGTTCCTCCGGGGTGAGTGGGGCTCGAGCTGTTCCAATTTGTATTGGTTCCTCCTTGCTTGGTCGAGAAGAGGGTACAGAGGAAGGTGACTGAGTCTCAGGGGGAGTGTGACTGAAGAATTTGGTCTTCTTTCTTTCAGACCGCCGTTCTGACAGTCGAAAATCAATTCGAAGAGTGGCAGTTATAAGATCCGAAAAAGATGTTGGGCGATCTATTCATGCCAACTCGTCCTTGAGATCCTCTCTCAGCCCTCGACGAAAAATGGCGTACTGGGCCTGTTCCTGCCAGCCAGCTTCGGCGGCTATCTGCTTAAAGGTGGTAATATAGGAGAGTAAGTCTGTGTTGCCCTGTTGGATGTCCAAGAGATCTTCGGAGGCCAGGAAGGTACTTTCCGTACGCAAAAAAGGTTTGTTGGAGTAAAGTCTTGAAATCATCATAATTCTGTAGTACAGGATCGGGTTGATTAACCAAAGGAGTGGCCCAAGCCAGGGCGTTACCCGTCATGTGGGTAATCATGAATCCTACTTTGGCATGATCTGAGGCGAATGTTTGAGGACGGAATGAAAAGTGCAGATTACATGCATCGTGGAATTCCTTTACTCGCTTAGGCAAACCATCCAATTTGCCTGACACCAAAGGAAGTGAAGGTAGATCTGAAGAAGGTCGTTCTCTATCAGTCATTCTTTGTTGTAGTGCTGCATTGGCGGCCTTAAGATTCTGAACTTCCAGGTTAAGGTTTTGGACGGCAGCTATAAGTTCTTGTACTTGCTGTGGAGTTGCCATCTCAGTTTCTTGTTGACATTGCAAACTGTCAATAACGTCGGTTATATCTTCTTCTTCAGAGGAAAAAGCAGATTCACCCCCTTCCTCCAACTCCTCACCTTCCACTTTCTTCTTAAGTTTTCCTTCCTTGTGTCTTGAAGGCTTCTCCTTTTTTTATGAAGATAAGGACGCCCTCGATAGGATGCCACCGTGCCACTAGGATAGGGGCAACGGGGGCGTTCCCACCGGGAGCGCCACCCAGGGGAAAAAGCAAACGGCACAAAAAACCCCTAAAGACTTCCTTCTGGTAGAAGTGTGAAGTAGACTGAAGCGCTGGAGAAGGGTAGTTGGTGGAAGAGTCGACCATCCAACCGGCACCGGTTGGAACCAGAAGCACAGCGAGGTACCAGGTAACACCAAAGCAGGTCGGTAAATAACACGGGACTGTAAAACAGTAGATCCAGCAGGGTACAAGGGAGTAGACAAGGCAGTCCGGAGAGCAGGCAGGGTCAGTAAACCAGCAGATCCAACAAGGTACAAGGGAGTAGCCAAGACAGTCCGGTGAGCAGGCATGGTTAGTAAACCAGCGGATCCAACAAGGTACCAGGGAGTAACAAGGAACGGAAAAAAGGAGGAAGGGAAAAAGGAAGGAAGGCAGCAAACAGAGAGAAAAGGAAGGAAAAAGCTAACTAGAAACAAGGGAGAGGCAGTGTAACCCTAACAGGGCAAGAAAGACAAGAAAAAATGCTAGCGGGAACAATCACGGGAGCGGCAGCAACACAGGAAGAAATCCGGAACGTTGCAACGCGCACGTAACCCTGAAGTGGTGGAATTATACCTCCGGCCTCATACGCGCGCAACGTCCAGGACGGCGCAGGGAATCGCTGAGCAGGAAAATCAATGACGGACTGTCACGCCAGCGATCCCGCGCCAGCGATTCCATACTCACCATCTCTGCCGTGATGTGACAGCCTGTTACTCATCAATGTCCCTCTTAATTGTCCTAGTCCTCTTCCTCATCCTTCAATCCACTCCCTTGATCCATTCCAGCAGTACCGATTCCGAATTCCTGTTATTAGTTCCTCATCCTAGCCCATACTGCCCGACCACCTCTTTGGCCTCCTTCCTCATCCCACAACTTAGTTATCCTTCCTTGACCTAGTACCTCATCCTAGTCCCTCATCTTCATAACACTTCCTCACCTTCTTCCCCCACCCCAGTTCCTCTTCCTCCTACTTGTCACACTTCTTCATCCTAGTCCCTCTCTTTTGCTTTCTCTAGTAATCCAGCCACGTCATTTTCCTAGTTCCTCTTACTTTTCCTTGACTCTTTTCCTCACCCTAGCTTATCTTCCTTTCACACTCCCTTGTACCTATTGATCTTCACTGTACTTGCCTGTCATGCTATTCCATTGTCCTCTTTGCCTAATAGCCCTTTTCGCTTGCTTGTCCTGGTCCCTCACCTCTTCATCATCCATGTCCATTGTATTCTTCCTGATTATATTCCCCCTTCCTTGTCATAGCCACTTTCTCTTATCGATGTTCCTCTTCCAGTTGTTCTTAGTCCATTTTCCTCACCCTCTTCTGTCTTTCTCTTCTTAGTTTCTTGTTCCGTCTATATCCTAGACTCTCCTCCTCTTCTTAATTTTGTGTCCTCTTCCCTAATGCTTGTCCTAGTCCTTCTTCAGCATCACACTGCCTCGTTCGCATCTGTATCACACTTCAACACCCCAGTCCCTCTACCTCATCCATCTTCCACTCAATTGTACTGTTGCCTCATTCGTATCCCCTTTTCACCCTACCTCCTCTCTTTTCATTTTGAAAGACTGGACACAACATACGGCATTGAAATAGGGCCAATACGCCAGCAGTCAAGATAACTCAAAACTGATGTAGAGGAATGCTATAATGTACCTTGTAACAGACTATTTGAGATTGAAACGACGTATTCAGACTACTACATCAAAGGAAAAACAACACAGAGTTAATACTGTACACATATTCCGTGAACAACGCAAAGAGTAAATATACAAATGCACGTTTTACCTATGATTACAATATATATGCCATGAACTAAGAGTATGTAAATGAGTTTAGAATTAAATTTTTTAACAGAGGTATACACTGATGTCTAGAAAGTAAAATACCTCAAAAGATGTACTAGTCTTGACCAAGCCAAAATATTGGCAAAACACAGGCTCGTACACACGCGTAGGCTCAAGTCATGTCATTAATAGGTTCAATGGTTTTATTAACAAAATAAAACTATGTAGATTCTTAATTGTACACAAAACATAGATATGGAACACTATTATGATTCCTACTTTTGTCTGCGCATAAATAGCATTGAGGACTATGATAGTATCCTTTAATTCTAAAGATACCTGCTAAAGATAACCACACGCTGCAGACGTGCCCAATGACTTTTCTAATGGAGGGAGCATTCAATCTAGAATATTATTCTTTTAACAATTGGCACTGGTTTGCTGGTTACCACATCCACACCTGCCTTATATGTCAAGAAAAGAGTCCATAATTAAATTCACTCTTTCACACCACACCCAAAACCATCGCAATTGGAAAACACACCTCATTATATATGACTCAATAATTATGATTTCTCAAACATTGCCCTTCCAGCAACCACTCACTCACACCCCATCCAAACACATCATCTCACAAAATATTTAGATTTGATAATGATCAAACCACTCCCAAACACATCTTGTAATGAACCAAATTGTGCAATTCTGCAATTGTAAAATCAAAGCGGCATGTTACTCATAAAAATACTTTTTTTAATTGCTAGTTATTTATTATTTATGATCATTGAAAGGGAAAAATGTATTGCACCAGAGGAAAGTACATCATCAGAATTGGGGACGCCAGCATATAGTGAACACTACTGCATTATACACATCATTAAAATCATAATGAATACAGGATACAATCAATAAGGCAAGTTGAATGACTCTTCATCAAGCACATTCTTTATCGGTGCACTTGTACTATTTATATTGATGCAATTGTAGTATTCTCAGGGCCGAGGCAGCAAAAACCATAGCCGATGCATTTCGGACCATGGTTTCATCGTCGGGGCTAGTTTTCCAAGAATATAGAATACATATAATTACCAAATATCCACAATGGCAAATGACTGTAATACTTAGTTTACTGTGAGGCGTCAGGAATGATATTCTGACGCAGGTAAAACATTATTTTGGCTAAAGACCTTTATTAGAACATAAAAGGTGTTGAGAAAAAGCCTTGCAGTCCATGCACTAGCAGAATTTTTATACCTAAGCTAAAAAATAAGTATCGTCTGGTGTCAGAATGTCCAAAACAAAACCACCCTGTGTCCAAAGTACTATTCAGAGCCGCACATGGATAATGTCTTTTGCTGCAAGTGTTTTGTAAATGTTCAAAAGAAAGGAAATATGTATAACTTCCACAAAAAAAAGTCTCTAAGGTATGGGTATCTCTGTTACAGTGGATTTTTTCCTTCCCCTGGATTCAGTGTCATTTTCTTGAGTTAAAAATATCAGTTCTTGGCATTTCCTTGGGTCAACAACAACAGTTATCTTCAGACTCATTGTCTTTCTTTTTATATTTGGTTGGGACACCTGGTGTACTCTCCTGTCAGGATTTATGTTCCCAGGCCTCTTAAACAAACACAGCCTGTTGGCTACTTCACTTATCTTTATTCACTTCCAATTTGTCTGGTATATTTCCCTAACAGGACTTCCCTTACGCATTGACAACTGCCCGGTATACTCTTCTGCCAAGCATTCTGGATTCACTCCTATATAATTTCCCAGTATACTCTCCTGCCAGGGCTTTCTGTAATCTTGAACTTTGTAATTGCCTGGTATACGCTCCTGCTAGGACTTGTCTCAAATGCACAAGTGTGAGCTCCTGCTCACTCTCCCATCTTTGATGGTTCTGCCTTTTGGCCTTCTTGGCTAATATACTTGGTTTCCTATACACGGTTTCTTTAGTTTCTTTCTCATATACTTGCAACAACATTGACCAACTCGAAAGTCTCTTCCCTTTGAAAACTGCTCCTTCAGGCTCTCTCAGGTTGCATAAACCCTTCCTTTTCTCTCTTGGTTATGCTATGTGCACTTATTTCAGTTTGGCTGAGCCACTGATATGCAACCATGTTCCCTCTGATCCTTCGTGGACTCACTGGTTCTTGATGGCATTTCTCGTCACCTCTGTGGTCTGCTGTTGAATGTCTCCTGCAGCTTTCTGCTTTGAATTTATTTATCCACCGTGATCCTGCTTCTTGAGGCTTCCACTGCTCATGTCTGCTTTGCATTGGATTTCGGCAAAGTACTGTTCTCCGACACTGGCGAATAGCCAGGAGCCCTCCTCTGATTTCTTGCGTTCTCGCTGCGTCTCATTGTTAGGAAAGATTTCATATTTGAATGTAATTTTCCCTCCATGTGTCAACCCCCCAAACATTTTGCTGCTGTTTTACACCCTGATCTAACCTTTGCCAGAGAAGCGCAGCCCTCAGCCGCACTCCTCTGGCCTTTCGCTCACTTCTTATGGGGAAACTGACATGCCCTTAACACAGTCAGTACTGGGAGACCTTGTTTCCCTTAGTCCTTTCCTCATGTTGCAGCTTTTGTGCAACATGTAACAAGAGTGCAAGGCAACTTACTTTACCGCACCCTTGGGTCTCGAGTAATTTCCAAGGCCCTAGAAACTCTTTGTGGACTTTTTATGAACTGTGCAGGTGTGTCACGGACAGGACTGGTGGCAGCTATCATTTATCTTATGTTTTGAACCCTTTTTTGACATGTTATCCGCGCTTACCGTGTTTGGCACAAATAGGTGGCCTGGCTCTAAAATGGCCATGCCACAAGATTCTTTGTCCTGTCCTTTGGCCATCTTTCCCCTTCACCTTCCCCAGGTCGAGCCGACACGGGTCAGTCCTTATTTGGTCATGCACTTTGCCACGAAACCCAAAGCTTTCACTGGCTTCTGCATGCCCTGTGTGTGTGCCTCCAGAATATGGGCTGGGATGTCTGTTCCCAATACACATGCTGGGTGCCAGAGACTCTTGAGTGTCCTGAATGTCTGGGACCACTGTGGTCCGTGATTGGTCCACGTATGGAGTGAGTGTTTGTGAGCAGATCTCCCATTGGGTCCTCTCCGTTTTGGTGCAAAGGGAACTTTGGATAAAAGGAGGCCGAAAACACCACATCCATGTCGATCTCCTGAGTTCACACGAACAAAGGATAAGGAGCCAAGTATCCTGCAACAAGAAGCCGAGTCGAGGAACCGCTGGTGACCCACTGGAAGGTTTGGCACCCTGAGCCTGCTGTCGTCCTGCGAGACCCCTCTGCATCTGATCGTCCTAGAAGGTCTTTGAAGGCGCTTTGACCCATTGGAATAGTGGGACCAACTATTCTCGGCACCTTCATCAAACCCTGCAAGTAAGCCTCTTTGGAAGTGTCCCTGGGCCAACCAGTGGGCTGACCAGCTTACCCAAGACATTTGCTCTGTCACCGCTGCGGTTTCGAGGAAGCCCTCGAAACTTGGTATACTGCTTGCTCTGTGTCCACGGCACCGTCACACCGAATTTCGTACACTTGGCATTCCCAGGTCTGAAGTGAGACGGGTGCGCCCGGACCGGAGTAAACGCGGTTACCGTGTTGCCCTGCTGTGGCAACGTCCTGTGCAAGTTCACTGCACTTGTGACCCTCTTGACCCTGTAGCCTGCTACCGCGGAAACTACACAGTGTCGAGACGTCCTGATTGTCGCATTTGAACCTGCCAGCAAAGTGGACTGAACTGGCGAAGTCTGGGTCTGCCTGCGTCAGGGACCGGTGAGTAGTCCATACCCCAACCGGTGGCTCCTAGTGCAGGAGCCCATTTCTTTTCCACCACTGTTGCGAAATAGCGACTCTATCCCGCACTCTCAACCTGCCTCTGCCCGCAAGTGGAGGTCCTGCTTGAATAGTGGGGACGTGTTCTTCATCGACCTTATCCGCCTTCCTGAGCTGCTAGTGACCCTTGAAGAGACCCTATTTTGTCCAGTGACACACGCGTGTGCATGTACAATTGAGCATAAGGCTCCTCTCTTCGTAGGGCTTGGACTGCCTCTTAGCTAGGTGTATTCTTGATGTGGAACTGGGTCTAAAGATTACTTGCACTGCCTGTTTTCCTCTCCATCTAGGTGGTCTACATTTTTCGTGCTTCATAATCCATTAGTCCATTAGACCCCTCTGGTCTTGTATATATATCGTGTTGATTTTGATGTGTTGGTTTACTTCAGTATTATTGTGATTCTCTGCTATGGTCTATATTACAAAGGCCTTGTAATAAATGTGTCTATATTTTTAATATAGCACCTGTCTGGAGTAATTTGTAAGTGTCCTTGCTTTGTGTGCTCATTGAGGTCTTTCAGTCACCCTCACTCCTCTTGAGACTTAGTCTTGACCGCCTGCCATAGCTACCCTGATTGGTCTGGTTTGTCCAGAGGTTACCCTGTTCCAAGAAACTAGGTTGGCCTTCTGAACCTCTGCCCTCCAGTTCAGAGTTCAGAAATCCATCTTAACACTCATCCACTTCCAACAGACTTCTTCTTTCAAGTTCCGTAGCCGGTTGGCTACACAGAACTCCTTCCGGATGGAGAGGAGCAACCCGCTCCTTCCAGCAGCTGCCCTGTATTTCTTGCTACTGTGTTTTAACTGTCCCGACACAGGAATGCGCTTGCTGCCACCAGAGCCCTACCTGTGCTCGTGGATTACTGTGCTCTGTATTACGCCATTCCTCTTCTTTGTCCCAGTGCTGTGGGGATTGTGGGAATCCCTTCCTAAAAACACTGCAGGAATGTTTGCAATGGATTGTAAAGGCAAACTTGGTCTGGAAGAAGAGTATGTGGGATTGGGAGAAGTCTTTCATAATTTTACAAGGCCAGTTAAATTCTGAGAGTTGGCCTTTCGAATATAATAAAAGATTCTTACCTCTCTCCATAGGTGGAAGAGGGGAGGTATTACAATAGTCTGTTAGGGAACAGTAAGTAGGAGATCCATCTTCCAAAAGGAAAGATGGATACCATGTCCCAGCCCATGATACCAACACCCTCTCATGGAGGTTGTCTCTCCCCATGTGAACCTCACTCATATAATTGCCCCCAGGGTCAGGTTCAGGTAGCAGCTGCCATCCCCTGAACACATGGGAGGAGGTTACCGCCTGAAAAGGAGTGATGATACCATTGGATTCATCATAGTATTTAAGATTTAAATGCATCCTACCTGTCCTACTAAGAGAAAAATCACACCCATTATGATGCCAAGCTTAACAATACAGGAGAAGAATGAATGAAAGTCACCAATTCAAAACCACTCCTGAGGTAAAGCTTAAAAGAAAGCTATCTCGTATTATTGTACTCAAGGTAGCTGAATTGTTAATAAATATCATACCTGATAATGGGCCTCATCACAAGTCTGGCGGTAACCCTTAAAAGCGTCAGGAATGGAATTAGTGCCGCAATACCGCTCTGTCGGATCATGAGCCGCCGACATGAAAATCAGCCGCCGCAATTCCAGCAGGCGCTATTACAGCTGGCAGAATTACAGCCATCCACAGGAGGTGCAAACACAGCCGCATCACAAGTCCATGATCAGTGGTATTAGCACTGAAAACCATCACTAATACCGCTGTAAACACGGCGCAGTTACCTCCAGCCTCCACCTGGAGGTAAATGAAGACAGGTGCCTGAAAAGAAGCCACAGGTGATCCCAATCCACCCCAGAGGTCCACATAAGACACATCTCTATCCCATGAACTGTTTCCAACACCATGCTGCCACTAGCCACAGTGAGCTGGGAAAGGGAGCTGCTCATGCTGCACTCAGAAGTAGAGAGGCTGTCAACCAGGACAGGGCACAGGGAGCACAGGGCAGGAGAAGGTGGTGATGCCGGCAAGGCATGCCCCGATTCCCCAGGGTCAGACCCTCACCTTGGACTCTCACTGACAGCCATTTGACAGCTAGCTAGTCACCATGTACTGCCTCAACAGGTAGCCCATAACAGAGCTGCTGACCACAATACAGGATGACACAGGGAGCAGGATCAACATCTGGACAGCTGTGCCCCAACTGCTGAAACTAGTGTCTGCCCTATAATTCCTCAGAACTGGTAACATCCATCACTCTGTGGCAATGATGCAAGGCACAGCCCACATTCTGTGCAGTGCTGAGCCAAGTGCTTGAAGCCCTCCTGTGGCAAGTGCAACTTCACATCTCACTGCCTATCACCCCAGGCATGGTCAAGCACTACAGCAAGCACTACCACTCCATGAATGTGCTGATGACCCATGCCACCAATCGCATCATCACCCACTGCTGTGCCCGCTATCTTGGTTCCAACTATGATGCCATGGTTCCACGGACCTTCACACTGCCAGGATAAATGGAGAGACACTGCGGAAAAGGGACATGGATAGTGTGTGAGTAGAAATGCTAGCACACATTCGAGGGGGGTTTGAATGACCACTAAAGACTGGCATATCAAGCGCATGCGAAATTTGCACTTAACCACGTCATGCACCAACACTACAGTACAGACCAAGAAGCATGCGCATGTCATACTTACCTGCATGGAGAAGCAGTAGTACACATAAACTATCAACTAAATACACCAACATGACTACAGGTACCACAATTCAACATGCACCCACTAAAGCAATGCAAAGAAGTGTCCAAACGCCCACACAGCACAACATCCCTGCCAGTGCCATGGGCATGCACCCGTGTGTGGGCAACCCACAATGCGTCCTGTTGCTACCAGACCCCCGGGAGGATCCATGGGTAACCCAGCAACATGCACCATGCACGGTGTGAATACACATCCACATGACAGCCACCATGCCCGCTGGACATATCACCGACAGACACCCAATGTAACATATGCTGCAAGGGAACAGGGTACATGTGAAGCCTAAACCAAGGCATACATTAGTTTTTAAAAATTGATTAGCAGTTTGCCAATTCAATTTTTCTTGATTAGCAAACAAACACATTTGATTAGCAATTTTGTACTAGTGTTTTAATGCCACCAGAAGATACTTGTACCCAAGATATAAAATGAGCAACATTACAGCAGTTTTGTATACCGCTGAAGTAAGACATTAGTGAGATAAGTCAGGCCTTGCAAATTCTTTCTGTAAAATGATGCATGCCACCACAAACCCATTTTAGTTTGGCACACTGCTGCCACTCAGAGGCCAACCATGCACAGTGAAACTTATTTGACATTTACTGCAAACAACGTAAAGTTTTCCAACATCCACTCCAAATGGTACTGGCCATTCTTAAAATCTACTCGACTATGCGAGTGGGCGAAAATACTTTGTGAGTCCTGGATGAGTGTCTGTAAAAAGGTTAGCTGCATGATTGGACACAAATAAATAGATATGATAAAAAGGCTCTTAAAACAGTTTGGCCAGACCCACTGCTGCAGGTGAAAATATATAATGCAATCATAATCATAATGCAAAGTGAGCTCTTGAGGCCAACTTCACTGTACAGTTTTGCAATGAGTCTGTAGATATAGAGACTGGATGAAACTATTGATCGCTACTTTAAGCAAATTTCAAGTTAGCTTTGTGTATTCATTAAGTAAAATACTAAGCAGGGTGGAAGGAATAGCAGGCAGAGAACTGGGCAAACTAGGCAGAATATTGTAGTTTGCGGCCATCTCACTTTCATGGTAGCGGGCATAAACCAACATGGTAAGGTAGAATGTCAAGGTGTATGGGATCAGCTCATGGGTTGAGCACCAGTTGCAAGCTGTATGTAACCAGCAGGCCACAAGACTAGGTTTGCCATCAAAGCATTTGGCCGCGTGATCGTGTACATTTTCAAAGGTGTCCACTCGTCAATATGATGCATCTTCCCCAACAAAATGAAATCTATTTGAGACTGAGATTTAGCTGCACCTCACTGTAAAGCATGGAGAAAATGCAGTGTTTTACAGTAGCAATACTGCAATTATGCATTATTTAACCTATTACTTTTTTTAGAAAAAGAATTGAAAGCCTTTTTTTAAAGAAATGACTAACACATACTGGTCTTTGTCAGACAGGATACAGTTGGCTTAATAACAGTATTATACAGATTATTTCTGGTTTGCAATGATTTGAAAAATAAAAATAAAATGTGCGTAGCACTCCCACACAAGCCGTTTGAAGGGGAAGATTACTGCTGCACTCTCTCTCCATTAGCCCCTTTGAACTTGCAGTGAACAGAGAAAAGAGGGTGGAGAGAGCTCTGAAAGCAAGAGAGGAATGCAGGATGAGATGTGTTTTCATTAAACAGGGTAATTTAAATAGCTAACTTTGCTACACAAGTGCCAATTTAATTAGCAAACCTACAGAATTGCATTGCGAATTGCACAGCAACACTGCTTATTTTATGCCTTGTAAACAATACATGGCATGAGTGACACTGCATGAATAGACACATGCCATGAAATGAAGGCCCATCTGCATGCACAAGAACTCCATTGTCCTCATCTTGTGAAAGTCCACCCCCACATCTTACACCATGACTAATTACTGTGCCTCCCCATGCAGGTGACTCCAGATACCCACAGCTGCCCTGGCTAGTGATCCCTGTGTGTGATCCACAAACACTGCAAGAAAATGCATACAACATGCTCACAGCAGGACCCGCTTCTGCATCGAGCGTACTATTGGCCTCCTGAAAGCACGTTTCCACTGCCTGGACCATAGTTGTGAATACCCGGTGTACGCTCCAGAAAAAGTTGGGAAAATTGTGCTTGCGCTTGTGTGTGTGTGCTATGTGGCACAATATCTACCAGAGGAGAAATGTTCCACAAACCCCTGAGGTGGACATGCCACTCCTAGAGGATGAGGAAGCAGTACCCATGGCAGAGGCAAATTCACGCATTGCCAGAGATGATGTGAGGGATGGGAGAATGGCATGCCAGGGACTGATAGACAATTTCTTTTGACACTTTCACAGAATCATTTGCTGGCAGGGCCTTTCCCCACCTGCTGGCCCCTGGTGACTTTGTGCGAAGAAGGCAATGAGACTGTCATTGCAGCATGCCCTGCTGTGACCCCTCCGTGGGTGTGGTGGAGGTGGACGGGACAGAGCCTGTCACCAGGTACTGCTTCCGTTGCAACTCATTGCCCTGCCAGATAGCTTCCGCTAGGGCTGAGGCACCCTCTGTCATTTCTCTGACATGTTGTGCATACAGTGTCAGGGTACACGTGTTGGGCCTCATCTCGGCCCTGTCCTGCATCATTTTATGTACAACCCTGCAGTGGCTTCCTGGATACTTTTCCTGATGGCCTGCGGTTGTGCGGAGTGAGTGTGCACAATCACCTCTATCTCCCGCTGTCTGTGTTCCATGTTATCCAGCCTTTGCAGCAGCACGCTACGTGACAGACTACGCAGTCCAGGTGGGGGGAGGAGGCTCTGTACTGGGCCAGGGCTGAATGCAGGTGAGACATCAGATGGAGTGTCCACATCTGGCTCTGGTGTCTCAATGTACTAGCAGTGTGGAGGGCGTCCTGGGCAGTGTAGGACTTTGGCAGGTGTTGACTCCGGGTTGGTGTCCCCCTGTGGCTCCTCAGTGGCACTGGCAGCAGGTATTGGTTCTATGTCCATGCATACGGCTCCAGGTGTGGGTGCAGCTTGGCTTGTACTGCTTCTGGCGGCTGATGATGCTGACGCATGGCCTGCAGTGCTACCCGCAGGCTTGGTCTTTCTGGCACCAGGCATTGCACGGCAGTCTGTGAGCATAAGCGAGGATCGTGTGCATCTTTGTGGGGTGGTGGTGGCAGATCTTGAGGGCCTTGAAGCACCACTCCCTGATGGGTCTGCAACCTCCTCCTCCAAGACCTCTGGTGATGTGTGAGTGCCTGTAGGGGACATAGGAAATGTTGTCAGGTATGGTTCCCCCATGTGTGTAGGCATGCAAGACCCAATTGCAATGGTACAGAGTGTGACCCCACACATATGGGCAAATGAGCATGGTTGGCCATGGGAGGATGCATGTGGGACCTCAATCATGGGGTTGCTTGTGGCAATGGGTGTGAGACTCATGGCCTGTTGGTCATTGGCCTGTGTTTGGGTAAAGCAGGGTGTCCATGCTGGGAGCTGGTCTGGATTATGTCTGACATGCATGCTTGTGGACCTTCATGGCCCCACATGCTGTCCCTGGGTGTCCCTCACCTGGTAGGGTTGGGGAGGTGGCTTGTTCCATGGCACTGTCATGGCAATATGGGGCAATACTGTGCAGACAGCAGGGCTGTACTGTGGTGCACAGTAATTGGCAGGCTGGCACATGCCTGTGTGTGGGGCGTATACTTCCTTGTGGCTTGTCTGCAATGTCCTCATGGGGCAGGACTACTGGGACAGCTTCATACTGGTGTGACTGCTGCACGGTGTCATAGTCGCTTATGCACCTCAATCCCGCTGGCACAGGGTGTGCCAGTAGGGGTGTGGTGCGCATGCCATTTGTTTGGTTCACTTGCCTGCCCTTCCCGCTGCTGTGATGCTCAGGGGCTCAGGGGTGCCCTTCGTACCATGCCCCATGGTGTGGAGGGTGGCTGATGTGCCCTGTTGGCATGCCAGCTTTGGGGTCTACTGACTTGTGCCCCTGTCCACTGGGGCTTCTTATCCTGGGTTGTCATTTGCGCATGCATTTGTTTAGGGGGGTCACTCACCTCCTGCCTCCGCACTGCCGACTCCCTCTATCCCCTTGAGGTCCAGCACCATACTACATTTCTCCTCCCAGGTGGTGAGGACCAGTGCCTCAACAGTGTCTCTGCCTCCTCCTGTCGCCAAAGGGACTCACCGCAGTGTTGGGACAGCAGTCTCCGCAGCACCCTACCCTCAGATCGTTCCACCTCTTGTGGCAGTTCTCACCATCACAGGATACACTGGAAATTACTGTGACCTTCTGGGCAATGGTGTTCCAGATTGCTGTCCATCGCTGGCCACTGGTCTTCCTTTGTCTGCTTCTGTACTGCTCCTCACAGTGAGTCACTACCTCATCCACAAGCTCCCCCTCACTAAATTTAGGCTTTCTCGGGCGATGTTCAGCCCCCTTGCCTCGTAGCCTCTCCTGAGACATTTTTGCAGCTTAACAGGACTGGATGGCTGCAAGTAGTGGAGATATTCAATGGATTGTGTTTTTCAAAATGGCTGCCGCAATGCTTCACATTCTGGTGATGATGAAATTTGCGCCGGCACTACTAGCACTGGGTGTGTCGGTGGTATTGCTATTAGCACTGCTTCCTTGGCAGTACCCCTTATTCCAGTGCTATTAACGGCAGGCGCTAAAAGTGTTTACATCACCATCGGGGGTGTGTTCACGACAGGCTGTGATATAGTGCTGATTGTGCTGCGCAACCTGGCAGTAATGCTATTTGCACCCGGTGGTACTTGTGCCGGTTTACTGCCAAACTTGTGATGAGGCCCAATGATTGGTGGAAAAACGTTCAATCTTTTGTGCCTTCCCTCTTCTTTTGTAGATGAGCGTGAAATAAGCCTAAAAAAACAAACGAGTTCAGTAAGGAGACCCTAAGCACTCATGTGTAATGCTAACCTTAATTTTAGAAGCAAAATACAAAAGTACAAATATCTTACCTATGAAGCGCACTTCAAGGCATCAAAACATGATCGGGCTCGTGGATAGAAAGAAACCTAACCTCTAGCTATTTGCAGTATAAGTAATGGAAAATGTTCCATGTCTTCCGAAATGGTGGATATGACGCATGTCGCCATAACGCAACATGACGTCATCACGTATCCGGCAACTGTAAATCTAACGTAATTGTGCATTAACCCAATAATTTATTTTTGTTCTGATTGTTATTGCAGTGCAGAATATAAACAGGACTGATAGTAGTTAATCGAATGTGTTTAATTAAAGTAATCCATCTAACTGGTAGATTACAACTGTGATTACCGAGGTGCTTGGAACCAACTATCTAAACAATGTATGTAGAGCCCTTTGTCAATTGTATCTACTAGTGCTAAAATGTGGTACCGTATAAATAAAGGGTAAATATCCTCGGCTGTAGAATTAGAGTAAAGGAAATGTAACAAACCAAGTGTGTGTAACCAGATAAATAATCACTCACTAACCAATAGAGCTAATTATTAAACAAGAAGCATTATTGTGATAATATTTACGAGATGGATGATACAATAACATCATATAAGGTGCTGATACTTGTGATGTGAAAATGCCAACATAAAGATCTACAGATTCCATGACTACAAAATGCATACAACCAGATCACTTGTTACATAATCCACGGAGATAGGATGATATGGTGTTTCATATACATACCTCATTTAGCAATACATAATACAAAATGATCTGTGTGATGGGTAGATACCATCATAAGGCTCTGTGTATTACAATATACAATTGTTGCATGATACATAAAGATAGCATAGTATGTTATTGAATATACAATCCATGAAAATGATCTATGGACAATGGGCCTCATTACAAGTAGGGCAGTAATTCGGCACATTTTCCACCGAGCGGAAATAGCGTTACCGCCAGGCCGTGCAGCAGTATTAACGCTGCATCAGAACCTGGCATGAAGGCCCCCGACTCCAGTGATAACACTATTAGTGCCCAGCAGAAACTGCAGCAAAATAAGGTGTACTGCCGAAAAACTGGCACTAATAGCGCAACTGCTGTGGAACACAGTGCTATTAGCGCTGGCGCTGATAGTGGCAGTGGACATTGCATCATTGCTGGAAAGGGAGCATTGCAGTGGCCATTTTGAAAAACACAATCCATTACATTTCTCCACTTCCTCCAACCATCCGATCCTGGAAAGAAGTCAGATTGCCCCAGGAGAAGATCAGAGGTAAGGTGGCAGAACATTGTCCCTGAAAACCAACATTTTGTGAGGGGGAGCTGGTGGTCCTCACAGATCAGGTCATTGCCATATAGTTTGTCACAGTGGGCAGTCAGCAGTGGAAGACCACTGGACAGGGCAGGACAACCATAAGGTATGCTATCAGCCAATAGGTGACAGCAGTGGCAAGTGTACCCTGGAATGGAGAGGACTGCTGCAAGCAGCGTAATTACCTGAGGGTCAGGGTGCAGGGACTGCTATCCCAACACAGCCAGGATTCCCTGGCGACTGGAGGAGGCACTTTGGAGCAACTGGTCCTCGCTGGCCTGCGAGGAAACGTGCAATACGGTGCTGGACATAGAAGGTATTGAGGAGTCGGCAGTGTGAAGGCGAATGCCAGCAGCCAGGAGGCAGGAGGTGAGTCACCCCCCCCCCCAACACGAGTGCATGAACAAATGACAGCTCAGCTTAAGATGTCCCGGTGGACAGGGACACATGTCAGCAGACCCAGAAGCTGGGAATGGCAAAGGGTGGAGTGACATGGTGGCACATCAGCCACCACCTCAGCAGCTATGGGGCATGGCATCAAGGGCACCCCTCAGCGTTACAGCAGCAGGAAGGGGTGGCAAGTGACCTTAGCAAATGCCATGCACACCACACTCTTACTGGCGCACCTGGTCCCCCACACCGACATGTGCTCAGCCTGCCAATCACTGTGCATCACAGTGCAGCCTTGCTGGCTGCACAGCAGTGCCCCATAGAGCCATGCCAATGCCATGGATTAAGCTACTGTCTCTACCCCCACTATGTGAGTGCCACCTAGGGTTGAGATGTGGGCGCATTAAGGACCACAAGCATGCATGCCAGATGTCAGCTATCCCTTCATGGAGACACTGCCCTCCCCACACATAGGCCAAAACGGACTGACCATGTGTCATTCACTCACCACTACAAGCAACCCATGATACTGGGCCCACATGCAATGCCCCCTGACCAACCATGCCCATATGTGTGGGTTACCGCCCTGTACCATGGCAAATGGCACTTGGGTTAACCATACCTGACATTTCCTTTGTCCCCTAAAGGCACCCACACATTGCCAGAGGAATCAGTGGAGGAGGAGGTTGCAGCCCCATCGGGCGCCAACATAAATCAAGACAGCAATGACAATACAAGGAGACAGGACACTTGGGTCAGTGGAGGAAGTGTTGTTTTCAGTATATATTACAACAGTCTTCTAGTCCAATTTATTTAAACAGGTGTGTCTTCATCTTTTTCCTGAAAGCAAGGCGATTTGTCTCTAATCTTAGGTTTAGGGGCAGGCCATTCCAGTTTGTGGCTGCACGGATCGGAAAGGCTCTGACTAGGCCGTTTGCTTTCTTGTGTCATTTTACTATGATGAGTCCTAGTGCTTCTGACCTGAGCGAACGTGCTGGCAGGTATTGGGTAATCTTTATATATTTATTTATTTATATTTTTAAAGCGCAAAATCAGCCCGTGGGTATCGTGGCGCTGTTGCATGTAAAGCACTTGGCTGGTTACAAGAAGGAAGGTTGTTAAGAATACAAGGCATTTTTGATTTACAGTAGCTTTTTTTTAGTTACATACGTTGGCAGTACAGACATCAGGGCGTTAAGGTGTTGTTTACGTCAGAGGGGTGAGGGAGGAGGGGGATTATGTAAAGAGCATGGTTTTGAGGGACTTCCGAAAGGAGAAGAGAGAGGGTTTGGCTCTGAGGGAGTTAGGGAGGTTATTCGAGAGCTTGGGTGCTCTGCGTGGGGAGCCAATGCCTCCAGCTTTAGCTCTTCTTATGGTGGGGATTTGGAGTTGGTTGTCATGGTGGCTTCTCTTAGGAGGAAGGGAAGATTTCCTGGTTATGGTTTCTGATAAGTAGGAAGGAGCAGTGTGATTGATGCATTTGTGCGTGCGGGTGAGTATTTTGAAGTTGATTCTTTCCTTGACTGGGAGCCAGTGAACATTTCTTCTGGTCTGCGATATATGGTCAGATTTGGGAATGTGCAGATCAGCACGGAGCGCATTGTTTTGCACTATTTGGAGCTTGTTTAGATTTTTGGCTGATGTGCCGGCTAAGAGGGCATTGCAATAATCTAGTCTGGCTCCTATGGTGGCTCTAGCGAAGGAGAGGCAGTTGGGAGTGGTAAGGTAGGGTTTTATGGCATAGATGAGTTTGGTGGTCAGTGCGGAAGAGGAGGAGATGGCTCTGACTTGTCTTGTCATGGAGAGTGTAGCGTCTAGATAGACTCCTAGAGTCTTCACGGCAGTGGAGACGGGTATGTTGGAGTTGTCAATGGTCATGTGTGAGTCGCATGGCTGAGCTTGGATAGAATTTCGCTGGGGGCCAGGATGATGATCTCTGTTTTGTCGCTGTTAAGGCAGAGACCATTGATAGCCATCCAGGTTTGGATCGTGGAGTAGATGTTGAGTAGGGCTTCTGTGTCTTGGGCATAGTCTCCAGTGAGGGGGAGGAGGACTTGCGTGTCATCGGCATAGATGGTGTAGGCTAAGCCAAGGGAGGCCAGAAGGTCAAAGAGGGTTTTAGTGAAGAGGTTGTAGAGGGTTGGTTCAGTGCATGGCCCTTGTGGGACTCCACAGCTTATGGTGGTTGGTGGAGCATTGGCCTTGTCAGAGTACACCTTCATGACTCTACCTTCTAGGAATGAGGTGATCCAGGAGGTTGCTTTTTGAGAGAAGTGGGCTGCATTGAATAGGTGAGATGTGAGGATTCCATGGTCCACTAGGTCAAATGCTGCAGAGAGATCGAGTAGCAGGAGGAGAGCAGGTTTGCCTGTGTCCATTATTTTGGTGATTTGATTCTTTAAGTCTAATAGGGCAGTTTCGGTCCCATGGCCTTTGCGGAATCCCGATTGTCTTTTGCCTAGGATAGCATGGGTTTTGAGGTATTGCTGGATTTGGTTATGGGCGGCTTTATCTAGGATTTTGAGGAGGAAGGGGACAGTGGTGATGGGACGATAGTTGTTAGGGGAGGTGGGATCTAGGGAGGGTTTTTTTAAGAGCGGGCGAACCCAGACTTCTTTTAGGCATTGAGGTACAGTTCCGGAAGAGAAGGAGGCATTGATGAAAGCTGTGATGATAGGGGTGAGAGCTTCTGAGCACTCTTTGATGATGGTGGGTGGGCATATATCCCCTTTGCAAGTGGAGGGTTTGATATTTTTGAGTAGTACTGAGACTTCTAGCTCTGTGACTTCTCTAAAGGCAAAGAGGAGTGTTTGCGGGTGAAGGTTATGGGGGGGAGTGAGGAGGACGTGGGGGGGTTGTTGAGTGCTTTACGTTGGGATGCTATTTTGTCTTGGAGCATTTTGACTTTGATAAGGAGGGCTGTCTGGATGCTTGTGCACCAAGCTTCATCCTTGATAATTTCGTCAGGGCTGGAGTAGTGAGTTCTTTGAATATAGAGAATATTTCTCTGGATTTGGAGCTGGCTTTGGTAATTCTATGATTATAGAATTATAGAATGATTATATGATTTGCATTTGGCTTTGAAGATGGCATTTTAGCAGGTCAGTAAGATTTCTTTGAACTCGTTGAGGGAGGACTGGTTAGGTGTAGATTGTCAGTTGGATAGGGCTTTACGT
Source organism: Ambystoma mexicanum (assembly GCF_040938575.1). NCBI lineage: Eukaryota > Metazoa > Chordata > Amphibia > Caudata > Ambystomatidae > Ambystoma > Ambystoma mexicanum. The sequence continues at coordinate 907,629,196 of NC_090930.1, forward strand.
TTCTTGATGCGCAGGACAGATAGTTCTTCTGAGAACAAGAAGTTGGAGTGTATGGATTTTCTTTTCTTTTTTTCTTCCAGTGGGGCAATTGAATCAATGGCTTTGGTGATGTTGGCGAGAGAGGTGGGATCTAGGTTAAATGAATGCTTGAGTTCAGGGATATCAAGAAAAGGGGCGAAGTTGGTCGTAGTGAGTTTTTTTGGAGCTTCTGACTTTAGCGGGTGGTGCATGAGTAAGGGTTTTATGAGTGGTAGGGATGGAGAATTGGATGAGATAGTGATCCATCCAAGGAAGGGCTGAGATGGAGGTGATGGTCGTTGAGCAGTTATGATCTGCTAACCAGTCAATGGACCGACCTTTACAGTGAGTTGGACTGGTGATTTTGTGTACGAACCCCATGTGGGAGAGATCCTTAGCTAAGTGAGTGGCAATCTTATCCTTGGGGTCATCTAGGTCAAGGTTAAGGTCACCAAGTAGAATGGTTTTAGTGGAGCTTTTCAAGTTGTTGCCTATGATTTGGAGGAGTTGCTTTTGGTAGTCTGGGGGAGAGCCTGGTGGTCTGTGTGTGACTAAGAAGTTAATGGTGCAATTAGGGGAGAGAGCTAGTTTAGCATAGAGAAGGTCAGCGTTGTGAAGTACGGGAAAGTACTGTTAACTGTTGGCACATCATTCTTTGTCTGCTGTGTGCTTCGTGGCAAGTTTCTCCAATCTGAAAACCCGAAGCGATTTCGCCGAGAGGAAGTCTTTTGGTGCAACACGGAAGTTGCCTGACCTGGACTTGAAACTCCCGTGGGATTTGCCTAGATTCCCAAGACCCTCCTTTAACTCCGCCCCCTTGTGTCTACAAATACCGAGTGTCCTGCTTACCCGCGCGCGCACTTGTGAAGTACGGGAAAGTACTGTTAACTGTTTGCACATCATTCTTTGTCTGCTGTGTGCTTCGTGGCAAGTTTCTCCAATCTGAAAACCCGAAGCGATTTCGCCGAGAGGAAGTCTTTTGGTGCAACACGGAAGTTGCCTGACCTGGACTTGAAACTCCCGTGGGATTTGCCTAGATTCCCAAGACCCTCCTTTAACTCCGCCCCCTTGTGTCTACAAATACCGAGTGTCCTGCGCACCCGCGCGCGCACTTGTGAAGTACGGGAAAGTACTGTTAACTGTTTGCACATCATTCTTTGTCTGCTGTGTGCTTCGTGGCAAGTTTCTCCAATCTGAAAACCCGAAGCGATTTCGCCGAGAGGAAGTCTTTTGGTGCAACACAGAAGTTGCCTGACCTGGACTTGAAAGTAACTTTTCTAACCTGGGCAGGGGGGTACTCTTGATAACGTCTGACAGCTTGGATTAATTATATCCTGACTATGTCATCTCCCCCTTTGTGTCTCTCTCCCCTTACAGCTCCCGTGGGATTTGCCTAGATTTCCAAGACCCTCTTTTAACTCCGCCCCCTTGTGTCTACAAATACCGAGTGTCCTGCGCACCCACGCGCGCACTCGTGAAGTACGGGAAAGTACTTTTAACTGTTGTCTGTGGGCGGTGCGCGGTGTGCGGTGAGCGTCTTAGCTTGTCCTTTGTATTTTAGGAACTCCTTTTATTTTGCCCCTGGCTTTGCAGTTGCTTATAGAATTAGTGAGTCTCCTTTGAACAGTGCTGTGTATGTGGGGCATATATTGTGGTGACTGTTTGAAGTGTTAACTATTCTAGCCTTGAAGTGTTAACTGTTCGACCCTCACTCAGTCAAGTCAATGGCTAAAGTGTATTCGTTAAAGTCTAATATGCCTAATATTGAGTCCCTTGTGGAAAAAACCTTATGATTTTCAAACTACCCCAAAACGCATTGTGAATGGCTCTTACCCCCGCACCGTTGTGCGGGGTCACTCTTTATCCCATACTAGCGACATCAGGAAGTTCTGTGCGGATAGCTTTGCTGGTCAAGCCAACCCTAATGCATGCGAGCAAAATATGAACCGCAAAAATAATCACAAAAGTGTATTCGGAGTCCCTGTCTGCAGTGAAAAGCTAAGCGAAAATGCTGCTGTGGTAGATTTGTGTATACCTACTTCTACCCCGGCTATATGTGTAGAGGGAACCGATTGCGAAAGTAGTAACAAGGGTGTACCTAAAGCTCTTGCAAGTGACGAAAAAATTAATGAAAATGCTGGAGCAATAGATCTGTGTACTCCCTTTGATTCCCTTTTAGCTGCGTTTTCAGAAGAAAATCTGCTGGGGGATTTTGCTTTGTCAACCGATAAAAAACCCACTGCTGATATTCTTGTACACTCTATTCACATTCCTCCCATGGATGTCAAATCCCCTGAAAGTATTATGCCAGAGGTAACTGTAGAGACTGTCGAAGCGCCTATAGCAACAGTTGTTTCTTCATCTGACGATGTCATAGCTCAACCGTGTGTTGAAGATGATGTTGATCAACTGTCTCTATCCCCTGTGATGTTTCCAGAATGTTCTCAAGAATCCTCTATTTTATCAATTTCCTTCACGCAACACTCCCCTCGGCGTGCTATCTCTTCTAAGGCAGATTCCCAAAACCTGCAAAAATCCCTTCTCTCCTCTACCAATGAAATTGCGTTACAGGCGATGAATACGGCTTTGTTTACTTTAGCTAAGCTATATGAAACCTTAGATGCGAGGCTATTAGATCAAAATGTTCTATTAAAAGAGCTGCTAGAAAGCAAAAATGCGGTCATCTTGCCTGTTGTCTGTCCTTTAAATGAAAATACAAACATTATTTCTAGATCTGTTAACGCGCCAAAAAGTGTGGCGGAAGAAGTATCAAGAATGACTGAGCCAGTGCCCTTGCTCCAAGAAGTCAGTGTGAGCAACTTGAGTGAAAAGAGAAATTAGAAAGTAAGCTCTAACTGTGTGGGTCAGGACATAAGTGTAATTGAGACAATTGACCTCAGAGTGGGGAAAGATGAGGAACTAAAACTAGCAGGTAAAATGGCAGGTGTTAAAATTGAGAAACCTACGTTTTGTCCCGCTACAGACACGGAGACCTACAACATATTCAGTGTTACCAAAAAAGGGAAAAAACATATAAACAATCCTCAATCTGACCTAAAAAAAACAAAGAATCAAACGATCACAAAGACGCAAAAGAATAATAATTCTCAGCAGTTTATTAAGCACATTTCTTTACCTGATAAAAGTTGTCAAGAAAAAAGTGCAGCAATTTTTCGGAAGTATACTGCCATCAAGAGGAATAAAGTTACTCAACCTCCCATTAAGCTATCAGCGGCAGGCTTTCGTAATTCTAATAACACTGTTCCGATACATGAGCCCCTTGATAATCTAGTGTCTGAAATTACCAAACAGGAATCGAGGGAGGTTTCTCCAAATTCTTTCACGATGGAGAGGCTGATGAAGGAGCAGAGGAGTTTTCCAGATAACCAGTTGCAAAAACACTCTTTTCTAACCTTAGATGAGAGACGTGAAGAGATCATGAAGTCGATGGGAATTTTCTTCTCCCGTCCCTCTGACCTTTCAAGGGCTCCAATAGATAGATCTTTTGAAGCTGATTTTAATCAGACTGGTAGGCAGAACCCGTCAGAGCAGAGAACGACTTCTCTCCAGAGAAATAGCTATGATAAGTCAAGCATACAAACACCAAATGTGAACACGATGCCTGTACAGAAACAAAAGACCACAAAAGTGATACTGAGGAACAGACATGATAAATGCAATGATCACACTCATGTAAGTTTAATCTTACAATGCAGAGGTGGGGAATATGGTCTTTATGATTTAAATCAATCATCTGTGCTTAACATCCTGCGTTCTATCCCAATTTTACAAGGAATTAAATCTGAGGATATGGCTCAAATAGAATTCATAAATGACCAAGACAGAGCAGTTGTGAAAATATGGATGACCTCAGACATAGTCAAACACACGATCTGGCAGGCAAGGGATGATATTTTCCATCTAGGGTTTCTATTGCACAATCCTTTGGCTACGCCGGCAGTGATCAATACTTTCCCCGCAAATGTAGCCAATATATTCCCTTCAAGTTCTATTAATGGAATAAATGGAAATATACGACTTAGTGGCAAATCAGCTGACCCTCTAATGATAAAATGTTTTACAACAGGTGAAAATCAATCACGAATGGTAATGACTACTGCTTTGAATAAAAGGCTAAATGAATGCTAGCTGTCTTGTAATGGGACTAGAATGAATGTCCAATTGGCCTCTTGGAATACAAGAGGTCATGCGCACCTCAGTTCGTCCTCAGCATCTATTTTTGGTATGTATGACATTGTCATGCTTCAGGAGGTTTGGTTAACTTCCTCCCCAGCTTGGGAGAACCATCAGGTGATTTTGAAGCCAGCAATTAAACTTCCTAGAGGTCGTCCCAAGGCGGGCCTTCTTACAGCCATAAAATTAGATCATGGCTGGAAGATCGAAGCATGGGCCTCCCCTAACAGTTACACCCAGATGGTCCGAATTTCCAATAAGGATCATATTATTGCCTGTATTAACCTGTATTGGAATCATTTAGAGATCTCTGACAACCGTTTTTTTAAGGACTTGAATAACTGCCTGAATATGATTGACAGAGATCCTCTGGTGAAATTTATAATTATTGCAGGTGACTTGAATATGGATTGTGTGTGCTTGAAGGGGGGAAAATTACGAGAAACTAAAGAAAAATGGAAATCACTGATGAAAGAAAGAGGTTTTAACATGATAAATGGTTCTGTTGAGGGCGATGTACCACCAAAAGCCACATGGCAGCAAGTTAAGGTTACATCAACCATTGATTATATATATACCAACTGTGAACTTTTTTCCATGGTTACCTCTTTTGAAGTGCTGTACCAAACTAAAAGTGATCATAATTTGCTCCATCTGTCCTGGTGCTTACCAGTTAAGAATATTCTAGAATCTGGTTTGAAATATATGCCAAACCTAGAAGTCTCTACCAATGGCAACCGCTTTAAGTGGACTTCGTCAAATCTTAGTAAATTACTGCAGGCGGTTTTATATCCGAAAGATATTATAAACCCTGACTTGCAGTATATACAAGGGGATTATGTGAGTATGCTTCAGAATTTCAAAAAATCTGCTCGATGTAATACCAATGCTCAGAAATCCTACACGCATGCATATGATGAGGGAATAAGGTCAAGGAAAACAGCCCTTAGAAGAGAGATACGATATATTAATCAGCAAAATGCTACTAATAAGGTTCTTATGATATCCAAATGCAAAAATAGATATAGGAACTGGATCAAACAGCGGAAAGCAAAGATGATTTTGCAGGATGCACATACATTGTTGCATTCCATAGCATCAAAGAGCTCTGCATTAATATGGGGACTGATTAAAACATCCTATGGGGATACACAATCCATAAGACAAATTAATCCTGTTCCTGAAGAAGTTTGGGTTCAATATTATACCTCCCTGTATTCTGAAACGCATATCCCTGCCCAGTTGTATCAGCTGGATTATATTGGGAAAGACGACCTCGAGTATGACAACATAGATATTGAAATATATATAAAAAAACTGAGTACGTCTAGGACCTCCCTGGTCCTGATGGTCTTTCCAATATTATGATAAAGGGAAATCCTGAGGCGTGGGCTGCCATTTTGGGTGCGATCTTTGATCATGTAATTACTAGCAGAAGAATTCCTGCCTCTTGGCAAAAATCTATTATTGTTCCCATTTATAAAAAGGGAGACAGGCTTAACCCCAAGAATTATAGACCGATTGCTCTCCCTGATGCACCTGGAAAAAATTTTGCCCGCTTGATATTGAGGGACTTTAACAAATGGTCTCAGCAGGAGGGAATAAAAGATCCGTTTCAGCCGGGGTTTATAGCTGGCCTTGGCACTTCTGTAAACCTAAAAGTGCTAGATGCCATTGAACAGCACAAACTTCAGCTTAATCAAGTGGTCTTTATGGCCTTTATTGATTTTGAAACTGCTTTCGACTCTGTTTCAAGAAAATTGCTATTTAACAAGTTAGTCAATAATGCATGCCCTGAATAATTAATTCATTGGATAATCCAATTTCATTCACAAACCTCAGTACAAATTCGCCTGAATATGGATGGCTCTCTCTCGGAGCAATCAGCACGCACAAGGGATTAAAACAGGGATGTCTTTTAGCTTCAACCTTGTTTAATTTCTTTATAGCAGATGTGGTGCAGGATTTTAGAAAGGTTTTGTCAGATGCTCTGCGGCTAGGGAAATGTGCTGTTCCTTGGATGTTTTATGCAGATGACCTGGTTCTACTCTCCAAAACATCCTGTGGGTTACAGAAGCTACTCGAACAATTGGGAGAATATGGTCATAAATGTGTCAAAAACTAAAACTTTGAAAAATGTACCCACTAGAACATCCAGAGCAGCGCGTTTCTCGTGGTCGTTAATGGCGGCGCCGTTAGAAAATGTGACGCAGTATAAATATCTAGGGTTAAATGTTAATACATCCAAGGCTGATTGCCCCTACTGGGAGGAACTGAAAAATAAAGTCAATACGTCAATCTCCCAGGCTTCCATTATTAAATACAAATATTGTTCTTTCTCCATGAAACCTATCATCTTGTTTTATTGTCAGAAAGTAGTACCGACAATTCTTTACGGTGCTGAAACTAGATCGTGGAGAAATGAACTGGCCTGGTCAAAAATGGAAGGCCAATTTTGGAAAAAGATCTTGAATGTTCCCAAATCATTGCAGATATGCCTGTTGAGATATGAACTAGGATTATCATCTCTTTACTGCATGTACATGTGGAAACTATGTAGTCTATATCGTAAATGTTTAATGACTCATCAAGATAATTCTCTTTTGCATGTCCTGTCTGTTTATATGGAAAAAAGCGATCACAAAGTAATGGCCAAATGGCGTCTGCAAGTTGAGCAATTTTTATTAATAACTGAGGTCTCTAAGGAAATGTTGACATCTAACCCATGCAGAGCGAAACAGAAGATCATGTGGGACTGGATTAATACTTATGAACAATGCCAAAAGACCAAACATGCGTTTACTCATAGGATAATTGTTAAAAAAATCAGAACAACTGAGAGTTATTTGTTGAAGTTCCCTGATGCTAAAGCTAGACTTTCCTTTTTAAGATTCAGAATGAATTGCTGGCATACAAGGAATATTTTGGCCAAACGGAACCTCATATCTAAGGAAGAGGACGTTTGTCGGTTTTGCAAAATTCCTAATGTATCTCAAACCTTATTTCATTTAGTCGCTGAGTGCCCCTTGTTACTGTACATGAGAATTGAACACTTTAGGAAACACTTTTGTACCTATACATCTTTATCTACTGAACTCTTTTGGTATAGAATTTTCAATACTCAGCTAACTACTGTGAGAATAGCAATTCTAAATTACATGAAGGCTTTGAAGTTGAAGGAAAATATCTGTGAATCTGAGCTGAATTGAGTATACGATACTAAAAGATATTGTTTCATTCTATCTTTTGTTTATTGCAATTATCATGTTTTAGTATTTTTAGTGTTTATATATATCTTTTGGGCTATTGTCTTAAATGTGCTAAAACAAAATTGTGATACTTTTATAGATGTGAAAATGCTGTTAATCTTGTGTTTTATATATATATATATACATATATATTTTTTTTTCCCTGTATATAAGTTTTTGAAAAAATGATTTTTTCAACTGTGTCAATTATAATAAAAAAATTTTAAAAAATAAAATAATCCTGAGGGATGGCGAGGTGTATGGATGGGTTGGAAGCCTAATATAGCCAAGTTTCGGATATGGCTAGTATGTCTAGTTTGTGGGTGGTGATGAGGTCATTGATCTCTATAGCATGGGCATGGATGGAGCGTGCATTAATGAGTGCACATTTTAGGATCAGATTGGCTGGTGATGGATCCTGAGCGCTGGTGTTCGGGGTGGTCGAGGTGGAGGGCGAGGTGGTGGGGGCACTTTTGATTGAGGGAGGTTGGGGTGTATGTTTGGGCGCAGGGGAATGGGGATGTGTGCATGGACATGAAGGTGTGAGTGTGAGAATGTTGTGTGGGTGCGATAGCGAAGCTTGTGGTTCCTGCTGTAAGTAGATGGTGGGGAGCTGTGGAGCGAGAAGGAAGGTTTAGTGCGGGTTCTTAGTCTGTAGCGCCTAAGGAGGTGCCCAGGAGGGTTAAAGGCGTAGTGGTTAAATGTGTTGTGTGGTGTAGTGGATGAGGCTGGGTGCATGATGTCAGGTGGTGGTGTAAGGTCTGGGTGTGCAGGGAGCAAGCTGCGGGTGGCCCAGAGAGAGAGAGAGAAATGAGGAAAATGGAGGAAGGGGAGAGGAGGGGTGTAAGCACTGTCGGGTGGATAACTGGGGAATGCATTTGACAACAATGCTGTATGATGCTTGTGTGGTACTAGTTGGGCAGGTCCACTAGTATGGTGTCTGTGGGGCAATCAGGCCGTTAGAGGCTAGTAAATGCCTACGCAATCACAAGGCTGCTAGGGGCTAGTGCGGGCATATATAATCCCCAGGCCTTTAAGAGGCTGGCAAGGGCATACACAATGGAAAAGCCGCTAGGGGTTGGCATGAGCATACATAATGGAGGAGCCTTTAAAGGCTGGCAAGGGCATACACAATGGAAAAGCTGCTAGGGCTGGCATGAGCAAAGCAGAACCTTTTAAGGCTGGCAAGGGCATACAAAATGGAAAAGCCGCTAGGGGCTGGCATGAGCATACACAATGGAGGAGCCATTAACAGCTGGCACGGGCATACACAATGGAAAAGGCGCTAGGGGCTGGCAAGGGCATACACAATGGAAAAGCCGCTAGGGGCTGGCATGAGCATACACAATGGAGGAGCCTTTAAAGGCTGGCACGGGTATACACAATGGAAAAGCCGCTAAGGGCTGGCAAGGGCATACACAATGGAAAAGCCGCTAGGGGCTGGCATGAGCATACACAATGGAGGAGCCTTTAGAGGCTGGCAAGGGCATACACAATGGAAAAGCCGCTAGAGGCTGGCATGAGCATAAACAATGGAAGAGCCTTTAAAGGCTGGCACAGGTATACAAAATGGAAAATCCGCTAGGGGCTGGCAAGGGCATACACAATGGAAAAGCCGCTAGGGGCTGGCATGAGCAAACACAATGGAGGAGCCTTTAGAGGTTGGCAAGGGCATACACAATGGAAAAGCTGCTAGGGGCTGGCATGAGCATACACAATGGAGGAGCCTTGGGGATATAATGTAATACAATGGTCAGGTTCGAATAATGGAGAGCAGTGGCAGGCGAATTGCCGATGATAAGTAGTTCAGAGAGATGCCTTGCTTTGTCGGAATCAGCGTCGCGGCTGCTAGTCTATGCGTGGCATACTTAGGCACCGGACACGTGGATGGGGTGAGAGCGCGTAGGTACATCAGATAATACCATGGAAGGGGAGGAAGCCAGAATGGTCAATGTCAGAGTACTCACGGTTGTTACAGCAATATGTGCACAGCAGCATGCCCGGCCGAACGGCACGTACGGCTCACAGACAGCCACAGACAGGCCCTTAGGGAGCAGCCCTTTGGTGCAGCGGTCAGCTTCTGCCTTATAGTCGTCTGGATTGGTAGAAATGATAATACGGATGGCCAATCAGAGGCACTGGTTGAGAGGCCCGACCACTCCTCGGAACGGCTCGGTAATTCAGGCGGCCATTTTGGAAAGGAGCTATGTTCGAATCTCGATGTACGCTGCTTCAATGCAGCTTTGGCAGCCAGCTTTTGCTGATACAATTAGAACATAGATCACAGGGAAGACGGGGGATCGGTATTCTTACAGGGTACCTGCTTAGATATGAGGGGGCTTAAGTAGCCCTTTAGCCTCGTAGTGGCATCTTCAGGTCTCAGCCCGCAGGAACCAGAGAAAGAGGGCTCCAGCCCTCTTGTGTCGGTGCAGTGATGGGACTTTGATTTCAGATATGCTGGAGCTTTCCCATATAGGCACTTGTGAACTAGTATCATGGATTTAAACAGCACTCGATCTTCAATCTTCAATCAATGCAGCTCTTTCGGAGCTTCGCTGAAATGTTCTGTTCTCCGTTTCTATTTGATTATTCTGATCTCATTGATTTGTACTAGCTGATATTTTTTCATACTTTGCTTGTTGGCTCCAAGTTTTAGTGCATTACCATAGTCTAAACGGGACAGTATGATTGCACTAGTGATAGTAGTGCAGTTTTTTTCATTAAGAAGGGGCTTGATTGTTCTGAGCAGTCTAAGATAGTATGCACAGTTTTTATTCACATAGAATGCTTGAGCTTCTAAGTTTAGGGAGGCCTCTATTGTCATGCCCAGGGTCTTAACCTTGTTCACTACCTGTATCTGGGTGTCTTTGATTTTGAAGGAGTTGTAATTTAACCATAGCTTGCCCCTAGCCTGATTGGAACCAAAGATCATTAGCCTAGTCTTTTTGCTGTTTATACCCACCCAGTTGCGATCCATCCAAGATTCTATGGTGTTATATAGATCAGTGACTGTCTGGCTGTCTTTTTCATAATCACCACTTAGTTCTATTACTAGCTGTGTATCGTCAGCATAGTTTATGAAATAAGTCTAAATCTTATCCAGTACCTCACAAAGAAACCTTAAGTGCAGATTAAATAAAAGCGGAGACAGGCTCACTCCCTGAGAGACCCTACAGAAGATTTCATTTTCTTGGGAGAATGTATCTCCCCAGTGTACTCTCGATTTTCTGTTGGTAAGGAAAGATACCAACCAGTCGATTGCCTCTTTAGAGCAGTTGACTACTTTTTCAAGAGCCTGTTGGAGTAGCTTGTGATCTAGGTGTTACACCTTTCCAGCGATGGCAGATGAGACGGCAATGGTTGTTGTGTGGTTCCACATTACGCGGATATTCCAAGATGACAATGCACCATTGGCACAGGAGAAGTGACAGTCTAGTTGTTGCACGTCGGCAAGGCACGTGATCGGAAGATCACGTAACTACATTTAAGGATCGAAACTCTTCCATCCAGTGCGTCGCTTCTGTTATTCATGACGCTTCGTAAATTCGCTAGACTCTTTTGTCAAAACCACTTCGGATACTTCTATAGCTCCAACTTAATTCCTCTTTTCTGACTTTTTCCGTGTAGCAATCCTTTGGGTATCCCCTCTCCAGCGGTGATTGCACATCCGGGCTTCTCGGCTCGTATTCCACTTCCCAATCGGCATTTCTCTTTCTGAGCAGATTCCGTCTCTGGGCCAGTCTTCCATCTAGAGAAAGTGAGTCCTTTTTCTCCTCATCAGCCATCCCTATTCCTCTTTCTCTCTCTATTTCTCTGTGTGATTTTTTTCTCTGACTTTTGTTAGGAATTTCCCGCAATCGCTTTGAGTGAACGTCCTTACCTGTTATCAAGACCAGCCTTCTCCCATTATTTAATTCCGAGTAATAATTTGATTACAGTAAGTATTGTGCTCCTTTAAAAGACTTTTCTTCATGAGACACTCCTTCTAGTCCCATCACTTACCTGTCAATTCCTTGTTCCGTAGGGATCGTAATCTCTGAACCATCAGCTGTCCTTCAAAGAAGAGCCAATCCCTCAGAAGCACTCTCCAAAACCGTCCAGGGTTTTCTTCCCCCCCGAGGGTTTCCCTGGGGTCCCTGTCTCTCCCTCTCGGGCTTCCCTTTCTCCTAGGAGCCGGAGGGAGCAGGAGCTTCTGGGAGATCCTTGCATTCGTCCATTGATGCTCCAGGAGACTGCCGTCAGACCAGGTTAGTGAAAGTAAACAGATACACTAATTGTAATATCAACAGTAAGCGACGCCTAAAAGGGGCTTAGCTGGACTGGTGGCTTCATCATAGAGCAGCAAATGCAACAACTAATGGCAGCGATACAATCCATGTCATTGGAAATGCAGAATCCTAAACAAGATAATGCCCAATTAAGACAAGAGGTGAATCAGGCCTTTTCTGAAACACCCCCTATAGCCTGAAGTACGGGCAAGTTTGATGGAGATACACATAAGTTAAAGGAGTTCCTAGATATCTGCACAGTCCAATTTACGTTCAAATCCCTATTTTTCCCTACGGATAAGGATAAGTTGGACTTTCTCATTTCCCATTTGTCTGGCCCTGCATTAGCGTGGGCCACCCCCTTAGTCACTTCTGGCAACACCATATTGGAATCTTATCCCGCCTTTGTCAATAGTTTGAGATCCATGTTTAGTCGTCAGGAAATTTCGGTGACTACTCAAGAGAGACTTCTCGACCTTCGACAGGGTAGTAAGGATTTGATGTCGTATATTACCCTTTTCAAGCAGTTATCTTCAGAAACTGGGTGGCCCGATGATGGATTAGTGACTCTATTTCGCCGAGGCCTTTCGGAGGAGCTTAAGGATAAGATTTCTAAGGTTCCCCAGCCCGCAAACCTCGCCGAAATGATTACCCTTGCCATGCGGATTGAGTATCGAATTCAAGAACGGACTCTTGAGAAAAAGAAATATAAGGGAAATCGTTCTCAAATCGAGCCTGTTCCAAGCGTGAGTAAAACCACGATTGCTGATGAACCTATGCAGATAGGTGCAGTCAAAGGTCCATTGTCCAATGTAGAAAGAGAACGAAGGAAGTCTTTAGGATTGTGTATGTATTGTGGCTCGTCCACTCACATCCTACGCGATTGTCCCTTGGTCCCTCCTCGCAGACCGTGAACCACTGTTCCGGGAAATGCCAAATCCCTGCCGTAGAGGGAACCATGGCAAGGGATCCTGTTCAGAGTTCCCCTCATAAATTAGGTTTATCTCTAGAACCATCTGTTATGGATCATTCTATGGTAGTGTTGTCATTGACCATTAGACTCCCTGATGGAATTATCCCAGGTATTCCAGCACTGCTAGATTGTGGCGCCGCAGGAAACTTCTTGGATAATCGATGGGCAGCTACGAATGGGATCGCTGGAACTAGCAAATTCTGTGCCACTCCGATTCAAGGAGTAAATGGGAACTCCTTAATATCCGGTCCTATTCGGGAGCAGACCAAACCAGTTATGTGCCTGATTGCTTCCCATAAAGAACAATTGGTGTTCAACCTGATAAAGATGGCTCATTTCCCAGTGATTTTGGGACTCCCCTGGTTACGTACTCGTAACCCCTTTATCAATTGGACGGCAGGTACACTTTTCCTGGGTTCAGAATACTGTATTGGTCATTGCCTGGGTCAAGCTGCTGTAGGAGTACAAATCCCTTCTGAAAACCCTAAGGTTACTGATATATCCTCTATCAGTCATTTACAACTGATTCCTCCATGTCATCAACATTACAGCAAGGTCTTCTCAAAACCTCCTCTTTTTCCCACTTTACCTTCTCACCGTAGGGATGATTGTCATATCTCTCTGCTCCCAGACCAACCTCTTTGTTTTGGGCGGATGTATGTCTTGTCTCTTCTTCTTCTTCAAATTATCGAATGCGTGGGTGGACCCACGCAGGCGCTTCCCCATCCAAAAGGATTATGGCTCCTCCCCCACCAATCTTACACACAGCCCTCACATTCTCATAACTCCTCCCACCGCCCCGTCTTCCCCACAAAATCCAGCAGCACACTGCTCCTCTCCCTGCCTCTCATCCCGACTCCTGCCAGCAAAGCCTTCCCACTCAGTTCAGCCACTCCCAGCGCAGACAACCGAACCCTCATCAACTCTCTCTCCTCAACATGCCTCTCACATGCAAGCAGAAAATGTCCCACAGTCTCAGGCACCCCACACCACCCTAAAGAGAAAAGGCAGCTCTCAAAGAATACCTCCACTCTAACCTACAAAATGGTTTGATCACCGAGTCCAAATCCCCTGCAGGCGCTTCTCTGTTTTTTATACCAAAGAAGGATTCAGAGGAGCTCCGCCCCGGTATTGATTATCGGGGACTAAATAAGATCACTATTCCTGACAAATACCCTATGCCTTTTATCAAAGACATCTTGGAGGCAGTTCGAGGAGCCGCATTGTATACCAAGCTAGATCTTGTCGGGGCATACCACTTGATTCGGATTGCACAAGGAGATGAGTGGAAGACAGCATTTTGTACTCCCTTTGGTCATTTTCAATACCAGGTGATGCCCTTCGGATTGGTAAACGCTCCCACTGTTTTTCAGAGATTTATGGATCACCTGTTTGCCGATATTCTTCTGCATTTTGTCATTGTCTACTTAGATGACATCCTGATTTTCTCCGTGAACAAGAGTGACCATATCCGTCATGTCAACATTGTCCTGGATCGGTTACAGGCTAACCAGTTGTATTTCAAAGCCAAAAAGTGTGAATTCCAACAAACACAAATTACCTACCTTGGATTCATCCTATCTGCTCACAGCGTTTCCATGGACACAAGAAAAGTTTCAGCAGTCGTTGATTGACACCCCCGACTACTGTTAAAGAAGTTCAAAGATTTCTAGGGTTTGCAAATTTTTATCGTAAATTCATCCCGTGTTATTCAGAAACCATTTTACCCATCACTAGGCTTCTAAAGAAGGGAGTCACTTTCCTGTGGGATTTACCTGCTCAACAAGCATTTGAGACTTTGAAAGGACTGTTTACTTCTGCTTCTATATTAATTACTCCCGATCAGACATGACCTTTCATTGTGGAGACTGACGCTTCACACCATGCATTAGGCGCGGTTCTCTTACAACGGGGGAGACAAGGGGAGGAAAGACCCGTCGCATATCTGTCTAAGACATTCACCTCCTCAGAAGAACATTACTCGGTACTAGAAAACAAACTGCTGGCTATCAAGAGGGCATTTGAAGAATGGAGACCTCTCTTACTGGGGTCCCCTTTTCCAGTAGAAGTAGGCACTGATCATCAGAACCTCAAAGTTTTACAGCAAGCTCAAACCACGAACAGCAGGCAAGCACAATGGGCCCATTTCGTTTTACCCTATAAAATTGTATTCACCTTTCTACCTGGGATCCTAAACCTACGGGCAGACGCATTGTCTCGCAAGAACCTTCAACCTTCTAAGTTCGGTTCTGAAAAGATGTTCCCTAGAGCCCGATTTGTTTCCGTCATCTCGGATTTCCTTCAGATCCTTAAACAGGAAACTTCCCGTCAACTGCAGCAGTGCGAAAAATTGGCTACCACTTACCATCTTACCAAGGATCGGAATCTATATTTTCATGCAGACCAGGTATTGGTTCCCACTCCTTCTCTACAATTGGAGGTGCTCCAGATGTGCCATGATTCCTTAGCAGCTGGACATCAGGGTATCCAGAACACTCTCGATTTAGTCAGACGACATTTTTGGTGGCCCACTCTTCAGTCAGATGTCATCGACTACGTCAAAGCATGCTGTGTATGTCTTCAATCTAAAACAGCACGTTCTCCCCCTTTCGGACTACTTGCTCGTATGCCCATCCCAGAAAGACCACGCCAAATGAATTCTACCGATTTCATTGTGGAATTTCCACCTTCCTCTCAATATACCACCATCATGGTCACCATAGACTACTTTACGAAGTTCGCCCACTTTACTCCACTGCTCAATATTCCAGGAACTGGCCAGATGTCCAAAGTCTTTGTTTCCGAAATATTTTCTCGACACGGTCTTCCTGATACTATTGTCTCTGACAGGGGTCCACAGTATACATTTCTATATTGCAAGAAAGTATGTCAGGTTTTGGGTATCAAGAGGGCTCTTAGCTCCGGATATCATCCTCAGATCAATGGGCAAACGGAGCACCTAAATCAGACCCTGGAAGGTTATTTACGCTGTTTTGCCTCGGCTGCTCAAGACAATTGGGTAGATCTCTTACCTTTAGCAGAATATGCCCATAACAATGCCAGACACTCTGCCCTGAACACTAGTCCTTTCCATTGCTCCTATGGATACCATCCTTCGTTCATGCCTACAGCTTCCTTAACTTCCTCTAGATTCCCTGGAGTAGACAGTATTCTCGCTGACATACAAACAGGACATAGGATGGCTCGCTTGTCCCTCCAAGCAGCACAGGACTGGGCCAGGAAGTATGCTGATGAACATCGACGAGATCTACCGACCTGTAGCAAGGGTGATAAAGTCTGGTTGGCATCTCGATTTCTTCCCAAACATCTTGTTCCTTCTAAGTTATCTCCTATATTCTTTGCACCCTTTTCAGTAGTATATCGGATGGGAGCCTTGGCAGTCCGTTTGTCCTTCCCTCTGTCCTGGCATCGCATCCACCCGGTTTTCAATTTGTCTCAGATTAAATTGGCGGTAGAAGACCGTTTTCTGCGATCTACCAAGCCTTTTCCTCCTCCTGTAATGACCAACTCCGGAGCAGAGTTCGAAGTAGCTGGCATCTGTGACTCTCGGTATCAACGAGGTTGTCTCCAGTTCCTCATTGATTGGAAGGGCTACACCCCGGCAAACAGGACCTGGGAACCTGCTTCGGGGGTTCACGCACCTCGTTTGGTGCAACAGTTTTTTCGCCTTCACACGGGTAAACCGGAATCGCCTCCTCTGAGGAGGGGGCATACTGTTACACCTTTCCAGCGATGGCAGATGAGACGGCAATGGTCGTTGTGTGGTTCCGCATTACGCGGATATTCCAAGATGACAATGCACAACTGGCACAGGAGAAGTGAGAGTCTAGTTGTTGCACGTCGGCAACGCATGCGATCAGAAGATCACGTGACTACATTTAGGGATCAAAACTCTTCCATCCAGTGCGTCGCTGATGTTATTCATGACGCTTCGTAAATTCGCTAGACTATTTTGTCAAAACCACTTTGGATACTTCTATAGCTCCAACTTAATTCCTCTTTTCTGACTTTTTCCGTGTAGCAATCCTTTGGGTATCCCCTCTCCAGCGGTAATTGCACTTCCGGGCTTCTCGGCTCATATTCCACTTCCCAATCGGCATTTCTCTTTCCGAGCAGATTCCGTCTCTGGGCCGGTCTTCCATCTAGAGAAAGTGAGTCCTTTTTCTCCTCATCAGCCATCCCTATTCCTCTTTCTCTCCCTATTTCTCCGCGTGATTATTTCTCTGACTTTTGTTAGGAATTTCCCGCAATCCCTTTGAGTGAACGTCCTTACCTGCTATCAAGACTAGCCTTCTCCCATTATTTAATTCCGAGTAACAATTTGATTACAGTAAGTGTCGTGCTCCATTAGAGGACTTTTCTTCATAAGACACTCCTTCTATTCCCATCACTTACCTGTCAATTCCTTGTTCCGTAGGGATCGTAATCTCTGCACCATCAGCTGTCCTTCAAAGAAAGCCAATCCCTCAGAAGCACTCTCCAAGACCGTCCAGGGTTTTCCTCCACCCAAGGGTTTCCCTGGGGCCCTGTCTCTTCCTCTCGGGCTTCCCTTTCTCCTAGGAGCTGGAGGGAGCAGGAGCTTCTGGGAGATCCTTGCATTCATCCATTGCTGCTCTAGGAGACTGCCGTCAGACCAGGTTAGTGAAAGTAAACAGATACACTAATTGTAATATTAACACTAGGAGATCAAAGGCAGCGCTGTGGTTGAGCCGAATCAGCAGGCCTGTCTTGCCATGGTCAATAATATTCGGCATGTGTGACTGTAAATCCAGCATAGCCGTCTTGTTGCTGTCTGCAGCCCGAAACCCTGATTGTTGAGGGTGCAAGATCTTGTTGGACTCTACAAATGATTGCAATTGTGCGGTTGCAACTTTGTCCATTTTTTAGGTCTTCCCTCACCACCATGCAAAAGCCCAGTCAGGCTAGACCAAGGTAAATGTCCTGCTGTGTAACACCGCAACACAGCAGGGCCAAGGGCCAAGCCAACTTCCACACCAGAGGCCACCTGGTGCAGTGCAAGACACACTACACCCACTCCCGATGCTCAAGGCTCAAACACTGAAGCCACACCTGCAGGCAGGGCGACTGTGGAGTCACAGGGCGACACCAGCCCGGTGTCACCAGGTGCCAAAGGGCCACAGACCACAGAGAGCCCCACAAACTGCCATCATGCACAGAGCCCTCCACCCCGCCAGCGTCCACAGACCCCAGATAGCCCCCATGCCACTAGTGTCCAAAGACCACAGAGAGCCCCCCATGCTGGCAGCATCCACAGACACGGAGAACCCCCACATGCCACCAGCGTCCACAGACCCTGGTGCCAGACATTGACAAGCCCTCTTATGGAAGCC
Organism: Ambystoma mexicanum; assembly: GCF_040938575.1. NCBI lineage: Eukaryota > Metazoa > Chordata > Amphibia > Caudata > Ambystomatidae > Ambystoma > Ambystoma mexicanum. Next base: position 907,647,269 of record NC_090930.1, read on the forward strand.
ATGATTACAGCACAGGACGAGTGCTCTATCCCACACAGCACACACCAACAGGCAACAGGCTTGAGGAGATGGAGCGCAGACAGCGGGAGATGGAGGCAATTGGCCACATGCACTTCGATCACCTGTAGGCCATAAGGGACAGCATTCAAGGGACCACCCGCAGGTTTGTGTGGGCCATCACATGGAACAGGGCCGAGACAACTGCCAGTGCGGCAGTCCTGACACTCTGGGCCCAGACGGTCAGGGACATGACTGAAGGTGCAGAAGCCACCTGGCAGAGCACAGAGTTGCAGCACCAACAAAGCCTGGGGACCGGCTCCATCCCTTACACTTCAACCACTTCCACAGATGGGTCACAGCAGGGCACGCTGAGGTGTCAAAGTGCCTTCTGTGCCCAAACTCACCGGGGGCTGGCAAGGGGGGGAAGAGGCCACGGTTGTAAGCGGCACTGATTAGCATGAGTGGCAATGCTGGGGAGTTGGTGGTGGGAGGGGAGAGGTGGGATAGTGTGCTGGGGAGATGGTGGTGGGAGGGGGAGGGGGATAGTGTGCTCAGGATTTGGTGGTGGGAGGGGTTAGGAGGGATTGTTTGCTGGGGAGTTGGTGTTTGGAGGGGGGATAGTTTAGGCACTTCATTCAATAAACCCAGTTGAACTTCATCAATACGAGAACATTCCTGATTGTGTCATTGTCATTTTTATTGATTGAGTTGGTGTCACACAGTCGTGAATGGCTTGTGCCATGAGAAGGTGTCAAAAGAAATACTCTCAGTCCTTGGCGTGCCATTCTCCCATCCCTCATGTCATCTCTGGCTATGCATGGATTTGCCTCTGTCGCAGGCACTGTTCATCCTCTGGGGGTGGCATGTCCACATCAGGTGGTAGCGGAACATGTCTCTTTAGGCAGATATTGTTCAGTATAGCACACACAATCACAATTTTGCCTACTTTCTATGGAGCATACAACAGAGCTCCACTGGTACAGTTGCGGCAGTGGAAATGTGCCTTCAGGAGGCCAAAGGCACACTCGATGCACAAAGGTCCTGCTGTGAGCCTGGTTGTAGGCATTCTCCTGCGGTGTACGTGGATCACGCACTGGTGTAATTAGCCAGGCCAGCTGTGGGTATCCGGAGTCACCTGCATGGGCGAGCACAAACATTATCATGGTGTATGGTGTGGGCATGGACTTACATGATGTTAGGTTAATGGACTACACGTGCATGCATATGGGCGTTCATTTCACAGCATGTCTGTGCAAGCAGCGTCTCTCGGGGCTTGCATTGTTTGTGCTTCACATGCAACCAGTTCTCAATCAGCAGTGTATTTACACCAGGCATGTGGCATGCTGGGTTACCCCTGGGCCATCCATGGGTATCTGGTGGCAATGGGTGGGCATTGTGGGCTGGGCACTCGTTGCTGCATGGCTGTGGTACTGTCAGGGTTGTTCTTGTGTGAGGCGATGGGGCCATTTGTCAACATTGCTTTGGTAAGTGCATGTTGCATTGTGTTACCTGTCGTCATTTTAGTGTTCATAGTTGCTACTGTATGCGTACATCAGCTTCTCCATGCAGGTAAGTCCGACATATGCATGCTCACTGGCCTGTACTGTGATGTTGGTGTAGGAGGTGGTCATGTAGAGAATTCACATTTGCTTGTCATGCCATCCTTTGTGTAGTTATTTGCATTCCCCCCACCCCCATTTGGGCATGTGCTTCACTGCGCATGTGTGCTGGCTTTTGTACTCACCTGCTATTAAGGTCTTTTGTCCTCTGTGCCTCTCCATGTATCCTGGCAGTGTGCTGTTTAGTAGGGCCATGGCATTGTGGGTGAAACCAGGGTAGCGGACACAGCAGTGGGGGATGTGCAGGTTGGGGTCACAGGTCACATGCACATTCAGGGAGTGGTAGTACTTGTGGTTACAGTGCATTGCTTTGTGGGCTTGGGGGTCCACCAGTGCAACATGGGTACAATCCACGGCAGCAACCATATTTGGGCAATGCATAGAATGGTGCCTTCATGGCATCGACCTGTTCTGGGGTGGTAGGCAGTTAGATGTGGCATTGCACTTGCCGCAGGAGGGCTTCAAGCACCTGGCCCAACACTGCACAAAATGTGGGCTGTGGCTTGCCGTGCATCATGGCCACTGAGTGCTGAAAGTTGCCAGTTCTGAGGAATTGTAGAACAGACACTAGCTTCAGCACTGGTGGCACAGCTGTCCGGATGTTGATCTTGCTCCCCATGTCATTCTGTATTGTGGTGAGCAGCTCTGCTGTGGTCTCCCTCTTGAGGCGATACAGGGTGACCAATTGGCTGTCGTTGAGGGTCCAGGATGAGGGCCTATCCCTGGGGATCATTGCATGCCTTGCCTGGGGTCTCCTCCTCCTTTTCCCACCCTCCCCCAACAGCCCCTTATGCTCCCTGTGCCCTGGCCTGGTTGTCCTGCCTCTCTACTTCTAGCCACAGCATGAACAGCTGTCTGTCCCAGCATGGTGTTGGAAAACAGTGTTTGGGGCAGGGGTATGCCTTATGTAGCACTCTGGGGTGGATTGGGATCACCTGTGGCTTCATTACAGGCACCTGTGTTCATTTACCTGTTCATTTACCTCCAGCTAGAAGCTGGAGGTAACTGCGCTGTGTTTTCGGTGGTATTAGCACCAGTTTCGAGCGCTAATACTGCTGAACATGGACTTGTGATGCGGCTGTGTTTGCACCTGTGTGGCTAGCTCAAATAGCACCGGCTGTCATACTGCCAGCTGTTATAGCTCGACTGACTTGACAGTCAGCGGTATTTCCACCAGCTCATGATCAAGTGGAGCAGTTTTGGCAGTGCTAATTTTAAGGGTTACTGCCAGACTTGTGATGAGACCCAATGACTTCAATATACAGACAGCCGGAAATATTCTGAAATGATTCATGGGTAGAGCATGGCCTGTTTTCAAATACAAACTTAATTAATCAATGTTGAGTCACAACTAGAGATCTCAGATTATTACTCAGCAAAGCAAATATTGGTCTCTCATGTTAAGGATTACAATAAGGCAATACACCCGGGTCTCAGCCTAGCATGCAGTGCACAAATTAAATACTTATTTTATTGTATCTATAGGTTCAATATTCTGAGTGATATACCACTCATATCACAACCCTCCTCAAAATACCCCCAGGCCACAATGGACCAGGATTCAGGCTGGTTGGCAAAGGTAATATTTATTTATTTATTTAAAATTCAAATCAAACATATGTTTTAATATATGGGTCAGCAATCACCAATGTGGTGACAATACAAATAAGAAATTAGGTAAGGCAATCGAATTCACTTTTCAGCAACACAGAATATAAAACACAGAGAAAAGAACACTTTTGGCTTGTTTGAAAGATGGCGCTTAAGTTAAGATTCCCCCTGCAAATTTCTCAACTCACAAATAAGCAATTCTACACAGATGTAAGGGAGCAGCAGGTATTCAGAAGTAAAGATCAGTCAGAGAATTTAGAGATAACCTTCCCTCCCCAAACAAGAGAGAAAAATGTTTAGGAAGTCTCAAACTTTTAAAATGACATTCAAAAATGGCTGAGGAAAACAATGAAAAGTGTGCAAAAAGTCCATAAATTAATATGAATCTCTATGGGAGCAACACTGCAAAGATGCTAACAATCATATACTTTAGTATGGGCCACAGTACACACTTTGAATCTATATGGAAATGCAAATTCCTGCCTAAGTTTCACTAAATGGTTTTTAAGAAAAATGGGTCAAATACACTGTCGGTGGGGATGTAGCTAAAGGTCTTAGGTTTAAGTCAGAGTTGAAATTAAGTCTCTAGCTATTAAATTGAGGAAGTTTGAATGCGAGTTGTTTGTAGAAAAATAGAACAGAGAAAAGCAGAAAATCGGTTTTAAAATGACAGGTTGATTTTACTTAAACTAGATTACTGGCTAAGAAAGAGAGAATGCCATCCGTGAATCTACACAGTTACATGGCCGCTTGTAACCCTTCACATGGTGGATACCCTGTTTTCTTTATGGAAATTACTTTATTAAATCCAAATCACTAATGGCTTATGGTCTAGTAAAACAAAACAAAGAAAATATCGCTAACACTCAGAATCACAGAGAGAGTTACAAGAATGGTTTTGAGAATATTATCGGTTCTTAAGTTAAAGATGGGATAGGTTACAGATTGGGATAGGAAAATGTAAGGCAATATATTCCATGGTTTACTATGATTCCTATAGATACTTACAGTCCACTTTAATTTAAGATTTTGGACCATCAAGGGCTCTGGTCATCACGGATTGGGTCTAAGGACAGCAGGGCTATCTGCCGGAATTAGATCAGTGGGGCAGTTCTGGTCACCTGGACTGGCACCTCAGACTGGACTGGACTGGATTGGATTGTCTCTTCTGGTTGCTGGACACTGTAGATCAGTGGGATGACGAGTTTGGAGCAGGCAAGCAATTATGGTAGCAAGCCAAACTGGATCAAATTGCTTCCCTTAAGTTTTGGGATGGTTTCAGGATTTGGGCCTTGCTGAAAAGAAGTTCAGCAATGCAGAGGCCTTGGCTTTGCAAAGAAATCTGCAATCAGGAACAAGATGGAGAATTCAGGAACAGGGCGCCACACGGAAATATGGATTGAGTCAGGAATCAGTGTGTTTGTGTGTTGTGAGGTTCCCTTATTTATCATGCCGAATGACATCACTCTAGTTTATGGTAGGGGCAGACTTACAACCCACACCCACAAGGCTATGATCGGGCATGAAACACAGTTCCCACCTTGCTCTTGGCTGGTTGGATGACAGAAAGGGTTGTCATGTTTTATGATATGATCTAGAAACCTCCCATAGTTATTAGGACCAAAATCTAACTTTCCCATGCCCTCTAAGAACATTGGATACATACATTTTGTGGGTCACATTTACATCCAACTCCCAAGTCGGTGGGACCTGGTTTTGCCTTTCTGTTGAATTTTGTCAATTTTAACCATAACAGGTTTGGCCTAACATTTCGCAATTGCACAGATAGGGTCGATTATCAAACACACGCCACACAACTGAAAGAAAGACTGGACACACGGGGTTACCCGAAACAACTGGTAAAAAGGAACATGAAGAGAGCCGCCAATACCAACAGGGCTCTTATCCTACAGAGTCAAGAAAAAAAGATCTACGAGAGATTGGTCTGTGTCACAACATACAACCCTATTAGCAATGCCATCAAGAAGATCATCAATAAGAATTGGGATTTAATCAAGAACCCGGGTACATTATCTAAGAAACCCATGTTTGCATTCAAACGAAATTGCAACTTGCGACAAAAGTTAGTGCACACGTATCATGAAAAACCCAAAGAGAACTCAATTCTGAACCAATGGGGACTTCCACCCATTATTGGACACTACAAATGCGGGAACTGCAGCGTATGTCCCTTTACCGAGACCAAACATACTTTTCAATACGGGACCAATACATGGACGATGAAGAATCACACCAACTGCCATACAAAAAATGCAATCTATGTCATCTCATGTCCGTGCAATTTACTATACGTTGAAAAAACCACAAGAGAGGTTAAAACACATATTGGGGAACACCGCTCGTGTATTAGAAACCATACAGCTGACAAACCTCTGGTGGACCATTTTGACAGACTTCACCATAAAGATACAGACATCAAGTGGTTTGTATTACAAACCATATGCCCTAAATCAAGAGGCGGGGATATGGCCAGTGCCCTACACCGCCTGGAACAGAAGTGGATCTTTTCTCTAGATACGGTCCGCCATGGGTTAAATATTTCAGTGGAATGGAACGCCCTGAATAGTACATAACACAATGGTGGCCGAAGATGAGTACTAGACTTTCACATTTCATTTGTAATCTTTTTTCATAGCCCTGTGATACGGGAAGAGAAGTTTCATGAATTAAGCTAAATAACAACAAATGAGGCCTCTTGACAATTGACATATCCCATAGTGCTTAGTTTTACCAACTGGGCACTGGAAAACTGGACTCCCTTTCACGTTCAGTAAGTGCGCACAGCGGCACATTCACCGTTGTTTGGTTACTAGACGTACATTCGTGTGGAGACATTCTACGTTCCCGCCGGTGCTCGGGAACTACCATGTCCAGAATGCCGAGCGGCCGCACACCACCCAGAATTCTGAGCGGTTGTGCGTCCACTGGTGCTATTTGGAACGTACGCCGGATCGCCGCGATCACTAGCGGAGGAGCGCCAACAGATTCATACACGGACGGATAGAGCCGAGGTAAACATCGAGTAAGTAAAAAGCAGTAGACTTAGTCTATGCCAGTTCGTGCTCGCTCGGCTCCATATCTGAAACCATGCACTGTTGTTACAGTTTTGTGACTCTTTGATCTGCGATTGACCAGCTACGGGTACTCTCTTCCAAGGGATTAATTACAGAGAACCTAAGAAGTAAGCTTCATTTTTTCAAATTCTACGAGTGGTTTAGAGTTCACCACAGGGACTTAGACATTCTTATGTGTAGATGTATAGGCTCATGGCTCCCTATTGTGGGCCCAGCACACAATATTTCTATTCTATAGAGCTGACATCCACTAGAATTCTTTAAGCAGGCTATATATTGTGATAATAGTTACGCGATAATTCGTAAGCATTTACACTTTGTCTCCTCCCTGCAGTCTGACTGAACCGACAGCCCGGACAATTTTGCGAGCTCCATTACGCCAATTGAGTGAGTACCGATTCATTAATGTTCTTCTTTAATAGTATGCTATACCCCTCCTATATACTTACAAGTTTATATGTCCTTTATTCTGTAGGACGTACGACGTGAAACTCATTATTAGAGATCTCTCGCGCCGGGATTTACTCCACCGAACCGACACGCCAGCCACTGAAAAAATCAGAGGAGGCGAGCCGGTTCTCACACAGTTTTAGTAGCTAGCTGTTACTCAAGAAATGGGTTTTTATGAAACAGAGATGACACCTTACATATTTTTTCTTATTTTATAGACCTAGGCCTCTTTGCCTTACCCACACCCCCACTCTTCTATGAGACCACGCAGATTTGGCGATCGTCTCTTGTCCTGAAGAAGGTTGAACATAATACACAAAGGGAAGTCATTGCCCACTTTAAGAACTCAACCGAAACATGTCGACAAACAGTTTTTCTATCCTCTGAATGTTGACAGATGGACACATTGTAAATTAATCAAGTGTGAAACCAAGAAACGGTTTAATTGCCATTGTTATTGTGATATGAACAAAATATCATTTTTTCTATCGTTTGTGAATGTGATGAATGCATGAAGAAGTTGTGAATGAAGTTTGTTTGGAGGGATGTGTTTGTTTTCTAAGTTCAAAGAGCCATATTTTATATGAATATATTTTTCATTGTGTAATTTGACATATGGGTTGTTGCAAAATAAATAGTTAACGATTACACATTGAAAGAGTAATCAGTTGTCATCTCTGGTCTGGATGGTCTAATTTTCATTAGTCTTATCGTTTTGCCTGATAGACCACAGACTCAAAAGCAGGCGCCCCTTATATATTTTTCTCTTCTTGTTTTGGCCATATCTGACCTCCACAGGAAAGCCTTGCATTGACAGAATCCAGGAAGTAATTCTGGAATTACTCATATTTCCGGCCTGGATTCTGTCACTTTGAAGATCTTGCAGAGGCTGGTGTGGAGTCTCCACTATGATGTGTTCCCCCTGGATGAACGGGCAGTAATTCTTCAATGCCCACACCGTTGCCAGGAGTGCCTTCTCACAATCATTTAATTTTTCCTCCACAGAGGATAAAGTCGTGCTTGCATATGAGATGACTTTATTGACCTTGTCATGCTTTTGGTATAACACTGTGGTCAAGCATGTATTGGAGAACCCTGTCTCCAAGAAGAACTCCTTGTTTTTGACAGGGTAAGCCAGACAAGGCGCTTGTGAGAGGCTTATTTTGAGTTGCTTTACTGCCTCGGCTTGTTCTGGTCCCCATTCCCACTTGAACGCCTCCTTCAACAGATGGATCGGGGGTCTTGTGATCTCTGCGTAATCCTCAATGAACTTTCTACTGTAATTAGTCAGTCCAAGGAGGCTCCTTAGCTCACGCAGAGTTGTGGGGTCTTTTAGTTTCAAGAGTGCTTCCACTTTCTTTTCCTGGGGACAGAAACCCTCAGGAGTTATCTCATTCCCCAAAAAATTGACACGGGTCCTGCACAAATGTGCTTTTTGGAAAGATAGTTTTGCTCAGGCAACCCTCAACTGTGTCGGAAAATAACAGATTTCCGCTATGTGTTCCTCCATAGTTGAGCTTTTGATCAGATCATCATCTACATAGACCAGGTTACCCCTTTCACCCAAGTCGGGCATGGCCTTGTGTAAGAAGATATTAAATTCATTGCCAGAGTTGATGTATCCGAAGGGAGTCCGGGTCCATGTGTACTGCTGCCCCCTGAAGGTAAAGGCCAGCTTGTATTGGTCCTCCTTACTGACAGGTACGGTCCATTGCTCATGTCAATGGCAGTGTATATCTTTGACCCCTGGATCTAGGCCAGCCCTTGGTCAATGTAGGGAAGAGGCCATCGGGACTTATGGACCCATTTGTTTAGCTCCCTTTGGTCAGCACAGAGTTTCCACTGGCCGTTGGGTTTTAAAATCCCCAGCACCGGATTATTAAATGTGCTCTGAACTGGACGAATTATCCCACGGGACTCAGTTTTTTTTATTATTTCTGTGAGGGACTCTTTGTATGCGAGAGGCAAGCGATATTGCTTCACAAACACTGGAGTCATGCCAGGGTCTATGTAAATTGTTGTTGCATGGATTTTGGTGCGACCACAGTCATATGAGTCCACCGCAAAGAGATCCTGAAAATCTAAGAAAACTTGTTTCAACTTTGCTTTTGCTCCACAGTCTCACAGGCTAGGTTGACTCTCTCTTCAACCATTTACCTGAAGCCCAGAAATACTTCTGGTTTGGCTATCTCAGTGGCCTCCTCCAGCTGGGTGGAGAAGTCCCTGGTTAAAGTATTGACCTGGACAATGGGTTTCAGTCAGGGAAGGCAGTCCTTGTGGACTTGGAAGATCACCTCATCCCTCCTGAAGTCACAGGTCACCTCTTCCTTACCATAAGGGTAGAAAGAGTACACCAGGAAATTCCCCCCATGCCGGGTGAAGATCCTGTCTGGTGTTGTGTGATTGTCGCTATCACTGTCAAAACAGTCATTGGGGATCGGTCCTATCAGTTCATTACCTAAATCTATGGAAAAATGTTGGTCATCAACCGCCATTCCAATAATGGTGCCTGCGTCCAGAGTGATACTCCTAAGGTCGTTGTAATCCACCAATATTGGAATGGTGTTGTGTTCTATATTGACTAATGGTGTTGGGTTTAACCCCAACTCTTGCTGCTGGAGATGGGTGTTGAGGTAAACATATGCGTCAGGATTTTGCAGTTTCTATCCTCTTTTAAATTTTACTTCAAGTGGTACTAGTCTTGTCCGTCCTGGCATGGTGACTTCCTCTCCAATTTGAACTTCAATTGCATATGGCAGCAATTGAGCTGACCGAAATGCTTTCTCTGAATCATCAAAGTCCTTGGGATTACCCCCTAATCGGGACCAGGCCTTGTAGTTTATCAGGCCCAAATTAATGGCAAAGCCATTGAGAATGTCACTGCCTAAATAAAATGCAGCAGGGACATCTTGCACGATCCAACATTTATGTACAATGGTTTTGTTGCCCATCGAAATATTTAGCATACACCTGCTAGGCAGGAGGTGTTTGGAGTTGGGAGTTTCTAGGTCCATTTCCCATTTGTCTATAAATTTAAATGTGGGAATGGCTGGATCTTTTGAAAGTTTTCAGAACATGGCTTCGCTGATGAAGCTCTTTCTGTTGTTCATGCACACTCGGGCGAGAACAGAGTCCTTCCCCTCATTTAACTGAATAGGGATAAATAACTGTTCTCTAATTTTCTGAATGTCAGCCAAACTTTGAGCTGGTTTCTCATCATTTCGGACTAAAGAAGTGGGATTTTCTGATTGTGAATTAGTATAGAATTTCAGAGTATCTCCTTCCAGTGTGGAATGCCACTTGAAACTGGAAGGAAGGTTGATTTTCAGAAATAGAGAGGAATTCCCATCACCAGTTTGTTTTCCTACTGCGTCAGGGATTTGGCTGTTTTGAAAATGGCACTCAAAATGATCCTGTTAGTGTTCAACCATGTGGCATGTGCCATTTAAACTAACATGGTTGACACTATGTTTTAATTTTATTGGTCGGTTAGTCTGGGTCCAGAGGACCTTGTTTACACAGTCTATTAGGGGAGACAATTTGCGCAGGATGTCATTTCCCAGTAAACATGGTGTGCCCTCCGCAGTCACGACGATGACAGGGTGTTTCATCCTGTGTCACCAAATTTTAATTTCCAAATCCACAGTCCCCTCGACAGGAATTTCATTCCCATCGAAGTTCTGAAGTTGTCCAGGAAGAGGGCTGAGAGGGATCTGGTATCTCTCCCCCCTTCCTGAATTCAGCTGATCAAAGGCTCTCTTTGACAGAAGAGTGGCTTGGGATCCAGTGTCCACCAGTGCCAAAAATGTACTTTGCCCTTGTACTTGGACCGGGGCCTAACTTCTTCCTTCCTTCTCCTCAAGGGAGCAAAGATAATGTGCATTTTGGGCCAGTTGGTGGGTTCATTTCTTGATTCTTGATTCCGACACAGGGGTAGTTTGGGCAGGATTCTGTGTGGGAGCTTGGGGATCTGCAAAACAAATGTGGCAGTTGGATATTGGGGGCGGGTTTGGGCTCCCCTGGTTCTGATTCTCGGCCGCCCCCCCCCCTTTTCAGAGGCAGTCCCCAGAATAGGTTCGGGCAAGGTGGTTTTCTGGATTATCATTCTGGGGTTCAATGATGGGCGATCCTAACTCAGTCCCCACATTCATCCAGTCTTCATTAGGATCTCTCTGGACCCATTTTTCTTTGGGAGTAGTTCCCCCATCCTTGAAGGAGAAGATCTTTTTCCCCAGAGTGCTCTGAGGACCCCTCTCCTTCAAATTGGAGGACACTAATCTCCTCCACAAAATGGGTCTTTTTAGGTCCTTTATTTCTCCTACCCGCCCTCCGTTCCTTGGGTTGCAGACTTTCAGCGGCAGGAGACTTTGGTTCTGGTTCCTGGGTTTCGAGGGGCTTTTCACAAGTGGGGAAGGAAGCTTCCTCTAAGGCTTTACACCGCACTTCCCCCTGTGCCTCCTCCTTTGGAACCGGTGAGTTTGTCGGGGTTCTATCCCCATCATTGCTCAGGAGTACCAGACCCTTGGTTTGTGGAGTTCTGAGCCGCCATGTTCAGCTGAGGTTTCTGCTGAGCCCTCAACATGCGACCCAGACCCTGGGACAAGTTCTGGACCTGGCGCTCCAGTTGAGACACCCGCTCTGGCTGGTTCGAAGGTCTCTGGTCCATCCTAGGTGGATCACGGGAAGGGTAGCTATCCCTTCTCCCATAGTACCCTGGGTCTGGATAGTTTGGGTAACCCTCCACCCTTGGCCTCCCCTCTCTTGGATTGGGCTGTCTGGGGTCAGGAAAGTGGGGAAAGAAAGGAGGGTTGTTTTGTAGGTTGACGTTTTGAGGGGCCCAAGGAAAGAAACTCAACCCAGTATTTGGGGGATTACTGCCCTCCTTGGGAAAGTTAGGAGGGAAGTTTCCTGGGTTGATACCTACGTGGTTGGATCGACCCCCCTTGGGCTGGGGGAGTCCACGCATACCCCAGGAGGGATTTGTTACCCTTGTATCAGGGGCTAATGTAATCAGGGGAGTTAGGGGTCCCATTTGTGGGATTACCTCCTGAATACCTGTCTGGGATTGGCCCTGTAAAGGTATATTTTTAGGCTCCCCCATCTCCAGATTGAAAATGGGGGCAACCTTCACCTCCGACACCTTAGCAGCAGCAGGTGTGTTGGCTGGTTTGGGGTTTTTAATGGTGTTCTTACTATCTACAGGTTTCTGCACCTCATAAATACGGGTCGCCTGTTCTATGACCTAGTCCAGTGATCTGTTCTCGTGAAAGTCCCTCACCAGCTGAGTCATGATGAATTTGGGGAGTGCATGGAAGAAGGTGTTGATGAATTCCCTACTATCTGTGCGCACCCTCCTGGTGGTCTGTGCAAAGGCAGGTTTGAGTTCCTGCACAAATTCTTGTGGGGCCTGTCTTCCCCACACTGCAGATTGTAGGCCACTTTGCGGGCCTCTTGGGGATTTCTATGGACAGAGAAGTGTTTTAAGATGGCTGCCTTGTAGGTGGACCATCTTGAGTGGTTCTGATCCTCCAGTCCTGCAAATAAACTGGAGTACTCAGGGGAGAATGTCCATTTCACATATTGGATGCAATTCTGACCATCTTTCAGATGAAAAGTATCCATCATCTGTTCGTATAATTCAAGGTGTTCCCAGACTGAATACTTGGCATTTTTATGATAGGGAGTTATAGCACTCCTAATGGCTTTGATCTGCTTCAGGGGATCTTTTTGCATAGCTCTCTTGATTTTGTTTGCCTTTTTGGTCTTAGTCACCAGAGTCCACTCGTCCTCTGACTCAGAGGCACTGCTACTAGAGGTGGCTTCTTGATCCTCTAGGCACTCCCTAATTCTGCAAGCTTGAGAAGGGCTTGCAGAATGTGGGGGCCTAGTGTCCCTATTCCTGTGGTGCTCAGAAGAGTCTTCTGACTCTCCCCTGCTCCCAGGATTGGCAGAGTACCCCCCCCACTACCCTACCTGGGAAGGGGTCTTTAGGATACTCTTTTTGGGCTTTATTTCCTGGAGTTCTCCACCAAATTTAACAAACTGATCTCTTGGAAGGCGGTAGTTTTGTGGATCCAGTTCCCCGACTCTCCCCTCATAGGAGTCTTCCTGATCAGAGATGTTAGTCCTAACATTTGGGGATCTGTACAGAGACGCCCGTCCATCAATTTCTGGGGGGTGCTGATCTATCAGTCCCATTTTACCAATTCTGTTGAAGTCTACCATCCCCATGGCCCCTGCTTCATATGCGCCAGTGGACATAAAGCTGGCAGAGTTCATGGCATTGAAGGGGTTAGAGTCCCTGAGTACAGGGGTCCTGATGTTAGAATCAGGGGTTGCTCTGTCCCTCTCTAGCTTTTCTCTTTCAGCCCCTATTCCCTGATGATAAGCACAAATCTCAGCCTTTTGTTCCTCTATCAAGGCTTTACTGGTCTCAATTATTCGCTCTTGCATTGCTATCTGTTGGTGGAGCACATCATTCTTTTCACAGAGAGCCTCATTGTCTCTCTGTGCTTCCTGCCTCGTCTGGGAATAATGGGCCAATTTCTGCTGCAGAAGACTCACCTCCTGAGTTTTAGCATCATTTGTCTGAGTGTTCTTTTCCAGAGCATCCTCCACCCGTTTGGTGTGCTTTAGTAGCTTCTCATATTGTGTTTTTAATTCATTTAGCTACTGGAGGGCCAGATTTCTTCCCTCCAGCTTGGTTTTTAATTGGTTTACTTCCTGGCCTAAGGCGTTCCTCTCCTGACTCAGGGTGCCCCTCTGTTCAGCCATGTCATCCCTTTGTTTTTTGAATGCATTGGATTTCTGGTGCTCCTCATCAAATTCTGTTTGAGAGTCTAGGTCTCTCATAATTAATTTATTATTTTCATCTTTCAAGGTTTCCATGTGGTTTTGTCGGGTGACTATCTGTTCTGCGCAGACTCGATTATAATTTAATTGTTGCGCCAGTTTCTGTTGCAGAGAGTCCACTCTTTCCTGACACTCCTATTTTACTGCCTGTAGTTGCTCTGCATTATCTTTCTGTAGGAAAACCAGATCCTCTTTTAGGGACCAAAAATCTAACTTTCCCACAAATACATATTTATGTTCTTATGCCCTCTAAGAAAATCTGATACATAAATTACATATTTCGTGGGTCACATTTACATCCAACTCCCAAGTCGGTGGCACCTGGTTTTGCCTTTCTGTTGAATTTTGGCAATTTTAGCCATAAAAGGTTTGGCCTAACATTTCCTAATTCAGTACATTTATGTGCAATCACCCCTAGAACATGGGTACACAATATTATATTTGCAGCATTAATAGTTTTTGCGTACTTGGTCATTCTTCATATTTCTGTTTCTTACATAGTAAGAAATTCTACCAAGTCTGGAAATAGCTAGCATAAATTCAGATTTAAATGTTTGTGTTTTTCACTCCTTTACTTATTCTTGCTGCCAAGTTAAATGTCTTGAAGTTCAGTGGCAAAATAAGCATTTTAAACCCAAAAATCACATGTCAGTTTTTTTTCTTTCACCCCAAGTGTGAGCAAATGGCAAGTCCTTTGAAGTTCAATGAGAAGCCTCGTCCTGGAGAGTGGAGCTTCCTGCCCCTCCCCTGGAAGGATGAGTGTTCAAGCCTGCTATTGTCTTTGCCTAGGGCCCAGACGAATGTCTAATGAAGCCCATTGTCATGAGTATGCGAGGCCTCCCAACAGCATTTAACCTTTCCCAGGATAAGGGCTGTCAGAGCAGAATTGTTTTTTTTTAAATTGTTAATTAACTCAAGACTGGGTTTATCTTTAAGCTTCACCTAAATCTTTCATTTAAACATATAACATGAACACAGTTTATAGGTACATTTTTCACATTAGCAATCCTTTTACATAATTCAAGAATTAGGCCTTGCAACAAAAACATGCTTTAAAAACAGGCGATTTTGCACTTCATTCATGAAAAAGCACATTAAAGTGAGTTCTTTAAATCCAATTTTCCTCCGCAACACATACACATTTTAGTCAGCACTAGTTCTTCCCTTGAGTGCTGGGATTGTTTGCAGTCTGGATACATGTATCATACCTTTGTTTAGAGTTTCTCTCTGCATAGCTGATTCTGTTACTTGTAGCAAAGTTTAGCTGCATTTTTCCCGCAGAAAATGAAAACAAGGGTTCCTGGATTGCTTTTTCATTAGAAACATTTTTTAGTGCTGTCAGTCAATGAGGCCTGGTTCCTCTAAGCCACACTGGATGATCATGAGCATTGTAGTACCTTTTCAATCTCAATGATTCAATGGAAATGAATGTATGTAGCGCCAAAACAGCACTTTTCAAGGTTGCAAAGCTAACATTTTAAAAGGCATTTTTGGTTTTCAGCACAATTCTGCTGCTTTGCTCCATGTTGAATGTGGCAGAACCCACTGGCATGCTCCTGCAGTGAGAACTGTGTTTTCACCCCCCTGACTGTGTGTGGCAGGGTGTGCAGCCTATTTCTGGTTGTGATCCCAACACAGTTTTGAAGATTTTGGCACGCACAGTAGTCAGCACATCCATTTTGGGCTGTTTCTTTCACCATTTGTAAAGTGATGCAGTGGGGCACATTGGAATGGGTCAAAATATCCCAAACTCACAAAAAAGGTTCTTCAGTTTACTATCACATGAGAGTATTGGCCAACGTCTAAATGTACCCTTCTTGATGCTAGCAGACTGAGTGCTATATTTAGTTAACTGGGGAAGATATTTTTGCTTCCATGTGTTATTAATGAAATAATGACTTCTTTTTTAATGAAAAATAAATAATGAAAAGATACTGACTTTATTTTTTTACATTTGTGGGGTCCCTCCCAACCACCCTACAACCAGTTTCAAGCCCTTACCCTAAACCCGTATATACTTACCTTTAATTTTCAGAAACATTTTGTCATTTATGATTCATTGAAAAAGTTATTAGTTATTTTCTATTAGTTAATTTCACTTTATAACAATGATTTCTTGGTCACCAGTAAGACAGATCAATCACAAGATTCTGCTTTTAATCTAGCCAACCCCAATTCGTCATTGTGATACCCTCATTCAGCAAATTTATTGATCATTTTCTCAAACTCCTGCCTGCATTTGTTGTCATCATTAAGAATACGTTTCACATGAAGTAACTGACTATAAGGTAGACTTGTTAGAATCACAGGATGGTGAAAACTCATATGTAAAAGATTATTATGGTTGGTGTGTTTGTGATACAATGTAGTAGCAAAGTTAGGTGCCACAGGTATTATTTGTACATCCAAGAAATGTAATCCAGGGTTTCCTATTTCATAGGTGAACTGTATTCTAGTATCTATGACATTGAGATAATCCCAAAAATGATGTAACATATTGATGGTGTCATTCCAAAAACCGGTAACTCTGCACAGGAATAAACTTGCAGAACATATTTAGAAAAATAAAAAAGATGCCAGAGTGTTAGTTGGAAAGTTTTGAAGAGATACGGTGTAGACAAAAATACAGTAATGACAGTATTCCCTCTGTAAGAAATCACTTATGATGGTTTTGTCCCAAAATGCTTGTGTGTGTCCCTGTAAGTACTCACCTGTGATAGCTTCAAACCGACATGCCAGCAATTACCCATTTAAGAATATGAAATCTTTTACCTTAAGTATAGGCATAGCAGAAAGAATTCTGTTCATACTAAACATATCTTTTTACTATGTCTATGCTTAATGTATTAGCGTCCAAACCTTACCTTGCCATGTTTTTAAGCTGTCAAATGTATTTACTAGGTATGTGGGCATATTATCACTGGTATGCTAAATTACAGATTGTTCTTAGATGTGGCATCAATAATTCAAAATGTGCACTAATTGGGCAATTCAATTAATTAAACATAGAATCAATTTGTCTCCATGGAGCAGAAAAGTCATGTGTGATCCATCTAATGAATTAGTAATCGTAGATAGAAAAATCAACAACAATTTCCCCTTAATATATTATTTATTGAACCTTGATTTAGGTAGCAATTTATTGCTATATCGATTTGAAATTTCTATGCATTCTGTTGACTCAATCTTTTTTAAAACTTGGTTAGAGAAGAAATCCTGATCATAAAAGAGGAGGTTTTGGTCATAACTGCAGAACCATTAGAAAGAAATGATCATATCGCTTGACAGCCCAACATATTTACAAGCCAAACATTATGAAGGCCCTGGGAAGATACAAAAAATCTATTGCAAGGCATGAAGAAGAATTGGGCATTATGGTATTGAAGGGACTTGTAGCAGCGAATCAGACCAATTCCAAATTCTTCTGGTAGCTAATTAAATTTGGTCTGAGGCATTTAGCTAAGAGTAATCACCAGGAAACTCATTTCTTGGATTCTGAATGTTCATTTTCAGACCTACATAATCATCCTTTGAATGTGAGCTCTATTGAACTTGTGGCAGAATTATCCACACCGAATGACTCTGAAGTTTATGGTTTATGAATGTGTTTCACTATTCCGGAAATCACTATGATAATTGTAAGAAAGGCATGGCCTAGTCCGCGCAGGCCTAGAAGGCTTGCTTCCTTACAGGCAATTGCAAAAGTGGCAAAAGTGCAAAAGTGGGAAAAGTGCGACCACCCAGCTCTCCGAAAAAAATGTTAGTCGATGTGAGCTTGAGCATTTTTTTTAAGCAAACAGCCTGCACAGCACTACAATCTTGTACCAGCAAACCATGAATGCCTCACAGATCACCTCTGCTTCAAACGCCCAATCCGTAACAGAGGTGAGTGAACTAACTGCTTGCAGCCCCCTGCTGCCTATCAAAGGGCTACTAATGAATTACCAATAGTGAGCACCCTGTGAATGCATGCACCTGCGCCACCTGAAGTGCTCCCAGGAATACGGGCACATATCCCCTTTGATGTTGCAGTAGAAGTAACTGCCAGCACAACGCAGTTTATAGACAATCAGCCAACTCCTATTCATTTGATAAGAGTGTGCAAGAGAAATTGACTCTGAGCACATACACCACAGTAATTTTCAGGAACTTGTATCAGTAACAGAGACAATTAACAAACTTCAGCCTACTGACCTGGAAAACACTGCAGAAATGAGAGCAGAATCAGACTCTATGAAATTCCATAGTCAAAATCATATTTCACCAGACAAAGATTTTCAACGACAATATTTATGACTCTGACAAATGCCTTGCTTACTGACCTGGAAAAACCTGAAAATCCCATACCCAAACCAACTCAGCCCTTCAACATACCAGGTTTAGGAGAATCAACAGAATGACAATGGCAGAAGCATTGGGCAGCCAAAGTGTCCCTGGTACAAAATGGAATGTCGCCAAATCGAAATGGAGCCCTAGTGGCCTGTCTATTAATAAACCTCCATCCCATCAAAGGTTCCATTATGGGAATGCACATCTGCAGGAAAAAAAATAATGGACCTGAAAACCCAACAAGGAGAAGGAGAAATGGATGAGATGCCGGATAGCATCTTGCTAGACGGCATTAAACTCATCATAGAGAATACAGCCAAATCACTAACCCAGGGTGCCCTACTCCAGAACACAAATAAAGTGCAGAGTACAATTAAGGAAACATGATTTTCATCCTTGTACAGCCCCGTTATACTTAATGGGGAAATTAGAGGCATGTCATTAATTAATTAATTAATGACATGACTCAAGCTCCAGATTTAGAACAAGTATCATCGCTCCTGGCTCAAAATAATATCAAGAAAACAACTGCCCTGAATAAAGGGAAAGCTATTGATAGAATTGTTACTGTCGAGGAGGAGTACAATTGGGACCTAAACCAAGATATACTCGACAGTTTAATACTAGAACAACAAAAGAAACTGAACAAAAGACCGTGATTCTTATATGAAGAGTCGATCTTGTCTCCTCCAAAAAGAGACAGTTCTGTCCAGGAAGACCTTACACCCACTGCTTCCAAGACCCAGCAATTAGAGGAAGCAAACAACCAAAAGTCCTCTCAAATTATGCAAGAACTTATAGATTCTAAAATAATAGCAATCCTGTCAGTTACACTGGCACCTCTCATGAAGCTTTATGAAACCATCAACAATAAGTTTAAAGATCAAACAACAATGATTGCAATGATTCATTCAAAGATGCTATTCGTCGAAGGTTTTATCATAGCAATCCAAAACAACTTTGATAAAAGTGCGGCGCAGGTATCAAATATCGTGCACAACATACTTGACCCTATTATCAAGGAAAAAGATAAAAGATGGATCAAAAGGCAAAAACTATTTTCAATGACGCTTAAAGGGAAATCAGAAGAAATGAGTGTTAACCTGTCAGGTGCATCACAGGAACAAGACTTGACCAAGAGAGACAACAATGTTTTAAATGATTCAACAGAAGTCAGGAACATCACAGCTAATGAATCCCACATGGAGGAGAATGTTGCCTCAAAAAATGATGTTACTGTGATTACCGCACCCAATGAACTCCATGAGACAAAGAATGATGTTATCGACCTATCCAAGAGGGAGGACATCAACCTATTGACCTCAATGACACTCTAACTAAAGGACTGAAAAAACATTTTCACAGGACAAACAACAAAAGCCAACAAATGGTAAGAAAATAACCTCATAGAAACAATATGTAATCTTTACACAAATTAAAGGAGGGGCAAAAAGTACAATCGCCCATCAAGAATTAAGGGGTAGACTTAGAAACAGACAAAATTTCAAATGGTGAAACAATGGCAAAGAAGACTAAAAATTAAAAATAAAAAAGGAAATCTAACCAATCACGGACATTTATAAGACATCTAGTGTTACCAGAGGATCGGGCAGATACTATACAAACAAAGAACCAAAATCAACTTTCTGGGGAAGCTGAATCTGAACCACACAAACTAAAGACAAAGAAAGTTTCCACAGAGATGACACCAAAACAGCCAAATATAAATTAGGAAGACCTCTTGGATATCTCAGTATACACTATGTCAGGCGAAGAGGAGGATATAGGTGGAAAGACCATTGAAGAAAATGATGGCACCACATTTGGCTCTAACAACCAAACTAGTCAGTCACAAAGTAACAAATGCTATCTGCTCTAAACCAGAATCCTTACAAACCAATCTCAAAATGACATCAAAAGAATCATCAAGAATGGTGAATTTTACTTCACTGAGCCAACAAGATAATGATATAACCCTACCAAGGAAACCCTTATGGATTAGGGAAGAATTACAACAAGATTGTATCAAACTATGGAACAAACAAGAATAAATCTTCATCCAACATTTGAAATTGCATGGGGGGGTGGTTGTGTCTACTCTAGAAAAAAGGAATGTAGATCAAGTTGCCTCTTATAGTTTAAAAGGATTACCCAATGAGAATGAAAGACTAGTAATCTTGGCAACAAAACCTGGTAATTTGATGATAGAAAAACCAGAATTTTACATGGTACAAAAGCTGGCTAACAACCTGTTTAGAACCTTGGAACAAAAAAGAAGTGATATAGCGGCAGAAAGGGAAAAATCTATGCTTCCACAAAGATTTGAAGCGACAATTTTCTAGATCCAAGATGACAAGAAATACAAATTAAGAAAAAAAAACACACTAAACTTCCTCATCTACTGCTGGAATGAATCCTCCACATGTATAATGGCTTAATCATGAATCAAATGGATATCCTTAGGGCCTCATCACGAATCTGGTGGTAACCCTTAAATGGGGTCGTAGCGCTATTACTGCCACATTTGAGGGTCTGCCAGATCATGGGCTTGGCGGATTTGCCCCCAGCTCTGAGCTGGGGGAAAATCCGCCGCAAATTTGCTGATTTTCTGCGCTATTACCGCCGGCGGGAAATCCCGAATCGGCCCAATGGGGAATGGGAACCAACCGTTCCTCCAAACCTGTGATCCGGCGCTAAAAGCGCCGGGGGGTTTGACTGTAGTGCTAATACAGTCCCAGTGGTAATAGCACGGGGGCTACCACCCAACTCGTGATGAGGCCCTTAGACTACTACACCACAGTCCAAATCAAAGAGCGGTAAATACAGATGAGTTTAATAATAATACACTTCCCAGAAGAAAAGAAACATGACAACATTCTAAAATACCTGGCCTCCAATCTAGCCATACAACTACTGTTGGCAGAAGCTCCACATCTACAACCTCTGGTTTTGATTTGATAGAACCCACTCCAGCCCCCCATGATCGAGAATCCCGAGAGAACTCTTAAGGACCCAAACGACAGAGAACAGACAAAGCTTCCAAAAAGAGAAAGACAGCGATGGAGACTCAATCAGAAACGTGGCAACAGTCAAACATTGAAAGCCGATTAAAAATCACCCTCAGAGGAACACAAAGAAGTAATGATGATAGACCAAGAACACTAAAAAAAAATTGCTACTAGAAGAATGGAACTGGTTGGCTAATGTCCTGAGCCTCAATAAGGATTAATCATCAGCCCAAACTCGACACTACTAACAACATAGTGTTGGGCAGTTGGAACATAAGAGGGTTCAGGCGCCTATTTGGAAAAGGAGGACTGGCCAACACCATTTTGACATAATTTGTCTCCAGGAAACTTGAATCAGGAAAGCACAGTTTTAGAAGGATATTCTGTCCATCTGAATCCGGCAGTGCAGGATTGAAGGGAAGACTTATGTCAGGATTACTTATTGCACTAAAGCAAGATCTTGGTATAAAGATAATTACAATGCTTAACCCTACACCTTATATCCAAGTTCTGACATTACAAGAGGAGGGCTCAAACCACAAAACTCCGAAAACAATGGTCCTATTCAATGTATACTGGAATAGCAAATCACCTGGTGCAGAAAGCTTCATTGATGTCATAACAAACCTAATAGATACTTTGCTGCTACAATGGACAGACCCCATTCATATTCATCCATAAATGGCAACACATAACAGAAGAGGAGTCCAATTTCCTCATCATCTAACTTCCAATCACATGACCTAATTGCTGGATTCATGTTTTCAAGCATACAAACGTCTGCAATTGGCAAAACGCATAAACAGACTTTGTGGACAGACGTCATGCCCTGCAGTGCAACTTCTGTCTGTATAGACGCACGTTTCACTGCTGGGTGTGGTAGGTCTGCTCATAAAGTCTGCATCCACTTTGTGCCAATTGCAGGCTCTTCTATGTTTATGACCATTAAGACGTGTTGCATTTATACCACAAACCAGTATATCTAATAACCAATGTAAAAGGATCTGCAATTGCTGATCTACATTAAATAATCTCCGACACAATGCAAATCCGTATTCATCTGACTTCATGCTTGCACAGCATGAGCTCTATATGTCCACACCTTTCTGACATTGTTTTATCCCCTCGGATGAAGTCCCCTGCATTAAGAGACAGGACATTCAAAGGCATAATCCCCCACCTCCCCACCCATTGCTCCGGGGAATAACAATCCCCAGGGGTACAAAAAGTCAAGGTAAGAAATATAACATAGGTATCTGGAAGCTCCCTCCAAACACATTCAAATAATCAATGTTGAAAACAAACTTTTCCCTTCAGAGAAAGAGTTGCAGTACTCTGAACCCTGTTGCAGATTTGTGGATACATTTGTTTCACTGGCACATTAGCAGATAGATCGAATGAGAACCATGTTCTTGAGCCTCACAGAGTTTGGGGATTCCAGCTGATTCAAATCTGCCCCCAACAATGAGAGGGAAGGAAAAGAAATGTACATGCTTTGTTCAAGCGGGTTATAAAATAATCAAACACATCTTTCCTGTGCATGCCATTGTTAAGGGATTACAATGTTGCCATTTTGCCAATGTGGAAGCTTCCTTTCATCCAAGGTTTGCCAAAGTTGTCCCTGGCTACTGAATTAGATGCCAGTGATAGAGGCATACAGGTTAAAGCAGGCCACAAGAGCTGTATATGTTGGGAGAAGGAAAACACACAAATGTCCAGGACCAGTATGAGTTCCAAAATCGTTGCAGGCCCTGATTGAACCTCAGGCCTTGCCCTTCCCAGCACACATGACCCCAGGCACATTACCTAATCACCGCGAGGACCAAGCCACTGTTCATACGGGCAAGCAAAGAGAAGGAGAGACTACACTGTAAAAGCCAGAGTGTCAAATCAGTCAGGGTTATTACTTGTACAGCACTTGCAGGTGGAGAGAAGCAGACCCTGAAGGGCCCTTGTACAGTGTCGTTGCAAGGACATCCTGTTGGTTAATTGGAAGGAGAGAATGTTTGGAAGCAGAGCCTGAGGGGTCTCACCTGGAAAGAGAGCAATACTTTGTGAGAGGGAGATATTGCCTGAAAGTCAGCAGTGGAGGAATTTGATGGTAGAAGGAGGAATGAGAGATTAGTTCAGAGAGGAAAGAGGGAGATCCCATCTTAGAAAGTGCTGGAGATATTGATTTTAAGATGACTGAGGGAGATGTCACTATGAAGAAGGAGGGATTGATTTAGCTTGAGAGCAGTCTGCAAGTTAAGGGGGATATTTGTGGTGAGGGAGGAGGGTATTTTGGTAAGAAGATAGGTGAAGACTTGGAAGAGAGACACAATACATATATGCTACTAAAGGATATAGTGAGATGACTGTAGGAAGGAGGGATAAGGGAAGACTTAACTATTAGGAAGAGAGAATAGGGATGTTTCAAATTATCATATTGGCACAGGAGGGAGTGTAGGGGCAGAAGGAAGTAGAACATGGCACCACTAAGCTAGGGAGCAGAAGAGCAGCATAATGCTAGTCAGGATGAGAGCAGGAAAAGAGAGACCATCAAGTAGAGGGGTGGGTTGGTGAGAGTAGTGTCATGATTCTCCACCTAACATCACCGGGGCACAACAGATAATTCTGATTGCACTGACTTTGTGCCCAGACTGGCAGAAAGTACTTGCTTCTCGACCAAGAGAGAACCTTGAGTAGAAGACTTATGAAACAGTCATCTTGAGGATCTCGGAAAACACCTATGTGCCTGATATGCATTGGTCCACAGCAAAGAAAAGCCTAGAGCCCAAAGAAAATGTCAGAGGACAAAACACCCTCTTCTCTAGATGAGGCCCGCAATGGGGAAATCTGCTCTCCATTAGGAGAGAAAACCTGTTCACAATTTTTTTTATTTTCTTCTAATTGAGACTTGGAGAAACTCTGGACTCTTTGTATCTGCACTACCTGAAGTGGAATGTTTTGGACCTTTGGAATACTGGACCTCTTTTTTTGTTGAACATTTTGGAGAAAGATGGGAAATCTCTGTTCCTTTGACCCTTTTATTGAGAGGCTCATTTGCCCTCCCTCACATTACAGCTGTTTTTCCTAAAATGTAATTCTAGGATGAATGTTACCAACCTGACACCTCATATGTTGACAATTTACAGTTTTATCATCATTCTGACTTGTTAATTATTGTATGCACTGAAAGCTTAATAGACGTCTTGGTGACAGACATCCTAGTGATCTGATACACCCCACAACATTGCACTTTATTCAACTCTTCTGCATGGGTTGTAGCATAATGTACTCTCAATGGTGTTTCACACGTAGATCTCAGGGAACAGGCATTTCAAAATATACACATGTATTTTCTGACAATTGAAATATTCTTTAATCAAATGTTTCTTTTGATCATTGAAACTAAATGTGGTTGTCCTGTTCATTCCACACTTGCAAATAAATGCTATGAAAAAAATATGATATTCAGTTTGGGTGATATTAGGAAGAAATATCAATTTGATGACATTTTGTATGGCTCATTTTGAATTTGTATCCCTCTTTTATGTATAGTTATGTATATATGTATTGATGACATTTGCAATTTGGCATGGTTGGTGTTGTATTTGTATTATTCATCTGGATATGTATATGTTTACATCTATAGGATAAATGATACGATTAGAAATTATTGATGTTGTTAGTGTTAGGTAAGACTTTGTATCATAGATGTTGCACTGCACTTTTGTATGTGATTAATTGATAACGTTAAATTAAGAGATACGCACAAATGTTGTACTATAGATGTTGTATAACACTTTTGTATGTGTTGAATCGATATGTATATAAAAGGCAAATCTGTGGCTATGTGTGTGTGTTTGAAATGTTCAGCATACTTCCCAACATGCTACAAACCTGAAATTTGTCATGTGGGTAGGATGATATTAGGAAGAAATATCAATTTGATGACATTTTGTATGGCTCATTTTGAATTTGTATCACTCTTTTATGTATAGTTATGTATATATTTATTGATGACATTTGCAATTTGGCATGGTTGGTGTTGTATTTGTATTATTCATCTGGATATGTATATGTTTACATCTATAGGATAAATGATACGATTAGAAAGTATTGATGTTGTTAGTGTTAGGTAAGACTTTGTATCATAGATGTTGCACTGCACTTTTGTATGTGATTAATTGAGAACGTTAAATTAAGAGATACGCACAAATGTTGTACTATAGATGTTGTATAACACTTTTGTATGTGTTGAATCGATATGTATATAAAAGGCAAATCTGTGGCTATGTGTGTGTGTTTGAAATGTTCAGCATACTTCCCAACATGCTACAAACCTGAAATTTGTCATGTGGGTAGGTTCCATGGTGTAGAGAATGTAACAAGTATACAATATACCTTTTTCATTTTCTTTTTAAGCAGTTTGCATTGCTACCGCTGTCGTATGGCTCTTTGCGCCTTAGTTCTATGTTCATTGTTTCTAATGTCCACCAGTACATGAACATTTCAGCAGTTCATTGTTCCTAAACTGTCCACACTATCAGCATTCTAGATGACATTAGCTGCACTCCCTTTTGAAGTCTTGACACAATACAGTGCTTTTGTAGTAACGTGGGTGATAGGAAACGGTGCATGTCTCTACAATAGTGTCTGGAATTACTTTGTCCATCAATTGTCGAAAATCTCTCATGATAATTACAGAAACTTAATTTCCCAAGGAAGTTGATAAATGTATGCCATCTCAACAGAGTGAAGCTTATATGCTTCAGCCATGCATGTACGGCACTTATACTGAGGTCGCTGCTGCCTCGGTTATAGATCAGGACACCAAAGATGTTGCTGCTCAATCTCAATGCTCCAACACAAAGTAGCTGGAACCAATTTACGGGATTCATGCTTTTCTCATGGTCCGCTTTATGTGGCTTGCTCCAGAGTTGGAAACAAAGACTTCATTAAATAAACTTCAAACTAGGACTGAAATAGGAATTACTGTGCGCAGAACGGATACACCTGCTAGTTGAATATATGAATTATCCGTATGTATTTAAATTGATGCGACTAATCTTAGTTGGAGGCCTGTTAGGATGTTTGGATTCATTTAATGATCACAAGCAGTAGTTAACAGAATGCCAACTGAGCTCTGCATTTTTTGTATGTATTTGGTGATGAAAAGGCTGGCTAAGTGTTGCAGAGTAGGATGCTGGCAGTCATGAATTAGTGTTATTTATTCCCAACATAGTTTAAAAAAGGCACGCCCACAGTTGACCCCAAGCACTCCTAAGACATCTAATTTACCAGACACTAGTTCATGCGGAAATAAAAGGATTTTGCAGCTGACATTTATGAACATCTGGATAATGAAAATTGTCCTATTCAGTTCTAAGTTTCTTCCCACAGACACTGTAGGCCTCATTACGGGAGAGCTGGTCCGGTAAAAATGCCAGAAAAAATGCTGTTACTACCGGCTCTGGCATTTTTACTGGACCGACTCACTCTAAGTCTGCCAGTATGGGCATTGAACTACAGGTTAGGCCCCTACTGGCAGAAAGATTACTGAATCACTGGTACCGTTAGCGATGGTGCCTATGATTCAGTAGTTCCCATTCCATGGAGTCCGGTAGCACTGGTATATCGGACACTAGTAACGGTAAGGCGAGTTTGCCAGTAACCCACGCGTACTACAGGTGGGTTACCAGCAAACTCGTCATGAGGCCTGCATTGCATTGTGCAGAGGTAACATCAACACGCTACATACTGAGAAGGTATGTGCAAAGCTAGGATACTTGCAGAGCAAAATTAGCACTGCTTATATTTATGTACGAGAACATTTTATGTGATTCAGAATCATGCACATCAAAAGGGATGTGCTTTGTAGCCATAATAAGGGGTTAATGTGATGTAGTCCTCAGTCTGTCCATGTGTCACAATGAAACCTCTGCAATGCCTATGGGTACCTCCATCACCAAGCACCAGTGAAGGAAAGAATAATATACTCCTTCACCAGTTATTGAGGCCACAGGTGCAAAGGGTCAGGAACACGGGTACCAGGTGCTGTAAGGGAAGAGCAGGTAAGTGTGAGTATAAAGCAATAACCTGGGGATGACCAATAATCAAGAAAATAGAGTGGGACCTACCTAGCATGGGAGAGGAACCAGGATGGGTAGGTATCCGGGGGAACTGGGGCCAGACCCCCTTTACTTAGGGCTTGACGTGGTGCTTAGCCGAAGTCCAAAACAACCATGAGCCAAAGGGGAGTTCCAGAAGCAGTTCCAAAATGTCCAAAGCAAGAAGTGTCCAAGATCCGAGGAAGACAAAATTCAAAAGTTCCAGAAGCCAAGTCCGAAATCCATAGGAAGCAAGTCCAATGGTGCAAGCCAGAAAGTCCAAAATCCACAAGGCAAAGTCCGGGCAACCAAATCCAAGGAGCAGGCAAGACAGTCCACAATCACCAGAAACCAGGGTCCAAAAAGCCAGATGGTCAAGATCCAGGAAAAATACAACGCCACTTGAAATGCTGAAAACAGCTGAGAAGCGTGGAAGCTCGGCTTCAGTGTGCCTTTGAGCCGGTGCTTGGGTCACGTGATCGCTTCCTCATTGGGTCACGTGAGAGCCATCGCGTATCACGTGACCCTTGCAACTGGGAAGCGGCAACAGGATTGGCTGGGCGGGCCGCACCTTCAGCATCACGTGAGCATTGCCCACGTGACCAGGAAGCCGGGTGGTGAAGACCGACCCCCCCCCAGCGCCACCGCGGCCACAGTTTCCATGACGCCGCGCGCCGCCTCCCCCATGCGGGGACTACAGCTTCTGAAGGGGTGCTCCTGGGAAGGACCACCGCCGCAGGTAGGGTGTCGCTGGGAGGCAGGCAGTGTTATGCGCTGGGAGGTGGGCTGTGTTGTGCGACTCGTGACACCATGTGTGTCCTAGGCCATTAATGAATGGCTGTTCCCCAATCCACTTGAACAAAATCCTTCAAAATCAAAGATGTTGATGGCAGTCACACCTCCCCTGTAACTCTCACAGGCAAATGCTTACTTTTCCACCCAATTGCCACTCTCCCCTCAAATCACAACAGTTGTCCAAATGGATTCTTTCCATTGAAAATTCTGAAATAATTATTTTTTAATGAAACATCTGCTTTGTGCTTTGGTGGCATTTGTCCTGTCAAGGAATGACTATGCCAAAAGTCTGGATCTTGAACTCCCGGCGTATTTCCAATGCTTCCGATAGGCAGATTCTTGCTGTTGAAGTGAAGAGTAGCACGCTTTTTTGCACTCCCTGCACCGGTTTCCCCTCTCTTCTTGAGTCATGTTAAATGTTTGTGTGTATAGTACATTGAGTATTTAATGGTCAGGGACCTCCAACCACTTGGGAAAAATATACACCATCTCAAGACATCTCAGATCTGACAATCATGTTTTACTTCAGTAAGAACATTCAGCAAAAGAAGTATTTAGCAGCCTCAAGCTCCCCCCCCACAATCTCCCTTCCTGACAATGGAATATGAAGTTCTATTAAAGTAAACAGATAGTGAAACCATTATATTATTCAACCGCACAATAAAACACCAACTGTTCAACCTACACTGTCAATGGTTCTGTAGTTATTGTGAGAAAACTGAAGGTATCTCGTCCGCTAGTCCTCAGAGATCTGTCATCCAGGTGGCCAGGAAACGTCCATCGCTTTTGGATCCAGTTCCTGGGTGTGTACCAGTGCAGGAGGTTCACCCGGGTGAGGAGCCTTTGGGGAGTGGAAGTGGGACACTGGATGACGATGGCTTCCCTTCAACACCTTTACCCCATCCTACCAGGTAGGATACTTATAAATAAATCCCCCCTTTCCCAACATGAACACTTTATCACGGACAGTTCACAGTGAGAGAAAACAGACTAACACCCAAGCCGTATACCTGACGACCCAATACAATGGTCAGGCAACCACTGATCATTACACACACCTGACTTCCATTACACTGCCTCACACGGATAAAAGGCGGAGCACGAGAGCACACTCTGAGCAAGGCAACACACACAAGGAAGCAGCGGTTCCAAGATGGCAGTTTAATACGAGTCTAAATACAGCAAAACCGAAGAGGATTTCAAGGAGGGAAGTGCCCTTGACCTTTTCACTGAACAATTGTCACTTTCAGGAACCTTCTTAAAAAGGAAATGTAAAACCAGGAATCAGAGCTTAAGAAAGCTGCATTGTGTGTTAGAGGTACCCAGGGCTCTCCCACGTCGATAGTCAAGGTGGGGAGAATCATTTGCTGCCGTGGTACTGTCATTGGCTCCTACAACAAAGCATCACCAGTGAAGTCAGCACAGCCATTGAGTTGGGGAGACCGATACCAGGCCGATCTGTGTTGAAGCCAAGGTTCAAACAGCAGCATTGTAGCTAAAGAGAACAGTGTATGACGCGTATGTGGAAAGTGATGTGAACACAATTAATCACCGGATGAGTGATTGAAATTTGAAGCCAAGATACGATACCGTAGATGGGGTGGTCCAGCACAACGTGGTGGGCATTCGAAAGTCTCTGTTAGGTATTCAGCTGAGAGGTGGCAAATGTGAAGAGTGATAGAGAATTTTGAAATCGAAGTGTTCCTGCAACGGGTCAAGCAAAACCCTGTCCACATTCGAAAGTCTTCGATAGTTTATGAAATCATAAAGGAAGTTGGTCAGAGCCCGGCAGAGGTAGATCAGCAAAAAGCTTTTTGGGTAAAGCAAGTTTGTGTCAAAGTTATGAGCATTGTGTTAAAAGGAATCTGAGCCCGACCAAGGGGGATCTGAGACCAACCAAGGAGGATCTGAGCCAGACTGAGGGGTATCCAGGGTGAACCGTGAGTCACCCGAGAAAAAGAGTAACTGACGAGGAATTTAGATACATAACTAATGTACAAACATTGTGGTGAAAAGATCTGAGCTCAGATAAGAGGGATCCGAAGTGAAAAGCTAATCGCCTAAGAACTTGATTGCTTGTGATAATCTGAAGAAGTGAATAGCGAATCTACTAAGAACTTGAGTACATTTGATAATCTGAAATTGGAAAGGAACTGATTGTTTATTTGTCACAGCAGGCCCTCTGAATGAAGAGACCTTGAAAGGCCAAGAGATTTGTACACGGAAGGCCCTAATGCTAATGATTGAACTGTATCCTTGTGCCAAAGAAGCCAGAGACTGTGCTAAGCTCGAGTGTACCACCTTGTTCCGTGCTGAAAATGTGGGCAAGGGAGGCCAGCATCCTGAACATCCTGACATATCATGTTGTGAACACTGCTTTCTTTTTCGTAACATTGTTTCCCACACTATTTTTATTTAGAGGAAGGGATTGGCAAAAGGTTTATTAGTATAGGACCTTTAATTTTGACAAGACACTACGAGAACTGTGTTATTATTATTTGATGGTTGTAGCTTGTAGATTGAGGATTAGATAGGTGTTTTACAAGCCCTTTTTGAAGTTCAATAAACACCCTTGAACTGTGGTCACTTCTGTCTGTCTTACTGTTGATACCAGGCCTTCCTTACATTATCCATCAATTTCTTCATGCACTACAATGTCATACCTTGACGTATGTGAGGTCTACAAAACCTGGAACATAACATAGCATAATATTCTCCTCGAGGTGTCATCAATCATCTCCTCTCAAATTTCTTCTCTGGTTGAATTCTCACATATACTTGTTGGTAACATTTAAAAATATTGTTCTAAAACAGTTAATACTGTTCAGACATTCAAGATTTAGCAATATAATTTCCTGTTTCTTTCTCCCTACATTACACTGGCGTAATCATCCCTTTTCTTTTGGTACATGTATAGTCTACACCTTTCAAAATCTGTATTGCTCTACTTTCTTGTTTGTCAATTATGTTAATCAGTCGTTCCTTTTACTCCACTAATGAGTGTCAATCCTCTTGTAGTTTGTTACTTCCCACCAGGTGGTGTGTTATTCTAATGGTATAATTTCCTTTTTAATCTTGTCTTTATTGTTTAGTTTTGATTATTCAGATGGGTATGCAGTGATCATATTGAATATATATTCACTAATGAAATTACAACGAATGCAAAAACAATGAAAACGAAAATAACAAATTTGGGAAAAATCTAGAAATGAGATTGGGAGTGGAATAGTGGTTTTGGGTGTAGGGGAAAAGTATTAGTGAACAAAAAAAGGGGGGCTTTAGTAGGGGAGAACCCCCCTAAAAACAACAAAAAAGAAATTAGTTGTTTTGATATGAAGGGGGTAATTCATAGATTTAAGCGCAGAGGCGGCGCACGAGAGCAGCGCAGAGACGGAGCGTGCGCCAGCCATGTGCGCTAAACAGCATTCTGGTGCACCATGTATTCATGGAATTCCGAGCCATTTTCAGCGCTGGTGCAGAGAACATCCTGCAGCGGCAGTTACACCCCCAATAACGCCCCTTGCGCAAGGAAAAGGCATTGCAAATCCCCAATGCAGCGCAAAGGACCACACTAACCGTGCACCAGTTTACAGGTCCGGTACACTGTAATCACGAGAAAATACTACGCGCACCCAGCTCACAGCACTCAAAAGCGTGAAAATGTACTGGCGCACCCCTCGGAATATGCGTACCCCGCTTGCGCCAGGTAAATTGCTTAGAAAAAGCACCCCCCTGTAGCGTGGGCTGCCTGCGGGGCATGCCCAGGGTGGATGGGGTGCCTGTGTGTATTTCAGGGGTGTGCAGGGAGTTTCACACACGATAGGCCTTGGGCGAGAGCGGGCTACATGTAATTGGGAGTATGTGGGGAATTTCACATGCGATAGGCCTTGTGCGAGCAGGGTACGTGTATTTCGGGGTGCTCGGGAAGTTTCACACGCAATAGGGCTTGTGCGAGCGGGGTATGTGTATTTCGGTGTGCGCGGGAAGTTTCACACGCGATAGGACTTGTGCGAGCGGGGTACATGTATTTTGGGGGTGCACGGGAATTTTGACACGCGATAGGGCTCGTGCGAGCGGGGTACGTGTATTTCGGGGGTGTGCGGGAAGTTTCACACATGATAGGCCTTGCGCGAGCGGGGTACGTGTATTTTGGGGGTGCGCGGGAAGTTTCACATGCGATAGGGCTTGTGCGAGCGGGGTACGTGTATCTTGGGGGTGCGCGGGTAGTTTCACGGAAGTTTCACGCGCAATACTCCAGGCGATAGGCCTTGTGCGAGCGGGGTACGTGTATTTCGGGGGGTGTGGGAAGTTTCACACGTGATAGGCCTTGTGCGAGTGGGGTACGTGTATTTGGGGGGTGTGCGGGAAGTTTCACACGCTATTTGGCATCGTGGGCCCTCCAGGGTGTGCGGTTTTCCCCCTCCCCATGCCCTGTAGGAAGCCCACACCACAGGGGACTACCCTACAACCTTCACCATGCCCTGCAGGAAGCCCACATGGCACCATGCACTTGTGAGCATACTTGTGACCCACCCATCCACCCACCCCCAGTGATGGGCACCTGCCAGAAGGCCCTGACTCATGTCCCCCCATCCACTCACCCACGCAAAATTGACAGGCACCTGCCAGAAGGCCCCGACTCATGTCCCCCACCCACTCACCCACCCACCATTGACAGGCACCTGCCAGTAGGCCCCGACTCATGTCCCCCCACCCACTCTCCCACCGACTCATGTCCCCCCACCCACTCTCCCACCCACCATTGACAGGCACCTGCCAGCAGGCCCCGACTCATGTCCACCTGCACCCCCACCCACCCAGCAGTGACGGGCACCTGCCAGCAGGCCTCGACTCATGTCCCCCCACCCACTCACCCACCCACCATTGACGGGCACCTGCCAGCAGGCCCCGACTCATGTCCCCCCCAACACGTCATCACGATCCACACTCAGCCCATATGGCCACCCAAATCCCACCCCACGCCACCCCAGTCCAAATACCCAACCAAGTATTCCATCCACCCCACATTAAAATCCCCATGTCATGATAGATCCCAAATGACAAGTATGCATATCAAAACATGTCCATCACACACACACAATGGGGGCAAGTGAATGAGAAAACCCACATTGTGACATGCATGAAACCAATGAGAGAATACCACACAAATGAAGTATGAAACCAAAATGTATAAAATACAAAAGCAAGGGAATGAAAGAAAATCACACAATAAAAGAAATAATAAACAAAAGGCTGCATGTCCAAAATGAATGAAAAAATATGAATGCTGATTCAAAATAAATCCAAATGAAAAAGGCTCCAAAGCGTTCGTCCATCAAACCAAATCCAAAGGTAAACAAAAAAGAAAACCATTGCTCCATGGGGAAAAAAAAAATCAATTAAGTCAAATGCAGTCCAGAAATATATACAATGTAGAAATCCAGGGTCCATTAGCCCAACAATCCAAAGTAAACCTAAAAAATACCCTACCTAACAAATAACTATATACAAAAAGGTGGGGCATAGTCCATGCGCCCCAAATGAAAGAAAAATAGAAAGGAAACCTAACACTAATGAACTATATACAATGGCACGTCCGGGTGTCAATGCGTGTAATTGGAGGACAGGCCCTTAGCGTGTACGCGCGTAAGTGACGTCGCATGTGTGGGCTGGGTTGAAAGGTACGCGTAGGACGCCATTTTCTTGTATGTGCTTTTTGCGGAGAGTGAGTGGGTGATTCTTGCACTTCTTGTCGGTTCACACGCGATTAGTTCACAACGGTTCCAGTTCATACTCCTTGTGTACTCAGACAGCGTTCAATTCTTCTTTTGGCGGGGGTGTACCACGCGTACGCTTCTTTTTGTGTTTCTGGGTGCCACAGCATAGTGCTGGTTCTTTATTCCACGCACGTGGGCTACCAGGGGTCGCGTGCACGTTAAATTTTGTTTTTGGGATGCCTGAGCGTTGCGTGACCCGTCATCTTCCCCCAGGGGTCAGAGACAGCCTTGCTAGAGCACTAGGATATGTATTCCATCTAGTACCCTGCCCCTTTCACCCCAATTGTCCAGGACAATTGTTTACTGCACCTCCCATTCGCACAAGAACATCAATGCCATGGTTGGGAGGCGACCAAGTGGTAAGGGAGGCAAAGGTGGGCGACCTCCAAGAGGTGGGCGCGGTAGGGGACATGGCCAGGATGTGCAAGGTGGCCCAAGAGGCCAATGTGAGGAGGACCAATCAGGGACACCTATGCCCCCCCACCAATGGGTCAGGGAGATGCAGCTAACACCATCCCAGCTCAGGCCTTGTTAACCCGGCCCATATTGACAACCGAACCAGCACAGGATGACTCCCAGGCTGACTCCCGTATGACCAAGCCATGTGTGGTGGTGAAAGTTGCTGTCACCAGGCCCCGTGGATCTGGGGCAGCAATGTCATCTGCTGCCTCAAGTAGGCAGGGTGAGGAGGCTGCAGGGGCAGCTGCAGCTCAATCCACCCCAGTTCCGAGTCTCCCAGCCGGGACAGTGTTGGTCCAAGTCCATCACACCGAGGTTGGTCCTGCCAACATCACCCAGCAGCCAATGCCTGCAGTGAGACCTTTGGCCATCGTGCCTTTGGATACTTCCAGTGCCCAGTCCACCTGCGCTTCAGCCCCTACCAACCAGAGTGGCATAAGCCACTCAGGGTCCGCATCACCTCCCAAGAGGAAGAAGGGTGCTCTTGCGGTTAAGGCTGGGACCCCAGACAGGCTCCCCCCTCTGGCACATCAAGGAAGCATTGTTTCAATGATGTGGAACTAGACACACTTGTGGGCTACGTGTCGTCCAACAGCAGAGAAATGCTGGTGACTGCAGGGTGCAAGACTACGACTGCTCAACGTAGGGCCCACTGGCAGTGCACCGCGGACCAGATTAGTGCCCTTGGATTTGTCAGGCGCACAGCTGATGATTGCTCTAAGCGGTGGAATGACCTCAAATGCAGAGTAAAGAACAAGCTGGCTTACAATCATGCCTCTACTCTGGTGACTGGCAGTAGGTCTCCACCAGAGGAGGAAGTACTCACAGAACATGAGTCTATCGCTGGAGCCTTCATCACAGAGGATCAGATCCAAGGGGTGGGAGACCTACCAGATCTTGAGGCAATGTCCGGTGAGTGGCCATGCATGTGTGTGCAAACCATGTGTATGTTGCTTGGGTGATGTGTTCTGACTGAGTGCCAGGTGAGGGTGTGTAGTTATGACTACTATGAGTCAGCCATGTGGTGCCTCCAAACCATAGCCCGGCCTTGGGTTTGGTTTTTCAAGTATCCCTTCTGACCGCAGTGACAATTTGCACCTGATTACTGCACTTGCCCTTCAACGGCCATCTTGCCACAATATTGTTCATACTGTTTTCCTGTTCATTCTGCCTGATTGATGAAATCCTTTGCATGTTCATCACACATTTGTGTGCCCTACTGCCCCAAATGTAACATACTTCTACATAGATTACACCCCACATTGGCTCACTTATGTTTCCTTATTATGGGAATCAATCAGGCTGACTGCCTGCACACATTCACTTTGAGGCCCTGTTTGAAGTTGAACTTGACAATTGTCTTCTGTCATGTCGAAGTGAACAACCATTGATGTATCCATGTGCCTGCCATCACTGCATTAGTGAACACTGGCTTTGTTGCAGCGTGTGGCAAATGTGTGTTTTGTCACACTATTTTGCATGTTCTATTTCATGATGTCCATCTCACATGGATGGGTGACAGTACTGATTTGTTACCATCTGGGTTGCCTTGTCAAATCTGCCATGGCTATGCTACGTGCCATCTGTGTGCTGGCATGTGTCATGTATGTGGATTGTCCATGCCACTCACAGGCTAATGTGTGATGCCAGTGCTATCCAGCATGCAGCATGTGTGTTGCTTTTCCATGTTGGAGTCCTCAGTGTCTGCTTTTTGCCTCCCCTTCCAACACATTGCCAGTGCATGCATGCCAGAGTTATTGTCATGTGTGACACGTGTCATTTATGTACTGGATGTCTGCCTTGTCATGCCTATGTGTGTGGGCTATGATGCTCATGCCTGTTTTCATTACTTTTCTTTTGTTTGTGCAGGTGATGAGGCACTAGATGCTGTTGAGGAGGAGGAGATGGCGCAGAGGCAGGAGTACTCACAGCCACAACCAGGCACCAGTGGAGGATGTGGGGTGGTGGTGGGTGAAAACCCATTTACTTCTACAGACCATACTGTCCACGGGTGTCTCTGGGTACACCTCCAGAGACCTCTATGAATCAGGTGCTGAATCGGACATCGAGACATATGTCCCGTCACAGGTGAGTGTTTCTGGCAGGGATGCTGTTCTGTCCAACCCACCTGCACTGGGGGTAGACCCCTCTATGAGGCATTCAGTGTTGGAAAGTCTGCCTGTGGTGGTTACGGATGCAGGGGCACACTCCACAATATTTTCTCCTGTTCCTGGGCCAGCAGATCAAAGGAGGAACGCGGTGGCTGTGCGTCACCAGGCAGTACTTTGTGGGAGAACTCCATGTACACTATAGCAGCACAGCAGGGGGCATTGTGTGAGATGATGGCTTAGGCTGTGGATAGGGTGTCCACTTCCATTCTTCCCCCTGAAAGGCAGGTGGAGCTCCAGCAGCAGGCAACAGAGTCCATTTGGCACTCACACAGGGAGGACATGTTGGCGTCCAACAGGGACAGACGGGCTGGACTGGAGACTCTGTGCACAGCCATATCTGCAGAGTCACAGGCCCACAGGGATGCCCTGAGGTTAGAACACAGGTCCCTCAGAGATACTCTGGGTGAACTTGAGGTGTCTCAGAGTACAAGGTCAGAACAGCACACTCTCAGCTGAGCTCCAGGCAACCCGTGAGGAGATACGGGCATCACGCAAGGTCTTGCAGGCAGAAATGCGTGCTACCCGTGAGGTGCTGCATGGTGATCTATGTACCATAATCCTGCAGAACCAAACCTTTCAGACCTGCATGCTTGCTGCCATGGAGGAGCATGCCAGGGCTTTACGTGGTCTCCCTCCCATATCACGCCCACCTTGTCATGTACCAACTGAGGGTGATGACAGCGATGGCAGTTCTCCCACTGTAGGGTAGCCGTGCAGGCCATGAGCCCATTTTTCTCAACATCCATGCATGTGGGTTTTGGGGTGCACCCTGTACCTCGTCCCTCCTGGGTGGCCTCCCCCACCCCTGGTCCACACATGGCCATTTTTGTTTTGTTTTCTTGTTTTCTTCACATTTCATTGCTAAATGAAAATATTATTTAATTAATTTAATTAATTTGTTATCTTTATTTCTTCTTCTTTTTTCTATTTATTATTTTCTTTTTATTTCTTATTTTGATTTTCATACATTTATTTTAATTTGGTTATGCTTCTGATTTTTAATTTATTATTTAATTTGTTTATTTTACTTTACATTAACTTTTGCTTTTTCTATCTTTCATTTGCATTTACATTTTTGTTCATAAACATTTTCTTTCAGATTGTGAATTAATGTTACAGTGTGTTGCTTTGTGTTGCTCCCATAGGCATCCACTGTGTATTCCAGCTAGGCACATGCAGGCTTGTCCTGTCTTTGGGTTCGAAACTTGGGTTCCTGACACACACACCCCTCCTGCTTCCCCTTTCCATGGGCTTGCAAAGGGTGTGACCAAGTGACAGTAACTTACACAGAGGCATTGCGCTCCCATAAGTTGTGTGGCAGTCTGTAGTCCAAACTGTGTATACATCCCTAGTGGGGATTGTTGCTCATTTCTCCACTGCATGGTGGATTTCTATATGGTTTAACATACAGGACTTTTTGCTTATATACATGTAGCTTCTTCATGTCTTAACGAGCCCGTCTCCTTTGCAGATGCAGTTCATGTTGTATTCAGTACACTGACACATTTTCCTACCAGCAACACTCTGCAGTTGGAAGGGGTCGATGTGCCACCTTAGTCAGGTTGTGACACTTGAACTACTTTAATTTTTTACTGTCAAATGTTGCCACTGTTGGATCCTGTACTGATATTTTGTCTTGCTGGTATTTGTTAATGTGTGCTGTTTTTTTTCATTGGTGAGAGGCAATTGTCTGTGGCCTGTTTCCATATGGAATGGTGCACTTTGTGACACTTGTGTCATGTGATGTGCATTCATTTGGTTTCTTTCACATCGCATGCCATGCCATGCCATGGTGTGTTGGGTAGCTGAGATGGGGTTAGGGATGGGTTGGGTGACATGACACTATTTGTTTGTAGTGTTTTGTAAGGGGGTAGTGCTTCATGCTGCATGAATGTGGGCCTTTTACTGACACAGCATTGGGTGTGTTTAAGTAGCTACGGATGCACACAATGTAGCACTTCCAGGTAAACAATCTCAGGGTGGTATGGTTGTGACAGTTGACTGTCCCTTTTGTCATCATCATAAATTGGCAGCTGGTATGTGCCAGGCCTGTGTGCACTCCGCAGAGGTTGGATTTTAGGTGAAGTCATTTGCCACAAGTGGGGTACGGGCTGCCTCACCACGTGCCCTTTCACCTCCCATGTGCAACGGCCGTGCATGTTGTTGGGGATGTGGGGGCACCACCATGTCCACCAGCACGACCCGCCGTGTTGCAACGTTGTGCAGGACACATGGTGCCACTATGATCCTCCACACTACTGGGGGCGCATATAGCAGTTGCCCAGCAGAGCGGTCAAGGGAACGAAAGCGTGACTTCAGCACTCCGAATGTGCACTCCACTATGCAACACTTGCGTTTTTGAATAACACTGGATGCATTGGGTTCGTAATTTCCATTTTACAATTTGAAGACATTGGCATCAGAAATTCATTTTTGAAAACACAAGTCTGGGCATCACCATTGCCTAAAAACACAGTATGTGTGCTTATTACATTATTACATTAGCAGATGCATCGAGTTCGTAATTTACAGTGACAATGTGGTCCAAATGCATTGGGACTTTTTTTCAGATAACACGAGTTTGGAACAATATGTTCCTTAATAGCGTTCCTTGCGGGCTTTCAGAGTCCGAAACATGGCGGCCACAAAATGACATCCTATCCATGAAGCACAGAAAAAGATAAAGGACTTTGCGTTTCCATAGAAACCAATATAGCCAGGAAACAGACACAATTTCACGGCCGACGCTAGGAGACAGAGCTGGGATTTTTGAGGTAAGCCCTAAAGTGCAGGACAATGCAACGAATGAGGAACTCCATAACTGGAGATTCAGATATTCTCACACGAATGCGCTTTTACACGGGGCATCAATCTAAGTATAGAACTCCACCAGCGTGCAATCAAGGAAATGCACAATTAAAAGACACGCAGACTTCGGCATTCGATGTGTCCATGACATGCTATTTTAAAAAAACTTGTTCCTCAATGTAAAACAGGAATTTATTGGATGCACCACTTAAACGTGGATTTATACTCGTAGATAAGAACGCACGTAATCAAATTGTGTAAAAGAATAAAGG
The DNA here is from genome assembly GCF_040938575.1 of Ambystoma mexicanum. Lineage (NCBI taxonomy): Eukaryota > Metazoa > Chordata > Amphibia > Caudata > Ambystomatidae > Ambystoma > Ambystoma mexicanum. The sequence continues at coordinate 907,686,610 of NC_090930.1, forward strand.
AAACTAAGAATTATAGCTACACATGCGTGTTTGAATGCTTACAAGTGGATAGGGGCTTTGTGTGATGCCCACACATTTAAATAATTGCGCTGTACAGATTCGCAAAGGAAATGTACAAACCTAGCCATACATGTGCTTTTAAATTTACAGCAAAACATATTGTTAGGCGGGATTGAACCCATGAACCCTTGAGAAGTAAAGTTAATCATCATACTGGTAAGAAACGTATACACTAATTCTAATACATTATAGGATATTGCCACGTGTTTTGTGGGAAATGACGGCAGCGGGCTTACTATGGAAAGCAATTGTATCAACACTTCATTACATAGAATAAATTGGAAATTATGATATCTGAATTATTGGTATTCCAGAATAGCAACTTTGTAACGCTGAATGCTTTGATTTTGCCTGAAACATTATGGACTTCACTGACCTCACTTTTCTTTGTGTTGTGTTTCTGCAAACCCCTACCTTCACTACCTGAACCCCCTCCTTTATTGTCTGTCAACATTTATTTGAAAACCATTCTAATATTTTTTATTTTACTTTGTGTTGTGTTTCTGCAAACTCCTACCTTCCCTACCTGAACCCCCCCTTTATTGTCTGTCAACATTTGAAAACCTTTCTTATATTTTTATTTGACAAGTTGCTCCATGATCATGATTTGTTATTGTTTGATTGATTATGTGAACCAGATTTAATTTTACATTGCCCTGAATTGAAAAAGGCACAACTTGGTGCCGAAACACGTATAATGCAAAGGGCTATTTGTATATTACAATTAAACCAAACCAAGGTTTTTTGAAACAGAACCAAGTGTGTGGCACATGTTTTCGTAGTGAGGAAATCTTTTATCTGCCTAATATAAGATGTGTTTGGTATCTGAAATACTTCATATTCAAGGAATGGCCAACATTTAAATTCTCCCATGAGAGCAACAATGCACTAGTCTTCTATGTATTTCATGCTAAACAAAATGAGCAGCATTTTCTAGCAAGCCTTTTCAAGAAACAAGGGAGAATTTTTGTAGAAGCACCACCTGAGACAGGAATAAATGGGGTCTATTTGACCTACGGTAGTACCAAGCAACCTTTGAGCCAATCACAGCTTCTCTTTTCACCAGTGTTTGATCCCAAGCTTCAATTCCTGTATATAATAACACTGGAGTCAACTTGAAAGAGTCTGACATTGCGATGTACCAATATATCAAAATATATTAGTACCCGGCGAGGGACACTCAGATTGTAACAATCAATCTGATTGGCCCTGGCCGGGGCTTTACCCAACCGGGAATCCCTCTCTCGATGTTCTTTTCCTTTGTCCCCGGCGGGGGGGGGGGGGTGTGGCAGCCCCTCAGCCAATGAGGAGGCTTGGGATGGGGTAATCCCGCTCCAAGCCACCACACGGCTGGAGGCTGCCATCTTCCCCCGCCGCGGATTCAGGTAAGTTTTCCCTCCCCCGACCCCAATCCAAGCAATCCCCTCCCTGCCTTCCCAACCCCACTTACCTGGTCCATTTCCCCAGCGCGTCCCCTCCCGATACTCGCCAAGCCGCCATGGAAAGGGAGAAGGGACTACACATAGTCCCTTCTCCCTTTCCATGCAGGCCATTTTCTCTGTTTACATTTTTCCATTCAGTATGAATGGCCGCCATGGAAAGGGAAACTGACTCCGTTTTCCCTTCCCCAGCGGCCATTTTTTTGTTGGAATTTTTTTTTCTGTTCCGAAATGCTTAAACGTTTCGGAACAGAAAAAACAATGCTCTTAGTAACCCGGTCTTGCAGTCCTGTAACTATGGGCCTTGGGGCATTACCTGACTCAGTAATGCCCCTACGGGTCAGGGCTTATTACTTAATTAATTTACATCAATTTGTATTCCCCTACCAGACATGATTCCTGTTTCATTTAAGCAATAGGCCCTGAGAAGGGGGGGCATTACCACTTCAGGTAATGCCCCTGGGCCAATAGTTACACAAAGGTCGTGGGGCATTACCTAAAGTTGTAATGCACCCCCTGTGAGGGGCTTATTTCTATTAGTACCCCGACCCGTAAGACCATTTTTGTTTCCGTTTCCGAAACGCTACGGTGTTTCGGAACAGAATTATTATTATTTTTTTTTATTCCCACCGGGAATGGAAAACAAAGTCTGTTTTCCCTTTCGATGGCGGTCATTGAACAAAGTAAACAAAAAATATGGCAGCCATGGAAACGGGAGAAGGGCTACATGTAGTTCCTTCTTCCTTTCCATGACGGCCTGTCGCAGATCGAGAGAAGACGCGCTGGGGACAAAATTGTTCCCAGCGCTTCCTCTCCCGAAATGGACTTTAAAGAAGGCAGGTGAGGGTGGGGCAGGGAGGGAATTCTGTGGATGGGGAAAGGAAAAAGGGGAGCTACACTTAACTTGTTCCCCAGCAGGGGAAGATGGAGGCCCCCAGCCATGAGCTAATTCCCCTGTTCCAAGCCTTCTCATTGGCTGAGAAGCTGCCACCCCCCAACTAGGTACTAATAGACCATACAATGGCTTCAACACATTTGTGTACAAGTGTTTGAGAAGATCAAAACAAAGTGCTTATACCCCATTCACAAATTGATGAGATTAACTAAGCATTAAACCCATGGTGGGTGTATCTATTGCTTGCTAATGGCATGGGCCTAGGTTATCAGCACATTACATTTGTGGAGGTCAGAGAATATTTGTGGAGCAACTGTCAGAAGCCATTCTTTCTTACGAGCCAAACGGAGAAACACACAAAAGCAAGCGTCACTCGGAGAACGCTTGCAACCACTTTATTGCAACTAACCATATAGAGCTACAGGGATGTATAACAAACCTGAAAGAGCAGAATACTACTAACCTCTAAAGAAAATAATACAGTAAATATATACTTGATCAAGCGCTCAGTGTAGCGCGAAACACGTTGTTTTGCAGGTCGTGCACCATGGCATCCTGCCTCTGTCTGTCTTTGTGTTGCTGCTTGTAGTACCTAATATCTTTTTTGTACAACTCTTTTTTTGAAACATTAAAAATATCTGTATTCATAACACAGTGTTTTCCAGCTTTTCAGTTTTTGTCCGTGATCTTGGAGCTTGCTACTAGAGCTTGGCCCGCGGGAGTGCGGTTCGCCTTTTCCTCCTTTCCTCGGATAGATATATATATATATATATATATATATATATATATATATATATATATATATATATATATATATATATATATATAGGGAAACCATAGAATGACTGTAATGAATTGACATGAAGTCACAGGCCTCCGAATAATGAAAAAAGATGCAGCATGAAACACAGGGCTGGTGCTCGCAGCCAAGGACAAGGGCGGGTGGAACATTCTGGGCTCCCGGGGAAGGAAGCCACCTGCAAAATAACAGAATAAATCCTCACTAAATGCAGACAGAAAAGCTCAATATTGTGTCCCTCACCCATGTGATTCGGCAGAGCCAAACAATGGCTGTGCATCTTACCTTAGTTTTCCTCACTTTTACACATGTGAAAACAACGGGTTGAGCGCGGCCATCTTGTGGTAATCTTAAACGTTGAAGCATCGCCCCAACTGCAAGTGCGTCCGCAGCAAGAATACAGATCGCCCGCCCCTGCCTGAAGCTGACATCACTATTCCAAATGATATGCTCCATCTATTTTCATGACGTTAGTGGCCAGTGTAGTCACACACGCCATGACGTCAGTTAACACAGAACCAGGAAGATTAAGGCCTCTTTCTTTAACATTAGTCTCACCACCTCTACTTTTCCTTCTGCCTTCAAACATGCAACCATTCCTATCCTAAAGAAACCTACAGCTAATCCCCTTCTTGTTTCTAACTACCGTCTCATGTCCCTCTTACCTTTTCTATCCAAGCTCGAGCGTCTTGTTTATTCACAAATCTCATCATTCATGTCTGGTCTATTTCTCCTTCCTCCGACTCAGTCTGGCTTTCGCACCCGACCATTCCACTGAAACAGCCCTTACTTGAGTGCTTAACTCTCTTCTCACTGCTTGCTATTCCAAACACTCATCTGTCCTTATTTTACTTGATCTGTCTGCTGCTTTTGACAGTGTAGATCATTCTTTGCTCCTGAATTCTCTCTCCCCCCTTGGTCTTCACGGGTCTGTCCTATCGTGCTTTTCATCTTACCTATCCAACTGTACTTTTGCTGTCTCCTGGGGCAGCAACACCTCTCCTCCTGTTTCTCTGTCTATGGCGTTCCCCAAGGGTCAGTTCTTGGTCCTTTTCTATTTTCCTAATATACCTCCTTATTTTCCTGCTTTATTTCATCATTTGGAATATCACACCACCTGTATGCTGATGCTACTCAGCTCTTTCAATCCTTCTCATCTTTCTCCCCTGACATTCATCAGACTCTCTCATCCTTCCTCTCTGCCATCAAATCCTGGATGACCTCTCACTTCCTTACTCTTAATGCTGGAAAGACTGCAGTCCTATTCTTTCCCGCAAACACGCTCATGTCTCAATCTCCTCCCTCTTCCATTTCTTTTCCCCCCTCCAGTCTTTCTATTTCTCCCACTGCCCGCAATCTTGGTCTTTACTTCGATTCTAATCTCTTCTTTCCCCATCATATTTCACTTAGATCCCGCACCTGTCGATTTCATCTCTACAACATTCAAAAAGTCGGCCCTTTTCTCACTTTTCACGCTACAAAACTCCTTGTCTCTTCGCTAGTCTTCTCCCAACTATACTATTGTTGTATCCTGTTCTTTGGTCTTCCATGCTCATGCCTTGCTCCTCTTAAATCTATCATTCTTTGATTTACTCACTCTGGCTTCTCTCTTACCAGGACCCAATTTCTCATTTACTTGCCTCTCTCTGCTGGTTGTCCTTCTATTCTCAGTTTAAATACAACTTTCTCTGTCTAGTTTTCAAATGTTTTTACAGACTTGCTCCTGACTACCTTGCATCTCTCCTTTCATTTTACTCTCCATCTCGCACCCTCCGCTCTGCTAGTCTTTTTAGATTTAAGGTTCCCCGTCCCCTCTGTGCTCAATCCCATTTTTGCTCTTTCCAGCTCCTTGCCCCTCTTCGCTGGAACATGCTCCACCTGTCTCTTTGCTCCATTACTTCCTAGCCTTCTGTTCCTCTCTAAAAACCCACCTGCTACAGTCCTCATACTGAACGAAAATGTCTATGAACACTATTGATTGTTACTGTTTAAGAACACTGATTGATTGTTACCGTTTGTGAATGCTGATTGAGTATTACTGTTTATGAACACTGATTTACATTTCTGATTCTTTGAACAAAGGCGCTATATAAAACACAATAAATACAAATACAAAGATAAACACAAACATCCTCTCACAGCGCGTCCCAAATTGGATTGGAAAAAAAAATATTTTTAAAGAAAACATCATTAGTCTGCAATGTAGCAAGTGTTTTTATTTATCAAAGAATGCTCCCAAAACCACATTAATTCCACAACATGAACTATTTGTTTTTGCAATAAAAGTTATAGATAGCGATCATTGCATTTGTTTGCAACGTCCTGATGATCCGCTGATTGCGATCAACACCCAATTATTGTGTGTCCTTATGTTACACAAGGAAAACTTTCTAATGACGCACATGGTGTTCCTCTCCTGAGAAGATGTGGATTTGATGCACTTTCATTTGCAACACTTTCGTATCTGCATCTTGCTACACCGTAAATGATGACAGCTTGCTCATTGTCGCTGGTACCGCCAAGGGGCAGATCGGTCCCTGTCTTTCGTCCCATATGATGGTAATGCAAAAAGCTCAGTTTAGGCGTATCTGCCATTGTTGATTGAAGAATCCATCCGACAGTAGCTGGAAACTATGGCATTCGCAGAAAGGTACAATATATCTGTGTAGATAACAGAATACAAATATATTTTAGCAGCTGTTCTTTATTCAAATGTATCCATTTAGCCTGTAATTCTGCTCCAGATGAAACCTAATCATGAACACAAACCACACATAAAGAACACACACATGACAACATGTGGGAGTATTTGAGACCACGATGTGCATGAAAGTTTAGTGCTGTGAAGTAGGTATGGCTCCCAATGGGATGGAAAACCTGGTGGATACTCGGAACCACAGCAGATGGAATTATAACAGAATATTATTGATCGAAAAATGAACCAAGTTCTCTCGGAACAAGTTCAGCCCCTGGCACTTCAACCCCACACCTACTTTATGGCACACAATAATGCAATGTTGATAGCACACCCGGATATTCCACGGGACAAAGTGGTTTAGCTATCTCTGGTCTGCATACAGGTTGTGGTTTGTTGATGAATAATCGTCACAACATGCTCCAGGTAACAACCAGTAAGTTAGCAATTCCACCCAAATAAAACAAAACTCTATACACTCCTCTTTAAACTATACATAAATAACAAATTATTACTATACTTCTAAACAAACCGGGAGTTACGCACTTGGTTTTTTAAATATGGCATGGTATAAATAGAATTCAACATAACAATGTATTGTGTCCATTATTTTCGTCAAATGGCACATTTGCATGTCACTGAATTATTCAATATGCATACACCACAAATGGCATTTTTAATTGCAAAAATATTATGTATAGTTGAACTTGCGTAATGTTCGGTAGTTCCATTCTCTCGGTGTAATGCAGAGTGTCTACTCCGAACAACAGATTGCAGAAATTGAAACTAAATGTTCCAATGTCCACTTTCAATACAGTAAATGTTATCATTTTTGTGGGTATTCGACACCTTGTGTCCTTCTAGCCAAGAGGCTGCTGACTTTCACTCAAGGCCAAATAACAATAGAAGCTTGTTTTCAGTGATTGAAGCTGGAGATGGTTAGGTTTCGATTTTGTGAAAGAATGCCACAATAATAAAACAGACTGGTCAACAGGCGTCAGTGTGACTTGATTAATTTCTTCCATAAGCATCAGTCCACGACCTGACCTTCACTCCATGGAGAGAGGAGCCCAGCTGACCCACGTGGAATTCGAAATAGGCCTGAAAAATAACCAGAATTGTAGGCTGTCATCTACCAATGCAGCAGGATCATGAATACTGTCTTACCAAGCACTAGCGCGGGTTATGACCGTATATGTGATGTCATTACTGATGTTGTGACCTCTCAAAAGGCAAAAACATTCATTCTGGAGTATCAACGTTCTCAAACAGCAATAACCTTTGCTGATATTTGTTTAATTAGGTACAATTAAAACTTGTTAAACCCTACAAGCTATCTCTTGGTTTCTTTCATGAGAAGGTTGTATTCATTTGGTTGTGAGCGTAACAGGGGACAGCCTTTGTTTGTTTTGTTTGTTTTATTCAAATTTATATAGCGCACATCAGCACAAGGACATTGTGGCACTTGTTACAGTACAAAGCTTAGTTACATAGTAATGCAAAGTATATAGACAAGGTTACAATATAGTTATATTACAGTTCTGTTTATATTACAATATACATGAAAGAAGCAGCGGAGGGGGTCGCATTGCTAGTTGAGGAAGGTGGTCTTGAGGTTGTTGTGGAAGACAGAGATGGACGTTTCAGCTCTAAGGGTGGCAGGGAGTGAGTTCCAAGTTTCGGTGCAATATAGGAGGAGCCTAGACCTCCAGCTGTGGCTCTCTTGATGCGTGGTAAGTGTAGTTGGTTGGTGTGCTGAGCCCTGGTGGGGCGTGTGGAAGTGGTCCTTGATATTGCTTCAGATAGGTATGTGGGAGCATTGTTGTTGATGCATCTGTGTGTGATGGTGAGGATTTTCAGAGTAATTCGGTCTTTGACCTCAAGCCACTGTGCTGCACGTCTGGCATGTGATATATGGTCTCTTCTAGGGATGCTCATAGTGGGTCTGAGGGCATTGCTTTGTGTGGTTTGCAGTCTGTGAATGTTCTTGGCAGAGGTGCCAGCTAAGAGGTAATTGCAATAATCGTGTTTAGCACTTATAGTTGCTATAGCTATGGCTAATCGGTTAGAGGCGGATAGGTAGGGTTTAATGGCATTGATGAGTTTGGTGCTGTACGCTGATACAGAGGCTATGACGCTTACTTGTTTGTTCATCAATAGATTAGCGTCAATGTGAACACCTAGTGTCCTGACGGAGGATGAAACAGAGATGGTTGAGTTGTCTATGTTGAAGTTGGCATATTGGGGGCTGAGCTTCGTTATTGTGTTTTTCTGCCGAATGATGAGAATTTCAGTCTTATCCCCGTTACGACAGAAGCCATTGAAAGCCATCCATGCTTGGATAGTAGATTCCACGCCGCCTACTATAATTCATGCATGTCCATTCAGACTATGTGAGGCAGCCATGTCTATGTTCACAGGAGACAGGTAACATTGCGTCCCCATACCAAGTAAGTTGCATTCATGCTCCGACTAGGCCTTGTCCCAATTGGCCGTGCAAGTGCATAGGGTAAGTCATTCCCTAACTTTCTAGTGCAGCCCCAAGATGTGGGTAGTGTGGTGCTCAACATTGCAGTAGTGTGTGAAAGCACACAATCGCGCTGGTGAAGCAAAAAAACTGTTTTTCCTGGGAAGTCCATAGCAAGTCAGGAAGGGGCCTGAGGCGATGAAGAATTGGTTCCCACTATTCGAGTAGGATGTGCCCTTGGCAGCAGATCAGTTTTCAAAAGGTGAGAATAGCTGGGGAGTGCAGGGTAACCCAGCCAACATCAAATTCCTTATTGAGATATCCCTGCGTCAAAGGTATCGGATTTGCCGGTCCGAAACTGTCAAGTGATGCAAGGTCTTGATCCATGTAGCCAAATGGAGCCATGGGATAGATTTTATTATGTCTGCAAGGACATGCTTTTTACCCCTTTCAGTTACCCTTTCATCACACTTATTGTCGCTGTGACACACCACCACCTCGTACACATATATAAAACAGATACCTTATTGTAACAACTTATTGCATCTGCTACAGGGAGGCTGTTAGGACAGTTATTTTATCATCTTACTCAAGCTCTTCACTCCTCCACCCACAACTCCATCAGGGTCAGTCCCTTCTCCAAGCAACAAATTGGTGGTTGATCTTTCTTCGGCTGCGGCATCCCTCTGGAACAGCTTCCCTGCCTGTATCATATCATTTCAGTAATAGCATGGATAGTAGACCCCATCAGTTGTACTTGACGCTCAGCAAGAAATCACATAGTGCAATGAACTGGTCAATAAAATGTTCTTATCTTGTGATACTCATATAATAGGCACGGTATAAACCTATGACTTGTAATCTGGATAACATTCATTCTAGGGCAGTTGGACCTTGGGGTGTAATATTCAATTACAGTTGCTTTTTGGTTCACAGAGTAGGGGAAGCAGTGACTTCAACTTAGTTTTGGATAACAGTTACACTCACGGTAAGTAAAACCGTCACTACAAGCTACTGAAAGGCAGGTGTAACCTAAGACTTTTTTTGTGTCTGTCTAAAACAGACCATGCAAAGCAAAACCCAGTGTTACACTCTATGAATGACCCAAAGTTTTGTCAGCAAAACCTAAGGCAGGCTTTATTTGTACAGGCTAACAACATGTCAGGAGAAGCAAAATCCAGTTATACAATTATTCTTACAGGAATAATAAACTCAAACCAACAACATTACTTTTGTGGAAGAGGCACAACCAATTCACAGGCGAGCAAAATAACCTTATACATACTTTCGAGAATAGCATAACATTTCAAAGGTAACTAAACTTGTATATACCTAGCAGAAAGGTGGGAGCATGATTTCTTGTGATCTGAGGACAGTTTGAATCCTCTAGTGAAGTCTTTTTACTCCCACCTGCGATTAATGGTAACTTTGTCCGTGTAACATAAATGTTACATTTATTTTAAATGAGAAAGGGGATACTATCACAAAAAGGGATCAAAGGATACTTTCTACCCTCTGCGAACTATAGTTCTGTCAAGGTTAGCCATCAAAAGTTGAAAGTCGTGCCCCTAGGGCAGCCTAGCAACAACAGGAACTTATTGTCATAAAGTTTCCAAAGTGGATCCATTTGAAAAGACAATATGGACGCAATCGTGAGTTATCTAGAGCTATGGAGACATCAAAAAATTACACCCATCAAAAGACTAAAATACTCTGAGTGTGTAAAAAGGTGCCCACTCACAGAGGTGTAAGAAAAAATAATACACCAGTAAAGCAAAACTTTCTATAAGTTATGAGGTTGACCCACGTCAGGCAATTTTTCATTGCTATGAAAATGTTACACACCATAGGCCATCAACGCCAATGCCATGCACTGCATGTGTGGATGTGTTTTGGGTCTAGCAGAGGGTTTGACAGACACCAAGCCTCAGTGTACCTTTGACTGACGGAAAATATCCATTTGCATATCAGTATTTCTGCCATCCATATGGGCAGTGCAGCACCAATGTGCTAGGGCAATTCTATTCTGAAATAATATAGTACCAATAGCAACCACAGACATGTGTCTTATCGATGAAGTACCAGTAATATAAATGAAGGGAAGATAAAAGCTATACATTAATTAATCATACACCTGATTAAATCTACATAATTAAATACTTTTTAATACTTTTTATAGTATTCAAATTGAGAGTGTAATAGGATTCGATTGTTTATCTACAATGTCCAAACATTGTGGAACATATCGAAAATGTTAATTGTGAGCAGATAATGAAGATAGCTACAAATCATTTAAATCTGGTGGTCAATCTTTCAACAAGTTCCGCTTTAGGTGGACAGGACTCGTGTGCAATGTTTGTGGCATTGTATGTGTCCTAGGAACAAAATCAGGATCAATTCCATGAGTATGTATGGCCAACAGATTCAATGTCAAATGTTTCACAAATTTTAATTCCATTTCCTGGTATATTGCCTTGTTTTGTAAAGGTTATGAGGTAATGTACCATCCCAAAGATTCTTGCCGTTTTCACTTGTTCCCTCCTAATGTTCTCATTGTGTGCAAGTACAGCTGGTCTTGTTCGGGCCTCCATACCGTCTATGCAACCTTTTGGGCTTGTACTTTAGCCACATATTATGGAACACCTCCAAATCTCTGATATGACACAATTCTGGGAGTCAGGTCTCATAAAAGAGTTTTATCGTACACAATCTTCTCAAGTGGATTGTGTGGAGGGGAACATGCCACCAACCACTTCTTGCATTCCTGCTCCTTCGATAAAGGTCCATGTGCACATTCGTGGAAATGTTGGTTTTCTGTCCATGAGTGTACGTTGGAACAATGGTGCATCAATGAACATCATTTTTCAAATAGAATTTCTACAGATCCATCACAAGTTTTGGAGCTCCACCAAAGATAGTTGCTGATAGATTGACACCACTTTAAAAGATTTTCCAAACCCTTTTTTTTACCAGCAGCTGTAATTCTTTTATTGACTAATTTGGCAACGTGCCATACATCAAATTGGTGCCGAATGTGTGGGAACTGCTCTCGCATGGCCTTGGCTATTGAAACGTGCCTGTCAGTGGCTATCAGGTCTATTTGCATTCCCTTGGATTCAAGATGTTGGACGGATTTGACGAAACCATGTTTTTCCATGGCCACATAAGACGTACATTCGGACACCTGCATGATCGCCAAACTCACAATGTTTTCACTTTCCATGACTGTAAAGTGGTATTTGCATTACTTTGCAGAAAATCCACGACTGCCACACTGTCCATCAGCAGCTAGCCTGAAATGTTTGGCAGAGAATGTACCTTCCATTCACATCTGTTCAATTTCCAAGGCTTGAGTAATAGCAGGGAATATTTGTAGTACTGGGTTTTAGCAACAAACTAAACTCCCACAAATTTACAGAAACTGCAAATCTTACCAAAAGTCATCCCGCTGAAAAGTAAAGCTGCTGAACAAAGTAGATTTCCAGCAGGCACTTTGCCCAGCATCGGTTGAGCGGACCAGGAAAATGTATTATGGAGGTGGATACAGCTGGCTTGGATTTTCTGGTTAGTGCCCCATAATACACGAGACACATTTTCCAATGGCTCCCTGCATATGTCCCCCCTCAATGTATGGACACATTTCAGCATCTGTACAGCTCTGCTAGGCATATGTCAAATTCAATGTATTTTTGCGCCTTTAATAGCCAATCCTCAGGCATGATTGTGTTTTGTGACTCAACTGTGGTGGACAAATCACCCACACTAGGCAAACTGAAGTCGAGATCTTTTGCAAGTTCATCGGTCAATTGCGTTGAAGCTTCAGTCTGTTAGTTCAGGTTGTGATTGTGATATTTGCACATGAATTGGAGAAACACATAACATTGAATGTTGCTTGGATGGACAATTCTTAGAGGGTGTAGATTGTGTCAAGGCGTCTGCGAGAAATTGCAATGCATCTTCATTGTATTCAGTTTAATCTTGTCGAGCTGTCACACGGTAGCAATGGTCCATGGACACTTTGTACGGTTCACCGGTGAGATTTATTCAGTTCGGGCCACTAGACATAAGCAATACAAGTCTGCTTATTGACTAGACTATGCTGCACCCCAAATAGTAGTTGCTCTATTGTGAAATCTGTTTGGCAAGCAACATCTTTGGTTTCATTTGTTGTCTGAGTCTTTATACTTCTCTTACTTCTTTGCCTCTACGAGATGTGTAGAAAAAATATGCTCAATATATAGCACACATACAGCAGATACCATTTAAAAATAAAAACATAATATGAATAAAACATCTGCCCAAAAACTTCTCAGAAACAAACTTGTTCATCCTTTTCCCTTGTTTTCTCGATTTGCTTCAAAACCGTGGGCTTCTCTGCACCATCAAGCTGAAAAAAACTGTGTTTTTATATAGTTTAAATCAAGCAAATGTCATTTCCATGCAAACAAACATATTTACATATCTACCAACAGAACCAACTTGAGTGACTTAAAACATTACAACATAAAAATGTATTCGAAATGCAATGTGATGTCCAATTCTATTCAATATTAGTTTATGTATACCTCTGGTTTATGTGCCTCCTCTTCTAATTCAACACCTTGGGTACATTAATTGAATAGAATATTCATTAAAAGAGTAAATGTCAATCATAATGGAAATTAAAATCTTTCATCGCACAGAGCACACTCACAGAGTAGTATGAAATGATTAAGAACCGTATACTATACTGAATACTAGTGTCGCAAAACTAATACAACATTGGTATGAACATACCCTCAAAACAGTGTACATGATTTAGTGATAATATACATTTCAGATTTCACCTGATAACCTTCTGAGATGACACATGTACTTGATCTGAGATCACCGTGTAAAACATGCTGATTGTAATGTTGCCCTCAAAAGATTTTGAATCTATTCTACATTAGGGAGGAACTGCAACATTAGAACCAACATCAGAAAAGTTCGAAACAGAGCAAGGTTACCTGCATTTCAGTCTCAGATAATATCCTTTGTAGGATTAACTTTCATTCTTGCAAGGGAATGTAAGTATGCATACCTCATACTCTTGACCTGTTACAATGGAGGAAGTCATTGTAGTCGAAGTTCCAGCGTCCCCCGATAATAAAGTACTTGTTTCAGTATGGATGAAAACAGTGAAATGGAACTGAGACAATGAGATGCAGATGATGGTAAATATAGAGAGGCACCCAAACATGCCACTTAGTGTAAACAACCAATCCTATACATACATATTTTCATTTCTTTTGAAATTCCAAACATAACACATTCTCGTAAAGGACAAGTACAATGAAATTACTTGATAGGCGAGTGAGCTTGATGTTGACTCTGGAAAAGTAATTGATGCAGAATCTTGCTCCATCATTTTCAGTTTATTGTCATAAAGTAGTACATGGGAAAAATTAAAGTAGTGTTAGATATATGGGCAGATCCAAGGCTCGTAAATATCCCTTTGTGCATGTTAGAAGGGCTCACAATTGGGATACTGGACATGTCGGTGGTTTCGTCACTTGTGAGTCTGTGCTTCCATCAGTGTGCTCTACGAAAAGAAGAGATGTGTCAAGCAACAGATTACGAAAATATTATGCAACTTTTATAGGGCACTATGACATTGTTTACTAATGGTCACAATTCCCCGATTTATTAGAGGCTCCAGAAATCGGGGACATACGTAGTATAGCAAAGTGAAACAATTTAAAATTCAATAGAATCTGGTAACTATGAACATTTTAGTAATATCAGTTTTACGTAAATATACACTGACCGCTCTAATTCCTCATAAAGTTACCTTTTCAATACACTACTTTTTAATTAAATCAAGAAATCATAGAGAATACTTATTTATGCAGACCACCGTACTACATACCAGCAGACATAACTAATTCATCATCCAGGACTCACCTGAGGCACTGTGTGCAAAAATCGAGTTGGAATTGCATTTGGAAGTAATATCTGAAGAATAATTATTTCATCGGTAAAGTGAAGGCTGCACATGTGGAATCGATTGGACCTCCCATCGCCCAAGACATCCTGTGCTCTACTTTCAATCTCATCCACTGGAAAACCACAATTTATAATCCATCTTCGTATTAAATCAATATCCTTCGGGAATGTATGAAGGACTGTGCCCAGTCTTTTGGCTCACAGAACGGCATCCAAAAATGATACATGAGGGCATTCTTGCAAAGTCTGTAAGATCTGTATAAAAAATGTAAATAATTAAAAAATAATACTGTATGCATGTGATTGATGGAATTATAACACAACTATGTCTGCAATATTCGTTTTACTCAAAGAACGAAAACCTGTAGTCGAATGAACATGGCGATAACTTTCTTACAGAATTGATTGCTATACCTCAAATCGTAACGCGTTACTCGTCCGTTGGATGAACTTTCAAGCATCAAAAGGAAACATGCTTGCAAACAGGGACCACAAAAGATTCCATTCTATGTGAATGCACAGTGATGCAATGTGCCATTTACAAAGATCAAAATACTTGAAACATTAAACAATGGTGAAGTATTTGAGATAAATTAACATTACAATACTGGGTGCATTAGGTGGCAATAGAAACTTTAAGTTCAGCGATCGATGAATATAGAGAAGCAAATAGGTGACCTACACTAACCTAGACTAACAAACGAGCCGATTCAGCAAGCAGGGGAGCAAGTAGCCGTGGAACAGGTATCCGGGGAACAGGTAGCACGTTGACGAGATACCTTGTAGATCTCAGAGATGTTCTCCTGTTAAATGTTAAAGGATTAGAAAAGTGGGTGTGTATGTGAATATGTGATGTGAATCCCTTTGAAGTGTACATGGTGTTTGGCACCGTGGCTGTTCCAACCACCCAGTCCCGGAGTAGGGTATAATGGAGGGGGGATGGATTGTTGCAGACGAGGTGAGCGTAAAAGGGCACCAACCATTCTTTCATGTTCCTCATAAACGAGTGAGTGTGCTCTTGATCCACTGAAAAATTGAAACAACTATTTGTATATGCTCATTTGTATTTTATTTAGTTTTGTGATGTTGATGGCACAAAAACTACAAATTATATACTTGAGGTTGCAGAAAACCCCCTATACTGTCTGCTGTCACTGGGGAATTTGGCGCAAATGGCTCCAACGACACAGGCGGGTATTACTCGTCGAATGTGGAATGCAAGCCTCCAGAAAAGCCACCATGTAAACGAGCAGTAGGCCACCAGCCTGCACCACCTGTGGAAGAGAAACAAACATATTGTAATTGAAAGAACCTGATAAGTGTAACACCCTTACTTGAAAATGCATCCTGCATTCTATGGCATAGTTGCCCTTACAAAAGTAACTTCATGGATAAATGAATTTGGGCTTTGATGTCTCGACACATTACAAAAGTGAACACCCATTAAATCCAGTTACAGTTTGGGCCACAGGGAAATAGTGTTTCTTAGTTAAAAGTTAAAGACATGTAAACAATGAACACACTGATTTCCAAAAAGCGAGAGAGATGTATTCAATTTGCAGACTACATTCATTTGTCAGTGATCGATCAAAGTTACGACAATGTAGGAGACAAACCTGATATGTTAGTCGTCTCAGTGGTCAGAATGACATCACATCTAGAGTACACTTACTCATTACTTGGATTGCAAGGGAAAACTGTTGCGTGAAGGTCGTGGATAAGCACCATCATAATACTCAACACGGACCTTGTGAGGCAGGCTGCCCTGAAGTCATCCACTTGGTAACGCATAGCAGTGGTGTGTCTTCTGATATGTAGGCCAAGCATCCACAGTTTTCTTGGCAGCAGCAGTTCTCAATTTCGGTTGGCATGACCTTGCATCGATTGCAGGTACACCAGGTGGAAACGTCTTCCATGCGACTAGGCTCAGGCTCATGATCCAGTGATTCATCTTCCCAACTATCGTTCGATTCCCCATTGTTTCTGCATCTTTCTTGAATGATTACTTCCTCCTCAGAATACTCAGGCTTGTACTGGTAGGGCTGTATTGTTGCCTTTATATGACAAATATTTTAATAAAACGCAAGTAACAATTGAAATCAATAGTTATGATGGTGTATGTATCTGTTTGCAGAGGCTTCATACTATGAAGATAGCTGAACAGAGAGGAAATGAGTCACAGGCGATCCCAAAATAATACTGTGCAACGATTGAATAAGCAACTCTGATGTTGTCTGATGAGAAGGGATCTGTTTATACTTATTGAGGAAAGAGGCGTTCAGCCATTTTCATGGAGACACGTCAATAGCTTTCGCACAGAGAACGTTGACACAAGACGTGCATTGGTGTTGTGAAAAGGGCCATATGCGTCTAGTGATGTCAGCTTCAAGGACGGGCGATCTGTAATTTAGGGCGATGCCTCAACGGATAAGATTAGCACAAGATGGCAGCGCCCAAACCATTGTTTTCGCATATGTGAAAAATTATGAAAACTATAAAGTAAGATGCATAGAAAAACATTTTACGATCAATTACAGTATGCTTAAAAATACATGCCCGAACAATTGGGACAGTTTAAGCGCACTTCCCCCTTAAGTTCCGGAAACTCCTCAAGACATTCCTCTTGTACTCTTCCTTCTCTCTTCCTCTACCTTGCTAACCTCTCTCTCTGCTCTACCCCTCTCTCCCTCCTTGTCCGCACAGCCTGCTGACTGGCCGCCTGGTGTACCTCAGATCTCACAGGTCTCTGGCACCCTCGCCAGTCCTCTGACACTTGCCTTTGGGCCTTGCACTTGCCTCATTGTGACTGCACTTGGTCAATGACCCATGAGAGTGGCATCTCTCAGCATTCACCCCAGCTTCTGATTGATTGGGTGCACTTGCTACCCCCACCCCCTCCCCTTCACTCCCCCCCCTCTCCTGCACCAGTCTGAGCTCTTGTACAGTTTGAATGTACCATGCCTTGAAGATAGCCTTTTCGTTTTTCCCTTGTATAACCTCCTTTCATGGTTGCACCTCGAAACACTTGCGTATAGGTGCCTTACAAATGAACAATAAATACAAAATTGCAACCTGCAGGCACTCTCCCAGGGTAGGTGGCTATACCAGTGGCAACAATGGGGACACCCAGCCTTTCTCATTACCTTGAAAAGGTACACTGAGCGCTGTGAACAGACAGGGTACCAGGCCTGGGGACAACCACTCTAGCCAATCAGGACGCACAACTCTTGGGGTGGTGTGTAATGGGGCAAGGGCCATTGGTAGACCTGCGACCCTGCAACAATGTAATAGATCATTTTTGGGGAAGTCTCAGGCAAACCCATCTGACAAAGAAGGACCAGTTATACAACTCATAAAGGGGATACCTATATGTGGTGGTACCCGAGCTACACAATAGAGCAGGCTTTTACGTTTTTAAGGAAGGGTTGAAGATTGTGACATCATTATGGGATAAAAGCTTGGGACACGGGCTCAGGAGCTGTGATTGCTGGAGATTTTTGTGTTTCCTTTATGATCTCTGTCTGTTTGGAAAATAAAACACAGTTCTGCTTTGCCCATGGCTGAGTCCTCTTTCATTGCCAGGGGAGTGTTTGATGGGCCTTGGGTACTCTGCTAAGCACTGACATGGGACACCCAGCAGACCAGAAGGGAAGAGTGGCAAATTTGGGGAGAGCCAGTGGCTGAGCGGCATCTGTGGATTACAGAGTGTAAGTATTGACATACAGCAAATATGGGAAGTGGTGAACAGCTGTTGGGTGTGGGTGGTATTCAGTATTGTTGAGTACTGTTGAAGTGTTGTCGAGTATTGGGTGATAATAAGCAGGATGTTAATTGTCTGTGGTTAGGGAACATTCGATCTTGAGGTGATCAGTTGCGGCAGTTGGCCTAGACAATCGATTAGAGGGTACGGATGACAGAAGTTATGTTATGTAAATATTGCATTTCCTGTGGGTTTGCCAATGTAGCTCGGGTCATGGATGATGGTACCTCCCATATATATGACTTAGTATATGAAGCTAGCTTGAATAATGGAAGGTGTTCTTCTGGTTAAGTCTTGCAGAGGCATTTTACCTACAAGGCGATGCTAAAGGTACAGATTGAGTATGTGAAATATTGGGATCCCCTGTCAGGCAGGAAGACAACTGTGGATATATGTTGTCTGAATTTGTTGAGGTCTCGCTGTCATTGGGAAATGTTTTGGGCAATGGTGTGAGTAGGAGAGTATTGGAGATGTTTGTGTCCTTCATTTACACATTATAGAGTTCATGTCACCTGGGAGGTTTGTATATAGGACTAAGAATACACGAGGAGGTGCAGAACCTTTTTTTACGATCAAAGTGCTGAAGAAGTTGTGGCGTTTAAGGCAGTGTGCAGAAGGCGCATGCGTGAGATTGGTGGGTGTGCCTAAGAAGGCAGAGAATTGCAGAAGGGCGGTGTGCGGAGCACTTCCAGAACAGTGATTGAGAGCCGGCAGGGCTAGTGACTTTGTGGATGGAACTGTTTTTTGGAAATTATAATTGTTATTTGGAAATTTGAGATTGAGATAAAGTAAAGTACATGTGTTTGACAAACGCGGAAGTGTCAAAAGCCCAGATTGGAGTCATTTAAGTATTAAAGTAATGTATTGTGGCAGCAACGTGGGGGGATACACCCCTACAGCACAAGTGCTGGTCCCTTCCGTGATATAAGGACAAGATTTGTAAATATAGCACACAATGAACACGAAGTACAGAGGGTAAACTGCCTAAACCATGGCCAAAAGGTGGGAGCTTATCCAAATGTGTGCAGCAACCATTACACACTCATACACACGAGGCTTACAAGGGGAAGAAGTTGAACAAGCGAATGGCCATATTTGAATTGTGGAAAATGTTTCAGGACTATGGAGGGGACACTAGATGCTGAACCAACAGGAGGCTGCGCGTGAAAACCCCTCTGCCCCCACCCTCCTGAACCTGAAAGTGAAGGTGCAACAGCGGGCGTCCAGGGGTTATACCTAGCAAGGGAATTGAGGGCATTGGCAGGGTACATAAATACAATATTTGCACCTCCAGCATACAGCAAGAGAGAGGGGCAGAACCAGGGCAGATAGGTAGTAGAGGGAGTAGGAAGTGCAGGAGACAAAAAAAGAGCACAGTGAGATCTAGACACACATAAAAGAGAGTGACATAGGGAGGGAAGGGAGACAGGAAGGCCCATGGAATATAACATCGAACAAATGGGTTGGCAGACAAATACAGCTTAAACTAGACAGGAATGTGGCGGGAGGTCCCAATAAGGAAGCAATGGGTTGTAAGGACACCAGTGAAGCAAGGGAGTGGGCAGAGATAATGGAAGAAGTCGAAAGACAAGAAAAGGAAGAAAAGGAGGAATGCCAAAGAGTGCGAAGGGAAAAACAGAATGCATAAGTGCAGGAGCGCGAACAGAGAGACATGTGGAGAGAGAGGGAGATCTAGAATGTGGCACAGAAATGGACAGAAGCAGAGAGGGAAAAGCAAGTGGAGATAAACAAGGAGAAAAGGGAGTTAGAAGTGGAATGGCTCATTAAAGAGCGACAGCACAGGGAGGAGGACAAACGTGCAGTGAATGAAGTGTGAGTAAAGTTGGGTTTAGCATTTTTTTGCGATAACGAGGAGCTAGGAGAGCAAGACTGAAGCGGTAGAGATGGTAGGACAGCAATGGCGCCAGACCGAGACAAAACCGGGTCCTCTGTGCGGGAGAGAGTGCAGGAGCATGATTGACCTAGGAGAAGGGCAGCGGGAAGGCGCAGTATTAAGAAGGCTAAGCTTCCAAGATAACACTGACAGCGTGGTGGAGACACTGGGTCAGACAATGACTTAGTAGGGAGTGAGGACGAGGAGGTGGGGCGACCATATCAGAGGTCTATAGGGAATATCCCATACCGAGATACGATGTGGGAAACTGACAAGGACACGTGTGAACTACAGGGTAACAAGGATGAGAGGTTACATCACTCTAGGGCTAGATCGCACCGCACAAATAGTGGTACTCCATATACACAGAGGCTCATGGACCTTCCAACACGGATGAGGGTAGAGTTGGTAAGGGTGTTCACCGCCACCAAAGACACTGGAGAAAAGGGTGGGAAGAGTGGACTGATGCAATTCCTCCTATTGGAAAAGGGAAGGGGTGACCTCAATACATACCATGGCAACAGATTGACAAAGACAACTTGAGGTGTAAGTTACCCTTGTTGACTGCGGGTGCGGGGAAGTGGATATACGAATTAGAAAGGCTATCTACAGGTATGACACTAGCAGTGGGGATATGAAAAGTTTACTTTCAACAATTCTCAGAGAGGTTGACAACGCCATATGGAAAAAAAATGGCTACCCAGGGGTTGCTTCCCAGAACATGGTGCACATTGGTTCGCCATTTAAAAACTGTGGAGCAGCCTTGTGGATCACTCTACGGGTGCAGTTCTACTCTTTGCAGTGGTGACTTCTACTCTTTGCCAGTGAACCTCCACCTCAGGGAGATTATTCATTGTTGAGGGATCAAATCCAAGTGCGAGTGACCTGGCTAGTTGCCACTTTGCTCAAAGCTATTGGTTCTGGGGAGCTCTTCCACAGGATCGTAAAGCATACATTTTAGGGGCTGCGTTGTAAGATCCAGGGGGAACAGACATAGAATGTGGTACTGCAGAAGTTGGCACTGAATCAGGGTTGTTTCTTCCAGCGTTTTGACCGCCTATCAAAGGAGCCTTAGCAATAGCTTCTGCAGAGACATCACTGTGTGGAAGAGGTTCAAAAGCAGTGGGTTCTGGTTCAGCACGTGAGCAAATTGGGTGATCGAGGGCCACGGGCCATTCCGTTGCAGCAGCTCTGGAAGGGTCTGAAATCAACAAAGGACGGAAGCGTCACTGGTGGAGGAGTCTGTGGTCATGTTGGGACTGGAGCCAAACTGAGGATGATCGTTCAAAGCAGAGGTGGTGTCATCAGCTCGGGTGGCAATCTCATGACAATGTGCTGCATGAATCCTGGCCAGGATCACAGCACATTTAACTGCATGTTCGTAGTTATGAGAACTTGGAATGGGCCACACCATCTGTGCTGTAGTGCAAATTTACACTGATGGACCTACAGCAAGATCCAACCTGCTGATCGTAGAGGGTGACAGGGCTCAGTAACTGGGTCATGCAGGGCTTAATGAAATTGAGCATGGAGAGATTGAATAGGTTTAATCAACATGCAACAGTATTGGAGTAATGTATCTTCCACTTAAGGCAAACTTTGTATGTAGGGGACTGATGGGGGTGCAGTTTTCATTCTCATGGAACGACCTGTGAGGATTTTGTGGGCAGTTTGTGTTTATGGTGGGGATTATTGTATATGGCAAACAAAGCCATGGGCAAGGCTTGGGGCCATTTCAACCCTGTCTCTTTACACAATTTAGACAGCCTGAACTTAGGATCCCAATTGCATTTTTCTACATGCGAGCTAGACTGAGGGTGATTAGAGCAATGGACCTGTTGAGCTATTCCTAGAGTTTTGCACACCTTTTATTACCTGACCAGTAAAATGGGTGCCCCGGTTACTGTCTATAGTAAGGGGCAATCCAAATCGGGGAAAACTCCGCCAAGAACTTGTTAGCCACTGTAACACTATCTGCCTTTCTACATGGATATGCCTCTACTCATCCAGGTAATACATCCACTATAATTAAGCAAAAGGTGACATTCATGCAGGTGGGGAGCTGCATGAAGTCTGTCTGCATGTGCAGGAAGGTACCTTCTGGTACTGGACATGCAGACAGCCTCGTGGGCACAACATTGTGTGCCACACATGTAACACAATTCTCACAATAACCTTGATCCATAGAGGCTAAACCAGGGGACATCCACTCTTGATTCAATAGGGTAATCATAGCATAATTACCTAAATGGGCCAGGCCATGAGCTTCACGGTCCAGGTAGGAGAGGAGTACCTTGGGTGCCACCAGGCAGCTATTTGGCAAAAATCACAGGGAATCCACTCCCAACTTACAATACTGTCGGGTCCATGTTACCTTTTTGGCTTCAGGGGCTTGGTCTTGGAGGATTGCCAGACTGTAAATGGAGATGATCAGCGACAGTGAGACTGCAACACAAACAAATTCATTAGGAGCGAAGGGCCCATTTAAGGTAGCTGGATGAACAACATCTGCTAGTGTATTTCCTCGGGCTGTATAAGGGTGTGTAAGAAGGAGACCACCACAGAGGTGGCATTTTTATTTGCAAAGACTTATTCTTTAAAGAAAGTAAAAAGAAAACCCAATCTTTCCCTAACTCTATGAGGGGTTTCCCTGCCTTAACTTAAACACTAAGGAAAATGTCAGAATGTCTGGAAATAAAGAGTCCACCATCCAGTGTGAAATTACTACTTCTATCCCTTACACTTGTTTACTGTTGTCTTGGTACAGAAGAATGACTCCCTTCCTCTGGACATGTGAAGTTCTATATAATTGCAGTTCAACAAGGTAGCGGGAATGTCTTCCTTCCCCAGGCAAATTCTCACAGTTCCACAAAGTAGGGGGAATGACTCCTTTTCCCTGGTCTTTCTCATGTCCCTCATGAGCCTCTCCAGTCACTCAATTGGACAGACTGATATTGGACCTTACCGGTTACTGTGATGAAGAAGAGTGCTTGTTGGAGGACTTTGTCCTCATGCACAGTTGGATCCTTAAACTCTTGGTTTGCTTGACTGTGTAAGCAGCCTGGTATCAAAGTAAGACAGACACAAGTGATCACAGTTCAAGAGTGTTAATTTCTCTTTATCAGTGGTGTGAAACCTAAGCCTAAATCTGAGATGGGAGCAAGATACGACCGTCAAATAATAATAATACAGTCCTAGTGGAGTCTAGTCAAATGAAAAGGGCCTATACTAAAAAAAACTATTGCCAATTCTTACCACTATGGATTCAAAATAGTGTGGGATAATGTTCACAAAAAGAAAGAAGTGTTTACAAAATGATAAGTCAGGATGTTTAAGCCGTTGGCTTCCCTTCCCCACATTTTTAGCATGGGACAAGGCGGGTCACTCGAGCACAATACACTCATGGGCTTCTTCAGCACAAGGTCAAAGTTCCTTTTACCAACGTCAGGACCTTCTTTGCCCAAGTCTCTTTTAGTCAAAGTGTCTTGCTTGATGCACCAAAAACAACAAAGAAAAGTTCTTTTAAAATATTCAAGTCGGGCGATTTACTCTTCGCCCGGGATACCCCTCAGTCGGGCTCAGATCCTTCTTTCACAATTGGTCTCCCTCAGCCAGGTTCAGACCAACTTTGATTTGCAGGCATACCTCACTTGGGCTCACAATTGCCACAACAATATCTTCACAGGTGAGTTTTCCTGTTCACCCCGGATACGCCTCTTCTGGTCTCAGATCCCATTTTTACCAATTAGACCCTTTTTTCTGGGCTCAGACCAATTTAAGTCAATCAAAGTCTTTCGAATGTGCACAGGATTTAACTTAACCTGCTGCAGGACTACTGGTGCCTGACCACTCTGCACCTGGTACCTAACTTTCTTTCATAAAGTTCAATCGCACACAAGTTCTTTGTTCACACAATGTTGCTGCCTGCAACCTTGAGCATAACACAGTACGGTCTGCTATCAGTTTCTCACCGGATGTGCTGAACTCATTGGCGCTGCTTTGCTGTCAGAGTCAAGGACAGTACAACGGTGGCAATTGCTTCTCCCCACCTTGGCTATCAATGCAGGAGCACCCTGTGTACCTATCACACACGCTACACTGTTCATCAGCTGTGATTCCTGGTCTTATGTTTCTTTTTCTTGAGACAACTTGAGATTCATATCCCTTTGTGAAAAGGACAATGGTAATTCTCTCCTTGTTGTCATCTCTGGTCTTGCCGCCTTTCTCCTTGGTTTAAACTGCCATTCGGGAATAGCTGCTTCCTCGTGTGTTTGGCCTTGCTCAGAGTGTGCTTTCATGCTCCGCCTTTTATCCGTGTGGGGAAGTGTGATGGAAGTCAGCTGTGTGTAATTATCAGTAATTGCCTGACTCTGCCTGACCCTTGCTTTGGGATATGTCAGGTATATGGCTCTGGTGTTAGGTCGTTAGGTCGCTCACATTGGACTGCCCATGAGAAAGTGTTGGAAAAGGGGTGGGGGGATTGAGTTTTTAAGTATCCTACCTGGTAGGATGGGGAAAAGGTATCATAAGGAAGGGGATACCGTTTCTCACCCTTCAGTGTCCCACTCACCTCCACTCCCGAAGACCCCCCCATCCAGGTGATATTTCTGCACTGGTCCACCCCCAGGAACTGGATCCAATAGCGATGGACGTGTCCTGGCCACCTGGATGACAGAACCCCGGGGACTATTGGGTGAGACACCTTCAGGTTTCTCACAACTGATTCTTCACAGTGTCCCTGACACACTCTCCTGCCAGAATATTGTCTTTTTATGTATACTTGACTGGTTCTTCACAGTATCCCTGGTACACTACTCCGCATGAGATCCACTCACTGAGTACCACCCCCAGGGAGACTATCAGGTAGACGCCTCAGCTACCTGACCTCATGGAGAGGGTCTCAACTCAGGGAGGAGGGACAACATCATAGGATTTGTCACAGCTGTGAGTGACTGTGAGGGATCATGTCCTTTGCATTTAACAATATCTAGAGCTGAGGGAAGTAACAATGCATTTCAATAAGGCTGACACATATTTTCCATTCAATATTGGTGTGCCAAGGGATGTTAAATTCCCACACTGCTTCCTAAGGACTCCGAAGTTGTGGACCACCCTGTGGGCGTACCTAGAGTCGGTATAGATCGAAGCTGATCTATCCCGGACCAAGGCACAGGCATGGGTGAGAGTCACAAGTTCTGTCCCATTGCTGATTTTGCGATAGGTAATCAATATGCTTCTAGGATGGCAGGGGGTGAATGTAGAATAACCAGAGACCAATTCCATAGTTTCTTTGACATGGATGCAAGAGCCATCCGTGAAGAATATCAGGTAGGGGTTCAACAGGGGCACATCTGACAAATCAGCACATGGGGGACAAATAAGCATTTCCACAACAACCAGACAGTCATGCAAATCCCAGGGTTGACAGCAAAGAAGCAGGGATCAGGACTGAACATCGGTTTAAAGTTACATTAAAATCAGAAATCAGCAACTTTACATATCGGTTGAGACAGGAATTAGACACATGCTGTGTGTTCCCTTTAAGCAGTAATTGCAGCACAGCATGGGGAACCACAATCGTGACAGGATGACCCTGCATTGGTGAGTGCAATTTATTCTATCATCGGAGTGGCAGCTTCAATGGTTCGCAGACAAGCTGAGAGTTCTGTGCCTACTGGATCTAAAGCAATGTTGTGGTAGGATATGGATATGTGCTGCTTGTCACTGTGTAACTGAGTCAATACACCTTGAGCACACCCATTGTGCTTGTCGCAGTAGAGCACCATGGGCTTACTATAATCCGGAAAACCTAAAGCTGGAGCCATTATGAGTGCTTGCCTAATGGTGAAAAAGGCATATTTTGCTTCCTTAGGCCATGACAAGGGCTCAGTGGTTGAATCATGGATGATGTTCTGAAGGGGCTTAACTATGGATACATATCCCAGGACCCACTGTCTGCAGCAACTGACAATCCTGAGGAACCCTCTCATCTGCTTTCTAGTCTGGGGCTTGAGGACTTTCTGTATTGCTGTAATCCAATCTGTGGATAAGTGTCTTTCTTCAGCTGAAATCTCATGGCCCACATACCACACATGGGGCACACACAAATGTAACATATCTTTAGATCCCTTGTGATCCTTTTCAGCAAGCTCTGTCAATAGAATCATCCTCGCTTGCTTCCATAGGGAGGGGGGTATAGGAGCAGATCGTCTTAGTTCTGCACCAGCCTTGACTATCCTGGGAAGCAAACTGAGTCAAGATCTTTCTTATTTAACAATATTTTACAACTATGAAGTACTTTGCTGAGTAGGGCATGCATGGCAGGATAGTGGCCGGGTTAGGTACAATGGAAAAAGCTGATACCATGATTGCATTAACTGAACGCAGGTCCTGAATGAAACGGTAAACCTCTTTACCTGGCTTCTTTGAGGACAAAATCGGAGTATTGCAGGGGCTGCAAGTTGATACAATATTTTCTTGTTAGAGGAGGGTTTCTATTACAGGATAAGGCCTTCTTCATCGTGTCCGTTTGATTTCCTGTTCCTGATTCTTGTCTCTGTTATTTGGTGTTCATCTGGCTGCACTGATATGCCCATGTGCCCTTGTCCCTGTGCGTTATAAATAAAATAAATGAAAATTAAATATGGCATATGGCAGGGGCTTAGCAGGATTTAAAGTAATTTTTGCACGCTCAGCATTGACCATGTAAAGTTGTGTCACTTGCATGGGATGATGATAATTTGACTGGGACTTGGTCCAACAGTTAGTGTTGGCTGGGTCTCCAGGGTTCAAATAGGTCATTTGCATTAATCATTTGCATTAATATTGTCAGCAGCTGTTGCTCTCTGCGAGTGGGGATGTTAAGGTATACACCATCAGGGTAACAGTAAATAGAGCAATTTAGCTTACACTATAAATCTAATCCAAACAAATTTACAGCAGAACAGGGACTCACCAAGAATGCAAGTTGGTCAGAAATTGGACCTACTGTAACCATAAGCAGATTCGACACATTATGAGGTATTGCCATAACCCCTATACCGACAATGTTAATAATTTCATCAGAATGCATTGTTTGTGAAAACTCAGAAACTTTTAGTGTGGAGCGTGATGCTTGAGTGTCAACCAAACATGAAATTTATTGATCAGCAATAACACATTCAAGATGCAGGGCAGTAGGATCAATCCATCTGAGTGGTGCAACAAATTGGAGAGACCTTGGCAATCCTAACCATCGGTCTGAAGTGGTAGTGGTGGAGGCTTAGACCTAGTCATTCTGCATGGTTTGGTTGGCTGCCCGCCTCAACCGTCATACTGAGTCCAATGTGGACACTCGGTATTCCAGTGTCCAAACTTTGTGCAGTAATTACACTGATCACTGTATGTGTTTGTGTAATATATTGCAGCAGTTTGCCATGGTTCCTATGATTGGGGAGCTCCTCTCCTTCTTTCCCATACTTGCCCTCCTGGTGTGGGGCAGAATGCTCCCCTGGGAAGGTTGTATGCTCTATATCTGCAGCGCCATAGGTTTGGCTTCAGTAGTTTCCTTCGGTCTTTCACCCTTTTCATGAAAGTGTTGTGCAGCTCATAAAACCTATACCAAATGCTTTCCTTCCCAACTATTAGCACTGCCTTAATATCCTCCGATACCTTAGGTAGCAAACCCATCACAAACTGAGCCACCACGGCTTGAGGCGCATCAACAATCCCAGAGAATTGTTCAAAACATTGTTTCAAACGTTCAAGAATTTCCACTGGATTTCCACCCTTAGATTGTTTGCATGCATTAATTTGAGACCAATCAGTCTTTAGAGGACACAATTCAGTAACAGTTTTTACTAGCCTATCAGTAAAGGTGCTTCAGCTGTCCAGTTGGCACGCACTTGCTTTCAGTAGAGTAAATGCATCTGTGGGCAGCACTACTTGTAACAATCAATTCAAATCAAATCAATAGAAGTAGGGTTATAACAGTCTATTACAACCTAAAGCTCCTCGTGGAATTTAACAGGATATTCTAGTAGCTTTGAGAGTCTCTGAATGATATTAAACATATCGGTAGCACTCCAAGGGGCATGTGCAGTAACTAAAGTATGCCTCCTCCAGGAAGCTGTATGAGTGGGAATGCCCCAGTACTAATACTGGCTGTCAAATTCGGGAACCCTTCAAAAGCGGCTTAAGAAGATGAAAAATGCTTGGAAATCTGGCCTTGTATTTCATGGGCAAACAGGCTGACCATAAAGAGTATTGGGGTGGAATAGTAGGTGGTTAGTTGGCTAGAGCTTGGGCTAGCCAGTTGATGGTCAGGTGCATATATGAAATGGCAGGGTTGTAAGTGTCCAGAATATCTTCGGGACTTTCCTTTAGCAGATGCTCCCTTTGCTCCCTTTGGATTACGGTATATAAATGTTTATACTTGGCTTTGTCGGCCAGAACATGCAGGTTTTCAGGGATTTCACTTGCTCCTAGAACCTTTCTCGAGTTGCTTTCATTGCCTGGGTCTTGGACCCAGTCTGCCTTTGAGTAGCTTCAATATTCCAATCTAGATAGCTGCCCCATTGCCATTGGAGTAAACGGGCACCTGTTTTTTCTAACACCTTGCATAGGTTCATTATCTTATCTAAGTCAAATGTGCCTTCCTGGGGGAAGTGTCTAGGTGACTCACTCTTTGTATATTTGTACCATTTATCCAGGTACGTACATGCTTTGAGTGAGTAACAAGTAAGCAGGAAGTGTGCTGAACTTCCTTTAGGAAGAAGTGGCACTTCTCTATAATTGACTGGAATCTATTCTCACAGAGGTAAGACAAAGTAAAAGTTTTTACTGGTTCAGGTATGTTCCTAACTTCGTCTGCCTCATGACGATATCATGTGCCGTGGCTGGTAGATTTGGTATGGCTCATAGCTGACAGCTATGCCACATAAATCCGGAGGCTCAGCTATTAACACCTGACCTCCATTCCTTCCATGTACAGAGATTTCAGTGACACCTGCAGGTGTCTGTCAGATTCAAACAACTGCTGGTTCACACACCATATCCCCCACTATACTACCCACAATGCAGAGTGGTATTTCAGCTTGTTTCAGAGACTTGGGTAAGCGATTAATTTGGCAATGTCATTACTGCTTACATGAGGGGAATCACCCCCTCATGTGTCCAGGGTGAGGCCGTCACTACCTGATCCTGATTTTGGGAGTGGCTAGATGAGGGATTATCATATGGAGGGAGGCATCCCTCAAGGGAGTGGCACAACATCATTGGATGAGACATGGTATCCCCTTTTTTTGTTAAGGATACCCTCTCCATTCCCCATGCCTTAATGGTATATTGTTCTAACTCCCTTCATCCACCCATGAAAGCTACTAAGAATACCTTCCCATACTCTATATACAAGCCATCAAGAATTGATTTCCTTTTCCTGAAATGTAAAGGTACTGAGACAAGGAGGCTGAATGAAGTAATGAAGATTGCAGAGGCCAGAAGCACAAGTTGTGATCTAGAGGTTGCGATAGGATACTTGATATGAGGACATTTACACCAGTGAACCAGCTGGCAGGAGAGAGACTCTGGCTGGGAGAATCTGATCCTTGTGGTATCAACCGAGGGACAACTGTGGTCTCCAGGCACTCTGGCAGATCTGTAAACAAAAGGTGGACGGGGTGCATTAGTGGGTGAAGAGGGCATAGGAAAGTGAGAGGTGTGTAACTTTGGCAGCTTCAGTTTGGGTTTCATCGTGCGCTGAGCTTGGGTGTGCAAATAGGATCAAAGTGGGTCCTCGTGTGCTGTTATTGCGATCTATGTGTTGATTGTTGTTGCAGTTCGTTGAAGTCTGTGTGGTTTGCTGTGAGAGAGGTGGTTGTGTCGGTTTTGAGTGCAGGTACCCATATTGGGTTGGTATATTCTCTTTCTAGGTTTACTGATTGTCTATATTCTATGGTGATACTGTGGCTGGTTCAGCAGATTAATTGGTATAGTACCCCTGGTTTGGTGAGCATTGCCCCTAGATCGATAGTGGTGTTTTATTATCATTAACCAGCTTCTTTCTATTTACTGTTGGTAATCTATTGGGTGGTATAACTTCTCTTCCCTTTCCCGACAGTCTAGTATCTGGGCCGGGGGATGAGGTTGGCCTCCAGCTACGTTGAGCTTGGTACACCCAGGGGGTGGGCATAATCCTGCTTAGGTAGTGGGTATATATCATCTATCCCCGTTCTTTCCTATGTATTACTGTTTATGGTCCATTGCTGCTTGTGCCCTCAAGTGTTGCCAGGTGCCATTGCTGGGTAATATCTTGTTCTCCCTTCTGATTGATCTGTGGGTGTTCTTGTTATAAATGGTGAGGTTTGTTTTTTAATTGATAAGTGGATATGTCCGTATATCCTTATTTTACTAAGGGTTGATGATTAAGGGAGTCAGGGTAGGCTCTTCTCTCGGCCTAGTTTCTCTGTGTATGTCCTTATGGGTGTTCTTTCTGGTTATGGGGCAAAGAGCTATGATTTGAGGATTTTCCTGAATTGTAGGTGATCAGTTCTGTCCCATATGTTCTTTGGTAGTACGTTCCAGGTTTTTGGGGCGAGGTGAGAATAAGAGGATTCTCTGAGTTTTCTCTTGTTGTACGATTTGGGTTCCAAACGAATGTCGCTGCTGGATCTGAGTAGCCTTGCAGTGTGATGTACATTTAGTTTTCTTCTGATGAACTCTGCACCTTTGTTGTGGATTGTTCTGTGGGTTATGCACATTGATTTGAACTTGATCCGCTGTGTGATGGGTAGCCAGTGTAGCGTTTTCAGCGCTGGTGTGATGTGTTCTCTTTGAGGTAGTTTAAGGAGCAGTCTGGCCACCTCATTTTGTATGCGTTGGAGTTTATTTAGGAGTCATTCAGGGAGGCCTAAATATAGGCTATTGGCGTATTCTAGTCTGGACATGATGAGCGCGATGACGGCAGTTGTTTTGTTGGTGAATGAGAGGAATGGTAGGATCCTTTGAACCGATTGCAGTAGAAAGAAGGATTTCTTGATTAGGGTGTTTACTTGTGGTTCTAGATTGAGTTTGTTGTCCATCAGGACTCCCAGGATTTGTATAGTTGATGATGGGGCTGGGGTTTCACCAATGTTCAGTTGGCCATGGGATGTAGAGGCTGTCTTCTCCATTTTTTGTGATGATCATTATTTCTGTTTTGCCTGGGTTGAGTTTGAGGTAGTTTAAGTTCATCCAGTTGTATATTTCATGAAGGCACTTCTTTAGTGTTGCGCTGTCTTCTTGTAAGTCTTGTCTTTTGTAGATTATTTGTCAGCGTAGTTATATCAGGTGAGGCCCTGTCTTTCATGATTTTATTTAGCTGTGACAGGTAGATGTTGAATTGAAGTGGCGAGAAGGATGATCCTTGTGGGACTCCGCATGATGATTCTCAAGGGCTTAATTGGTAAGGTTTCATCCATATTGTTTCTGTTCTGTTCATTAGGAAGGATCTGACCCAAAGTAAGGCGTTGTCAGTGATTCCGAATTCTTCCAGTCTTGTGATGAGGATGTCGTCTTTAACTGTGTCAAATGCTGCAGAGAGGCCTAGAAGCATCAGAGCGGTGCTGTTGTTTGAGTCTGGATTCGCCTTTAGATCATCCCAGATTGAAGTGCTGTTTCTGTTCCTCTCATCGGTCTGAAGCCTACTTGTGCCTGGTTTAATAGGTGATGTTCTTCTATGAAGTCTTGGGTTGTTCTGTATATGTGTGTTTCCAGGGGTTTGCTGGGTAGGGGATGTTGGAGATGGGTCTGTAATTGGAGAGGTCCTCTACGTTTCCTGTTGTGTCCTGGAGGAGTGGTTTGATGTATGCTTATTTGAAGGCTTGAGGCACTCTTCCTGTTGAGATTGATTGGTTGATGATGTTTCTGTAGTATTCCATTGGTGTTCCTTGTGTGAGGATTGATTTGTAGATGTCGGGAGGGGGGGAGGGGAAGGGATCTGGGGGAGCCAGATTTGTTGCTTTGATTTACAAGTTTGATGAAAGTCTCCACTGACATGTGCGGAAAGTTTCGGAGTTTTTTCTGGTGTTCCTTGCATCTGTGGGTGTCTTCAGTGTTGTGGTTTCATCGTCTGTTTTGTATGGTCTGTTGGATGGTCATGATTTTGTTTTTGAAATGTTCTGCAAGGTCATTGCATAGTTTCTTCGATGGTATTGGAATGTTGTTGCAGCCGAGTGGGTTTTTTATTTGGTTTATGATTTTAAACAGTTCTTTTTGGGTGTTTGGTGCTTTGAGGATTCTGTTGTGGTAATATTTCCTTTTTGCTTTTTGTATTTCCTTTTTGTATGAACGGGTATGTTGTTGAAGTTTGAATTTTTTTCCGCAGTCTTTATTGACCCTCCATTCTAATTCTAGTTTTCATTTTTTCCTTTTCATAGCGCCTAGTAGTGGGGTGAACCATTTTGCTGTTGCTCTTTTGCGGGATGGGTTTTTCTTTTGCAATCTCGTCAATTGTTGTGGTGATCCATTTGTGAAGTATATCTATTTTGTCTAGGTCAGCTTCGCCCAGGGTCATTGTTTGTGGTTTGGTGATCGCCAGTATTCCGTTTAGTTGTAGGTTTTTATGGTTCTACAGTTTCTTTTCATGATGGTTGGTAGTTTTTCTCGTTTCTTGGTAATTGGGGAGGGCAATGTGATTACGAATGGGATGATGAGGTGGTCGCTCCAGAGAATCGGAATCGGTGTTGCTGTGGTAATTAGTTTTCCGTTGAAGAAGATTGCATCTAGTGTATGTCCTGCCGTGTGGGTTGCTCCTTTGACCACCTTATGTAGTTACATTGCTGTTAGTTGGCCGGTAAGCGATTTTTGTGAGGTTGTGGTTTCTTCATCGGACCAGATTTGAAGTCTCAGAGGAGAATCAGTTGGGTACGCTCAATGGCTAGGTTGGTGATTGCTTCTATGAAGTTGTCTATGAAGGCCGCATCGTAAATTGGTGGTCTGTAAATCAGTATGAATTTCAGGTTTGTTTTGGGAATTGTTGATAGACGTATGATTAGGGATTCACATTTGTTGATGTTTATTGCGTATTCTGCTTTAATTTCCAGGTGTTCCTTGCGGATGATTGCTAGTCCACCACCTCTTTTGGTTTTCCTGTTTACTTGGATGCACTTGAAGGTATTGGGTAGGCAGTTATTGAGGGTGATCTTGTAGTTGTCATCTAGCCATGTTTCGGTTACGAAAAGGACATCGATGCCTCCGTCACTTAGGAGGTTGTAGATTTCAGTGGCGTGTTTGGACACTGATCTTGCATTGATTAGATTGCAGTGGGTCTTTTTGGTGTCATTTGGTTTATTTTTTGTTCCCGGTTTTGGTTTGTGGGTGTTCAGTCAGGGTGCATTTATGTTGCCTCCGAGCGGTAGAGGTTCTGTGAAGGCGGCTTCATCATTGAATCGGTGTGTGAGATTGATAATTGGGTCACTGACTTCTATTGTTTCTTCATCTCTTGTCATTTGGTGTGGGTATCGATCGTGCCCATCTGTTCTTGTGATGTAGGGAGTAAGGGGGTTGGCGTCATCCCATTCTCTTCTCTGGTCCTCTGTTCTTTGGTTCGGTTGTTCTGGTATTTTATTTATCCATCTGGTAATGTTGGTGCTATTGGAGTATCTAGTTTCTTTGTTTGGTGTCAGGTGCGGTGTATGGTATAAGGATTTTTCTCTTGTGAAGTTTGTTCTGTTGATAGTATTGTTCTGTGGGGTCAGTTGTGTATTGAAGGCATCTTCTGCAGGGGCCAGTTGTGCTTGTGTATCCATGTTGCTTGTACCGTGTTCCTTTTCTCTTTGTCTGCTTCCAACTCTGTGTCGGGTCATTTTGATATTAGTTGGGAGGAGTCAGTTTAGGAGTTAGGTTTATAAGCGCAGTTTCCAATTTTGGTTCCTTGTGCCAGGCTAGTGTAGATTTTAATCTTCAGTTGTTCTTTCTGATAGTTTCCAAGGGTGTGTATTTCCCGTCAGTTGGGTATTGGGTCAGTGGGGATTTTGTTCTGTCAGTTGTTTCCAATCCTCTTAAATTATTCTGTCTGGAGGTTTGAGGGTTTGTCTTTGTTCTGTCAGTTGGATATGGTGTTCCTATTACAAGGAGGGCTGTCCTGGGGTATTGTACATTAGGGTGGGCGTATGGATTGGGCTGAGGGTGAAGGCAACTCTGGAGGGGATTATGGTACTACTTACAGGCTTCAGTGCTTCCTGGATGTCAGGTTCCTAGGATTCAGTAGTAGCAGCTACTGATAATACCTAGACGACTACGGGACAGGAAGTTGAGGGTTCAGAAATGTTACAGGTGGTTTACAATAAGATTGTAATCTTGGGAGTGGGTTATC
The DNA here is from genome assembly GCF_040938575.1 of Ambystoma mexicanum. Lineage (NCBI taxonomy): Eukaryota > Metazoa > Chordata > Amphibia > Caudata > Ambystomatidae > Ambystoma > Ambystoma mexicanum. The sequence goes on from NC_090930.1 coordinate 907,720,915, forward strand.
AGAAGTCCGCAGCGATGTAGGTTTGGTAGGATCCAAAGCTGATTGAACGGTTTGATTCTGATCCTTGGACAGCAGTGGGTAGGTTTGGTTCTACAAGGCAGGCTGTGATCAAAATTGGGACCTTAATTTATCGGGAGAGGGTGTGGCTTTGCAGATGGCAGGGGTGGTCAAGTATCAGGTCGGAGATGCCTGGGTGGAGGGGAGGTTTAGGCTTGAAAGGAGGATGGTGGTAATTAAGGCCAAAATTGTTGTCTAAATATTGGCAGGAAGGTTCAGGATTCTAAGTGGCTGGCAGGAATTAACCTAGACTGGGAGACCCAGGCAGCCATTAAACGCCTGGGCTGGAGTACATGGATAGCGGGAGAGGCTTCGGCCTCACAATGTGGCAGGTTCAAGTTATGAGATGGAGGTGGGGACACCTAGTAGTCTTTCCACATTGCACGTTGATACAGGAGGGAAATTGGACCTAAGGGTCTTGCATTGAGGTGGAGAGGCCTAGGTTTCAGGGTGCAGCATATTACAGGAGAGCACGCTGAGATTTGGAAGTCATGTATAATGGGAGAGAGTCCCGAGTTTCAAAGGAGGTTCAAAGTAGTTAAAATGTATTTGCAATGTAGTCTCAAATATAGGGAGCACACTTAGTAGGATGCTGTATAGTGGGAGAGGCCTAAGATTTAATTGCTATATCAGATGCAATGCAAATAGTTTCAGTGCACTTTCAAAAACAGGGCACACTAGGAGGGGTCCTGTATATTGGGCAAAAGTCCTAAGTTGAAGAGCAATTTCCAATGTAGTTCAATGAAGTTTAAAAGAGGTTTCAGTGCACCTTCAGAATTCAGGGGGCACACTTGGGCCCTGTATAGTGGGAGAGAAGCCTAAGCTGAAGAGCAATTTCCAATGTAGTTTAAAAGCGGTTTCAGTGCAACTTCCGTAGTCAGGGGACACTTGGGTCCTGCATAGTGGGAGAGAGTCCTAAGCTGAAGAGCAATTTCCAATGTAGTTCAAATGCAGTTTCAAAGCAGTTTCAGTGCACTTTCCAAATACAGGGGGCACATTTGAGTCCTGTATAGTGGGAAAGAGGCCTAAGTTGAAAAGCAATTTCCAATTTAATTCAAATGCAGTTCAAATGCAGATCAAAACACTTTCAGTACACTTTCAGGGGTACTGTATAGTGGGAGAGAGGCCCAAGCTTCACAATGCAGAATTGTACAAGAGGTATGTATGATGGAGTCAATGTATGTTGTAGATAGAATAGATTGTTCTTACCTTATTCGCCGATGCTGGTTGACAGCAGCCTACCTGTCGTGGGTTATTTCAGGGTGCTGTGTCTGTCGCAATTGCTGGTGCGGTGAGATGACCATGCAGCCAATGTTAGATGGCTGTAGTGTGTGTCTATGGATTCGTCTTGTGCCTCTAGGTCAGGGAAAGCTAGGCAGAGGGTGCGCTTGTTACGGGGAAGTGCCACAGGAAGCCAGGTGTAGTGGTCAGTCTTATGAGAGAGGTGGTAAGAGGGCCCTGGCTTCCCCTGCTGACACCTGCAGAAACTGACTGGAGCCGCTAATTCAGGAGCCGCCCTTTGCCTTGGGCCCTTCGCTGCAGGGCTGCACAGGCAGAGGGCTGCCCCAGGAGGTAGTGCAAAAAGTAGGAAGGACCAATCACAGTAGGGGGTGGGGGAGGAAGGAAACTGGCCCGGCTATCAAGCAGGGGAGGAGAATGGATTGGGCCTACGCTGGTGCCCTAATTAATTCCAAAGCACAATTACTCTTCAAAATGCAGTTAATGGAAAACAATCAATTTAAACATGCTTTATTCAATGGTGGAAACCAGGGAAGAGCAGCGGATTGGGCCTACACAGGTGCGCTAATTAATTCCAAAATAAAAAGCAAACAATGAAATAGATCCCAGTTCAAATCCAATTATTGATATTGGGGATCTTGGTAAATTAAGAACCTCATGCCAGAATCGGGCTTCAAGTTTGTCCCAAAATGATTGCTCTCTGGGTGATTTAGTTTCCGCTCCATATGTTATGATGGGTACAGATTTTTGGACATAATATGTCATTACGTGACTACAAGTACATTTACAAATTTGAAGAGCAACATTTTGGCTTGAGAAGTGAGTTGTTAATTTACTTGTTAATTTACTTTCTAAGCATTTTCACTGTGATTTACAAAGGGCTTATTGTAGATGTGCTGCAAGATGGCTGCACTTTTATTACATTCAGTGTCTTGACTTGGCCTTCCCTCACTCCCTCCTCCCATTGTTTGCCGTTGGTCTAGAAAGGCCAATCATTGTAACCGGGAGGCGGGAGCCAGCCAATCCATGAAGGCCCACGACTAAGGCCCCTGTCTTCTCCCTGTCCTCTATAGGTAAGCTTACCACACCCCCTTGGTCGCCTGTGTTGCTGTGTGTACCCCCACCTCCCCTTGGCCACCTGTGATGCTGTGTATACCCCAAAACTCCCCCCCTTGGTCACCTGTGATGCTGTGTGTACCCCGACCCACCTGTTGGTTGCCTGTGTAGCTGTGTGTGCCCCCACCTTGCCCATTGATTGACTTTCTCATTTGTGTGAAGCTGCTGGCCTGCAACATTGGGTAGGCACCATGTATTTGCACATTCTTTGCCTTTTGCATTTCTGTGCTGCTGCCCCCCTACAACATGGGGAAGGTAACATGTATTTGCCCATTCATTGACTTTTGCATTTCTGTGCTGCTGCCTCCCTGCAGCATGGGTTAGGCACTGTGTATTTGCCCACTGATTTGATGCTGCATCTGCTTGTTGCTGCCGCCTTGCAACATGGCATAGGCACCATGTATTTGCCCACTGATTTGACGCTGCATCTGCTTGTTGCTGCCGCCCTGTAACATGGCATAGGTACCAGGTATTTGCCCATTGATTTTACTTTGCATCTGTGTGCTGTTGATGCCCGGCAACATGGGGTCAGGCCCAATGGATGTGATCAACATGTACTTCGATGTATTACCTTCTGCAAGTCCCATGATGTAATTCACCTCTTACGCTTCCTCTTCTGTATCCTGAAGCCCTTACTGTAACTGTATTCTTAATTTAAAAGCATCTAGATACCTCTGGGGTTTGTGCGCTATACAAGTGTCAAATACATAAAATAAATAAGATGACTACGTATGGATTATCATTAGGTTGATTTATAAAGATATCTATATATTTATACTGCTGGACAACTGAGTTTCTTCTTTTGTAATGTCCAGGTATTAGTTCGTAGTTTTTTGCCCTATTGGTTTGACACAAACAAGAATTTGCATTTATTACAGATTGATCATCATGTTGTTCTCTTGAGCATAAGAACCCAATTCATCTAATAGCTTTTGGAGTCCTCTTGGTGTTTGTGATAGAAGCACAAGGTCATCCGCATAGAGTAACCACAGAATTTGTTGATATCCTAATTTCGACGTATCTGAGGTGATGCTAATAAAATGTTCCCCATATCTAAATAAATTGAAAATGGTCGAGGCCAGTATACAGCCTTGCTGAAGGCCATGCTCTGTCGGAAAGGGAGCTGTTATCAGTCCGTCTAGAGTAACCCTAACAGTATATAGACTTTCCATCAAAATAATTTCCATCGAATAACTATCCATTGAAATTCATTCATTTAAATGCTTTTCCATCAAAAAGCATATTCATTAAATGAATTTCAATGGATTTCCAACTCAAACATACCTTTAAAATAGATGTATGGATGTTTGGGTTGGAAATTCAATGGGTTGAAGAAAGGGGTAATTTTTGAAAATGGGGTTGGGGATGGCATGGAGTGGGGGGCCCTGGGGGTTGAGGAGGGATTGGGGGGTTCCCCAATAAACAAACACCACAAATTAGAGGGAGCTGTCCAGTGCTGAAATACTTTGCAGATTTCAGCATAGGACAGCTTCCTCTGACTTGTGGAGTGTGCAGTTTCATTTAATTTTCTAGGACTGGGGACATTTATATTTTATTGGGGGGTTGGCGGGACCCCCCATTAAAAAATAAATAAAAGTGCACACTACATAAGTTAGAGGAAGATATCCCGTGCTGACATACATTGCAACTGTATTGAATAGATTTCAGCAGTGGACAGCTCCCTTTAAGGTTATAACGTTATGCATGTTTCATCGACTTTCCATGCACAAAATGTAAAGTGTTTATATAACGAAACCCTATTCAATGAAAGGGTTTCGATGCATAAACACTTTGCACTTTATGTATGGCAATTCGATGAAACATCTTTGAATGGAAAAGATTTGATGGAACAAACCCTTGATGGAAAAACTTTGATGGAAAGACTAGTAACCCATCCTAACTTGCATAGAAGTGTCTGAATGCAGTAAATCAATCAAGGTTATCAAAGAAGAAGGAAACTGATGGAAATGTAATTTCTTTTTTAACAGCACTCTATCAATTGTGTCAAAAGCGACACGGAATTCTACGAAAGCCAAATATAACGGTTGCTTTCGGGTAGTGCATAGAGCCTTTATTGTATTTAAAGTTGTTATGGTAATAGATGTGCCCAAACAGGCAACAAATGGTGATAGAAAAGGATCACGTTTTGAAGTTAAGCATTATTCGGGTGAAAATTTTGCCTGGGGTGTCCAAAAGGGCGATCAGCCTTTAATTTGTTGGATCTTGCAGATTTCCCTTTTTGAACACCGGGACGATGATAGAATGCCGCCAGGATTTAGGTATTTTTTGCTTCTGGTTAATATAACAAAATAAGTTAAACAGAATTGTTGCCCATGCTTCTCTGTGCTCTTTGAACATGAAGTTTGAGATTCCATCGGGCTCATGGGCTCTAGATCGACTTGCCTTATTTATGAAGAACGGGGTGTCTTCTCTATTAAATTATAATTGATAGTATTCTCTTTGAAAAGCATTGGCAATGCTTAGTTTGGTTTGAGAAGGAGTATACAGTTTTGCCAAATGAGTTATCCATTCCTGCTCATTGACAGCAATGATTTGTATCGCTAATTGGGAGTCAGTTGTTACACAATTCATTAGTGCTCAAATTTTGGCTGTGTTTTTGCTATGCAACATTCTTAGGTTTGACTCGCCATCATTCTGGAACATTATGGACTTCCGTGCCTGCATCCATTTTTATATCTGTTCTAACTGTTTTAAGTGCAGGACATCTCAAATTTGGTGGTAATTGTAGAGTCATTTTCTTTTCTTGTCTAAAAAGATTTTTTCTTTCTTGTATAGCAAGATCAAATTGTTAGAACTGATATATCGTCCTCATTGTATATGTTGGCCTTTGCCCAGTCGCTTTGCAAGGAAATCCGTATTACAAGGTCTTGACCCCAAGTGAATTGAGCCTCCATTTTAGGTTAGAACTGCCATTTTAGTTTATTATATAAAGTCACCCTGTAGTCTAAAATGGCTGTCTCGTGTGCCCTTGTTCTTGCCTTAATCTCTTCAACCTCTGTAGGAGGGTTAGTGTCCAACCTGCCTTCCGGCTACATGTTAGGGTCATGTAGACCTTGTCCTTTGTTGACCTCGGGATCAGGGGATTACTTGAATTAGCAATGTTAACCTACAAGTATACAAGAACAATAAATGCTATCCAAATACGACATGCGAAACATTTGTTTGATCTGTGTTAAAGCAATATGTAAAGAGTGTAACGTTAAATTAGAGAATAATAATGTCTGTTAGAAAATGTATTTAAAGGTAAACCGCATGCACAAGATATGTAAATTAGGAAATGAACCTGGCGCGAACCTAGCCCAGTGTATAATTAACTTGTAAGAGGCTGGACATCATTATAACAAACTGTATAAATACGCTGATGTCCAGCTAGGAAATTCTGCTCACTGCTCACATTGAACCCTGCTGGTGGTCTCTGTGATGTATTGACAGCCAAATAGCTATTTGTGTACTTTGTTCAATACTGTTCAGTTTTGTAATAAAGATTCTGGGAATCTTTACAAGCCCGTGTCGGTGTATTTTCCTTTGCTTGGTGTAACAGCCGTAATATTGTATTTTTTTCTGATTCCACAGATGGCGCCCGAATAGGGACCCTCAAGATTGACTTCGTCTCATTGAAGGTTGGCTTGGCTATCGGACCGGGATCGGACGGTGCCAACAGAAACGGCCACTCTAGATGAGAAGTGAATTCCTCGACGAAACTGCACGATCCGATCCCTGAACGGTGAGCTGTAGCCTGAGACGACGTCTTGATGAGGGTCCATGTATCGAGGTGGGTAAATTTGCTGAAAATCACCAGACACGTGGGTCCTTAGCATTGTCCTTAGTAACCCGATCTGGCCTCCCAGTCCTTTGGTCAGGTGAATCGTGTCCCGATTCTTAATCAAACCCTGACAATTTGAATTTGGAGCATTATACTCGCGAGCACAATTATTTAACCAGGTAACACCAGAACTTTGATATGCCTGGGAAATTGTCTTCCTGCTTTAGGGCATTATTCCGCAGCGACAGACAATCTTTGGAAGATAGCCGTCCCGCACCACAGGAGGGGTCGCCGGCATGTACTATGTACTGTAAGAAAGGCTTTGGTAGTATAGCATTTAATGACATTTGGCACAGACAGACCAGACATAATTCTAATCTTCGGTGGCCAACCAATGGTAGTTTTGAAATCCCTCATATAGAATATTTAGAGTCTGTATTAGTAAAGAAAAAGGCTAGACCTGCAGCATTTGACACATTGCACAGTTGGAAAACAGAAGCTTTGCAGCAACAAAAGAGTAGAGAGAAACATATGCGTAGACATATGACAAGTGTCGAAAAGGCACAGTTATATGATCAAAATAAACAATTGGAGTCAGTTAGGAACACGGACAGGGCGTTTCAATTAGGCATTCAGAAAATCTACTCTTCAAAAGATTTTCATACGTCAGATAAATTGATTAATAAACTTTTGCATGAACGAAGGCCTGATGGCTCCGCGCCACCTCCGTACGTCCCTCCTCCTGGCGCTTTGCCCCTTCCCGTTGTTGTTCCCCCTCCTATAGTTCCTCCGGTCCTACCTGTTGTTCTTCCTGTTCTTCCAGCCGTCGCTCCTTTGCCTGCCCCCTTGCCTCCACCTGTTGATATTCAGAATGTGCCTACTCTTCTTCTTCCAAGTAATTCTGCATCGCTTGTAGTAGACCAGGGAGCGAGACCAAGGGTTGTGACTCGTAATACTGTGTCCCCAGACAAAAAGAGTGAATTGATTGCTTGGGCTAAACATTGTATGGAGCAGGGTGAATAAGCCAATGTTTTTTCCACACTCGGAATTTTAAAAAGTATTCCTGAGAAAAATGTTTTTATTGAAGGATTAGGGACCCATTTGAGTATAATGTGGAATAGATTAAACGATGAAGATTTCCCACAGGGGTTACGGGATTTGAACACCTTAGCGTTGTCCAGAGATACTGCAGAGAAGGTATATGAGCATGTTGAGGGGATTTTTGAGTGTAGGAAGGAAGGGTTACAGAATGAGGAAGCAGATGGTTGTAGTTTAGGTATTATGTACTTACAGAAACGGTTTTCTCCTCGCCGTGAATTAAAAGGTGAGGAAGCGCAAATTTGTATAAATGATGCGATAAGATGGTTTTCGGATATGTCGATAACTCCAGATGAAGTATATGACACATATAGTCAGTATACTTTAGAAATGCAAATGAAAGTGATACAGGTGATGGTAGAGTACCTGCAGGTTGAGTGTGTAAAAAGAAAGATTTGTTGTCCTGCAGAATTGTTGAGTGTTTATAAGAGAGCTTTTTTCGATTGATGCTTCTTCTACTGCCCTAGCGCTTGATTTGGCTCTGTTGCTTAGTAAGCGTTTCGGAGCTGCCGACTTCTCAGTTGCCTATGAGAGAGGTCCCTCCGACATTTGTCCCGAAAGTTGAGATTGCGGCCGATGCTGGATGAGGAATAGTCGCCGGAGAAATTCCTGCACATTATGTATCACAGTTTGTTCACGTCCCATTTTCAAGAGAGGAAGTGAACACCATAAAGCAATCTAGTCTCGATATAAGAAAGAATCCGACTGGGTTCTATAAAGAAATAGAGTCGGTCTTACAGTCGTCGGTATTCATCTTAAGTGATATTGACCTATTATTTCCCGTACTCCTGCCAGTCGATTTGTGGAAACAGATTAGGACTATAGATGACATACCTGGGTTGGGAGATACATGGGATAACATGGTTAGGCTAGATAGAGAAAGACCAGCTGGCGAACGACTGCCTCAAGTGATATTAACCTTGCCTGATAGAATTATTGTAAAATTGAAAACTATAGTTGCTGAAAAGAGAATCATTTGGGACAAGCTTACGGCCTGTGTCCAAGGAAAGTCTGAGGGTGCTACCGATTTCTTCAATCGGTTCGAACAGGTATTCTCAGATTTCAGTGGACAAGACTTAGGCACAGAGTCAGGGAAAAGGCTGTTTGTTGACAAATTTGTACGCGGATTGCTGCCTGACATCCAGTTACAGATTATGTCTTCTGAAAGCGCTTGGCAGACGAAGTCTCAATCAGAAGTACTGCATATGGCTCAGTACTATGAAAATCGTGTAAATACTGAAAAGGAAAAACTTGAGAAAAAAAAGGGTGACCTGAAAACAAAAGTTTTATTACAACAGACTCTTAGAAGCCCAAGAGCGGGTAATCAATTTAGAGGTCAGTACATTCCACAGGGAAGTGCGCCCTTGGCTCCGGTAACCATTAACCAGTGTGCCTATTGCGGCAGGAAGGCCACTGGCGCGCACAATGTCCGACCTTGCAGCAAAGGTCATTTGGGAACATGGGTAGACGATCCACAGGTCGCCCCGGTGCAGGGGGCCCTGGCAGAGGTCAGTTTGCACCAGACTCACAGCAACCTACTTCACAAGATAAGCAAGTTTCGAATGTGGATAATAGAAACATTTTTGATCACCCTTCTGCCGCATACATCTCTGAAGAGCTTCCTTTTGATGATATTCTGTTTCGCTAGGATTGCCCGAAGCAGGATTTGGAACCCACGCCTATTCCCGTTAATCAGAAAGGCCCCTACGTTGAGATGGCAGTGGGAAATAGGAAGCATCTATTTTTAGTAGTTACGAGAGCACAGAAATGTTCCATTGATCATTCACAGGTTCCAAATATTCCCCTGCAAGGGCAGTCCAACGTTTCCGTAGGGTTTTCAGGCACACCTGTAGTTTGCCCGGTCTCTTTGCTGGTACCGATAACGCTGGGTCCCTTCACGGAACAGTGTCCATTTCTACTTACCACAAACTGTGGGGAGAACTTGCTGGGGCTAAATTTGTTGAAGGCATTGCATGCAGTAATATATTGTTCTCCGGACGGAGTTCGGTTAAAAATTTCACCCCAGCAATCACTCGCCTCTCAGTTTTTGACTCGACCTTTACCGCCAGAATTCAGTAATGTTCCAGAATGCTTATGGGCAATTGATGATAATGATGTGGGCATTCTTCAAATTGACCCTGTTAAAATTATTTTGAAACATGGAGTAAAATTGCCTCGCATCCCGCAATATAAGATCTCAGTTGAAGGCGAACAGGCATTTGAAATGTATAGTTTCTGATTTTGTACATCGTGGAGTAATTGAGGAGATTACGGGTAGCCTATGTAACAGCCCCATTTTGCCAGTATACAAAAAAGGTGATAATGTGATTCCCTTTCATTTTATATTTGATTTACGTGCTATTAACAAAATTGTGGCTCCTCAATTTCCTATTGTACCTGATGTTACAACAATACTAACCATGATTCCGGCTTCTGCCACTCATTTTAGCGTTGTTGATCTTAAAAACACGTTTTTCAGTATTCCGAATCACAAGGATAGCAGGTATTTGTTCGCGTTTACCCTAGGTGGACGCTCGTTCATATTCACTCGTGCACCACAAGGGTACACTGAGAGACCAAGTATTTATATTAGGGCATTGAAAGAGCAGCTCGATACTCTCGAGTTGCCTATTACTTGCACATTACTATAGTATGTAGATGACCGCCTCTTTTCTGCTGATTCTGAGACCGCCTGTAAAGAAGGCACCATGTTGCTGCTTTGTCATCTAGCGAAACATGGCCACAAAGCTTCACTTAAGAAATTCTAATATTGTTGTCAGGAGGTCACCTATTTAGGCTACCTCCTGTCAAAGGAGGGAAGACGGTTGACACCTGAACAAATAAAGACTATTTCTGGCATGTCTGTCCCAAATACGCAGAAGGAAGTTAGAGTCCTGATAGGTATGGCTTCTTATTGTAGATTGTGGATCCCTAACTTTTCGTTAACGATTGAACCAATGCTGGCTTTGACAAAGAAGGGCATTTCTTTGCCATTGCCATGGACTTTGGAACACCAGACGGCATTTAATTTGCTCAAATCTGTGCTGTGTTCACCGCCGGTTTTAGGAACTCCGAATTATGACAAGGCCTTTGTATTGTTTGTGCATGAACGTGATGGATGTGCTTTGGCTGTATTAACGCAGGAGCATGGAGGGAAGAATAGGCCGTGTGGTTACTATTCCTCCGCCCTTGATCCTGTAGCATGCGCTTTGCCAAGATGTTTGCGTGCTGTTGCTGCTGCTGCTGCATCTGTAAAACAGAGTGAGGGAATGGTCCTGGGTAATGCGTTAACCTTAATGGTACCTCACTCTGTAGATATTTTATTGAATAGAACTCAAACGCAACACCTCGCTTCTGCACGATTGACAAGATATGAACTAATCTTGTTTGCCCCCCACTTTCAAATTCAGAGGTGTTGTGTATTAAATCCAGCTGAACTTTTACCTATCTCGCAAGATACTGTTGATGGGGACAAAACGTCACACGATTGCCTCTATGTGACCGAACAGGAGACCAAAGGCAGAATCGATCTGAAAGACAGGCCTTTGAATAGCCCACAAGGAGAGCTATTTTGTGATGGCTCTTGTTTTAAACTTCCAGACGGTACATCCACGGCTGCTCATGCCGTCACTACTTTAAACACAATTGTGCAAACCAAAAGAATTATGCATAATTCCGCACAGGCCGCAGAAATTATAGCGTTTACTCGAGCTTGTGAACTTTCTGAAGGGCTCACAGTAAATATATATACCGATAGTATGCTTTTGGGGTGGTCCACAATTTCGGTAGACTTTGGAAAGAACAAGGTTTCTTGACCTCGCACGGAACGAAAATTCAGCACGGCACTTTAATAGTGCGATTACTTTTAGCACTCGCACTCCCTGTTCAGTTAGCTATTATAAAATGTTCAGCACATCAAAAGGTTACAGATGATGTAGGAAAAGGGAATGCTTTCACCGATCAGATAGCTAAACAAACTGCCACTGATTTCAGTTCAGAAATGTATGCTGTAAGAGAAACTGTAAATATTTGCACTTTGGGTGAAGGTATCGATGCTGTAAAAGACATTCAAGCAGATGCTACCATAGAGGAAACTAAGAGATGGATCGAGGGTGCATGGAGACTGGATGATGATGGGTGTTGGGTGGACAATAATGAAGGAAAATGGTTACTCCCTGACGCCTACATTATAATGATGGTTATTATGGCTCATGGTCCGACACATGTTTGTGCACGTACATTGACTAAATGCTACACAGTGTATGGGCCAATGATAAGATTTTCAAAACTGCGGAGCGTTTTGTCCAAGGCTGCATGGTCTGCTTGCAGCACAATGTAGGAAAAGGTACCTCGACTGCCAGAGGAAGTTTTGCTCCACCTTCTGTTCCGTTTGAGGTTATTCACTTTGATTTTATTGAAATGGAACGTTGTAACAATCTTAAATATGTGTTGGTTGTCATTTGTGCCTTTAGTAAGTGGGTTGAGGCCTTCCCGGTTAGAGATGCAACGGCCATAACCACAGCAAAAACTCTGTTGAAAGAGTTTTTTCCTAGGTTCGGGATGCCGAGAGTCATCTGGTCGGATAATGGGCCACACTTTATCGCTACTGTAATCCTACAGATTTGCAAAGGATTACAGATTGACAAACGGTTCCATTCGGCCAGACATGCCCAAAGTGCCGGAATAGTGGAAAGGCATAACGGCATTATAAAGAACAAACTCGCTAAAACATGTGCTGGCACCAAATTAAAATGGCCGGAGGCCTTACCGACCGTGTTACTGGCAATGAGAACAACCCCTCAAACTAAGACTGGGCTCTCTCCCTTTGAGGTGGTAATGAGGAGACCTGCTAATATTTGGGATATGCCAAAGAGTCACTCATTACGGGATATAGAGAATGTGCTTCTTTCAGATTACTGTAACCAGTTGACTAAAAATCTGTTCAATTTATCACCAGGTGCGAGAGGCATTACCTGTATGCTACGAGGGCCACGGTCACAGTCTACGACCGGGGGACTGGATCCTCACGAAGGTTTTTGAGAGGTTGTCTTGCCTTGCACCTCGGTGGAGGGGTCCCTATCAAGTCCTGCTAGTCACTCAGACTGCTGTGCGGGTAGCGGGTCGTAAGAACTGGATCCATGTGACACACACCAAACGGATCCCACAGCCCGTGCCATATGATACAGAAGATACAGAATCCCTTCCCACTGCTAGTAACTAGTGTGTCTGAAACAGCAACAACCAACAAGGGAGAATCGGAGACCGCTTCAGAATCCGCAAGGCCAGACAAAACGGCCATCTTGTCTCTGCACTCCCCAACAGTGGAACTTCCGGATCAATCCTTTTCTGATCCCATTTCTGTTCATTCGCCACTTCCAGGAGGAAGTGACGACACTTTGTCCTCACCAGAAACTGCGAAATATAATTTGCGTCCAAGGAAGTAAACGTACAGCATGGTTTGATTGTGCGATTGAAGAAAATCATTTGAGGGCTTGTCTTTTGGCCCGACTGTACGGGAAGATTCTGTTGGCTAAGGGTTGTGGAAAAGACATTAAGAAGACGTGCGACTGGAGTCGCCAGCAAACAAACAATTTGTGTTTTTCCAGTTGAAGACTACAATGCCTGCACCCGCTACCGCTCGTACCGAACTTTTAGATAAACATGTGACTAGCAGACACAATGATCAAGCATGTAAGGGGACCCCCAAAGTGTATTGTTGCCTTTTTGCGATAATTACTGGATTTTTAGTAACTGTTGGTTTTGGGTTATGGTATTTGGAGGAAGCATATCCGCTAGAGGACTTTTTACCTATTGAAAATGTATCTGTTATCCCTACTCCTTCCGTGCAGTTGCATACTTTATCACCTACAGATTTTTTGCATAGACGGAACTATCAGAATAATACCCTTTTGTTAATTATGAATGCCACTCATGCAATATTAAATAAGACCAATTGTTGGATCTGTTCACATCTACCGCAACATGGGGATAAGGGGCTAGGTTGGTATATTCATCCTTTACCTTTGACAACTGCCTGTTACGCTTCTCTTGGAGCACTATTTTTTGACCGATGGAATGACAGCATCTCAGGGAACTTTGACGGTACAAATTTAAACAGCTTTGAAAAGCATGTCTTGATGCCCCTGGGATGCTCGCTTTTTGCAAATAGAAGTGAGCCAAACGTTGCTTCTGTTAGGCCCTCTGATAGATTGTCTCATCCTTTTCAGTCTTTAATCTCTTTCAAAATGGCTCCTATAGGCAATAAGGATGCCATGCCTCCATCTTATTCTGTTAACCATAGCCCCGATTCAGTATCCTTCTGCATACAGAGGAATGGAACACGGTCAATGGGTAATTTTAGAAAGTGCGCCAACGTTGCGAATTTGACTAGTGAGAACCGACCTCTGTACGTAGGCGAACCTGTCTATTTTGCTTGCGGTAATGTGGCATTTCCATGGTTGCCCAGGGATTGGCAAGGAACCTGTTATTTAGGGATTCTACTACCTGGGGTATTTATTGCTAGTACTGCAGATGTTTCGAAAACGCGTCCACGGCGAGGTGTGAAAGGGGATACTCCTGCGCAAACTCTGGGAGATATCATGAAATCCTTTGTGCCATTTTTGGGCAAATTACAAATTCAGAAGATATCAGGGGACTAGCGAGAGTATTGGAGAGAACCATCAATCGGACCACTGACATACTCTATGGTATGACGTTAGAACAGAAAGCGATAAGATTAGTGGCTCTTCAGAACCGGATGGCATTAGATGTCATTCTGGCTGAGCGTGGAGGAGTATGTAAATTAGTGGGGTCCGCTTGCTGCGTTTACGTACCAGACTCCTCTCTGACGATCTTTAGGGCTATCCAAAATCTACATGTTCTTAGTTCAGAAGTACATGTTCCTGAGGGAAACTGGGAACTTAGTGCATGGTTTTGGGACCTCCTACGGTCATGGGGATGGAAGTTGTTTTCAGCCCTGCTGATTATCTTGGGAAGTTTTCTGTTTCTTTGCTGTTGTATACAGTGTCTCCCTGGTATATGCTCAGTATTAGGGGGATGTTGCGCGCAAGCAATAAGTGTATTAGGGCATAAAATATATGCCCCAGAGAAGGTTTACAAAGAGTATGTGTTAAAAGAAACTCTGGTGTCAGATCTAATGGCAATAGATGTGTCAGACAATGATTCGGGATGTATAGATGTTGAAATGTGGAACTAGTCGCAAAGTGATTGAAGGTAGTTTAGCACTTGGCATAGGCCAAAAGGTTGTTTGTTAGAACTGATATATTATTGTTTCGTCGTCATTGTATATGTTGGCCTATGCCCAGTCGCTTTGCAAGGAAATCCGTATTACAAGGTCGTGACCCCAAGTGAATCGAGCCTCCATTTTAGAACTGCCATTTTAGTTTATTATATAAAGTCACCCTGTAGTCTAAAATGGCCGTCTCGTGTGCCCTTGTTCTTGCCTTAACCTCTTCAACCTCTGTAGGAGGGTTAGTGTCCAACCTGCCTTCCGGCTACATGTTAGGGTCATGTAGACCTTGTCCTTTGTTGACCTCGGGATCAGGGGATTACTTGAATTAGCAATGTTAACCTACAAGTATACAAGAACAATAAATGCTATCCAAATACGACATGCGAAACATTTGTTTGATCTGTGTTAAAGCAATATGTAAAGAGTGTAACGTTAAATTAGAGAATAATAATGTCTGTTAGAAAATGTATTTAAAGGTAAACCGCATGCACAAGATATGTAAATTAGGAAATGAACCTGGCGCGACCCTAGCCCAGTGTATAATTAACTTGTTAGAGGCTAGACATCTTTATAACAAGCTGTATAAATACGCTGATGTCCAGCTAGGAAATTCTGCTCACTGCTCACATTGAACCCTGCTGGTGGTCTCTGTGATGTATTGACAGCCAAATTGCTATTTGTGTACTTTGTTCAATACTGTTCAGTTTTGTAATAAAGATTCTGGGAATCTTTACAAGCCCGTGTCAGTGTATTTTCCTTTGCTTGGTGTAACAGCCGTAATATTGTATTTTTTTATGATTCCACAAAATGTGTGAGGAGTCCTGAATTTTCTTTTACAATAACATTGATACGATATTGCTGTAAGAGATCATAATAATCCAGGACATGATTTTTGAAGTAATGAGATGATTTCTTGAATGGATCTGTTAAAGATTCATTGAATTGGCCTAGTGATTCCTCTGACCACCAAAATTTGTTTTGATTGTTGCTAAGGGATAGTGTTCCTAGAATTACATTGCATATGGTGATGTTCTTTCGTTCAACTATGTCCCACTCCCAGTTAATATATCATGATCGCTCTGTGTAGTGGGGATTACTTGAAAACGAGAAGCATTTGAGAATAATCTGGAATCAACATCTCTATAGTCAGTGAGGGCACTAGAAGCACCTCTCTTCCAGGTGCTGTGTGGGGATATATCATTCGGTATTGCACCATTCAGCATAATCACATTTCTGGAGCCTGTCATCACAATGTTATTTCATTTTGTCAAAGCAATGTAGATTTAGATCACCAGCCAAAATAATATACGATATGTTGTCCGCACATTTATCATGTTCATTAGTTTGTTGGTGTCGTTAAAATATGGATCATCAGTTATGCCTAGAGAATTACAATAAATGTTCATTATGACATAATTAACTTCATGGATCTTCAATTTAGTAATATGCATAAATAAATTTGGGGTTGCCCATGGTATCAATGTAATTTCAGAACTCATTTTCATGGCAATCAGTAAACCTGTCATTGGTCTGCCCTTAGCGGATTGTTTGACTGGATGTAATAGAATGTTGTCAATATTCCACGAGGGAATGTCAGTTAGCCAAGTTTCTTGTAAAATGAATATATCATGTTCATTTGGCACTAGTTATGTTCTGGAGTTCCCACAATGGCAGGTCAAGTAATTCCCACTATTTGTCACTTGGCTAAAGTGATCAGCAAGATTTAAATTTTTATGATTATAAATAGTTCTCAGTGGACATACATTTGCGATGTCAGTCGTAGGTGTCGCCCCTAGTGAAAAAATAAAATCATAAAGCAAAGATTTTGGTTTTTGCTAGCCATATAGCATGTAATACCACTCTCGAAGTAAGCCATATTTTTGCCACTCCTAAATCTCTATCATCAATTAACTCAACATGCTCAATGTCGACTGAGCTAATGTCTTCGAGAGCGGGGATATCATTTAGAATTGCTATTATGCTAGTTCGTTCATTTCATATCTAGGAAAGGGGGCAGCGCAACAGCCGATGATAAGAGGGTATAATGTAATTTTATTTTTCTTTACATTGAGAGAGCGGAGTTAATTGCAATTTAAATCTGTCATTAAGCAGTTTCAATATATTGAGATTGTGTGTCCGACTATTTGGAGGCAACTGAGTTTTCATCAAGTGCATTGTGGTACACTTGGGTTCAGTTGTGATAAGGTGACCAGGCATTTGTTCACATTCCAGCAGATTTATTGATTTCGTCATTGTAGTTCGGGTAGCCATGTAATCTTCAACAGTGAGTCTAACATCATCTGCTCTGTCAGGATTATTATCGCTTTTGGCTGTTGTAGCTAACTGATTAGTTTGGTGAGGCACTTGTGTTATCTCCGTTATCATCAATTTCTTGGTGGTTTGTCTAGTCTGATTAACACTTTAGACTGTAAGCTGCTTATATGTAACATGTAAGTAGGAGGATCATGTTGTTCTCGCTGCTCTTCGATGTTTAATGAGGAAAGCGGAGGTTGCATCTTTTGTGACGCCATATAGAGATCAACTGCCTTACGAATTTCCAGCCGCCGCTGCTCTAAATGTATCTCTTGCATTGAGGGTATGGATGAAGCAAGTGTAAGCTTTGAGGGGAACTGTGCCATTCTCTCAGGACCTGTGCAATCCTCTGCTTTTTAAAGATTCTCGGCGGCAGTAATAAATTCATTGAGGGGAGCGTACGACAAAGTGGTTTTAGTATTGGCATTTAATCTCTTCTTTTTCAACTGAGACAGCTGGGAGTACTTTTCAGTACTGCATCCAATGCTTCATTGGTATCTTTTTTCTGAAGATTAATTGACTTGAAAAAGTGTTTGGTTGCTGAGTGAGTGGAGATCTGCGACGGCATCATGTTTTTAGATTTCTTGTTTTGCAACTTAATAGTATTCTTGTTTTTATTCTTTGTTTTGGCCGGGCATAGTGAATATCATGTAAGCACGTTTAACTGACTCATGAGGAGAATTGTTGGTGGGGTCAACTAACTCTTCAATTGGTCATTTATTATCCCTGGGATTCGTACCCGGCTAGGTTTCGTGGTCAATTGGGACAATTGTCTTTTTGATGAATGGCACAGCATTTGATGTTATAATTGTGTCTTGAATAGTGTTGTCTTTTCGTTTATTTTTTAGAGAAATGTGTGTATTGCTTTTGTTGTTTCTACATTCAATATCTGTTGACTTGGAGTCTGAGGCAATCGATGCAGCACCTGCTTGGATTCGATCCATTTCTTGTGTGGCTTGCCAATCTCGTATCTTGTTTATTTGTTCTCCTTGATAGTTCAATTTACTATCAAGGGTCTCAAAAAGTTTCACTAAAGACACTAGCACCATATTCATAGCGTTCAGAGTAATTTCAATTAGTGTGTTCGATGCAGCAGACTCAGCAGGAGTAATCGTATATGGAGTATGGGCTTTTGGTTTTCCCGGGGTGGGAGCAGTGTGGAAAAAAATCTACTATTAACTCCACCTGAGTTTTATTAGCAAATAGGATAGGGGAGTGAGATAGATTTTGTGAAACATCACACACAGAGAAGCAAGAGCCATTCGATTCTAAATCGATTATCACGTGTTGAGTAGGAATACTAGAGTTGTGCGGCAAAGAAGTGACACAGTCAATAGTGTTACTTGCGTGTTCAACATATTGGTCAAATAGTAAGGGAGCGGTTAAAGCATTTTGAGTTGTAAGGTTATCAGATGAGGAATCGATAAGTGATTTATGGTTGTCCTGACGTGATGTGGTGTTAGATTGTGCTTTCTTTTTTTTCTCCCTCTGGGCAGCAAGAATAGCTGCCGAGGCTACAATATTTCCAATAGTTTTTGCAGTTGCAAACTTTGCTATCATTCCGACCATGCCTTCATAATGGGCAGTTAGCTTTGCATTGGAAATTGTTTCATTATCAGAAATGTTAGAGGAAGTTTCGGAAGTCACCCTTCGTACAGCATCAGAATTCTTAAGGCAGGAGGGCTTGTCCCGACTTAACAGGCGAATATCAGCATCAATTGTTTTTTTCATGTTAATTGCTGGTAAAACCACAGGAAGTATGTGGAGCTATGACAGAGTGTGCTAGTCTTACAGTTCGTTTATGTGCAATGCTATCCGACAATTTACATGTGTTGTTCGACGCTATGTTCGTTTCTGGATTGGGCATATCTGATTTCAAGGTGTAAAGCTCACACATAGAAACGAGTTGGCATTAACGGCAACAAGAGCTGCAATACATTATTTTTTATAATCGACAGCCGACCAGTGCACTGAGGCGAAGAAGCAAAGCGGTACTTGTAGGTACTTGGCTCAGTGCGCCCCTGAGCTCATTATTATGTAGGAGGTGACAGTCAAGGGGCGGAGGCACTGTAATTATGTGAAATATCCCGATCTACAACCAAAATAACATATCAATAGAATTAAAATAAAGCTTTTAAAGCTTGTAGAGTGCTTCACAGCCACTTGTACAAGAGTCTTTAGAAGAAATCACCTCAAGTCTTTCAAATAGTTAGTCCAAGGCAAGTCACTGGGACAGCATGAGTGGCAAAGCGGTACTTGTAGGTACTTGGCTCAGTGCGTGCACGCAGGTGCGCGCAAGCTCGTTCTTATGTAGGAGGCGACAGTCAGGTGGCAGAGCCACTGTAATTATGTGAAATATCACAATCTCGAGTCTTTCAAACAGTTAGTCTAAGGCAAGTCACTCGGACGGCATGAGCAGCAAAGCGGTACGTGTAGGTACTTGTTTCGGTGCACGCCCGTGTACTTAATACAAAACTTCCCACAATCTTCAAATGTTTTTTCATAAAATAGAAGTTTTTATTCCGGAGACATAGGCACTCTTAGGCTGTCCAATGCATTTCGGTCCTGGGGACCATCTACAGGGACCAAGTTCTACACAAAAATAACCGAAAATGTCTGATGAACTGTATATAGGTCACCAAATAGGTGGCATACATTAAGGGCAGTTACCAACTCAAAATCCCTGTGAGGGGTCATCCTAACAGCCTTCCAAACGGAACCCTGTGATGCCCACGTGAAATCAAGGTTAGTTAGACAGGAGCTGCAATGATAGTATTCGCACAAGCACAATTAACATTCATATTTTGAGGCTCAAGAGCTCCTATGAAGGTTGAGGAAATGCGAGATTACACCCACTACAGTGGGAAACCTCACTTCCCCCTCAAGAGTGGAGAGCCTACCTCAGTCAGTTGTGCATTCCAAACAAAGGTCCTTGCGCTGTGAGGGAATGTGCCCTGGAACCTGATCCTTTATTTAATAAAATGCATGGACATGTGGCCAGTTGCCCCCCGTACCTCCCTGAGTCCACAACACACACACACACTTACTTAATCAGGTACAGCATGCTCCTCATTGGGGCTTTATTATGAGTGGGTGTTAATGGTAAAATGGTTAAGTGGTCTGTATTTGCAAATACTGCACGTTTTTAACACCTGCTAGATTATGGGGTTGAGTCATTCATTCATTCATTCATTCATTCATTCATTCATTCATTCATTCATATGTTGTAGCTCCTTTCATCATAATTATGGTCCCAACATGCTTTTGGTTGAAGGCCCTCAAATGGACCATAGTCCAAAAATGTGTGAGGATTTGGGAGGAGTTATATATGTGTGTGTGCATTTCAGCCTTTAAAGTAATGCGAGAGTTGACAAGACACTGTTAGTCACCCATGTCTAAACGGAGTGGGTATGGGTGCAGCAGAGGTATACTATGGACTAATGGGGGGGATTGTGTTTAAGGAGATTGGGTGTTATGTGGGAAGCTGCAGTTCAAATATTTTTTGTTAAAAGTAGCCTTGTTCTTATGGCAGAGGTGATTTGCAACAGTGTTTGTGTTGTATGTGAATGCAGGGTGTGTGGAGTGCAACTGTGCCTTCCACTAAGTTTTGAAGGTGCGGAGTGTGAGAGGAGAAATGGGTTAGCTGTACAAATAACAATGTCTACTACCTGGGTTCCATCCATGTAAAAGGAGTAGTGCTACATTCACAGGCAATCGTAATACCCTCTGAGAGGATCTCAGAGTGAGAGATTGCCATCACTAGTTCGCTCTGGTGCATAAACAAGGTCCCAAATTCCATGATTACATTTGGTGGCAAGGCCCAGCCTCCTGTGCTTTAGAGTTACATCCAGTGCCAACCACGAGTGAGGGGTCCGAGGTGCCCGATTGTCCTCCTACGGGATGATCAGTGCGATTTTGTACAAGATGCATTTTAAGTGTGATGCATTACCTGCCCTCCAAGTCCATATGAGTGCAATACGTAGCCCACTGTCCGTAGTCGTTCCAGGTGCAAGTTACTGGAGTGACTACCAGAGTCCTCCATGTGTGCTTGGCATCCAACAAGGAAGGTTGGGTGGCGTAGCAAAGTGGTTGAAAGGAAAGAAAATGTTTTTAACTGAGACAAAGGCAGGTGGGGGAGTGTGCGGGCAGGCAAACTGTAGGGTGAGATGTGTGCGAGAGGCGGGAGTGGGCGTGTGTGGGGCGTCAGGGGAATAAGGAGGTCAGGGAGAACAGACAGGTTTTGAAGGATTTCCTCAAGGCAAGTTATCTTCTATGAGGTAGAGCACGATGGGGAGGAAGTTCCAGAGAGTGGGTGCGAGCACAGGGAAACAGGCACCTCCTAGTCTGGAACACTTGAAAGGAGGGAGTACCAGGAGGTGTGAGGAGCCTGATCTGAAGACTCTGGTGGGGCAGTAGTGAATTAACTTGGTTTAGAGGAATTCTAGGACTTTCTTGTGAATTGAATGGTGGGTAATGCACATGGCTTTGAAGGAGACGCCTTGGCTGATGGGCAGCCAGTGGAGTTTCCTGAGTGCGGGGGAGATGTGTTCGCTGGGGGTAGTGCAAGGAGGAGCCTTGCTGCAAAATTTTGAATCACTTGGAGCTTTTTCGTTTGATATGTACATAGAGGGAGTTAGAGTACTCTAACTGCAAGAGGATGATGGCCATGATTGTGGAAACTCTATGGAGGTACGAGAGAAAATGAAAGATCTGTTTGAGGAGGTAGGTGCACAATCTGGATACTGCATTGATGTGACATGAGCGGGGTCAGGTCAGAGCTAAAAATGCATCCTGGGTTTTTGACTGAGGGGGATGCAGTGGGCACGGGTCCTAATGAAAGAGGCCAAGGGATGGGTTGGGGGAAGAGAGCTGTTCTGCAGCAGATGAGGATTTCGATTTTTCTGGGGTTGAGGAGCAGGTGATTATTCATCACCCAGGAGGTCAATGTCTGAGAGGCAGAATGCTAGATCTGGGTTGGGTGAGGCGGGGGAGTTGGGAATCTTGAAGATGATCTGGGTGTTGTCAGCATGGCTGTAACATGTGAGACTCTGGGAACGGATGACCTTGCAGAGGGGCAAAATGTAGAAGTTGAAGAGGAGGGGGAGAGGGAGGCTCCCTGGGGGACTCCATGGAGGACTGGATGAGGGGCAGAGGAGAACAGGTGGAGAGAGACGATTTGAGAGCTGTTGGAGAGGAAAGAAGATATCCATCTGAAGGCGGAGTCCCTTAAGCCTAGATCAAAGAGTCTATTTTTGAGGATGGAGTGGTTAATCATGTTGAAGTCTGCTGAGAGGTCGATGAGGATGAGAGCAACACAACCCTCAGAGTCTGCTGTTCTTTTCAGGTCATCCCAGATAGATACCGGGGCAGATTTAGTTCCAGTGAGGGGTCTGAAGCAAAACTGGGCAGGGTCAAGAAGGCTGTGGGCCTCAGTGAAAAGGCTGACCTAGGAGTGTGCCATGCTATCTAAAAATGTGGCTATGAAGCGGTTGGAGATGGGGAAGTGATTGGAGGGGAGCAGGGATCAAGAGAGGGCTTTTTAGTAGTGGTTTGACATAAGATGGAGGATGTTTTTGAGGGGGAGCAGAGGTCTCCTGGGGAACATAAGAGGCACTATTGGAGAGAAAGCTTTTAAACTTGGGGTGGGAGATTACAGAGGGTTCGAGTCAGGGCCAGCAGAAGGGGGCTGTCGGTATAGGGGCAGACGGGGTTGGTAGTTTAGCGTGGATGGAGAGGTTCCTTTCAATGGCTATGTTGAAGTAATTGAAAGAGGGAGAGGATTGGAATTTAACTAGCAGGGATACTTAGTCAACATTGCAAGGTATTTTCTCGACCTGTAAGGGTGTGAGGTGAGGTTTGTAGAGGATGGCTCTACCACCTGCTCTGCTGGCTCTGTAGTGGGTGATCAGGGAGTAGCTTGGGGATAGGCCTTGTGTGCAGAGGGGAGGAAGTCATCTTAGAGAGCCAGGTTTCAGTGATGAAAAGGATGTCAGAGTTTTAATTGGGGATAAGGTCCAAAATCATGTATTTGTTTCTGGCAACTGATGTGGCGTTGATGAGGATACAAGAGAGGGGGTGAATGGGGCAATGTCCTGAACGGGGGGGGGCTTAAGGAGGGAGATGCTGTGGGTAGAGCTGGGAGGCATGAGTGGAGTGAAAAGAAGCCGAGGGAGAAAGAGGAGAGAGGATGGACATGGGGGTGGGGGTCAGCGTGTAGCAGAGTGGGGAGGAAAAGGGGTTGCAGGGGTAGAAGGTGGAAGGAATGAAGCTGGTGGTGGCTCTGAGTATAAAGTCTTCTGTGCCTGAGCTGATGGGGACTGCCAAAGGGGTGTGTGGGTGAGGGTGGGTGTTCTGCAGAATCCGAGGTTTAGGCCAAGGCTGTGCGGGCTGTGCTTAATAAAGCAACTGTTGAATGCCTAGGTGGGGAGGGGGTTGGGCCCAGGAGAGAGGGGTGGTGGAGTAGGGGTTAGGGGTGGACAATGGAGAGTGAAATGGGGGCAAAGGGAGTTATCAGGGTAGAGGGAGAGAGTATGCTCAGGGTTGTGTAGAGGGGAGAGGGGGTAGTGGTGTAGGATGGGGGAGGATGTGGAGTCGAGGGGGTAGGGTGGCGGAAGATTGCAGAGGAGGATAGGGTGGCTGTGGAAGGAAGGTCTTATATTCCTGGGCTGGCGGGCGGGTGCCTGGGATGTGTGGGTGAGGGTCAGCTGATCGAGGCTGTGCGGGCTGAGCTCAGGGAATGGAAAGTTGAGTGTTGGACAGGAGGGGTTTGGGCTGGGCGAGGAAGAAGGAAAGGGGGCTGCTGCGGGCATAGGGGATGAAGGGGAGTGGTTGTTAGGGGAGGGTTACCAGGGGGCCAGGGGAGGGTTTGGCAGGGATGGGGTGGTGCTGAAAGAAGAAGGTGTGGGAAGGGGAAGTCAGCGAGTGAAGGAGGTCTTTCAGTGGGGGAAGGGGGCAATCTGAGGAATTAAGGTTGATGTGAGTACTGGTAGTGGGAGAGGAAGGAGGGGTGGAGTGATGGGCTTCTGTTTCCTGATGCGCCAGAGGGCTCCTCTGGCCTTGGAATTATTCGGCATGGTGGAGGCTCTGGTTAGGAGGAGCGGGAGGGTTGTTGGGGGAGAATCAGACTCAATTGGGCTGCATGCAAAATGCAGCTACCTTGCACAGTTAGGCTTGGGCTAAAAGGCATATGTCTGACTGACACATATACGGGATTCCTTGGCAACACTGCATGTGCTAAAGACCACCTGATTATGACGTGGTCTAGGGAATGAAAGCACCTCCAATTTTTATTCTCAGCCAAAAGGTGGCAGTAAACATTTGTATAAATTCCCTAAATTGTTTAAAGATTTTCTTAAACCTTTTTTTCTTCCCGTGCAAGCGCTTTGGTTCAAATCAGCAATGAACGTTTTTTTGATAGAGACAATTAAAAGCATGAACAAGTGGGCTTCCCCGATTCCCTCCTCCTCATCACATTTGCCATGAAATGCAAAAAAAAAAAAGAAGAATGGACTCTTACAGCATGAGTACTCTCTATAATTCATGTTCAGCCTCAAAAGGAGGGTCGAGATGGATTAAAAAAACAGATAAAGCATGAACATTTGGAGAAATACCGCATGTGGTATTTCTGAAATTCCCTAAAAGTGACTGCGTTTCCAGAAATACCATGCGCGATAACAGCAATCGGTGCATGAGATATTTTCGTTCAGAAATCTGCCAAACTCGTAATGAGGCCCACAACGGTTCACTAACAAGTGTATGAATTTAGTAAAAGCAGCTGCAATCTGAGGAAAAGCTCAAAATAGACAGTCAGAATACTGTAAATGGAATCTGCATTACTGCGGGTCAGGCTCATACACATTCTTTTGTGGAATGCACTTGTGGGAATGTGTCCTGGGGCGGCACTGCTATTCACATCCGGTTCTGTGTTAACATTACTGAGGCCAATTATGCTCTAAAAAGATAATTACCCTGATGTTTAAAAAGATAATCGCTAAGTGCATCGCCATGGTTACACATAACTATAACAGTACTACAGTGGTATGCACAACTAATTGTTGCTTTGGTTTTTCTCTGCTCACAACAAATACAGGGCATTTCTGCGTAATCTTGTTTTCAACCCTGCTTTGCTCACAGCTAAGGTTGTAGTGTCCTGTCTCCCTGCTGCGTCCATTCCAGGAATATCCGGGAGGGTTTCCAAGGGCAGTGTCAATGACCTTCTGCTCTGCAAACTGTTTGCTTCGGTATGGGCCTTCACCTGTCCTTTAGCGATGTTTGAACAGATCCATCAATATATGCACGTCACTAGCGTTTTTACACATTGCTATCCATGTCCACGTCATTAACAGTCCTCTTTGTATGCCGACACGGAAGTCACTTGATGAAATGCAGTCCAGACATTCGTGCCTTTTGTGCCAGAGGCGAGTCTTATGTCTCCATCAAGGGACAGAGCTAACTATCAATATTTGTTTGATCATTAGCAGTTCCTTGGCCCAGGGTCTTGTGAAGGCCGCATTATTGATGTATAGCCACCAGGCTGAACAATAAGGCATGCGGTTGCCCCACACAGAGCAACTCGACAAGCTGTAGTAGATTGTGTCGCCATTTGCAATTAGACGCTGTTACTGGATAAAAAGTAGATATCTGAAACAGAGCAGTAACAGACGCTCACCGACATGCAGTATACTGTGTAATCATGTTTATGTTCTGTGAACATCACTTAAAACTATTTAGGCAGTAATAGGTAAAGCCTGTTGTACACCTAAGGCCCAAACACAGCCTTTAACAAGATTCTCAGAGGACCTGGCACACGTGAGCGCATGTCAGAAAGGGGACTGCAGCTTTTAAACCCATAAAGTCCAGGTGCTAATAAGGGTGTTTTGTTTTATTTTATCTGAGAAATGGCACGCACATAGATTAGCGGCCATTTCTCGATTAAACAAGCATTGGCAAAGCCAACAGTTTGGGCTTTTGTGCAAATATAGGAAAGGTATTTGGCAGGCATTGTTGTAATGGTATTAAGTGGCCATTAATGGCAGCAGCGTAAAAATGGTGCAGTACCTGGGCATATGATCGCAGTGCCTGGCAAATGTCGATCTAATATCTATACACAAGCCAAAACTGGTGGCTGTGCTAATGCTTGTTTTAAACAGAATTTCAGTGAACGACATATGTACTGCTGATAAATACAGTGGCTAAAGGCAGACACAGTTAAGACAGTTTTATTACATTAGTAGCACATTTACAGCACCAATTAAATGATTAGCTCTTAGAGGACTGCTTTGAAAAAAACCTGACAGGCACTTCGGGTGCAAAGTTTGATTTTAAGGCATGATAAAGCTGGCTGAAACATTTCCCAGGAGGGTGTGTTTGGGGCAGAGCCGGGCAAGGAGTGGGTGGGAATTGCCATAAGGATTAGTATGGCCGTGGGCATTCAATGGGTGGGTAAATAACGAATCATTGTGATCTGCACAGGCCTAACAGGCGTACGCAGCAAGGTTTTAACTACAATTACATCTAAAAAACACGCACTCAATCCAAGAGCACACATGTTATGCTGAGTCACGTAAACTTCCTGTGACTGTTTGCGATCTGTAATTGAATAAAAGTAAAAGGTTTTCGATATTCCCATAGAAGCCACTCGGTGTACTACCATGCGCATATTAATTGTCCAAATCTATGACTGGACTAAAAGCAGAGACAGTCCTATCCATATGCCAAGAGGCCCAGCTGCTGCGCTCTCAGAGAGCACAAAGAAAGATAAAATACATTCAGAAAGGATTTCCAAAGACAATTCTGTGTTTGGATATATTTATCTGAAAGGAGTTAAACACGGATAGTCAGGTGGTAGCAGGGCTGGCTAACTATTAGGAAAATGGTGCATATACAAAGTAACCCACTTCTGTGCTATATGTGTATAAAAGCAAAATGTATCAAATGCAGCGCTTGCGAGTAGCACGTGTAGCTACTTGAATATGCATTATGTTTGCTGGTCGGAAGCTTTTTACTTTCTTTAGGTGGTGGCAACGATGGTGGCATCACACATCAACAGCAGTGGCAGAGCGAGAGCAAACTCAATTAAAACTGCAGTGCAAATGATGCCCAACCCATGGCCATGTGCGATTTCCGCCCTGAAAGGAGTCATCATTTCTACATGGAACCTGTATACAAACAGAGCTGGAAACATCCAGCGGGCCTTGACTGACCAAGGCTGGCAATAACCCACCCCATTTCACTTCCCTTGTCATGAGCAACGTGACAATAATGGCAGCAAAAATAACAGGTAGATTTAGCTGAGGGTGAAGGGTCCAGGATGAATCTGTAGGGCTCACTGGGACTGTCATGGACACAGGTAATAACATAAAAGAACCAGCTGAACAATTGACATCAGGGGGAGCATGAGAGAGGGGAAACACTGGGTTAAAGTGCTAGACTATTGTAACCTGACAGCGAGTGGAGAACGTGATTTGCAAGGTAATGCAGCAGGATAAGTAGATTGGGGCCACTTACGCTGGTGTGTGGCTCTTAAATATGCTGGACAGCTGCTGAATTAAGTATATTGGATTATCTAATCATTCTAGACATCCAGTGCCTGAAGCCTCTGGTGGAGTATTATTGTAGGAGAATGGGTTAAGATACATTAGCCGATTACTTACCTGTGCAGCCTGAACAGCGGGTGACTGGCGCTACCTGCCCCACCTCAATCTCTTTTTCTCTGGAACTTTGGAAGCCTGCAGACAGCCGCTTCCCAAACAGCAGCTTCTTCACAGCCGGCAGGTTGCCGGTATGCGTGGCCTACAGCAGCTCCTGCTCCTTCCCCATGGTGGGCCCTCCCTCAGCCTCTCTGGCACAGATACAAGTCGTCCAGCCCTTGTGTGCACCTTAGATGCTGCAGGCGGATGGGTAGGGCCTCCAGCCTAGGGAAAGCAATGCCTCCACTGGTGTAGAAGGCCCTTGGTGGGCTGAACTGGGACGCAGGGCTGGTGTGAAGCTGTTGAGGTTAGTGTAGAGGGGCACGTCCCCAAAAGGGTGTAGGTCACATGGGTAGGATGCTCCTTGCAGATTGGCTGCTGCCAATGGGGAGAGTGGGGTGCCTAGCAGTGGTTCTGCTTGTGCAGGTCCGCCAGTGCCTTGCTGAAGCCATCTGTGAAGCGCTCATGCTCCTGGTTGATGGCCTGGCTGTGCTACAGGAAGGGTGGTGGCCATGGGGATGGCAAGGGGTGCCAGCGGTCTTAGCTGGCTCAGGCCTGGCTTGGATGATGAGATGCTGCAGCTCAGCAGAGGCTAGCTTCAACAGGCTAACTGCTGACAGCGGCGCGGGTTGCAGGAGTGGCACGTCTGGAGATACACTGCTGCTATTGCCCGCTGCAAGCACGGGCAAATCTACCAGAGAGTGGAGAAATGATTTGGCACTGTAGAGCCGGGGGGACTGTGCTTCTCATGGGGGTCATGTGCTTCAGGAAAGTCCAATTTAAGCACCTCCTATTTAAACACCTCAGTTAGAGGCATACATACTTTATAACTGCTAAGGCACCACAGAGCATGTTAGCGGTTCACATTTTATAAATACATACACTATACACATCCTTGTCTTTCTCTTCCAATGCTGAAAGTAAATGGTTGCCCTGGACAAACACAGACTGGAGAGCCAGTCACATCAAACTGACATCACTAATGGCACATCCAATCAGGTACTGCTTACATACCAAGACAATAGAGCAACACCCACAAATCAGTACATGGACATTTTCAGAGCTATTTTACAAAATAACGTATCTATAACAGTAACTTGTTTATTTTGAATACAAAATAGATTAAAATATATTACATAGTTTAAAAGTTGTAGTAAAGATTTTTTTAAAGCATGAAACAAGTCAAATAACATGCTATTAACATTAACATATGGTGGCTGCCATTTTGGAAGTAAAAATGACTGTCAGATTCATGAAGTGTAGGTTTTCTTACCTCTTGTTTCTGGTGACTTTTTGAGTCATAGAGGATGGGTTTATCACTGGGAGTGGCCTGGCTGAAACCCCAGAGTAATCCACAGGGGTACCAACCACGCCACCACCAAAGTTGGATCCAATAGTCATAGATTAAACCCTCTGGGGTAAAAAAAATCCTCTGATTATTAGATGCTGTAGCATGTCATTTCAGGATAATATTCGTGAGCAATTCCGGAAAAGCAGCATCTCCATGTTTGAGTTGGATAACAGGTGATTGATTGAAAGACCACAAGGTCCATAGTGGCAAGTACACAGTAAGAGGACTAGGAGACAGGAGATAAGGAATAGAAGCTAAGCGTTAGGCGGACTGAGTAGAATACAATTCTCAGAGTAAAACAAGAACAAGCACCATAGCAACCTACCAAAAGTGTTGCCACACATTGTGCTCCTGCTGCAGACATACTGGACTTCTGTGATCATCAATCTGTGCGCTACGATAGAATGGAGCTGTTTCTAGCAACTAGACCGCTAAACACGCCTTCCGAACACTGTATATTGGAACGAGAGGGAATGGCGGAAGCCCGTTACCCGATGGCTCATGACACTGACAAATTCAGCAAACAATACAAACACAGGGAAAGAATGCAAAAGGGGTGTGGTTTTGGGTGGCATGTGTGTGAATGAGTGGTAAGTCATAGATTTGCGCGCTTTTAGCAAGTTACTTTTCTAAGTCGTTGTTATGCTGTGGAGAGTCTGCGCATCGCCTACTGGAATATCTATTGGACCTTTGAAAAAGACAACTGGTATGCCCTATGCCACTGAAGGACTATTAATACTTGCTCATAGATGGTAGTGTATATATATAGATATATATACACTACCATCTATGAGTAAGTGTTAATAGTGACCTGATCAAGCGCTCAGTATAGCGCGAAACACATTGTTTGCAGGCTGCTTAACTTAGGCGTCCTGCTGTTTTGTCCTCTATGTGCTGCTTTGTGTCGTGCATTTGTTTTTTGCACGATGCATTTGTTTTTTTTATTCTGTATTAACATTAAAAGACATCAGTAATTGTTTCACTGTGTCTGCGGTGTTTCTTCCGACCCCCTACTGAACCTGGCATTTGTTTCTCTGTGACTGCGGGAGTGCGATTTGCTTTTTCCTCCTTTTCTGATATATATATATATATATATACATATATATATATTTGTCACTAGCCTACTGTTGTATTTGAGAGACACTAAGGACTTCCTTAATAAAATCGACAGAATTCCATGGGAAATAACTTTTTTGCTAACAATACTCGATGTAGTCTCTCTTTATAGGTCAATTAAACATACCGTTGGTTTGAAATCATGCAAGTATTTCTTACAAACCAGATCACTTAACCGTTTACAACCTGGGAAGATGATTTTAAAGATGACCAATCTATGTCTGACTAACAACAGTTTTCTGTTCAACAAGAGCTTTTTTACACAGTTGCAGGGTACAGCTATGCGAACTACCTTCACCCCTTCATATGCTAATCTAACTATGGGCTGGTGGGAGAAGTTCACAGTATGGTGCCCGGAAAATAGTCACTATACAGATAAAGTTGTACTTTGGTTGCGCTATATAGATGACTTATTTATTATCTGGGATGGAACAACCATAGAATGGTTGGAGTTTGTCAAGTCGCTGAATGAAAATGAACTTAATTTACAGTTCACCAAATGCCACAGCAAGACTGCTATTGTCTATTTAGATATTCTTGTAACTGTGGCACAAGGTGTACTAGTGACCGAACTTTATAGAAAACCTACAAGCCCCAACATACCATTACATGCTAAAAGCAACCACCCCACAGCCCTAAAGTGCAGCATACCCTATGGCTAATTTATTCGTATAAGGCACAACTGTTCCCAAATTGAGACTTTTGATAAGGAATGTAGACACTTGGCCTTAAAGTTTCAACAAAGAGGTTATCCTAAGAGAGTGTTGGAAAGAGCATACAACAAAGCATGAGAGAAGCACTGCTCCATTTTATTGATGTCTAATGTGGTGACTCAGGAGGACCTGGATTTTACAGACATAAGACTTATCTTGACATATAGCAAATCCTCTGATAACATACGCCATATAATGCACAAACATTGGCATATACTTAAACGGGATGAACATCTGGGTAATATCCTGGGCAATAACATCAACATCACCTTCAGACGCTCTACCTCACTCAAAGATAACCTAGTATCGAGTTATATGAGCCCCAAGACAGACTGCCTTAGCAGGTCAAGGTTGGCTCAGTACCAAATCAGATGGTTTTCAGAAGTGTATGAAATGTAAGGCGTGTAAATTTGCCAAAAACATCAAAGATTACCTTCACCCCGTACTACATAAGTCGAAGATCACATGTGAAACTGAATATGTTGTTTACGTACTCACTTGTACGTGTGATAAATGGTATGTGGGGAGTACTATTGGTAAACCTAAATTAAATTAAGTGTACTTCAACACATAAGAGCAATAAAAATGTTGACCCCACATACCCTATGGCCTTACATTTTCAAGAAAAACATGGAGGGAAATTAGAGGGCTTCACTTATTTTGGCATACACACAGTTCCTAAGGCACCGACAGGAGGGAATCAAGAGCTCCTCCTCAGACAATCTCTAACCAAATATATATTGGACCTGGAAACCAAGAAACCCAAGGGCCATAACCTGGACAAAGAACTTTATACCTTTCTGGGCACCTAAAATGTAAAAATGTATATTTGGAGTTAACAATACATGCACTCAGTATAGGATCCCAGGATATCACACCTTTGCACTTTAATTATTTGGACTGGCTTTGAACATGACTAACATATTCTTTTGAGTTATCTTAAATGCTAGATTATTATATACCTAGCATGGAGGTGTTCAATAACCACATATGAAAGTTACTTATTGCACATTCTAGGTTTAATTGTTTTAGAGACAGGAATTGCTTTTCCCAGGCATTTTGGATAGAGTAACTATAAATTCAATGTTATATTTACTAAATAGGAATTTAATGAATCTTAGACTCTCTCCCCTTTTGCTCACCCATTTTAATTCTTCTCCTTCCTTAGGGCGGGCAATGCCTTTGCTATAACACATAGACAAATAGGACTATTGGCAGTATTATTTCTTTTTGTATACTCACTGTCTTGACTCTTACAAGCTTAGGCTTAACACATAGACATTAGACATATTAGGTGTTTTATGATGTGACAAGGCCTGATAGCAGTGTTTTAGGCTTTTAATATACGTACTGCACTAGCACTTTGTGAAATGTGCAATAGGACTATCTGTTACCTAATGTCTAGAGGTTATCTTATGCACTAAGCACCTTATGTATTCTTATCTAGGAAAAACAATTACTTAGCTGATGTAAGCACATTGCACTTTATTGATATTAGGCAGCTCACTACATATTTGCACAGACAGCATAATTGAGTACTTTGTACTTCAATAAGGTAACACCTGCCATTAGTATCCTTGCACATATTGCTGCTATATGCACTATGCTATTTAGTAACGGCACCGTATTATCAAGCACATATTACATATCATGCATGGTCCAGTGATCCACCAGAGGACCATTCCAGGCTGACAGTACAGTTAACACATTAAGTATCTTTGCAATCACAAACAAGGGATACAGATCATCACTGATCGATCTAATATAATGACAGACCTTTTAGATTAATTTGAGGCAACTCGTGGGCTGAGGAGGTGTTCTTTGGATGGTGTGTCCATGTGTTTATTTTTGCCATTGGTGCAGCACAGTAAAGGCTTTATTTCTGTGTGCCTTCCCAAATTACGGATCACAGCAGTAATAAAACCCTACACACAGAGATATGAGATTACGCATATCTTACATGTTTTCAATGTTCTAACTCCTTGTAATCATTATATTCGGTCTGTGAATGATATTAGTGTTGTATTTCTAAAATGATTGCATTTAAATGTGTAATAATGCCTGGTAAGCAAATGTTTCGCCTAATGCATGCATACCAGATTGATTTACTCACCTTGATGCACATACTATTCCAGGATGTCGGATCTGGTGTAAAGGCAGGTAAGGGCAGTATACCACTCTATACATTACAACCATAGAGAGTACGCCAGTTAAAAAGTCCTTCACTATTGTTTACACCCTAAACGTGACCAAGCGGTGTGCTTACCACGAAATGCATCATTTTCGTGTTCTTTCATTTTTTTGTCCATGACATTTTATTAATAAAGGAATTATTGATTGCCCGGCGTACTACTGGTGACTTGGCTCAGTGTTTGGAGTGGATTTCATTCTCCGGACTGCTTTTTGGAGTGCACTCCACACACTTTATACCTTTATATACTTTATATATATATATATGCACACACAATTTCAGAGTCTAAATATTCCCTTTTCTCTCTATTATGCAAGCCCTGCCCCTTTACCCAGAAACCTTGAAAAAGAGCAAACGCCCGCTCTAGCATGTGTGCTTTTAGCAAGTCTCTTTTCAAAGTCGCTTTAACGCTTTTAAGCTGCTTAAGCAGCTTGACGCAACGCAACTTTAGTTCTTGAAAATGTCAATATTAAACCGATCTGATATCCGCATTGCTAAAAGATAGTCTGAGACCAACGCGAGATCGGCAGGCTGATTGAGGCGCAAGAATAAGTGAGCATGGGTATTCACTCCTCACACGAAAATAGATTTGAAAACGTAAATAGAGATCAAGGCTCTGCATCTCGTGAGCGCGATCGTGAAGTAGTGTAAACAGAAGCAAGCGGTCATGCGATGCATACTGTAGCTGAGGAATTAATGCAGAAAGATATCTAGGGTTGCTTTTGTCCTTCTAAAGATTAAGGTATTGTGAGTACTTACGGACACACACAATTGCAAGTATCCTGTATGTATTTGAATGTAAACCGAAGATTGATGAAAACTGTTGATAGAAACAAAGAAGGTGAAAGCGAAAAGCATCCTGGTTGTAGTAGTACGTGCCGTGAACCCAATCCCACTCCAGCCAGGAGATGTTTTGAGTCATGAGAGACCACAATCTAAATTTAGTTATAATGCAACCAGCATTCACTGTCTTCATAAACTATTCATATGATCAACAAGATATGCAGAACATCTTTCTATCTGCTCGTCTACAGAGAAGCACCACAAAGCTGACACAGAACAGTTTTATAAACAGATACAGTGTTTTTATATATAGGTTAGTCAATTTAACCAAAAATGCATTCAAATTAACAACCACACCATTAATTAATAGTGTGGAAGTCATTAACAACAAAAGTAGTAGTACATTGACAATATTCTGAGGCAATGACAATATTCTGGGCTGAATCACAGTCCTCAAAAGCACCCAAATGTACTCAGAAGATTATTCATGAAGTAACACATTAAATTAAACAGGGAATTCATATGTGGCAAAGTACAACAAAGTAACCACATTGGCTTGATTGTCCATCTGCACAGTATAATTATTTCTGCTCAGAGTCTCCTAAAACACAACCATGTGTGCCGACGCGTTTCAAATTACGCAACAATCCTTCTTCAGGGCGGGGTGTGTAATAGTTTCAAAATTGTTCATTAATTCCTACAAAAGGAAAGGATAACCTAATTATTCCTCTATGCCAACCGAGAGATTTCATTAGTAACTCTCAAGGATAAAGTGAAACTAACCTCATTCCTGTGTATGTAGCAAAAACCGGAGTCAACCTGTATGGTAAAATGTGCAAGAGTGCATTGTAAAGATTTATTCTCAAACATGATTAATCTTTTCGGATAATATAGTTAGAGTTTAGCGTACTCACGAGGAAGGAAGAAAAGTGCCTCTCCCCGGCCACCCTGACTACCTTGCAGGAGCTTGGGGCATAGAGCAGTATATCACTGCTATTTGCCCCTTCTCCCGCCTTAAAGTATTTAATCCTTCATTATTTCATCTGAAATGACAGTGATAGGTGGGGGCACCTCAGGGTATTCACTGTCGCGATGCCCCCCCCTTATGTCCCTCCTTTTCCCCCCTCCCTCCCCTCTCCAGTTCCTTCCATATTGAATTGTTCAGGGTGGTTTTCACCTTTATAAACACTACTTTACGCATAGGTATAGCAACACCTTCACTTTCCCAGCTTGTACTCCCTTAAGGACCGGCTGTAAATATACTTGTGATAACACTGAGGTGTAACACTTAGCCCACTGTCCACCGTTGGACACGCGCATACTGAAGTGCCACAAGTCATACAATTTAGATCTTATCTCCGCAATGAATGGGATTTCTGCTCACACCTGGACATGATTAGGGCAGAATAATGAGCGGAGGCATGTGGGACGGGCGTTCCGTGAGTCTTGCACTGCGGTAGCCGAGTCCCACACTAAGATGGAATTCTGGAGCCGAGGCGCACATGCGCGCCGCCTCCATGATGACCATGTAAATAGAACAGTCACGAGCAGCGCGTCTTTAGTGACGGGCTGCTCGGTTGAACTGGAAGTTGCGTATCTCTGAATGGTGAGTGTCTTTAACGAGATACCCTTAGTTGTATTAGCCCTGTGCTCAGTATGACGGGCACTACGGAATTGCACCACTAGAGAGGGCTGCTGCTGCGCGCCAACATGCTCTTGTGTATATGTAATTTTCAACCAGTACGGGTGTCGTTTCAGCACACTGACACAGGAGAGCCTGTGTTAGCCTTTAAGTTTATGTTTGCTTGTAATCTTCAACCCGCGTAAGGGCCGTATCCCTATTCGGGTACTGGCTTAATCACAGTCTAACAACTGGGGAGGAACGTAGTGTGTATAGCCAGACATGGACTGCACCATGGTGTATGGCCGTTTTGACGCTCAGAAGTACAGTTTACATTATTAAAACACCAAGTAGCATGATTGATTCGGATCATTTCGATAGGCTCTCCCAAGGGCAAGGGATATAGTTATTCCTTTATTTTACTTACCTGAATGTTGTTACAAGTGCAGGGTGACAATTTAGATAACACATTAAGGGCACACATCTGATCTCTTCTTGCCTTTAGCCATTGCCCACTGGAAATACCAGCTCATCACCATTTATTTCACCCGGGGAGAGGCACATTTCTTCCTTCCGGGTGAGTACACTACACTCTAACTATATTATTCGAAAAGATGAATCATGTTTGAGAATTAATCTTTACAATGCACTCTTGCACATTTTACCATACAGGTTGACTCTGGTTTTTGCTACATACACAGGAATGAGGTTATTTTCACTTTTTCCTTGAGAGTTACTAATTAAATCTCTCGGTTGGCATAGAGGAATAATTAGGTTATCCTTTTCTTTTGTAGGAATTAATGAACAATTTTGAAACTATTACACACCCCACCCTGAAGAAGGATTGTTGCGTAATCTGAAATGTGTCGGCACACATGGTTGTGTTTTAGGAGACTCTGAGCAGAAAGAATTATACTGCCCAGATGGACAATCGAGCCAATGTGGTTACTTTGTTGTACTTAGCCACATATGAATTCCCTGTTTAATTTAATGTGTTACTTCATGAATAATCTTCTGAGTACATTTGGGTGCTTTTGAGGACTGTGATTCAGCCCAGAATACTGTCATTGC
Source organism: Ambystoma mexicanum (assembly GCF_040938575.1). Taxonomy (NCBI): domain Eukaryota; kingdom Metazoa; phylum Chordata; class Amphibia; order Caudata; family Ambystomatidae; genus Ambystoma; species Ambystoma mexicanum. The sequence continues at coordinate 907,757,308 of NC_090930.1, forward strand.
CTCAGAATATTGTCAATGTATTACTACTTTTGTTGTTAATGACTTCCACACTATTAATTAATGGTGTGGTTGTTAATTTGAATGCATTTTTGGTTAAATTGACTAACCTATATATAAAAACACTGTATCTGTTTATAAAACTGTTCTGTGTCAGCTTTGTGGTGCTTCTCTGTAGACGAGCAGATAGAAAGATGTTCTGCATATCTTGTTGATCATATGAATAGTTTATGAAGACAGTGAATGCTGGTTGCATTATAACTAAATTTAGATTGTGGTCTCTCATGACTCAAAACTTCTCCTGGCTGGAGTGGGATTGGGTTCACGAGACACTAAAAATAACTACGGGGACTTTTGTCCAATTAGGAGTGCAGCATTGGGTAATCAGCTGGCAACGGCTGGTGTGTGTTTGGTGTTTCGTTTTTTGAATCTCGAGTGGCCTCGAGATTCTCCCTGCTGCACCTGAAGCTTTATATGAACTCCCTGAAGCATAATAACCATATCCTTGCGAAATGACCTAAATATATACTTTGTGACACTGTTGTGCCTCCCACAATATACTTTGTAGTAGTACGTGACCACAAAAAGGTCAAATGTGCTAGCTGAAAAGGCGAAAAGCATTAGAATTTGAATAACTTTGTAAATTGAGTCTATCTGTATGAATACTCGCAAAATGGTACAAATGAAAGAAATGGCAAATCAAACGGGTATAGAGTGAGCATCTCCAAATATCCCGTTAGTAGTGCGGAGATGTCGTAGAGTTTTCACTCCAAAAATAATTAGCAAAAATGACATGGCGATCAGTAACAAAAAGTTGACATCGTATTTTAAAAAAACGGAATATTGACTCAAGAGAAGAGAAACTCGCTGCAAATGAAATTGTAAGTGAACTTAGTAAATCACTTAGCTGTCTAGGATAAAAATGTATAGATGCAGTCATTACCCACCAATTGATAAAAGTAGAGAAAAATAATAGTATGAACTGTGATGACAGAATGAAAATGGAAGAAATCACTGAATATAAATCCGATGACCATGTAAAATTGTTGTCACACACCAATTACAAAGTGAAGAAAAAATGATATGTCCAAGACCGAAATACTTGTTCACAAAATACCAGTAGTAAATGATCTAATTGAACTAAGTGCTTCAATGAGTATTGATTTGGAAATGGATGTGTCCGATGTGGAATATATAGGCGATGAGCAAGAAATAACATTGGCGCTATATATATATATATATATCGGATGTTGAACCTGAAAAGTTTTTTGAGGAAGGCAAACTGTTAGCCCCCTCCAAGGTCACTGCCTAGTGTTGAAGGCTCACTAAGTGAAGAATACATAGGCAACATAAACACATCAAAAACATGCAGTGAACATGATAATTCTGATGGGAACCTCTTAGAAGACACACAAAATGATAGCGTGAATAGCATGACATCTTATTACATGTTTTGGGCGCTAGATAAGTTGTTAACAATGTTAGTAGCAAAGTGCAAATGTCTAGAAAAGAAAATAGATGTTCAATCTTTGCTACTATTGAAGAGCATAAATTGCTCCCATAAAACAGTCACAGAATTAGGCATAGGCACTGAAAATGTCACCTAAAATCCCCTCATTAAGGTCACTGAAAAACTCCTACAGATAGCCCATGGCTCCACACAAAAGATAAAACCGCAACAACTATAACCGCAAAAAGAGAGTGGTACACTCATAGTGAAAAATAGAAAAAAGATCAAAGTGTTGACTCAAGCATTTATGTATCTTAAAAGGCAATATAGTAGATGCAAGACATATGGTATTAGTAAAAAGAACCACTGCTATTTTGAGGTTAAGTTAGCACCAATACTAGAAACAGAGACTGAATTCACACCCGCTACTTCTATCCAACCCCAGATAATTGATACTAGTGGAAGCTGTGCCTGTTGGAACAGCACAACTGGCTCAAATGCAGAGAACTATGAGAGATGCATAATCGACAAAAATGAAAATTCGTGCCAAATGAACCTTGTGAACCACACATGTCGAGCTAACCCCTAAACCCAATCTGGCATTATCATCACAACTCCCTCGAGCGAATACACAGAGTAATTTAGATGAGCTGTGGGCTTCAAAAACTATTCTGTTACATGAATCAAATACCAATCAAAGCCAATCGAAGTTAAACTTAGCAGAACTTCATAAAGCACTACAAGTGAACAAAATTACGAAATGCCTCCATTAAACAGAGAATCGATGCTACGCATATTCCACATGATAGTCCCTCTTCGTGAAATAAGCTTAGACGATATCAGAATCGTTGATCAAGTAGAGCACACACAAGAATATATAACAAATGTCTGGTTTAGCGCCATATCTACCCTAGAGTTAGTGTTAAGCTTTGAGGACGATCTATTTAGTCTTGGGTATACTTGTGGAGTAGTAATGATACCTCAAAATAAACCACAAGCAGTACAATCAGCCACTACAAAAGAGGCTAAACGCTCTACTGAGAAGAAAAACAATAATGATAAACTATCTAGTGAGGACAAAAACACAAACATACAGATTTCAAGTGCCATTAGACTCACGGTCACAAGCCCAGTACCTACTCAAATGCCAATCAAGAATGCAAAAGGGAGTGATGAAGTAGATGGCTACTGGCATTGATTGCATTCTGCGTTTAAAATTAATTTCAACCAGCAGCCACAATGGTGAAAGTTGCTCTTATCGTTGAATACTAGAGGCTACAAACACATCTTTAGTGATGAGGGTCTAGTTGCAAACATGGAGATATTCATGTTAATAGCCCTACAGGAGACATGGCTAATGGAACAAATTGACTTTGAAGGCCTTCTCACGATCCACCTGATTGCGACAAAAGGACCACGTGGGCGACCGTAAGGTGGCATGGTATTGTCAGTAAAATATCCATGGAACTTAGAAGGGTTTAAAGAAAGCACAGCATATATACAAGCGGTGTTTCTCAAGCATGACAAATAGAAGATATTAATAGTGAATATTTACAATCCGCACAATTGTGTGAAATCAAAAGCAAACTCCAACGTTGTCGGAAACCTGCGAAAGAAATATTGTGCAACACTACCAGTGTGGTTGATGGGCGACCTTAATGCAAAGATCATACTACACGATCTAGTGGATTTGGTTAAGAACAAATCGGCAACAGCAGAAAGAAGGATGATAAATCGACAAGTCAAATCTGGATTAAGTTATATAAAGAACATGGCGTATCCATGTTGAATGGTAACTGTCCGGGTGATACCAATAAAGCAATATACTCGAATCGCAGGTAAAAGTGCCACCACGTTAGACTACATCTTTGGTAATCAGGTGGGTTTAGCATTGACAAAATATATGAGTATTATTTCCTGTGAAGAGAGTGATCCTCCCTCTGTGCGCACTTACTAAATTAGTGATAACCCAGGAATCTGAAGTAAGTGCTGACTTAAATAGAAATATCACCCTAAATGGCCCAATGAATTGCATCCAGTGGAATGAGACACATGTAGTAAAAGGCAACAATATAGCACAACGCCTTTTGACTGAGTTTATAACGCAACCTAATGAGCCCACACTGGATGGAAATGTAGAGATTATAGAAAGATTTGCTGACACTATGAGTCAAATTACAGAAGTATGTAAGAGTAGAAGGCCATATAAAACCCCTTATGAGCAATCTAATATTGTAATAAACAATAGAAGGACAAACATTGATAAAAATATAGCAGCAGCAAAAAAAATCTTGTGGAGTAGAATGGCAGAAAATGTGTATCCAGCCCTAGGGTTAGTCCTAAACCCTCAGGCGACTGCAAAGATAAAAATAGCTAACTTAGATGATAGCAAATGGTTAAAGAACTACAAGACTTCGTCTGAAATAAACCACTGGAAAAAAATTGCCTGGTTAGCAACACAAAGAAATACAACAGAAATATGGCATATGATTCTTGGGACAACAAAGAGAGACCTACCAATAAACTGTGTGCCAGAAACAGACTGGGAAACATATATAGATGTTACATTGGGAATGAAAGATAGTATAGATAAAGTGCAGACCACGCAAAATAGATGGGTATGTAGAGCGTCTGTTGACGACATTTGCAAAACTTGAAAAACTCACGCGCAGCAGGTCCGATGGGATATGTGATGTATTGTTGAAAGCATCACCAGAGAACTGGGCTAGAGCATTATTTATCCTCTTTAAAGAAATAGGTGCGAGCGGTTAAATACCTCTGACCTGGAAGATGAGCAATACATTACCAGTCTATAAGAAAGGCACATGGAACAAACCGGAAAACTACTGACTCCTAGGTATTCTGGATACCCCTGCAAAAATGTTCACACAAGTTCTTCTAGCTGAGCTGAACGAGTGGATCCGGGAGTCAAAAATTTTGTCCCTGGACCAGATAGTCTTTGGAGCACAAGCAAACACCACACATAATATTATGATGTTAACATCAGCAGTAGAGTATGCATGTATTGCGCCTATATTGACTTTATTGCCGCATTCAACACCATCCCAATAAACACCTTGTGGAATAAACTGGTGAAGTGTAACATCCCTCCAGGCCTATTAACCATGCTCCTTGCATTATACTCTGAGACTACAGCAAGGGTACGTTTGGATTGAACTGGGAAACGTTCCAAAATCGTACCTCACACATCAGGGTGTAAAGCAGGGATATATGATTGCAGCCACGTTCTTCAATTTTTATTTAGTAGATCTCCAACATGATATGGCTAACTCATTATCTCACCCAGTAAAAATAGGGACATTAGCATTAAACTGGTTCGCATACGCTGACGATCTTCTGTTACTAGATTACACTCCCCATGGCCTCCAGAACACGTTCAATGCTCTAAGTGGATTTGCTAAGGCCAATAACTTGAAAGTAAACATAGATAAATGTAAGGGTATGTTTTTTGCAAAAAGTTGTGCCCATCAGAAAAACTATTCCTGGACAGTTGATGGGGAACAATTAAAGAAAGTTGAAACTTATACATGCATCCAAATTGAGTCAAGATTGAATTGGAAGTCTCACTAAAACAGAAATCTATCTCAACAGTAAACATGATAATCTTTTTTATTGGTAAAAACATGGGATTCTCGATTACGACTATCTTACTGATTCATACAGCAAGAGGTAAATCCATGCTATTATATGGTGTTGAGATATGGGGCCACAATCTAGTTAATGAAATTCAAAAATATGAGGCAAAATTGTTGCAAAACATCTTACGACTCCCAAATAGTGTTGATTAAATACATATTACTGGAGTTTCAACTAAATAAGACTGTTGTAGATTTCACTGTAAAGAATATGATGTGTTTGGAAAAATTGTGAAGTTTGGAAAATGACACCATTGCAGTACAATTTATGACAGCTTTTAAAAAAAATGATAAGTACTTAACAATGGGTTACTTAGGCAAAATAATGACTGAACACAAGAAATGGCGGGGCCTATGCGAGACCCCCCCCTTGTGATAAGAAATATGTGTTTTAAATTGTGGTTAAAAAAGACATGTAAGGATCGCAGCATGGAAACAGATATTGTGCAACTGGCTACCTTAAATAGCAGTCGAAAATATATACAATATAGCATGGCACGAAACACCATTCCAGCGTATACAACAGCATACCCGTGCCCCACCATAATAAGCCAATACATGCTTACGAAATTTAACTGCTGCAACACACTAGAGATAAAAGGTGCAATATTAGGTATTCAACGACCAGAGCGTTGGTGCCGCTTATGCAGAGAAAAAATGCTGGAAACGCTAAAATATCTACTTGTCAGATGCCCCAGCTTAGATAACATCAGAAAAAGTTTCTTCAAAGCATTTGATAATCAGTTTCAGGATGAATCAAAGATATGGTCAATATTCATGGATGGCAAAGACATGAATTTTATTTATTTTATAGCAAAATTTTACTGGAAGTGTATATTAATTTTTAATCAGCTGTCTGTAGGTGTTTTTTAAAATAATAATGTGAGCCGATGAGCCACCATTAATTTGTGGTCAACTCACATCTGATCAGATATAAAAGTTATATTTTATAGGTGATTCTGTTTGTATTGTGCTAAATGTTATTGTTGTTAATTTGTTGTGACATGTTATTGTTGTTAATGTGTTGTAAGATGTGAAGTTTGGAAAATGACACCATTGCAGTACAATTTATGACAGCTTTTAAAAAAAATGATAAGTACTTAACAATGGGTTACTTAGGCAAAATAATGACTGAACACAAGAAATGCCGGGGCCTATGCGAGACCCCCCCTTGTGATAAGAAATATGTGTTTTAAATTGTGGTTAAAAAAGACATGTAAGGATCGCAGCATGGAAACAGATATTGTGCAACTGGCTACCTTAAATAGCAGTCGAAAATATATACAATATAGCATGGCACGAAACACCATTCCAGCGTATACAACAGCATACCCGTGCCCCACCATAATAAGCCAATACATGCTTACGAAATTTAACTGCTGCAACACACTAGAGATAAAAGGTGCAATATTAGGTATTCAACGACCAGAGCGTTGGTGCCGCTTATGCAGAGAAAAAATGCTGGAAATGCTAAAATATCTACTTGTCAGATGCCCCAGCTTAGATAACATCAGAAAAAGTTTCTTCAAAGCATTTGATAATCAGTTTCAGGATGAATCAAAGATATGGTCAATATTCATGGATGGCAAAGACATGAATTTTATTTATTTTATAGCAAAATTTTACTGGAAGTGTATATTAATTTTTAATCAGCTGTCTGTAGGTGTTTTTTAAAATAATAATGTGAGCCGATGAGCCACCATTAATTTGTGGTCAACTCACATCTGATCAGATATAAAAGTTATATTTTATAGGTGATTCTGTTTGTATTGTGCTAAATGTTATTGTTGTTAATTTGTTGTGACATGTTATTGTTGTTAATATGTTGTAAGATGTGAATTAGTAATTGTATAATGTGATTATTCGATATACGAAACAATGCGGTTACATGTATATTATATTTAAATTAAAAAAACATATAGATTTGACTTAGAGTTGGGCGTTAAATGGGTGGGCACATAGCCAAACAGCACAAATCCATCCTCATATGTCATCTGCATTGAAAAACATTAGAGTCCCTCATTTAAAGCCCCTATTTTAAGCTCTTATGTTAAAGCTCTCATTCTAATGACAATCGCTTTGGCTTAAATGTAGCACTTTCAACGCCAGCTAATAGCCAGACAAAAAAAAATGTATGGCTTCTATGGATGTGGCAACTACACAAAGTCCTTTCCCCATTTATTGCATTGGCGCCCAATCTGAATGAAAGCGGGCAATGAAAGGAATAGATGCCGGTGACTGGGCACAGATACTCAAGTGTATGTTGGTGTTTTGGGGGTTGGCAGGATGCAGTGGGGTGCTTGTTGTGATAATCCACAGGGCAAGGTAGGGAGAGGTGGAGCTGGGTAATGTATACATCTTATCCATGGGCTTGGAATGTGGTTGTGACATTGTATGTAACACAAGATCAACTGGATGGTTGACCAGAGTCTCGCAGATCCAATAACACGATGACCGCTTTGGCTGCTTGCAGCAAACAACTGTAGCAAGCTCTGAGCGAAACAGACGTTACACTCCCCCTCACTTGATAAATTCATAGCATTGCAAAATAGCCTGCATAAAGCTTTTCCAGAGTAGTGTGAGACAGCATTGACCAGCAACAGAGGTGCTACAGTGGCGATCAGTGGCAATGCTGCATTCATAGCTGTCTAATTTGCCAAGGTCTGCCAGCAAGAAGCTAATATGGTCACAAAACTCATGTGCACAGTATATTAGCATGTTTTTTCCTGCTCAGGATGACGTCGGAGCTCAGATCCACCATCCTGTCATTTGCAGTGCAATCCAAAGCGTGCCACGTGGAAACACGATAGAGGTGTTTATTTGTCCTTAGAATCAGAACAAAAAATACGAAGTCTTTAAATATTGGTGTTAATGAGAGTAACATGTTACAGTCAATTCTGAATCAAAATCACATCCTTTTAATTGGACCCTCAGTCTCATTCAGAGACCAAGTGAAGATGAAGAAATAATGACAGCATTATTTGAAAAAAATATTGAAAACTAGAGAAATGTAAACAAAAGGTTTATTGGATGCCCACATCCAATTGACTGTGCAAGATTCAATGAGGGAACGCCTTACAGCCATACAAAAATTGATGTACAAAAACAATGATTTATTTATCTATATATTGGTTGTTTATAAGGCACCTATAGAACAAATGGTGTTTCAATGTGTCACAAGACAAATGGGGGAAGCGGGACATGGAAGAAAACAACATTATCACTCCTACTAGACCATGTGACATTTAGATTGTATAAGTGCAGCAACATGAAGTACAGGGGGGAGGGGATGGGGGTTGCCAATCATAGCCAAAGGGATAAAGCTAGAGTGGGAGGGGAGTGTGGAGGTAGACAAGTGCATAGGGGGAGGAGGAGGGGAACGAGGGTCTCTGAGGCTAGGCAAGTGCTAAGGGGAGGCCAGGAGCCCAAGTGCAAGGGGAAGCAGGGAGTGCAATGAGTGAGAACCACATGCTAAGTGCGAGGATAGGGTCGACCAGGCTTGGTGAGGAAGCACACCCGACCAGGCTAGTCAGGGGAAGGGAACCCAAAGGGCAAGTGCTGGTTGGGGGGGTCTGAGATATAGGGTTGCTGGGGTAGACGAGGCGAGGAGGGCGTGGTGCCCTTTAGGACTCAGAAGGGACCAGGCAGCCAGTCAAAGCGGGAGAGGGGGTCATTAGCAGGGGAGGGGGGAGAGGGAAGGAAGAAGAGAAAAGGAGGGTCTTCAGAAGCTTCTTGGAATTTAAGGCGATCTGCTCAAGCCTGAGAGGGGCAGGGAGGCCATTCCAGAGGGAGGCTCCTGCCAAAGAGAGGGATCTAGCCCCCACTCTCTGCTTGGAAAAGCATCTGATCTGCAGAGAGGTCGAGCTAGAAGACTGAAGGGTTCTAGCTGGGGGAAACCTAGGGGGAGAGAGTTGGATGTAGTGGGGTCCCAGGCCCCAAAAAAGCCTTGTGGATGATGTAGAGGGTCTTGAATTTGATCCTGGCAGCCACCGGGAGACAGTGGAGATATTTTAGGGCTGGTGAGATCCGGTCCCTGGGCTTGAGCCTAAGGATATGTCTTGCAGTCCTATTCTTGATTAGTTAAAGGGGGTGAAGGGAGGATAAAGGCAGATTGAGGAAGAGGCTGTTGTAGTAGTGCAGTCTAGCGAGGACCAGAGCTTTGGAGACATTGAGTTTCTGGGGGCAGGTGAGGAAAGGGAGACTGCCTCTGAGGAGGTGCAGCTGAAAGTGGGGCTTCTTGCCACGGTCTGTGATGTGGCTATAGAAGGAGAGAGCGGAGTCAAAGAGGACACCAAGATTTTTAGCCTCACAAGATGGTGAGGGAACCCATGGAGGGAGGCCAGGGCGTAGGAACGATGGAAGGAGCAGGTGCCCCAATAAGAAGGATCTCAGTTTTAGTGGCATTAAGGCAGAGGTCATTAGCAGCACACCATGCCTGAATCACAGTCAGACAGTCAGGAATGAGAGAGGAAGAAGAGGAGACAGCAGAAGGAAGCTTGAAGGAGAGCTGTATATCATCCACATAACACTGGAAGTGAGGAGAGAAGGTGGAGATCAAGTGGGCCCGAGGGGCAAGGTAGATGTTAAAGAGTCACACCGAGAGGATAGAGCCCTGAGGGACACTGCAGGTGGACCGATTCCAAGAAGACAGAGGTCATTGTCTCTGGCACCCAGCACATTAGCCACCTTCGTTTTATTTGGCCCACTGACCTAGGAACGCCTGGTTCACCTACTTCAGAAGTATGGAACCTGGCAATCCTGATAGACACTCACCTATCGCTTAAACCATATATAAAAGACCTCACCAAAGAAAAGAAACTACCTGTTACACATTCTCCAAAAGATACTTCCCTGCTTGGAACTTCACCAAAGGATCATCATCTGCAATACCCTAATACTCTCCCAACAGAATACTGCAATTCTCTCTATAGGGTCTGTTCTCAGAAAACCTAAAATCACTTCAAATTATCCAAAATCAAACTGCAATATCATACTAAATCTCAAGCCTTACGACCATGTTGCTCCATCTCTAAAACCAAGAAACTGGTTACTCATCAAAACTAAAATAGAACTCAAAAATGCTAAACATTTCCCACAAGACCACCCACACTTCCAGCACCTCATGCCTCCAATCATTCCTCAAGCTTACCATCCCACACAGATACCCATGATTATCAAATAAGACTAAAGTAATATGCCTCAAATTCTGCCACAAAAAAGACAAAGGCCAATCATTCTCTTCTATTGCCCCCAACCTATGTAACAGACAACCAGAGTAAATTTCCCAAGAACCCTAATTCAACACCTTCAAAAAAGTATTCAAACACTGGTATACTGCCAGACTTCAATGGCAATTCTAACACACCACCTGCTTCAACTAAAATGCATGTTACACTTTGCATGAATCCACACCCTCCATCTAGAGACCCCACATATTTAACAACATAAGTACTTTAACATCCCAGGTGACCCTCCATGCTCCCCCTCATTCCACCTTGGTTAACACTTTCCCCATGCAGACCTTTAGTGATTTTCAGGAAACAATGATGAGATGCACGAGTTGCAAGAAAACACAGTTTTAATGCAAATGAAGTCAAGACGGCCGTCAGAGTCAGTCAGTCCTGTGAGAGCGAAAAGCTGAAAACTCACCACACCCACATCAAGTTACAGTATTTGAAGACAAAAAATACAAAATTAGAATAACTACAGACGTCAAATAAAAGGCAACATTTTATTGTCTCTATTGGTTATCATCTATACAACCCAAAATACATAGGTCTACCCCATTTGTCAGCGGCAGGATAACCTTAAATGTGCAATCCAAGCTTCATGATGTGATCATGCTCTCAGAGGTAAGAGAGGGACGTCCCCCTCATGACAACAAACTAGATACAATTACCTCTTTCTAAATCTGCTTAATTTAGGACAGTCTCACACTGGGAAAAATTATGCAAGAAAATGATGGGGTGGGACCAAATACCTCTCTCTAAATCTGCTTAATTTAGGACAGTAAATTGCACTTGTTCTATTGCTATACTAGTGAAAAAACACCTTCAATGTTTTCCAAATTGTTACACTTAAAACAAAGTGTATTCATCTACTCATATAGCAACATAAAAACAATTGAGATTGTTCATGTGCACTTTCCACAGGGCACATTCACATAAAATAAAACAATTAATATTTGACTACTAATATCAATCTACAGACAAAAGGGGTGGCATTGTGTTAAGGGACAAACATGCATATGACACTGAAGTAACAAAACAGCTGAATAATCAGACATTCTATTGCAAATTATATATAGACACAAATCCAAGAATAAAGGAAGAAATTAAGAGCCTGATGGATCATGCCTTTTCTGAGGGGCGGATTGACCTTGACGAAAAACTCTTCCTTGACAAAAGCAATCCCATAAAACCGGCTTTCTACTTTCTACCGAAAGTTCATAAAAATGCCACGAGACCACCAGGTAGACCCCTTGTGTCAACTATTGATGCTATACTGGAGCCTCTTTCTGTCTATGTCGACTGGTTCCTACAGCCATTTGTCCAGGAGATGAAATCATATGTAAAAAATATGACCATTATGATTAAAATTCAGCAAAATGTACAGATCCATTCTGAGGACACTCTGGTAACTTTAGAGGTTATATCTTTGTACACGATTATTCCCCAACTGGACTTTACACATGTTCTAGAGCAATATCTAAATAAACAGACCACAAACTTGTCCGAGGTACCTACAGCATTTATATTAGAGTGCACTAGACTAGCACTCATAGAAAACCTCTTTCTTTATGATGGTACATATTTCAACCAAAAACATGGTACCAGTATGGGTGCTACTTTCGCTCCAGATATTGCCAACCTCTATATGGACAACCTAGAAATAAATTCGATATATCATCAGGATAATCCCTATAGTGTGAACGTGATTGCATGGCATCGCTATATTGATGACATTTTTCTAATATGGCGAGGGTCATCTATAGAACTTACAGAATTTACAGTATGGATAAATAAAACAAAATTAACTTATTCATGAACCAAGATAAACATAGAATGCCTTTCATTGACTTAGAAATTGTAAAAACAGCAGAAGGCCATCTGGAAACTGTACTATTTAAAAACCAACAGACAAGAACATGTTGCTAGAGTATCACAGTTTCCACCCTTATAGGTTGAAGGAGAACCAACCGATAGGACAATTCCAGAGAATCCTGAGAAACTGCTCACAATTGGCAGACTACAAATTCCATGGAAAAGCCCTAAAAAAATGACTAAAAGACTGGGGGTACCCAATGAAACAGGTGCACATTGCATATAAAAGAGCAAAGAATGCAAATAGAGATACATGTTTGAACCCACAGAATAAAAAACATCCTTGAAAAAATATATGTGTAAGTACGTACAGTCCCATTAGCCACTGCTTAAGAAAAACCATTCTGAACAAGGCAAATTATAAAGACTCCTGACTTTAACCCAGACCCACCGAGGTTCGCATTCAAAAGAAAGAAATTTGAAAGATAGCCTCGTTCACACATATCCCAAAGACAAACAAATAGGGGAGAGACACAGAACTCTTTGGGACTTGCTGCCCGTTACATGCCACTTCAAATGTGGCAATTGTTCAGTCTGCCCTCTCACCAAAAATATTAAAAGCATTGACTTGAAAGGCAAGGAGTGGCGCTTAAATACCTTTATAAATTGCCTCTCCCAGTGGGTGGTCTATGGAATCAATTGCCCATGTGGCCTATTGTACATTGAGAAAACCAAACGCCCTATACGACAACGCATATGTGAACATAGATCATGTATAAGAAACCAAATTGAAAACAAACCTCTGGTTGCACACTATGTACGGTACAAACATAAACCAACCGAGATTTATTGGTGTATTATCCAAATGGTGCAAGGTTCAAAATGAGGCGCTGATAGAGCCTTTGCCTTAAAACAATGCAAACAAACATGGATATATAACCTTGACACAGTGAGACGTGGCTTAAACTCCTCGATAGAATGGGGAATTTTCATGCAGAAGAAGTAACAGAGGCCATATATCAATAACATCTGTACAGTCAGAGATTTCTTTTGAAATCAATCCTGAGGACAATAGGTGTGCTCAAGACCCTATAACAGACTGTGGGAAGCAGAACTAACAAAATCATGTTATGTCACCTGAGGGCAAAAACATGTATGGATGAGAAAAAACGGGGTACTAAAAAAGAACCCAGCCTTATAAAAAGAACTAACACATTGTAACTGATGCCATATGAATCTAATAGGCAGAAATGGATATACCAACGGTTGAATTGACCATTAAGAATAAAAAAGTAAAAACAAAGGGGACTAATTGTAGTTCCTGCAAAATAAAATAGAGTGTAATAAGTAAACTTGAATACGACTTAATAAACAAGTAAACCTTGTGCAAAAGAAAAAAATGCTGTTTTGCGGATGGTTTACTACCGTTCCAAGATGGCATACATATGCAAGACCAATATCATCATAACGTAGTTACAAATGAAGGTGTAAGTGTCAAACACTATATAATGTATCTATTATTTTATAGGACTACGTAGTAAAGGTGAGACTGTAAAAGCATCTTGCCAAATAAATCAGAAATATGGCTTATTAATAGAAGTAACATTTATCCACATGGAGATAATCACCCTTGCAAGATGGCGCTGGCATGCGTCAACAGAAGTAAGAGGAAACTCGAGTGATACAGTCAACACCAGTCCCTCTGAACATCACATTACTATGTTAGAAGTCAAGTGAATGCGGCACATCAGTTTTAACAAACTGTGAAAAAAGCCAGTGTTTCGGTTGTTGTCAATGATCTGAACAGACGCGCAGGCAAGCGGAGGACGTAAACAAATGGTTCAGAGCAAATGTAATTAGCACTTTTTCTGCATGCTTGTGTCAGGAAAAGGAAATAGATAACATTTGAGCGTTAATTAAAATAATTGCAAAGTAGCACATGCAAAGGAGCACGATAAAAAAAGCTAACAGATTAGGGAAAGGAATCAACAGGGCAATAGCAATAAATGCAGCACGCGCAAAATTTATGAAAAAATGCATTGAAAGGCAGAACATGGAATAATGTTAATGAAAAGTCCCACCAGTTAAAAGTGGAAATGTTTCATTTCCTTACAGAGACACTAAAATGGTCCCAGTGCTGGGACGGTAAAAACAAAAGGCCTGTCTGGCTCAAAACTCTGCGATAAATAAACGAAACAACAGAAATAAAGAAATATCATACTACAGCTGATCCCTGTGTGAACAGGTCAGTAATATATATGGCAAGACATTTTTTTTTGAAATGCAACACTATTATAAAGTTTAGAGATGCACAAAATGCACTATGCTTGTTAAAGGTAACAAGCAGTATTCTTTCCATGTATGGAGTTAATTAATTCTGCAAAAATGAAGATAGCAATCTTCTACTACTCAGAAGAATAGAAACTAACCCTCTGGTATCAAGAAGCTCAAATCCGACTGTATACACAATCAGGTCAGTTTTCCGCAATAATGTGGTTGAAACAACCCATATCTATGGTTTTCCGTTGTGGGTTTTTAAAAAATTGTTATCGTTTTTTGTATTGTAGTGAATGTGCATAAAAAAACCAAAAGGGTTCTTTGTGATTCTTGCGCCAATTCAAAGAAATATATTCTTGTCCTGAAGACGGCCACATCAAAAAGAAAATATGCCAGGGATAGTGCCTCATTTACCTTTTCGAGGCCGAAACATATGTAGACATATCCGTGTGAGTTAAAAAAAAGAAATCCTATGTATGAAAGAATAGAACAACTGTCTTCGTTAGTAAATAGAATGGAATGATAGCTGAATTGATGAACATTGATAATGTTACGAGAATACAGAGAGTCAATTCAAAAGTACACAATAGATTTGTCACGTACTAACTCCACTCTTTGGTAAAAGATTGATATTAGTAGTCAGATATTAATTGTTTTGTTTTATGTGAATGTGTTTTGTGGAAAGTGCACATGAAAAGTCTTAATTGTTTTATGTTGATATACGAGTAGATGAATAAACTTTGTTTTAAGTGTAACAATTTGGAAAACGTGGAAGGTGTTTTTTGACTAGCATAGCAATAACACAAGTGCAAATTACTGTCCTAAATTAAGCAGATTTAGAGAGGTATTTGGTCCCACCCCATAATTTTCTTGCATATGTTTCCCAGTGTGAGACCAATCCCCCTTTAGCAAAAAATTGGGAATCACCCAAGTAACATTACAACAAACTAGATACAGCAAAATGATCTCCCTTGAGCCCAAGCATTTGGCTACAAACATAAGATCTACTCATCAAGGTAACATAACTAGAGTCATTGGAAAGTTCATCCCATGTGACCAGATATTCTGCCTGTGTTGACAAGCTCCCATGAGAGAAAAACCGAGAAGTCTTCTTCAGCTAGATGTAACTAAAATGTCTTTCTGGGACAATAACTCCTGTTTGCAGAGTCGGCAAACCAAACTCTCTTGGATTGCTGTAAGACTAAAGTCCAAATTAAATAGCTGAGAATAGTCCTGCCATTCCATCATGTTTTGTGGTCTACATGAAGCCTAGGTCTACTTCAAAAAGGCACAATGGGTAATGCGAGACCCATAAGTGTTAACATCAGAAAAAGGTAGCTAGAAGAACAAGTTACTCTCTTACCTGGTAACGTTCTTTCGATGGGATGGTCCGACGACGTATTCCATATCTATGACAGTAATCACCACAGCTGTGCTGCTTCAGAAAATCTTTCGGCGTCTGCGTCCTGCGTCGATACGCCACCCTCGAGGACCTCCTCCGACGCCCAACGTCACAGGATGTTATAAGTAGGACGCACAGCGCCCGTAGCCTCAGTTGTAGTTTTTTCCCAGAAGGTGTGGCACCAGTCTTCTGCCAGTTTGACCACACAAAGCCTTGCGGAGACATAAGCTGCAATCGCATAAGAAATTCTGTAGCGGGGAAGGCAGGGAGGGAGCGATATGGAATACGTCGTCAGACCATCCCATCGAAAGAACTGTACCAGGTAAGAGAGTAACTTGTTCTTCGAGGGGATTGGGGCCTCCGACGTATTGCATATCTATGACAGACTTCCAAAGCAGTACCAACGCAAGGAGGTGGGAAAAGAATTTAGAATACAGAAATTTAGAATGCCCAATGAAATTGCAGAGTAAAGGACCGCCTTGCCAAAGGCCAGATCCTGCGCACGAATAGAATCGAGGGAGTAGTGACGTACAAAAGTATGGACCGAAGCCCAGGTGGCTGCATCACAGATGTTACGAATAGGAACACCCCTCTGTAGGGCAGTAGAGGCAGCCATACCCCTGGTAGAATGGGCCCGCAAGCCGACCGGCGGGTCCTTACCCGCCAAGCGGTAACATTCAGAAATTGCCAGAATAATCCAGCGAGACAAAGTCTGCTTAGTAACAGCTTGTCCCAAATGCCTTCCAGCGTAACCAATAAAGAGTTGACCGTCCACTCCGACCCAGGACATGCGTGAAATATAAAAGCTTAAAGCTCTCCTAGGATCCAGCCTATGGAGCCTCTCCTCTTCCGTACCAGGATGCGGAGGAGGATAAAATGCCAGAAGAATAACCTTCTGGCCTAAATGAAATTCCAACACCACCTTCGGAAGAAAGGAAGGAAGAACTCTAAGGACAACCCTGTCCTTATGAAATACAGTGAAGGGTGGCTTAACTGAAAGTGCCTGTAACTCACTCACTCTGCGAGCGGAAGTGACCGCAAACAAAAATACAGTTTTAAGAGTTAACAGTCTCAAAGGGCAAGAATGCAAAGGCTCAAATGGAGCACCCATCAGAAACTTGAGGACAAGGTTCAAGTCCCAACCGGGCACCTGGAAAGGTGACAGAGGGAACACATTAGTGAGCCCTTTTAGAAACTGGGAAATTAAGGGATTTTAAAATAAGAACACTCTTCAGACGAGCGCTTAAATATGGACAGCGCCGCCAGGTAACCTTTAACCGTACCCACTTGCAAGCCCCTGTGGGCTAAAGAAAGCAAAAAAGACAGAACCACAGGAATGTCACATGAAAACGGATCCACATTCTTAACCCTGCACCAGTCACAGATCTTTCTCCAACGGCAACGGTACAGGGACTTCGTTGCGGGCCTTCTGGCCAAAAGCAACACCTCCATCACGTCTTCAGGGAGGTTCCAATCATTATACCTCAACCTTTCAGAAACCAAGCGTGAAGGTTGAGGGATCTGACCTCTGGATGGAGAACCTGACCCCCATCCCGTCAGAGCAGATCGCCTCGGTAGGGAAGACGACGTGAAGGGCAGATGGACAAGTCGAGAAGGTCTGGGTACCACGTCCTCCGGGCCCATGCCGGAGCAATGAGGATCATCCGGGAACCGAACCTCCGTAACCTCTGCAGCACTTGCGGGATGACGGGGACTGGAGGAAACGCGTACAGTAGTGGGAATGACCACTCCACCACGAACGTGTCTCCTAAGGCTCCTCTTGGAGGAAATTCCGGCAAGCAGAACCTTTCGCACTTCTGGTTGACACTGGAGGCAAAGAGATCCACTTGAGGGGTCCCGAAAGGGCGAAGATCTCCAGGAGAATCTCCTGAGCCAACTCCCACTCGTGAGAGATTGTGCTCTGCCTGCTCAGAGCATCCGCCGTCTCGTTTTCGTCTGCGGCCAGATGAACTGCCGAGATCGAAACTTCCTGCTGGATTGCCCAGAACCAGAGCTGCATCGCCTCCCTGCACAGAGGAAGTGACCCTGCCCCCCCCTTTTTGTTGAGGTAGTGCATGGCCACTGTGTTGTCCGTCAGACTCAGGACATTCTTTCCTCGCACAGTCGGCAGAAAGGCCTTCAGGGCAAGCCTGACGGCCTACGGCTCTAACAGATTGATATGGAGTCTGGACTCCCTCGGAGACCAATGACCGCTTACTGTCAACTCATTGGCATGAGCTCCCCATCCCGTGAGGGATGCGTCCGTCACGATTGTCACCTCTGGCCAGGATAGCCAAAATGGAGCCCCCTTCATCAAATTGCCTTCGACGGCCCACCACAGAAACTCCTGGGTGACCGAGGGCAGCACCTGAACGGGGTCTGACATCCTGCCAGAGGACTGAGACCACTGGAGCTTGAGTGCCCATTGCAAAGATCTCATCTGCAACCTGGCCTCTGGCACCAGAAGAATGCAGGATGCCATGAGGCCGAGCAATCTCAAGAACTCGAACGCAGGGAGACTCTGGGCATGTTGAAACTTTAGCACCATCTGCTGAATGTGATGAGCCCTCACCTGGGGAGGAAAACACTGCCCCAGGGACATGTCGAGCACTGCTCCAATGTACTGGAGCCTCTGAGTTGGCGTCAAGTGGGAGTTCTTTAAGTTGAGGGAGAAGCCCAGCTTGTGGAGGGAGTGGCAGGTGACGGACAGATGATCCAGGACTTGCTCGGGATAGCGCGCCCTCATCAACCAAGCGTCCAGGTAGGGGTAGACGTGAATCCCCCCTTTCCTGAGATGCGCTGCCACCACTACCATGAGCTTGGTGAAGACCCTCGGAGCGGAGGTCAATCTGAATGGCAGGACCCCAAACTGAAAGTGCGAGTCGCCAACCGCGAACCTCAGGTACTTCTTGTGCTTTGGATGGATCGGCACATGAAAATAAGCATCCTTGAGGTCGAGAGACACCAACCAGTCCTGAAGTTGAAGGGCCTGGAGGACTTGAGAAAGAGTAACAATCTTGAACTTGCCTATCCTGAGGAGTTTGTTCAAACCGTGCAAGTCCATGATGGGTCTCAATTCCCCCGTTTTTCTTGGAAATCAGAAAATAAGGGGAATACCATCCCTTGTTCCTCTCCGTTACAAGCACCAGTTCTATGGTGCCTTTCTCCAGCAGGGCTTGAACCTCCTGCACAAGGAGCAGATCCGGACTCTTCAACAAGAGATTCCCCGGTGGATTGTCGTGAGGCCTCTGCCGAAAGGGAAGACAGTAGCCGTAGGCTATGATCTCCAGAACCCACACATCTGAAGTAATGGCACACCATTCAACAAGATGCTGTGCCAGCCTTCCCCCAACCGGCGAACCATGGGACATGGCCTCATGACTCAGCTGAAGCGGTTGCGGCGTTGCCGGAGGGCAAAGGGGCAACTGCCCGAGTGGCCTTGGCCCCTTGAGTACCTTGCTTTCCACCCCTGGCCCTCCTACAGTGGCCCCCTTGACTGGCAGCTCCCCTCGCTTTACTGAAGGATGAGTAATAACGTAAGGAACCTCCCCTCCATTGCTGTCCCCTAGGACGAAAAGGCGGAGGTTGGCGAACTGCAGCGCCCAACGACTTTGCTGCAGCTTTGGAGGTCTGCAACCTCTCAAGGCTCTCATCAGCCTCGCTGCCAAAAAGATGGACACCATCAAAGGGCATGTTGAGGAGCCGGGCCTGCACATCAGGAGCAAACCCCGACTTCCGCAACCACGCAAACCTGGTATTACGGTGCTTGCCGCATGGACCGGCTGACGCAATCTGCCATGTCCAAACCCGACTGAACGGCCTCACACATGGCATCCTTGCCATCCTGGACCATATCAAGAAAACCATCCCGTTCGTCCCCTTCGGGAATATGTCAGCCGCTAAGGAAACACAGTTCCACAGAGTGTGCGTAAAACGTGACAAGGCACATACGGAGTTGGCAGTCTGAAGAGCCACACCCCCTGAAGAAAACACTTTCTTCGCCAACCATCAAAACGCTTGTCGTCCCTATCAGGAAGGATGGTAGGATACTGTCAGGTTCTCTTGTTGGTCCTCAGCGCAGAAGCAGCACGAACACATACCTCCCCCAGGTGGTCTTGGTGCCTGGTTTATATGAAGCACAAGCCTCCGCGACCCCCTGAGGGAAAGAGGGTTAGGGTCCTTAGACTGGATAGGTTTCGGGAGAAGAGGATCACCGGATAGAGGGTTAGGAGATTGGTTAGGGACGGGTAGGGGGAGTTAAGGGAAACATGCTCCAGGGCTCTTGTCCTGAGAGCCTTGTTACAACCCTTACAATTACAAAATCACTCTTATTTTTTGGCTGAGGTTCTTGCACTCAGTTGAGCATCTGCACTGAGTTTACCCCTTGCCTATTAGTTATACTGTACAATGTTCACACCTGTAACCTCTGAGGGACTGCTCCCAGTTGTAGACAGTACTGAGTTGCCCCTTCACAGTTCGTACATATAAGTGTAATATTAGTATTCACACCCACTAAATCATAGCATGAATATAACTGCTGGATTGTGTTGCACCAAGTTAAAACATAAATCACATAAAACAGAATGGTACACTTAGATTGG
The DNA here is from genome assembly GCF_040938575.1 of Ambystoma mexicanum. Lineage (NCBI taxonomy): Eukaryota > Metazoa > Chordata > Amphibia > Caudata > Ambystomatidae > Ambystoma > Ambystoma mexicanum. The sequence continues at coordinate 907,777,734 of NC_090930.1, forward strand.
TGTTCGTGTCCATATGGTTAATGGCAATGTTCGGAGGTCGGGGCTCGCAGCCTCGGGGCGCCAGAAGCGGCGTTAATGCCTGCCAAGAAGGAAATAATTAGTATGGCCTTTCTACCATGCACCTATCCAAGCACACGACTTTCACATTAGTACCAATGCACGAGAAGCGTGCTGCGCCACATGCGGTTAGTGTTTTATAGCACCGGGTATCATGCGAGAACTCCCTCGGATCTCCCAACGTGACATGCGGGGTAACCGGGGTCCCTCCCACACTGGTCCATGCACTGCGGGGTCCGATCGATGGATATCGTTACAGGTTTAATTATCTCTTGTCTCGCGGGGCCGCAACAGGAGTGCAGGCGAGGTCTGGCCCCGCTTAAGATGCTGTGTCCGGAGGTCGTCAGAGATGCGTCCGCCCGGAGGAAAGTACGAGCGCGAACAGATTCGGGATGTTCGTGCATGCGCAGAAGTTCCTGCGCGCATGCGCGTAAGTCTGGGCGTAGGCTCCAGCCTCGACAGGCCCCGTGTGCCTGTTTCTTGGAGCTGAGGTTTCTGGGCTGCCGGGGCTGTAGTTCTGGAGGCTGAGCATTCTGCAAAGTGTGGTTTCTTCCTGTCTTGACTTTCTCCTGACTTTCTTTTCCGTGTGCAGCACCTGCAATGGGGACAAACATGACATCTGGTGCTCAAAGTGGCTCCCACCACCCCGATTTCCTTTCCTTGCCCTTGCTTTCTGACAGATACGATGGCTGCTTTGCTGGGGCCGTAGCCGCCTGCACCACCAAACTCTCCATAGAGGGGTGCTTGGTCAAGTAGCATGGGTCGCTACTGGCTGGGCGGTATTTCCACGGCAAAGACTTGCCCACTGCCAGGAGACTCTCCGGAGCAGTCCAAGCCGCCGCCACCCTCTTCTGTAGAGCCATATGGAACAGCAGTACCGGGTCAGTTGGTGGACCTTGGTCGAGGATATCCGTGAGGTCATCCTGAAGAAAATCCCCTGGGGGAGCAGACCACCCCAAGTACTCGGTGACCCTAGACATAAGGCGTTGGTACGAGGAGTCGGCATGGTTGCCAGGCTCAGGCCTACAAAACACCACCTCCGGAGAGGTGTTCAGACCACTGGCGTTGTGCAGGGACTGATGCAGGTCCTCAATCTGACTATGTCCCGAGAGAATCTTATCTGGCACCATATCAGGAACCATGCCATCATCAGAGCCCTCATCCACCTCCGAAATGTACTCAAGATGGTGGAAAGTGGGCACAGAATGGGGAACAAAGCCATGCTCGGCCTTGGCCAGAGCCTTGCTAGGCGGTTCCACCATACCCCGGGGTACCCCTGTCGAAACAGCCTCGAAAGGCGTTGAGGGCGTCGAGTGAATCGGCGTTGACGCCGAACGCGGCGCCAACAGCATCGACAGCGCCGACACAGGCGGAGCCCCGAGAGAGTCCCTGGACGACCTCGGCACCACCGGCATCGACGTCTTCTTCGAAGACATCACAGGTACACACGGTCTCGAGCGTGTCGACCGGGACCTGAACGGGCAGGACTAGAACGATTCCCCTTGTCCGAGCGGGACTGTTCCCGTGAATCGTGCCGACCACCCGAGCCCGAAGGCATACAAGCGGTGTCTCTAGTCCGATCACGCCCGACCCCACTCGGAGGCGCGGACAGACCAGTGCCCTGCGATTCGAGAAACGCTAGCATTTTCTTACCGAAGGAAGCCCATTCCTCCGGAGTCGCATGCTTGGTGGGATAAGTGACCCGAAGATGGGCGGAGTCCTCAGACGAGGACAGGGAAGGCGACCGATGACAGCACTTCTGGGAGTGCCTCAAAGAGGCAGAGGAGTGGCGGGACCCACTCCGGGACCGAGACCCACTGGACTTCCAACGACGATACAGAGAGTCGCCCCTCGAATCATCCGTCAGATCGACTTCCGGGGCTTGGACACCTTACCGACTGACAGTTTCTTCTTGCGCTCCCGCAAGGCTTTAGACGCAAGCGACTGGCAGTCGACACAATCATCCATGCCATGGGCCTCCCCGAGGCACCAGAGGCAGGCGTTGTGCGAGTCCGTCACCGACATCTTGGACCTGCAGTCCCCACACTTCTTGAAGCCCGGATGCAGGGTGGAAGAAGAGGAAGACATCTCGAAAACGTCTCACAAACTAACAGATTCGAAGAACCGAAAGAACAGAAACTCCAAAGAGCCGAGGCGCGTCAAGATCTCCGAAGCGAACAGGTTCACGGAAAAAACGGAACTGAGGCTACGGGTGTCGTGCATCCTACTTATAACATCCAGTGACGTCGGCCGTTGGAGGAGGTCCTCGAGGGCAGCGTATTGACGTCATCGACGCAGGACGCAGACGCCGAAAGATTTTCCGAAGCAGCACAGCTGTGGTGATTGCTGTCATAGATATAGAATACGTCGGAGGACACAATCCCCTCGAAACTAAAGCTACAATGTCAGTCATACAATAATATACATTCCTAAACATCAGGTATAATTCCATTCTAACCCTTATATTAGCTCCTACCCACATAAGTCCTAAAACAGCCTAAATTGCCCTAGCCTAATTGACCAATAGCCAACATAACATTCTTTGCATGCATCACCCAGCAGATGACCTCCTTCCTCCATTCAGTGGAAAAACCGAAATCCACCCCTCATCACGAGCAAGCACCTGCTGCCAACGCCTTTTACCTTGCAATGAAACATTTAGCATTTAACTTCTACAGTTCTCAAACCCTGCCACCCCGCCATGCTGAAGTCTGTCCTTGCAAATATCACTTCTCGTCTGGGAATGCCAAGGTCATAAGCCATCATTTTACAGTGTGCTAACTGTTAATTCTTTGTGTATTCAAGTTTCTGGGGCACGGTTCTTTCAGAGTGATGCAGCATTGGATATTAGCTCCTGTGTGCTCTGCTAACACTTAGCCATGAACTTTGGCAACCGTTTAAGGTTCTCTTGAACGCTGCAGAAATAGACTTCTCAACCAATAAATAGGACAACACTAATGTGAACTAGCCTTGCAACCATGCCCCAACTGCATAGAACACCTGGAAGACCTAAACACACTACAAAGAGGGTGAAATGCAATTCTCTACTCACAAAAACTAACACTAGCTGCAAACAAAGTGCAATGTTGCTCACCTTAATAACATACATTTCCATCTACGTTTGTGACGAGGCACCTGCAGTGGCGTAACACATTTGCAGGCCTCCCTGCAACCCATGCTGAGGGCCCCCCCCAACTCGGCAACAAATCAGGGATCTCCCAACTACCACACTTGCACAATACCCATGAACGTGCTGCTGCAGGGGTACGCCACACACTGCACTAGTAGAAATACATAAATATGTGTTTTAATGCATTATACAGCACACTTTCTGAGAATAATTACCTAAAAGGCCAGAACGTTTGCAATTGTTTTGTAGGGTAACATCTGTCCAAAAATCCAATACATGCAAGTCACCAACAGTGCACAGCAACATTAATGGTTTAATATAATGCTTTGCTATTAAAAATGCCATTCAACAGTGAAAACATGACCAACTGTAATAACATATTACAGTAAAGTATGTCAGGCCACATTAAGACATTCCTAGACTGGTTGCACCAAAATGCCAGTTGAAACACTTATCATGGTTATTTTATCACAGATGGCTAGAGAAATATACAATGCTGCAGTAAGAAATGGCTAGACTGGCAGCACACAAATGCCAGTCTTGCCAGGTAATTACACTTAGCAGGACTGCTTTATCAGAGATGCCCAGTTAAAAAAAGTCAAGCCAAACGAATAAAATGACTAGACTGGCTGCACCAAAATGCTTCTCTAGCCGCTTATACCACATATCATGGCTGCTTAGCCTGGACATGTATGACCATTACAGTTTATTGCACAATCTCTGTTCCACCCTAACCCCCACAAATCCCCTCTCCCTCCGACCCTCTACCCCAACCCCCAAAATCAGCTTCTCTGCCCATAATTCGCTCCACATCCCTTTTCCATGTCCCAGTGCTTACATAGGAAGCTCCTTGCTTCATAGGTAAGTACTGGGAGGAGGAAGATTGGGACTAGGAGTAATGAAGATTACAGGTAACTAAACCAGGCATTACCTCCATTGTTCCTGTACCTCATCCCAGTATGCCTCATACAGAAAGTACTGGGATGAGGAAGAACACAACTATTAGTAATGAAGATTACCAATAAGTAACCAAGGGATTAAACACAAATAATCATGCAACACCATTGAGATGACTGGACTTCAGCCCCCTGCCACTTGATATTTTGGTCTATGTTGACTCGACCTGTCTGACCTACAGAGCCATTGCCGGACAGAACAGGACACAGATGTAAACGGCACCTGGGTTTCACTGTTAACAAAGGCCCAGCAATTACTAACGTAATGCATTTCACCGTTAGTATCTGCATTCAAATGCGTATATCTTTAGGAAATTGATATCTTGATGTGTGTTTAGTACTTGCATTCCAGGAAGTGATTGGAAGGGTAGAGAGGGGACAGGAGACCTCTTATTCTCACAGCAGTCCATAAGTGGGTGCTTTAGACTTAAAGGAGAGTTAACTGCTTGTAACATTGAAGCTGCACGAGAATAGTCTCATTAGAATGCATAAAGAAGTTGGATGCCCCACACAAATAAGTTTTCCCCTCCCCCACCACCCGTGAAGTAAGCACCTCTCCCAACATTTGAAGGGTTAGCACCCCCACCCGAAATGTAGGCTGTGTTGCGCCCCTCAACACAAGCACACACACCATTCACCATACACACACATGCACACCCAACCACCCATACATTTCAGTGCGCACCCTTTCACCATACTGGCACACACATCCAGGCAGCCACCCATACATTTAAGTGTGCACCCTTTCACCATGCACTCAACACGCACACCCAGCCACCCATTCATTTAATTATGCACCCTTTCACCATACAATCACACAGGCAGCCACCTATACATTTAAGTGTGCACCCTTTCACCATACACTCACACATGCATGCGTCATGAAGTTGAGGGGAGCCCTACTACTTCAAAAAGAAACGGTTTATTTTTGAAATCACTCCAACTTCATAAAGAAATTGTTTCTGTTAAGGACCAAACCATAATGGAAATACTTTCTTTATGAAGGCAGAGTGACTTCAAAAAGGTGCTATTTCTTTTTGAAGTCCTAGAGCTCCCCCACTCCATGACATGGAGGCCTCTAGCTTGGTGGCTTAAATGTCATGGGGTGGGAGGAGCCCTAGTCACTCTGCCTTAATTAAAGACATTATTTCCATTATAGTTCTGTCCTTAACAGAAATAATTATTTTAGGAAGTTGGAGTGACTTCAAAAAGAAACCATGTCTTTTTGAAGTAATAGGGCTCCACTCAACCCCATGATGTGGGCCCCATGTTTTTTTAGTTGTTTTTTTAGTCCAAGGGTGCCCCCTTCCGAGGACATGAAGTGGCAGGCCCCCACTTCGCCAGTGGCCACCTGCTCTTTTTCTTATTTATTTATTTATTTATTCGTATTTGTTAAGCGCACAGAAACAGCCCTGAGGCATCGTGGCGCTGGTTACAGAATAGCGCTGGTTACAGGAAAAGCGCGTCTTAGTTGCAGCATAGTGGCATACAGGCATACAAGTTTGGGCAGTAGCAGTATTTAGCAGTGTGTGCCTGATTGGCTGTAGGTGAAGGAATTTTAGTTAAAGAGAGAGGTTTTGAGTTTTTTTCTAAACGCTGTGAGGGAGCCTTCTGCTCTTAGGGCGTGGGGGAGATTGTTCCAAAGTTTAGGTGCTATGTAGGGAAAACCCTGCCCTCCTGCTGTAATCTTGTTGATGCGTGGTACAGTGAGTTGGTTGGTGTAGCACAGTCTGGTAGGTCTGGATGAGGTCGGTCTGAGAATGGTGTCTGAGAGATATGATGGTGCAGTGTGGTGGATACATTTGTGGGTAGTAGTCAGTACCTTGAAGGTGATGCGTTCTTTGACAGGGAGCCAGTGAACTGATTGTCTTGCCAGTGAGATGTGGTCCCTTTTGGAGATGTTTAAGGCAGCTCTTAGAGCGTTATTTTGGGTGACCTGAAGTTTGTTTAGGTTTTTTTCAGAGGTGCCGGCTAGGAGTGCATTGCAATAGTCAAGTTTAGCGCCTATGGTAGCTCTGGCTATTGAAAGGCAGTTTTCTTTGGAGAGGAATGGTTTGATGGCGTTGATGAGTTTAGTGCTTAGTGCAGATGCGGAGACAATGGCACTAACTTGTTTGTCCATGGACAGGGTTGCATCAATGTAGACCCCTAGCGTTTTCACAGAAGATAGGACTGGGATAGTGCAGTTGTCGATGTTGAAATTGGCATAGCAACTATCTAGCCTGGCCAGTGTGGACTTTTGGCCGAGGATAAGGATTTCAGTCTTATCCCCGTTAAGACATAGGCCGTTAGTGGCCATCCAGGCTTGAATGGTGGCGTATATGAGTTTTAGAGCTAGGGCGTCTTTGTGGTATGAGCCTGTTAGAGGGAGGAGCACTTGGGTGTCGTCAGCGTAATTGGTGTAGGCAATCCCAAGTGCATCAAGTTTCTCGAATAGGGGCTTAGTGAATAAATTGTAGAGCGTAGGTGCTGTACAGGAGCCTTGAGGGACACCGCAGTGTATTATGGATGGTGTTGCGCTAGAAGTGTTTGAAAAGACTTTCATGGCCCTCCCTTCAAGAAATGATGTTATCCAGGAGGTGGCTTGGTCAGAGAAATGTGCGGAGTGGGAGAGGTGTGTGGTGAGGGTCTTGTGGTCCACTAGGTCGAATGCCGCAGAGAGGTCGAGGAGAAGTAAAAGGGCGGGTTTACCTATGTCCAATATCTTGGTTATTTGGTTTTTAAGGTCCAGCAGAGCAGTCTCGGTTCCATGACCTTTGCGGAAGCCTGACTGTCTGGTACCTAGGATGGAGTTAGATTCGAGGTATAGTTGGATTTGGCTGTGTGCCACTTTATCTAGAATCTTGAGAAGGAAGGGGACTGTTGTTATAGGTCTGTAGTTGTTAGGCACTGTGGGGTCGAGAGTGGGCTTTTTTAGAAGTGGGCGCACCCAAGCTTCTTTAAGACTGTCTGGGACAGAGCAGGTCTTGAATGAGGCATTAATGAATGCGGTAATGATTGGGGCAAGTGGTTCAGCGCAGTCCTTGATTAATTTAGGGGGGCATGTATCGGCTTTGCAAGTCGATGGTTTCAAGTGTTTCAGTATGTCCAGGACTTCTAGTTCTGAAACTTCTTTAAAGGCAAATTTGGGAATGTTAGTGGTTTTGCTAGGCGATTGGGAATCTAAGTGCCGACTCTGTTTCGGCAGGGTATTGTAGTGGTCTCGGATTTTGTTTTGTAAGAGGTCTATTTTGTTGAGCATGGCGGCTTGGATACTGTTGCACCAGCCTTCATCCTTAATGATCTCGTCAGAGGAAGTGGGAGGCACTGTGAGCTCTTTAAAGATAGAGATCTTACCGCCCACCAGTTGAAAAATCAACTACGCCATCTCCTTCCTCCCTCTTTCCACTATAAACAGCTTTGGGGCCACAAACCTTAAAAATATTCTGCAGATCTCATACATATTTTTAGGGGCTACATGGCAGAAAACAGTCAACGTGGCCGGCAGGGTCTACATAAGTTTGAATATACTGCTCTGGGCCATCTGGACAAGTTCCATTGGGGCCCAATGGGGTGTTCCACTCATACCATACAATGCTCCTTCTAACGTATCCATTCATCAGTTTGTGTGTGTGCATTTTCAACAAGAGGAACATCATCAGTGTGTTGTATTGTGTGAGATATTATAGGTGTAATTTTGACCATCCATTTTTTGCAGCACCCTCTTAGCAATTGGCAAGTGCAGAAAAGGACAAACAAGACAAAAATATATATTAGAACTTTGAGATGACCTAACCCTCCCAAGCCTTTCACCATCTTTTAACCAACCTCCACTTGCTTGAACTTCCATTTGCTACTGTAGCATAATACCATTTACTGACTCCAATACTGAGATGAAGAAGAACACATTGGAGACTAGTATTTACACGAAGAGAATGCACAGATGCAGGAAGAAAACATCAGAGGAGTGTTGTAGCCTTCCAGGAAGCAACATACATGTATGGACTTTAAAAAACAAAGAAGGACTTGACATGAGCTCAAGCCGCCCTCAGAGCAACAGCATTTCTGGAAGCTGCTCAGCACAGGAGTTTCAAAGGGCTAGAGACCAGGACGCCGTCAGCGGAGGATACACGTCTCTAGCAGGTCTGACACATGACCCTGCAACAAGCTGGTGATGTATTAGCAAAGTTTCCTCAAGGAGGTGGACTGTGTGGTCCACAAAAGGTGCAGATACCGCAAGGAGCCAAAGACTGCAGAGCTGCTGCAGAAACCCAGAAGTCGTCAGAAGCCGCCGAAGACTGAGACAAGACCCATGCAGACACATCATAGCTACATACCAGGAGAAGGGAGTTTTCACCTGGTAGCCGGGACTGTCAGTAAAGTCCAAGAAGGCCTGGGGAAGGGAGTAATTCCCCCAGGCTGTCTGAAAGTATACGTCCGAAAATTGAGACATATTTTAGTGACCCACCAAGAAGGAGTACCACAGTGTTTGAGGACTCTACTATCAGGGGAAGGGATACATTCCCCTATATAACATGTGAGAAGTATTATTTGGAACATTACTGTCGGGATGGGAGCTATCCCCCTGACAACGTGTGAGACACAAGATATTTTAAACTGAATAGAACTGTTAAAACAAACCAGGAAGTTGAACCCAGGAGAAGGGAGTCATTCTCCTGGGATTGGCCAGAATTATCCTACTTTAGTTGTAGTTTTGAGTGTAAGGAACAGAATTAAGGTTTTCATGATACAGAACAGTGGACATTTTGAGTTAATAGACATCCTGACAGTCATCTTAGAACTTTTAGTTGAGGCAGGGAAACGCGCCCTCCTAGAGACACGGAAAGGTAGGTTTCCTTTTCTCTTTTTCACTGAATAAAAGTCTTTGTCCACAAATATGCCACCTTTGTGTCAGCCTCCTTTTTCTGCACCCTTACAGTGCTCCAGAAAAAGATTATAGGAACCAGTCCTCAGGTTGTGCCTCTCACCATTCCTTCTTCATAGTAGTGCGTACATTGTGCAGAGCGTCTATAGCTTGAACAATGGTCCCATTGTTCTCATCGTTTGGGGGTATTCATGTGCAGCAAGACATTCCCAGTTTGGCTCAGACCCCACCATCAATGACAGTCATGAGGCCCAGAATGTACCCGTTCTGTAAGGTGGTTAATTTTATGGCCCGTAATTCTTCACTTATGGTGTTTAACCCATTTGTTGTGTCATTGGCTAACTGAATCATTACCCACCTAGCAATCTGCAACCATTTAGCAGTTTATCGCCAGAACATGTGGTGCAAAAATCGATGCAAAAAACATCTCTGCTTTGCTAAACATTTGGTATTCGCCTGGGATTTCATCCACTCTGTTCACTGAGTTTGAGATAAATAATGGTTGCACTGACAGCAATGCAAGCTCAAGCATCAACAAACTTGATGGTGCAGCAGGTATGTGGGCTTGGTCATTGGGTGCTTGCTGGTGGATGAAATGATATTTTATTTATATTGCACGCGTACACAAGTGTTTCAGAGCGCGACTAGGCAAAAGGGAGGGGGACAAGGAAAAAAAAAAAAGAAAACAGCGATCTTACTAGAACCAGTGACATTAAGAACGCACAAGTGCTGGGAAAAGGGGGAAAGTGCACAGAAGGAGGGGGGGGGAGTGGAAAGTGTGGTACAAAGGAGAGAACAGAATAAATACTAAATAAATAAACACAATAAACCATGGTAGTGCAGCCAGCAAGTGGCAGGTGATAGTTTAGTCAGATAAGATATATCTGATAAGTGCAGAGGAAAAGTGGGAGGGGGACTGTATGGGTAAAGATACAGAACCCCAGTGCGGGGGGTGGCCTGGAGGCAGTGCAGGAGGGTGGCAGGGTGTGAAGGTACCTGGGCCCGAATGACAGAGGGTGGCCATGTCCACGATGCCAATAGAGACAACAGATCATCAGGGGAGAAGTGGGGCAAAGGCAGAGGCAAAGAGGAAGGTCTTGAGGTGCTTCCGGAACTGGAGATGGTCCTCCTCAAGTTTCAGGGTGGCCGGGAGGCTGTTCCAAAGGGAGGCCCCAGCCGAAGACAGATCTTCCCTCAGCTTGTTTCTTTGCGAAACGACAAACCCTAAGGGAGTTAGAAGTAGAGGAGCAAAGGGCTCGAGAGGGGAGGTATTTACGGAGGGATAGTTGAAGATATTTTGGACTCAGGCCCCAGTAAGCCTTGTGGACAATGCATAGGGTTGTAAATGTAATCCTTGCATCAACTGGGAGCCAATGTAGGGATTTCAGGGCTGGAGAGATACGATCCCAGGGCTTGAGGCCAAGGACAAGACTTGCAGTGCTGTTCTGGATTAGTTGTAAAGGGCAGAGAGAGGAGGCAGGTAGATTTAGAAAGAGGCTGTTACAGTAATCCAGCCTGGAGAGAACCAGACCTTGGGGGACAGCGACCTTTTGAGGGAAGGAGAGGAAAGGCAGAGTACCTCTAAGGAAGTGCAATAAAAGGTTTGACCTTTTGGAGATGTCGGAGTTGTGTGCGGAGAAGGAAAGTTTGGAGTCAAATATAACCCTGAGGTTCTTAGCCTTGCATGTGGTGGTAGGAGGAGGGCCAAGGGAGGCCAGCAAGAGACTCGGAGGAAAGGATGTAGAAGGTATACCAATGAGGAGAATCTCATTCTTGTTGGAATTTAGACAAAGATCGTTGGCGGCACACCAATTTGGAATGGCAATTAGACAAACAGAGATGAGGGAAGGGGAGTAGGTGGCTGAAGGAAGCCTGAAAATGAGTTGGGTGTCGTCAGCATAGCACTGGAAATTTGAGCAGCAAATGGAAATGCAGTAGGAGAGAGTTGCCAGGTATTGGTTGAAAAGCCAGGGCAAGAGGTTAGACCCCTGAGGAACACCACAGGTGGAGAGGGAGATAGGAGATAGGAAGGACCCAAGTTGTACCTGGGAGGGTCAATCAGAAAGGAAAGAGGTCAGCGAGGCCAGAGCCTGATCAGCGATACCCAGTTTGACACGGATATGATTTAGCAGGGTGTTATGGTTGACCGTGTCCAACACAAAGGAGTGATCAAGTAGGATGAGGACAGAGGGAATGTTAGAGTCAAGGTTGGAGAGCAGGTCTTCTCAGATGTTCAGGAGAGCAGTTTCCATGCTTCTGGGAGCTCAGAAGCCAGATTGGTGGTCATGGAGGGGGACAACAGAGTCGGAGTGAAGATTAAACTGAGAGATGGCCAGCTTTTCCAGGTACTTACCGAAAAACAGAGTAATGGAAATTGGGCGATAGTCGGCCAGACATGAGGGATCAGCTGTGGATTTCTTGAGGAGAGGGTGCACAAGAGAGTGCTTAAGAGGGGTGGGGAAAGAGCCAGAGGCAAAGGAGAGGTTGCAGAAATTGGCAATGGTGTCAATGTGGTCCTTAATGGTTTTAGAGTAACAGGGATGGACCTGATTTGATGAGGTTTTCATAGATCGGACTTGTCTAGCTACCTCATGGGGGGAGAAAAGAGGAAAGGAGGAGAAAGGGGGAGTAGCTAAGGGAGAATCAGCAAGCCGAGGAGGAGAGGGAGGAGTAGGGGGAGCACAGCTAGGGTGGACGAGATGTCCTGGGTTTTAGAGATAAAGTGAAAGGCAATGGCATTGCAAAGAGGCTGGGAGGTGAGAGGAGAGGTAGAGACTGCAGCAGGGTTGGCCAGTTCCTTGCAGATTTTGAAGCGTTTGGCCAAATTGTTAGATGCCACAGAGACGCAGGCTTGTATGTGGACTCTCTTCTTTGTGCGGACAGCAAGTCGGTATTGCATTTGGAGCAGGCGGCAGGCCAGTTTGTCAGAGGATGAGCAAGAAGCTTTCCATTTCCTCTCCGCTGGCATACACTTATGTTTAAGTGTAGCTAGGTCCGAGTCATACCAATAATTGCACTTGGCTTTGGACTTCAAACAGATCCTCATGACGGGGGCAAGAGCATTGTGAGTAGCAGAAATAGAGGAGTAGAGAAGGGACAGGGCTGTGTCAGGGTGTGAGTCAGCCTGGGGTGGAGGGGGGGGGGAGAAGCTTGCAGCGAAGGCCTCGACTGACACACGCTTCATGGGCTGGATATCCAAGAAGGTGGGTGGCAATCTAAGAGTGGGCTTAGCTTGGAGGGAGGAGATGGAAAGATGAGAGGAAAGGAGGCATGGATCACTCCTGGAGAGAGAAGTGGTAAGGTGGGTAGAGAAGGGGAGGCTGGAGATCAAGACATCAGGTATGTGACCAGCAGAGTGAGTTGGGCCGGTGGGAAGGATAGAGAGGGAGAGTAACAGGCCGATTCATGGAATTAATGTGCGCTGAAAATATTGGCGGAAGCGTGCGAAAACGTGCGATTCGCAGTGAAAGAGCTTAAATCGCAGTGCAAGTACGAATATCGCAGGGAAACCAGCGCAAATCTATTCATGGAAGTCCGTGTGCGAGTAAAACATGGGATGTGCGCTGAAAAAGTGCGCGCCGCATGCCGGCGCACAGGCCATCTAACGGCGTGCGCTAAGGCCACAGCAAAAGCGCACATAGCGCAGCTCACATATCAAAAGTAGGTGGAACACGGGCGTGACACGCGGAATGGGGAACAACTCATGAAAATGTGGGCGTCACGGGGGAAGTACAGGAGGCAAGTGCGCGGAACGCCCACACGCCACGCTCGCCTACAACACGTATTCTTGGAATCGAATAGGGCAAAACAGCGCACAGGCAAATACGCGCACAGGCCTAAACACGTCCGCCACACGAAGGCAGGCGGTCGCGTCCCTGCGCATGAAAAAAATGTGCACCAAAATGTGCGCCCACAAAAAGCATGTATATAGAGCTATGTAGAATGTCCCATACTGTGGGCCTCTAGGACAAATGACGTGCAAAGGGCTACGCGACAAACAGGGACACCCGCTGTGTGAAAAATAGTGTGTGCGTGTATTTCGGGGGTGCGCAGGAAGTTCTAGACGCTATTTGCCCTGGGGGAACGGGGTAAGTGTATTACATGGGTTCGCGTGAAGTTTCACACGCGATAGGCCTTGGTCGAGCAGGGTACGTGTAAATCTGGGGTTTGCGGGAAGTTTCACACGCAATAGGCCTGGGTACGTGTATTTCAGGGGTGCGCGTGAAGTTTCACATGCGATAGGCCTGGGTACGTGTATTTCAGGGGTGCGCGTGAAGTTTCACACACAATTGGCCTGGGTACGTGTATTTCAGGGGTGTGCGTGAAGTTTCATACGTGATAGGCCTGGGTACGTGTATTTCAGGGGTGCGCATGAAGTTTCACATGCGATTGGCTGGGTACTTGTATTTCAGGGGTGCGCGGGAAGTTCTACACTCTATTTGCCCTGGGGGAGCGGGGTATGTGTATTACAGGGGTTCGCGTGAAGTTTCACATGCGATAGGCCTTGGTCGAGCGGGGTACTTGTAAATCTGGGGTTCGTGGGAAGTTTCACACGCGATAGGTCTGGGTACGTGTATTTCAGGGGTGCGCGTGAAGTTTCACACGCGATAGGCCTGGGTACGTGTATTTCAGGGGTGCGCGTGAAGTTTCACACACAATTGGCCTGGGGACGTGTATTTCAGGGGTGCGCGTGAAGTTTCACACAAGATTGGCCTGGGTACGTGTATATCAGGGGTGCACGTGAAGTTTCACATGCGATTGGCTTGGGTACGTGTATTTCAGGGGTGCACGTGAAGTTTCACACACAATTGGCCTGGGGACGTGTATTTCAGGGGTGCGCGTGAAGTTTCACACAAGATTGGCCTGGGTACGTGTATTTCAGGGGTGCGCGTGAAGTTTCACATGCGATAGGCCTTGGTCGAGCGGGGTACCACTCAACGTCTGCCTTGCGTGTAGAAGAATGCGTAACCAACACCCACCCGCTGTGAAGTAATAGCGTGTGAACCCCAACGCCTGGAAAACACACGAACCGCACCCCACGAAAAGCACGTACAGGCCCTTACGCGATAAGTCACAGACGCGCTTACGCGCTGAGGGCCTTTGGTCCAATGAAATCGCGTATGCGTGCTGACGCGCTTACGCGCTAAGGGACTTTCCTCGAATTACACACTGACGTGCAAGAATTTCACGTGCCAAATCACTCCATATCAAGCTGGCCATGCGAAAACACACGAAGACCACGCTCCTGCTCAAAAGGCCGAATCAGTGCCCCCCAGAGCCCCGACCAGCCTCCCACGAGCCATCTGCTGCTGCCTGCCTGCCTGCTGCCATCGTGCCCTGCCTTTTTGTGCCTGCACATCTGCAGGGGTCCATTTGCTGTGTCCACCCCTGCTGGAACAGAAGACTCCCAACTGGTATACCATCGCTCCACAGCCCAGCCCCAGGACCCAGTTGCCCACCCACGCCTGCCTCGGGGGTCGCCATGTCGGGGCAAACACCATCTGAGACCACTGGTGACCCCCAGCCAGAGGTGCAGAGGGCCACCAGCTTCAGTCAGAAGGAAGTTGGTGTCCTGGTGGAGCTTGTCCTTGGGCATTATGATGCCCTCTTTGGATCATGCGCCAACAAGGAAGGACGGGACAGGATCTGGGACGACTTTGTGGTTGCCATCAACGCGGAGGGGGTGGCAACCCACAACATCAAGCAAGTCAAGAAGCGCTGGGAGGACTTGAGGTCCAGGACCCTCTTAAAGGCCTGGCGCCTCATGGAGGGGGGCCGGGGCCGCATGAGTACCATCCAGCTGATGGTCCTGGAACGTGTACGCCCAGCGCTCCACGCCCAGATCCTTGAGAGGCAGACCCGTCTGGAGTGGAGCGGTAAGTGGCCAAGCATTGCTGTGTGAGACAGGGCATGTTGCAGTGTGCTGGTTGTCTGATACTTGCCTGTATGTGTGACATAGGCCATGTACGTATGTGTGTGTGCAGGGACATCATGGTCATGCATGTGAGACCAGTAATGTGTGAACCACATGGTTGGTGCATGTGTTTAAATGCAACATGGGAGCTCTATGCGGAATGGACACATGAGAGCATGCCAGTCTCTGTTCCTGGACATGGGTGGGGGTGAGTGATGGGTGCTGATGCCATGTACATGTATGGTGTCCATGTCTGTGTGTCTGACCTGCGTGTCTGTGACTTGTGAATGCCATGGATGCATGACACATGTCTGTGACAATGTTCAGATTCACTGATGCAGCCTAGTCATCCTTGTATCCACTGTGTCTGGGGTGTACGAGGCCAGATGGATGAAACTACGGTGAAGTGTGTGCATGTGATAGGCATGACCCTTGATGCATGTGAGGTTCTAACCAACATTGTATGTTTCAAGAGTCCCTTGGACATGTATGCTAATGTCCATAGCATGCGCCATGCCTGTTACTGCATGTGTTTTGCCTGCACTGACCCATGTGTTGTGGAGGGACATGATGGAAGTGATGTTTGACAGTGCTACTCATCTGCTATTGCTTCCTGTCTATTGTACATGTACAATACCATTGTACAGTACCCTGATGCTTGTGTTCTATGTCTCCCTTTACACAGCGGCAAGTGAAGAAGAGGGCGGAGACGGCGCTGTGGAGCAAAGCGGCGGGGATGCCCCCACGGCTGCAGCGGAAGGGGTGGGTGAGCCCCCACAGGGGCTTGCAATGGCGGAAGATGGTGTGGAGCCATCCAGGTTGGTGGTTTCCACAGAGGAGGAGGAGGCCGCTACTGAGCTGCACATGGGGCATGGTGGGGGTGGTACCACTGGTGCAAGTGGTGCAGTCCAGGGGCAGGAGGCAGAACAGGTCACCGTGGAGGGGCCTGTGCATGTCACTGTCCCTGACACTGTGACTGCACCACCATGCACCAGCAGGGATGCCCCATCCCAGGCCCGTCCGCAGGTAGGGGGGATGTCCATGTCATCTGACACTCCTCTACCTGCGGACGAGGGTACCCCTGGCCATATGGAGAAGGTCCTGATTGGTGTTGCGTTGCGCACGGGTGTCATTCGTGATGACGTGCGTGCTTTCCGGGGGAAGCACGCACGTCATCACAAAGAGCAGCGTGCCAACGTGGCCCAGTTGGGAGCGAGCATGGTCGGGGGTTTCGTACATGTGTCGGCCACACGGGCGACCCTCTCCTCCTCTGTGTAGGCTATGCGCCAGTCGTTCTCCATGCCGTCTTCCGGCCCAGATGCCACCAGGGCCCCCTGTGGACCTGCCCCGAGGAACGCAGCCAGCTCGGTGGGGCTCCCATCTCTGCCACAGTCGGGAGTCGGAAGTCCAGCAGGGGTGGACACACCAGCAACTGGACTCCAGCAGATGAAGGATGTGCCAGCATCATCGGGCAGGGCATGTGCATGACGGCGTCGGTGGATTCCATCAGCCTGGATGCCGTCGTGCTGGCAGAGGCAGTTGTGTCGGAGGCAGCGGCAGGCTCGACTTGGGAGGCATCATGGCTCGGGGCCATCTACATCAGAGGGGCAGGCATCGGCCGGAGGGCAGGAGAACCCTGGAATGGGAGTGTCTTCCGTGTGGCAGCGGTTGGGCCAGCAGATAGGTGCAGAGCGGCAGCAGGCGCAGGAGGAACAGCTCACAATGGTCAGGGCAGAGAACTCCATGCGCAGGGCACTGAGGCGGGCTGAGTGCCTCGAGGGCATTCGCAGGGAGTTGGAGCTGGACACCGCATTATCCCTGCAAGACCTCGGGGCCAGTGAACATGCCCACCTCCAAGCCATTGAACAGGAGTTCGATGATGCCCTGGCCCATGACATCAACCAGTGAGCTGTTGGACTTGCCCGCCGCCATTGTATATAGTTCATTAGTGTTAAGTTTCCTTTCTTTTTTTCTTCCCTTTGGGGCGCATGGACTATCCCCCACATTTTTGTATATAGTTGTTTATTCTGTAGGCGTTTTTGTAGGTTTCCTTTGGACAGTTGGGCTCATGGACCCAGGATTTCATCCTTGAAAATAGTTGGAGTGTGCATTTGTAGGATTTTCTTTTTTGATTTTTCCATGGAGCAATGGATTTTACTTTTTCATTTCGGTTTGGATTCGCTTTGTTGGAAGGAGACTTTGGAGACATTTTTGATTTCATATATTTTGGATACTGATTTCCTTTTTTTATCATTATGTGACATTCTGCATAGTTTTCCTTATGTCCATTGTTTGGTATTTGATTTTCTTTCAACACATTTTTTGTTCAATACATTTGTTCCCGTACTTCAACGTGTGGTATTCTCTTATTGGTTTCATGCATGTCACGATGTGGGTGTTCACATTCACTGGCACCCATTGTGTGTGTGTGACGGACATGTGCTGATGTACATACATGCCATTTGGGTTGTTTCATGTAATGAGCATTTCAATGTGGGGTGTATGTTATGCTTGGTTGGTTATTTGGGCAGGGGTGGCGTTCCGTGGGATTTTGGTGGACATGAGGGCCATGATTGTGGGTCATGTTGACATGTTGGGGGGGACATGAGTGGGACATGAGTGGGGGCCTGCTGACAGGTGCCCCTGACTGCTGGGGGCTGGGGGTGCTGGGGGACATGAGTGGGGGCCTGCTGGCAGGTTCCCCTGACTGCTGGGGGGGTGGGGGTGCTGGGGGACATGAGTGGGACATGAGTAGGGGCCTGCTGGCAGGTGCCCCTGACTGCTGGGGGTGGGGGTGCTGGGTGACATGAGTGGGGGCCTGCTGGCAGGTGCCCCTGACTGCTGGGGGGTGTGGGTGCTGGGGGACATGAGTGGGGGCCTGCTGGCAGGTGCCCCTGACTGCTGGGAGGTGGGGGTGCTGGGAGACATGAGTTGGTTATCATATTGCAACGTGACATGCTGATTGGCTGAGGGCATGCCCATGGTGGATGGGCTGCCTGCGGGACATGACCAGGGGTGCAGGGTAGTCCCCTGTGGTGTGGGCTGCCTGCAGGGGCCGTGGTGGGGGTAGAGGTGACATCTGGGAGGACCCACACTGCCAATTCAGGTGTAAAACATCCCACGCACCCCTGAAATACACGTACCCAGGCCAATCGCGTGTGAAACTACCCGTGCACCCCTGAAATACACGTACCCAGGCCAATCGCGTGTGAAACTTCCTGCGCACCCCTGAAATACACGTACCCTGCTCCCCCAGGCCCAATCGCGTGTGAAACTACCCACGCACCCCTGAAAAACACGTACCCAGGCCAATCACGTGTGAGACTTCCCGCGCACCCCTGAAATACACGTACCCAGGCCAATCGCATGTGAAACTACCCGCGAGCCCCTGATATACACGTACCAAGGCCAATCGTGTGTGAAACTTCCCGCGCACCCCTGAAATACACGTACCCCGCTCCCCCAGGCCCAATCGTGTGTGAAACTACCCGCGCACCCCTGAAAAACCGTACCCAGGCCAATCGCATGTGAGACTTCCCGCGCACCCCTGAAATACACGTACCCAGGCCAATCGCGTGTGAAACTTCCCGCGCACCCCTGAAATACACGTACCCCGCTCCCCCAGGCCCAATCGCATGTGAAACTACCCGCGCACCCCTGAAAAACACGTACCCAGGCCAATCGCGTGTGAGACTACCCGAGAGCCCCTGAAATACATGTACCCAGGCCAATCGCGTGTGAAAATTCCCGCGCACCCCTGAAATACACGTACCCAGGCCAATCACGTGTGAAATTTCCCACGCACCCGTGAAATACACATACCCCGCTCCCCCAGGCCCAATCGCATGTGAAACTACCCACGAGCCTCTGAAATACACATACCCCTCTCCCCCAGGCCAATCGCGTGTGAAACTTCCTGCGCACCCCGGAAATACACGTACCCAGGCCAATCGCGTGTGAAACTTCCTGTGCACCCTGAAATACACATACCCCGCTCCCCCTGGCCCAATCGTATGTGAAACTACCCGCGAGCCCCTGAAATACACGTACCCCGCTCCCCCAGGCCCAATCGCGTGTAAAACTTGCTGCGCTCCCCTGAAATACACGTACCCCGCTCCCCCAGGCCCAATCGCGTGTTAAACTTCGCGCGCACCCCTGGAATACACGTACCCAGGCCAATCGCATGTAGAATACACGTACCCCACTCGCACAGGCCCTTTCACGTGTGGAGGTTACCGCAAAACCCATAATACACGTTCCCCGCTTGGCGTTTGCTGTTTGGCAGTCAGGTAAACTGGTCCAGGGTTGGCGCTGGACTGGGGATTTTGATGGCTTTTCCTTGCGCGAGGGCGTTCTTGGGGGCGTAACTGGCGCTGCTGCAGGTTCGCTGCGCCACTCTGTGCCACGGCTGCTTTTGGAGGCTAAAATCCATGAATACGCTGTGCGCGGAAATCGATTTTAGCGCACGCGGCAGGCGCAGACATTCGCACGGGAACACTGTGCGCCACTTTTGTGCGAATTTCTATGAATTACCATGTAAATTGGAGAGGTTGTAAAAGAGGGCAGAGGAGGGACAGGTAGAATTAAGATGGATGTTGAGGTCACCAAGGAGGAGGAGTTGAGTGGTTGAGGCCAGGAGGGAGGAGGAGAGGTCGGCCCACTCAGAGAAAATAGGTGATTTGACCAGGGGGCCGGTAGAGAGTAGCAGCAGTATGGGAGTGGCTAGGGGAGAGAGGCTGCAGACTAGGCATTCAAAAGAGGAGTAAGCCTAAGTGGGGATGAGAGAGGCAGGAATCCACTGAGGGAATATCAAGGCTACACCCCCTCTAGGCTGGTTGGATCTGGGGGCTGAGAGGATCTTGTAGCCGTCAGGGAGGAGAGTGTCAAAACCTGTGACATAGCTGGCCATGAACCACGTCTTAGTGAGACCGAGGACATCAAGGTCAAGTTCTTCTAGGAGGTGGCAAATGTCAGAGGAGTGTTCAACAGCCGAACTAGAGTTGAGAGTGGCAAGATGGAGAAGGTTGCCAGCCTTAAAGACCTTCTGGGGAGGGGTACTACAAATCAGAGGTACCTCCTGCAGAGGTGTGAAGGGAGCTTGAGATGGGGCAGCGGAGGAAGTGGAGGAGGGCAAGGTAGCCAGGGGAAGAGAGTAGGGGACAGCTGGAGATGTGAGGAAGTTGATGAGACGAGGGAACCGCCTATCAAAGAGGAGATTAGCCTGATGGCCTTGCACCATGGCAGTGCCATTTAGATATACATTAATGATGACTCTGGAGGAGTCAGAGATCGATGCAGACTTCCCAGAGGGTGCCACCATCAATGGGAGAGGAGGAGACCGGACAGAGCACAGAGATCATACGAGGGGTCCCGAGATCTGGTGAAGGAACAAAGAAGAGGATGTCAGTGAGGGTTTGTCTGCCATGTAACATTTGCTTCATGCACAGTCAGCATTGGGGCTTGCACTTCGCCAAGGAACAGGCACCTCTCTGGGCTGGCTGCAATTGTATGTGGCCAAGTCCCTCACACACCCAGTATGAGTCCATGAAGGGGTCAGTGCCTCCTTGAATGTCGAGGGGGGGCTGACTGTTTTGTTGCAGTTCCTAATTACCCCAAGTACAGTGCCAATGCCCCTAAAACATACGTTGAATCAAGAGTCTTAAAACTGTAGTGGGAGGCACATTTCAATGAATGCACGTTAAGATCTTGACATATTTTCCCCTTGTAGCCAAACAACTGTCATTTATTCTTGAGACCCCATCAATGGATAGCCCAAACATCCCCCCACCTCTGTACGCAGACGTCCCTGGAACCCACTCTCCCTTATGATATACTGCACCCAACACATGTAAACCAGGTCGAATAATGCAATGTGGCTTGTTCAACGCAGTATCAATGAACTTTTATGGTAGGCCCAAAAAACAAGAGATAAAAAAACAATCCAAGGGGTCAATAAGGAGTGCACGTTTTTACAGGAAAACAAGTTTATTACATGCAAATACGTCCGGGAGAGTCAGTCAGCTCAGTAGAACTTAAAACTGAAAACTCACTCGACACACCCACGTTAGTTGCAGCGTTTAAATACAAGAACTACATTGGTAACATATATCCAATACAGATTCATCATACATTATATATTGGCTATGCCCTATACTGAAATCTAATCATCTATAATTTACTACACCATTGGTCAATTAAGGATCTGTGACAACATGAGTACAACCCCCTGTGAATGACCTAATTGTGTATTCAGCAAAATATTATTTGTTTGGATTGGTGCATTACATCAAGGTAACTTGTGGCAACAACAGACTTTCCTTATTGCTCAAAACAACTTCATATAATGTATTATGTGCATAACCCTCAAAAAGACCCGATCATGAGCGAGTGTGAACAATGAAGTCGATACCCTGTGGTGATGAAGTGGACACAATACTACTTTCTCATGAGACCAGACAACTTATCAGCCCCGAACGGCTCTTTGACCTTGCAGCTGTACTCTTTTGCATCACCTCTTGTGACAACCGTCTTCAAACACATTGCCTTCCTTGTGCACATCCTTCCCTATCTCTCTTGGAAACCAAGTGGCTTTATAAACAATGCAGCCAAGAGACTGCTCTTGGGGATTAATTTCTCTGATTTATTTGCTCTATTTAGCTTGACACCTGTAGTTTTAATGGAGCTGCCACTTCTCAATGGGGGCAGTATCACCACAACCTAGTTCAATACCATGGCAAGGTCGGAACACCAGGCATTTTTTTTCAATAAGATATGCCCTTCACAGCAGCTGCAGGACTAAGCTTATTGTCAGGAATGAAGCTGATATTATGCACCCCGTTCACAGCTCCTGTGAACTGCTCAGCCTTGCACCATAAACTACTATCTACAGAGTGCTTCCCCATTCCTCCAGGGACTTTGGCCAGCTAAACACTGACTAGGGGGAAGGAGGAATACAATCTAACTAAATAAACAGAATGCAAGCTTCAAGATGTGTCCTAATACCGTTACTGATAGAAGCTACAACCTCTAACGTGGCTTAATTAAAAATGGCTGAACTCTTGCTAATGTGGCCAACAGCCCTTATGTTGCTAAAACATCAACATCTATCCTACTTAATGTTTACCCTATGTGGCATTTCAGCCACCCTTTCACCAACTACCAAAGCAACACATTCGGACAAAGCAAAACTTAATTCACTAATGCTAGTTACAAAGCCCTTAAGAATCCTAAGCCTAAATTCTGAATGTAATAAACAGTATTGTTGCTGCTCCTTCTTTCACTGTGTGATGCTCTCTAAAGTGTGTTAAAGATAACTACAAATAACACTACAAATAGCACATGTGCAGGAATGCTGAACCAAACATCAAAAATGCTGACACTAAATGACCAGCTCTCCTTGCTTATAAAATGTGTGCAGTCTGAACCCCCTTACACGTTTGGGATGTTGCACTTGCATCACAACATTCCCTGTTTAGTTAATTCATTAACTACTGTCCTTGCTTCCCTCTCCCTATCAAAATCATCCTTGGGCACCCACACTAAATACACATCATGTATGTTTTCACCACTCATGGCATATTCTTCTGAGGTACATGTTAGGAAACAGCATCCTCCATCATCGGTGGGATCTACACAATGCTCTGTATAGTTCTCTGGATCAGGTCCTGGGTAGGAAAGTGTCCCCAGGGGACCAATCTGATGTTCTATCCTGACCATTCTGTGTTCAATCTCACCATTACATTTGTCTGTCTGTGTGCGCACGTTTCAAGAGGGGAGTGGTCTCAACTGTTTTAGGGACATCATAGTCATTCCCTTGGACAGTGTCATGTGAAGCACAATAGGATGATCTGACAGGAGCAAAATATGACAAGCAACAGGACAACCATGGGAACTAGCATTTTTACAGCTATGCTGATCCCGGAAGGAACCAATGAAAACAAGCTAGTTAGCCAATCCTACCACCCCACCTTCCTTTTCCATTCAGCACATAGATTGTGAAACGTCCCAATGGCGTGTGCCAGGGATCTATTATCAGAATCATGGGGTGGAACATATATGCAACAAGAGCTGTCTATCTTGGCACAAACCTCGGCCTCCATGGAAGTGGGTGGAGCCAGTATGCAGCGGTTTTGCAGTGTCATTAATCTGATGGCCCTCAATTCTTCTCTAATCATGTTTAGGCCATGCTCTGTGTCATTTGTGATCTGTATCAACTCCCAGCATGTAATTTGTAACCACTTCAATTTTACAGTGGTTTGTATTCCTGGAATGAGCAGGGAGGTGAACTGTCTTTCTGAACAACCGGTAATGGTCGGGAGAGGCCATAAGCTTTTCTGTCGAGTCTTGAGAAAAATAGTTTGAACGTTTATGGTGGTGGAGGCCCATGGATCGGCAGGCCCACTGGTAGGTTGAACACACATCTTTGACATGGGGTGGGAGAGGCATGTATTATGGTGATACGGGCATCTTGCTCAACGAGAACAAGGGAATGTAAAGTTGTTAGGGAACAGACCCCCTTCCAGAATGGTGGGAGCTGGAAGCATGCAAAACTCCCACATGTCCAAAAAACATCCATGATCACTGCTGTTCCTCCATTGAGGTCTGGAATATAAAGTGTTCTATTGCATTGTCAGTTTGTACCAACAGGCACACTGCCATTGCCCCTAAAATACAAGAAGGGTGTAAGTATGTTTACTTTATTAGGAAGTTCATGTTGCTTTATCAAGGTCTGTTGTTTTTTATTGTCCCCACACAGCATAATATTCCACTACTTTCCTCCAAAAACCCAAACAGTCCTCCTGCTCTACATCCCATCATTCCTTTATCCCAATTTCTGTTTGGAAAAAATGGCTCCTTCCAGCTGTAATTGGGATCTTATTCTGCACCACAATTGATCCTGCCTGTTATTCTTAGAACATTCCCTGTTGTTTGCTTGCTTCGAACACAGTTGCTTGAACCTTATGTCTCTGAAACAACCGATTTACCCTACATAGGGCTAGCTGCACTAAACATTGTGCTGTTAGAAGTGCCATTCATTTCAGAATAAACAGTCTGTGTGTTCCAGGTGAATGGGTTATCAAAGAACAAATATAACAGGAGTCGTTTGACTTCCCTCCTCCCACCTCCCACATGTGAGTGTAACATAAATTGTCTGTCTGGGTGGGTGATGCATATCTGAAATACTATTCAAAAGAACCTCTGTATCGACAGTGTCCCTTTTGCTTCTGGTCATGGATACATTACTATTTGCTAATCCAGATGCTATTTCAGTATCATATCCCCCATTTCCCGCCCCAACCATATAAAGCTTGTCATAAAAAAGGAAGAAAAAAAAGAGAGAGACAACCAATACACAACAATTCTCCTAATCGTATTTTCTGTTCATGGGGCTGTGAAGGAGGGTTAGTGTTTGGTGTCCGAAAGGACACAATGATTGCAGAAATGTCAATAACATTGTAAGAAAACTCATCTTTAGGGCCCCCACATGTCCTGCTTTTGGGGAGCTGGTGTCCTTTCCAACATCTGTTAGATGAATCCAAGTTCTGTGTCCATCAACATTCACTGTGGTGAGTGTGGCATAGATGACTTCGTAAGGCCCTTGGAATTTTCTTTTGTTCCATTTGCTCACAAATGTCCTCACAAAAACCTGACCACCTAGGAATTGCTGTGGTTTCTGCAGAGATGCTGGTTCGTTCATCTATGATGCAGCCAGCTGTTGTGAATGTGGTCCAAGCTGTTGAGCTATAACTTTCGGTTAGATCCCTAATATATCCCTGACACTTCAGCTGTTTTGTGGGTGTCAGAGTCTGTACATGCAGGTGTGAGTGGTGTATGCCATCTCCTGCCCATCACAATCTCGTGTGGTGTTAAATGGTGGTCTTTAGCTGGCTGATTTCTGCACTTGAACAAAGCAGTGGAAAGGCAGTAGAGCCTATTTTTTACCATTAAGGCCCTCCACAAGTCTGTTGGTTTGCAGGTGATAGACAGGTCATAGTCTGTGCTTTACGCTAATAGGAAGGTATTTTATTTGAAGAGTTCATTAAAACAGTGTGACCCATTGTCAGATTTCAAGACATCAAATATTCCCTGGCAAGGAAATACCCTGCACACCAAAAATGTGCTGCTGATTTGGCATCAGGGTGAGCACAGGATCCTGCTTCAAGCCAATGAGAGAATGGGCAAACTACAACAATTAAATAGCACAAGTTATTTCACCGGTTAACAATGTCAACATAATCAATATGGAATTCCCTGAAGGGCCCTGAGGGGTGGGGCAATGTTCCCTTCAGCATTTTAAGGATGTAACCTATATTTATACAGGTGACATGATGTGGTTCACTAAAAAATTAGTCTACGTGTTCCTGGAGATTAGGGACAAACCAATCCTCTTGTATGTTTGCTGCAATTTACCCCTTAGATGCATGTGTAGGGTAGTGCAATGCTCAAGGTCACCTGTAAGCAATTCCTGGGACATTATTGCATTTCCCGTGATATTTTGTCTCTAGATGAAATTTTTGGCGGACAGGGAACACCCTCTTTTGACCCATAAATCCTTCTCTTGTTTTGGGGCCCCTCCCTGCAGTTCAATAATCTGCACCAATGGGATTGCATATAAGAGACTGGCAGCTGTTAAAATGCTATTTTGGTGGATATTAAGGGAGCTGGTACTTCTAGTTGTGCTTTGTCTTTTGCGGCTTTCTCTGCTGCATCTTTGCTCTAATCAATTGAGTCTGTATTCTTTGTATGGGCTGCACACTTCACTATTACCAAAACTGATGGAAGAGCGAATGCATCTATTAATCTATATATTAATGCTGCATTGGTGCACCGTCTGATTTTTTTGAACCCTCTCCTGCAACATCTTGATAAACTGGAATGTACTGTGGTGACATATGCTGTGACTGAATAAATTGTGATGCAACATCATTTGGACATTTCTAATGCTTGAATGAGTGGTATTCATTCTGCCACCTGCGTGGAATAATGTGCAGGCAATCATCTTTTTGTCATTACCTTATACTTTCCATCTACAAGGCTCACAACTGCTGCACCAGTTTGCATTTTGTCTGTGTTCTGACCAATCATTGATGACCCATCAATGAAGAGCACTTCCTCCTCTTCAAGTGCATCCTCCCTGACATTGGTATCGTCTTCCATAGTCCCTTGGAATGTTGCACAATAATGTACTAAGTCATCTGGCAATGTGGGATCTGCAAAAAATATTGCGTGGTTCACTTTGCGACATCTGAAAATGTGAATGGCGGAGTTGGATAGGATTAACCTATACCGGGTGTGCTCTGTGTGGTAAGGGTGGACTTCGACTTCTCCAATATGGCAAAAACTGCATGTTCCACATATATGGCTGTGCGACCCATTGTGATTTTAGCAGACCTCTGTATTGCAAAAGTAGCTGCTGCTAATGACTGCTCACATGGAAAATGCACCTGCATTACAGGGTCCAACAGTTCACTAAAATAAGCCAAAGGCTTGTGTCCCATGGATCTCTGAGTGAGGACAGCCCCCATCACTTGATCATTTCAATGTGAGAACAGAAAGAAATGTTTTCTGTAATCTGGTGTTGCCGAAATGGGTGCATTACTAATGGTGTTTTTGAGTTCCTAAAATGGTGTGGTCACCTCATCTGTCCAGACAAGGGGTCTCTTTATTTTCTGTGATTCCTTCAGACCTTGTAACAGGGGTTTGGCATAGGTGGAATAGTCAAATATCCAGGCCATACAATAGTTACACAACCCTAGAAACTGCTGCATTTGCTTTACAGTGGTTGGTTGGGGAGTGTGTTGGACTGCTGTTGATCTTTCAGGTGTTACTCTCCTCGCTGCTGATAATATTATTTGCCCCAGGTACACTAACACTTTGTGGTAATACTGTAATATTTATTTGAATGCCTTCTACCCCTTCTTTGCTGGTAAAGTTAAAAGTTTTACTGAATACTCTCTACATTGCACTTCTGTTTGACTGCAAACTAAAAGGTTGTCTACATATTGAATCACTGTGCTTTGTAACTGTAAATTTCCTTTATCCATTTGAAATACTCTGTTAAAAATGCTCAGGGATTCACAACAAACCCGGAAGCAGCTTAGTGTGTTGAAGCCTCTGCCCATGGTAAGTAAATGCTGTGAGATACTGAAAGTCAGTGTGTAATGCGATGGAGAAGAATGCATTCTTGTGATCTATCACATCGAAGTGGGTTGCAGCAGCATGGAAATTATTAAGAATGGTGGTGGTATTAGGGACCACTGGAAATTCTGTTTCTACAATGTTGTTCAAGAGGGGTAAATCCTGAATTATCCTCCAAATTGAACCCTTTGCTTTTTTCACAGGGTATATAGCCACATTACATTTGGATTCTGATGGTTGTATTACACCCTTTTGCCATAATGCTGCGATGGTGGAACAGATCCTTTCATCTGTTTCTCTTGGCATGGGGGAGTGTCTCACTCGGGGCAACACTGTTCCAGGTTTCAGTTTTATTCTAACTGCCCGAATGCTCTTAAATAACCCTACATCGGGGGGGGTTGCTAGTCCATAGGTGACTGAGTACCATCTCCATATCGTCCTGCAAGTGTTGGGGTAATGCCTCAAAGATGAACAGTGTGTGGTACTTCCCTGTGTTTTATCATTATTTGACAGGGTATACATATTTGAAACAGCCTTTCTCCTGTGTATTCGGTATCTTTGAACATCTGTTCTTCAGACACCCTCTTCAGTGGCTGGGTTTGGTCTATGCACAAAACCTTGCACCATTCATCCCCTTCCTTATCTGTACCAGAAATAATTACTTTGGTCTTTTTTGTAATCATTGCTTCCAAATCTAACGTAATAATAATGCTGCCTGGTGCCTTTTCCTGAAGAACAGCTGTCCTGAACAGGAACCTGGTTGGTACGCACAGTGTCTTATCCTTAATTCCATGCACCCATCCTAGCAATACTCTTACTCTGTAAATAAACCATGGATGTAGGGGCATTCCTTGTGTAGTACTATCACTACAAAGTGCTTGTGTTATTGCTGCAGCCCTAGCATGGTATGTGCTTGGTGTTGAACACACTATACCTTCCTGAGTGAAGGAAATGTTTGCGCTCAGTTCACTGAGGAGATCCCTGCCCAGAGGGTTGACTGGGGTATCTTTAGAATACAATAAGGGCGCTGACAACTCCTGTGTACCTACAGTGATGTATACATCTTCAGTGAAAGGAACTGATAAAATTGCCCCAGAGAATCCCTGTTTGTCCAGTATTTTACAAGACAAGAGATCCCTTCCCCGATACAGGACTTTGTGGCTCCTGTGTCAACCCTAAATGTGATTGTTTCTCTTCCTGGCCGGAAGTGACTGAATGAACTGTGCACAT
Organism: Ambystoma mexicanum; assembly: GCF_040938575.1. Lineage (NCBI taxonomy): Eukaryota > Metazoa > Chordata > Amphibia > Caudata > Ambystomatidae > Ambystoma > Ambystoma mexicanum. The sequence goes on from NC_090930.1 coordinate 907,806,023, forward strand.
CAAAGCTCTCTGTGGGCTGTCCTATTGGGGATAAGCATTCATACCTTGAGGTGGTAAAGGAATGCCCCTACGCTCCTGTGTAATGAGTCCCTGTGCCCTGTGGCAGGGGGGTTTGTCTATGGGTGAGAAGGGGCCTGTGTGAGTGGCTGCTGCATGTGTGCCTGTGTGACATTTGATGCTTAATGTGCGATCTGCTGTTGCTGCTTGGTATTTGGGGCATGAATGAGACCTACAGCGTGAATGGGACCTGGGGCATATGGCAAAACTAGGGGCTGCTTTCGAAACAGTGGGTGATATGTGCACTTAGATGCTGGACCACTTGGGTTGGTATAAGAAAAAGGTGTCCTACTTTGGCATTCTAGCGCAGAATTCCCTATCATTCTATAGGACCAACATTGTCCTCCAAACCTGGGTCTCATTCCTCCCCATCTGTTCCCTCTATCCCTCTGATAACTGCCCCTTCCTCTCTGGAAACTTCCTGTTTCCTGTCTGCCATCTCGTGGCCCTTCTGTCCATTCCTGCTGGGTGTTCTATACCTGCTGTCCTTCAGTCATGTTAGTAATCACTGCCACTTCCATGTTCAATTTAGCTAGCTTTTTCTGGTACAATTTGGCCCCTGCACTTCTCTACTTCCTTCTGCTGCCTTCTCCTAAAAAAATGGACTATGTGTGCCTGTACCGAGACATCCCTTCGCCTTGATACCAACTAATGATTTCCAATTAGTTTGAACTTCTGTGGGGAGAGCCCTGTGCAACATATGAAAAAAGACAGCTATATTCTTGTCCCATCCTTCTCATGTCTCTAACTGCCACATCTCTTAAATCTGGTGAATGTATGGTGCAGGGACTTCGTATGCCCTAATTTTATGAGCCATTATGGAATTTATGTCAGGTGTGTCGGGGTATGTGTCCATCAATGTTTTCCATATGTTCTCAACAGTTGTTAAATGGTTCGCCATTACGGGTTTCACTGTTCACCCGTACCCCTGGATGCCCCGCCTTCTTCCAGATCTCATCCTCCTTTCCCCCTAATAGTGAAGCGAACAAACTCTTCATGTCTCCTGCAGCAAATGTGATCCCTGCTGTCTGTTATTCTAGGGCATAAATCCACTTGACTGTTCCAACTGAAAAGAAGGGCAGTGACTTCATTACGTTATTCTGATCTATTTGGGCCAGGGCACATGATGCGCTCTCCTTGGAATTATGTCCCCCTTTTCCAATTCTGAGATGTGTTCCTTCACTTCTTGCCCTTTACTAGGGCCATTCAGCTGAGCCACAGTCTAGGCCCAGAGCCCTATTGTGTTTTTTCCCTCTGGTCTTCATCTATCTCCAACTCCTCTTCGCTCACTGTGCTTCTCCTTCGACAAATACAGTGTCATAATCTATGCTATTGTGGCGTTCGTCCCTTTATTGCAGAACCTCTAAAGCTCTCCCTGGATTGAGAATTCCTCGCTTGAGTGTACTTTGATATCTACCTTACTATCAATCTTAAAAATAATCTGTCCTGCCCTCCACTCGTCTGTGCCTATCGCGCGCACCTCCCCTCCTCTTGTCACTCAGGCCAACTTTTCCTCTACCTTTATTAACACTGCTTCTAGATTTCTACGTGCCTTATTCTCTACTTCCATAACCAATGGGTCCTGTGTTCTAACTTTAGGTTGCTCCAAAGTTCCTGTCTTGGGCTTGGCGGGGAGCACACACTAGGGTTTGGTGTACCTTGTGGCAGGCTGTGAAGGAAAGCACCTGTAAGGAGGCAGGACAGAGGTGTGCTTTGTTTCTTCTGCTGATTCATCAGGGGAGATCTCTACATCCTCAAAAAGTTTTCATAGTTCAAGTGTACGCTGTCTTTTTCTGAAATGTTTTCCATTATATGTTGACTATAAATGTGGATACATATGCTCCAATACATTTTTATCATGCATGCCTTCCTCGGGCCAAGCCTTAAACATTTTCCCCTATGTTCCCTGAACCCACACACAGTGGTACATCAGTATTGTCTGTTTGTACTGAGGGAGTGTCTTACACATATTCTCCAATGGAGTACCCATACTCCTTCTCAAATCCAAGCTTATTGAAACCCAAAAATATCTGCTGAACACCAAACCAGCGACATCTCACCTAAGAACCCACAATACCCCAACAAAAGCAGTCTACCTTCCCACAACAATAATTCAAAAACCCTGCCTCCTCTTCAAACACCTTTGCTAATATCACCCCAAAAATGCCTTATCCACATACTGGGCTACTACTGCCACACATTGAATCTTTCTAACTACAAACCTACAAATTCAAGCCACTAGTAAAATCACATCTATTTACACAGTGGTGTGGTTCCTTACCATCTCCTCTAGAGATCAGGGAACTCAACCCTTCTCATGCCCCTTTCACTGTAGGACTTCCACTACAGTGCCATCTTTCCTCATCTAAGAGGAGATACCCAACAACAGTTCTTCACTTTTACTACTATGTATGGCATCAGCTTTCCATGCGGCAGGGCAGCTTCACCTATTAGTCAAAAGCTCATCCAAAGTCACAGCGTTGTCTTTCCTCTTCTTCGAGGAGATTTCCCTTCTCTCTATTCACTCACTCATACACAAAAAAACTGTCAACCCCCTTTGTTTTTCCTGCATGTGGTTAAGTGTCGCCTGAGCTCCTCTGGTACAGTGTCCCCCTTCAATTTCCTACAGAAATGGGTGCAGCACCCCGCTCCAAGGATCAGGCAGGCCTTCTGGAAACACAATGCCTGCAAATGTCCTCAGGGTGTGCACATGGAGTGGTCACTGCAGATAGGCGCTGCAACATAGGATGCGTGGCAGGGGAGCCCCCAGCCTCTTGTGGGAATTTGGAGATTGTGTCAGTGTAAATCCGTGTTGTACACACAAGGTTTGTCCGTTACACATTAGAGGTCTGCCAGCATTAGAACTGTCGAAGGTTTCCCCCTTTCTCACCTGTTTTCGCTGCTTGATGGACTCTTTAGGAGGAGTTTTCTTCTGTACGGCACGGGCCTTGTACAAGCCCGCTCGGCCGTCTTCGGCTTCCAGTGTTCATTCAGCTTCGATGTCCGGGATCTATAGGAAACTCCAGGAAGTCCATGATAAGGAGAAGGTGCACTCAGAGGCGGGTGCACGGATTCCGGGAAGAAGGCTGAAAAAGAAGAAGAAAGGATAGTAGGGGAAAGCGAAGGATCCGGGAACCAGGAAACAACAGAGTTCCATGAAGGTGAACTAAGTAGCACACGTCTAGCCACAGCTAACAGTAGCGTTGAGAAGTGCGGGGCCGCGGGGGTGTGGCTAATTTATAGAACATGCTGCATCGGACGTGAAGGCTGGTAAGCAGCGTTCTGTGCTTACGGCCATGTTGGAAGTACAACAGAGTGTAAGCCCCGACGTGTCAAGGACCAGGAGGCCCAGAAGGGGCGTGTCCGATGGTTCATGACAAGAACAGTGGTCAAATATATTGGAGGTCTGCCAGCATTAGAACAGTGCTAAAGTATATTAGAGGTCTGCCAGCATTAGAACAGTGCTAAATTATATTGGAAGTCAGGACATTTAGTTCTGGGCATGGTGTAATGGGAGTGCCTATTTTGTGTGAAAATCTGCAGTTCCATGTGGGTTTTGTTAATGGTTTCCTGTTCGTTTTGACGGGCAATACGGTTCCTTTCTTTCGCACCAACGGGGCGAGAGAGTTGCATAAGGGACACATGGTATGCTCCAACCCGTAGGGAGAGCGAGCGTAGGCATGAGGTGATTCCACATCAGATTTGGTGAGCACTCCCCTACTGGGGGACCTAGTTGGAAAGTCCCTGGGGAGCATAAAGCCATGTGGGGGAGAGAGACGAGAGAGATACGAGAGCGAGATGTGGGAAAGCCAAGGGAAAAGAACACTCTGGGGCCTTCACGGAGGGCAGCCAGGCCCTCTGTCGTGCCCGGGACGTCTCCTGTGGTCATCCACTTCCCCACTGGCAGTTTACCTCTCCCCTGCCCAGGGTTGAGAGAGTGTCCTGGATTCAGGAGCAAGTTGATGGTTACTGTGCCAAGCCGGCACCGTGAGTGAGGGACAGAGCACAGCTGCTTCCGCCGCGCTGCATGTTGGCGGCCAGGTAGGATGGGAAAGAGGGAGAAAAAGGGCACCGCCTACCGAGTGTGCCACTTACACAGCAAACTCGTGGATTTTGACAGCGAGTTCTGAAGGCTGGAGTCGCCTGTATTCTGTCACAGTGAACTAGGAGAGGCCTTATTATCCAAACTAGCTTCACCTCATGAGGGGTTGAGCGATGGCATCGCCAACAAGTGGTGGGTGCTATTCAGAGGATCCAGTGTAAGGAAACGTGGGTCTTCAGAAGGGGCTAAGCGACCCACTGAGGGGAAGTTCCGACATTTTCCAAAGGCCTGTGCTTGGCAGTTTTATTGGTACTGTTAGAGGTGAATGGATTTATGCTCTTTGTGACAACACTGATGCCAGTTATTTATTTACCAAAGGTGAATGCATTTACGCCCCGTGTGGCGCACCTTATGTCAATTACTTATTTATTTACCAAAGGTGAATGCTTTCACGACCCTTGTGGTGCACTTGATGTCAATTACCTATTTATATACCAAAGGTGAATGTATTTATGCTCCATGTGACAACACTGATGCCAATTACTTATTTATTTACCGATGATGAAATGCATTTACGCCCTGTGTGGCACATTTGATGTCAATTATTTATTTACCAAAGGTGAATGCATTTACGCCCTGTGTGGCGAACTTGATGTCAATTGCTTATTTATTTACCAAAGATGAATCTATTCATGTTCTGTGTTGCAACACTGACGCCAATTACTTTTTTGTTTACCCAAGGTGAAATGTATTTAAGCCCTGTGTGACACATTTGATGCCAATTACTTATGTATTTAACAACGGTGAATGTATTATGCTCTGTGTGACAACACTGAAGCTAATTACTTATCTATTTATTTAAAGCAAATGCACTTACTCCCATGTGATGCAATTGAAGACCTAAACTATGTTATCCTCAAATGTGTAATCGGTTCATGCCTAATGTACTGAAAGGAGGACCTTTAAGTATTCATGTATGTCCATTACATGTTGTAGTGTGTTATCATTTGTGTATACAGATGACTGGTTCTTGCAAATTAAAATATATAAACAAAGGCTGTCCCAGCTTATCAAAAGAAGCAAGGCTGTGTCTTTTCATTTAACCCGGTGCACCAATATTTGGTCAGCCTTCAGTGCTGACACGCCATTAGGCCATTGCACGAGGGTCCCTAAATCCACCACCTGGGGTTCTCAGTTGCACATGTGTGCAGTAAGGTGGCAATATCCCGTATTCAGGTCTCCTACAGGTTGCTGCTCAGCTTTAATTCAGAAAGTAAAGGGAGAACCACCTTACATCAGGGTCACCAAATGTGTAAGGTAGGTACAAAAAACAATCAATAAAAACAAAGGGGTCAATATGGAGTGCACGTTTTGCAAGGGATACAAGTTTATTACAGACAAATACAGCTGGGAGGGCCAGTCAGCTACATAGAATTGAAAACTAAAGACTCACTCTACATGCCCACGTTAGTTACAGCTTTCAAGAAAAGAACCACAAGATCTACATTGGCAACATCTATCCAATGCGGGTTAATCCCGCATTTCCTATTTGCTATCCCCTAGACAGAAATCTAAACATCCCCTATATTTGAATACCCCATTGGCCAGTTAAGGATCTGTGACGACATGTGTACAGACCCCTGTGAATTAACTAATTGTGCAGTCCGCAAAAAATACTTTGCTTGGATTGGTCTATTACATTCGGGTAACTTGTTGCAACAATGGACTTTCCTTATTGTTCATAAAAACGTCAGATAATTTTGTTATGTGCAGGTCCCTCGAAAAGACCCAATCAGGAGCGAGTGTGAACAATGAAGACAATACCTTGTGGCAACGAAGTGGACACAATCCTACTTTCTCATGAAACCAGACAACTTGGCAACCCCAAGTGGCTCTTTGATCTTGCAGCTCTACTCTTTTGCAACACCTCTTGCAACTGCCGTCTTGAAACATTTTGCCTTCCTAGTACACATCCTTCGCTATCTTTCTTGGAAACCAGGTGGCTTTATAAAAAACACAGCAGAAATGTTGCTTTTGGCGAATCATTTCTCGGATGTATTTACTCTATTTAGCTTGACACCTGTAGATCTAATGAGGCTGCCACCTAGTTCAACACCATGGCAAAGTCTGAACACCAGGCCTTGTTCTCAATAGGATTTTCCCTTCACAGCAGCTGCACTAATCTAATCTTCAGGAACTAAACTGATATAATGCACCTTGTTCACAGCTCCCGTGGACTGCTTGGCCTTACACCATCAACTAATACCTGTGTGGTGCTTCCCCCTTCCTCCATGGATCTTGACAATCAAAATACTCACTGGGGGAAGGAGGAATAAAATCTAATTAAATGAACGGAACAGTAGGTCCAAGATGTGGCTTAATATATGATTGCTTATGATATGATTGGTTATTTATAAGGCGCTTAATACCCAGAGGTTTCTAAGCACGGTCCCGGGGATCAAACCTGTATTGCTCTGTGTCCTCTTGCTTCCAAGGCAAGCACATTGCCCCGGAGCTATCCTCCCATGCCTGTCATACTCTAAATCACAGAAGCTACAACGTCCAGCATGGCTTAATTCAAAATGGCAGAACTCTTGTGAACGTGGCTGACAACCATTATGTTGCTAAAACATCCACATCTATACTACTTAATGTTTTCTCTATGTGGCATTTCAGTCACTGTTTCACCAACTACCAAAGCAACACATTCTGACTTCTGCTAAATACAAACACAGCACAACTTAATTCACTAATGTTAACTACAAAGTCCTTAAGTATCCTATGCATAAACTCTAAATATAATAAACAATATTCTTGCTGCTCCTTCGTTCACTGTGTGATGCTCTCTAAAGTGTGTTAAAGCCAGCTACAAATAACACTACAAATAAGGCGTGCAGAAATGCTAAACCAAATGGCAAAAATAATGATACTAAATGAACAGCTCTCCTTGTTAATAATATTTCCGCAGTCTGAACCTCACAGCAATAAATATGGGTATGCAAATTATCTGAAAAGCTTTCTTTTTGTTTCATATGAGTACATTTTGATTGTCTAATAGGGCAGTGCTATTTTATATGTAGCTTTGTCAACCCAAGACTGACTGCTCACAAGGATGCACTAGTAAACCACATAACAATATAAGCCCATAAGAAAACAAAGTCTCATGTTACTGCTTGATAGGGCTAGCTCAAAGAGATGCCAGGGGAATTTCTTTCGGGTGGGGGGGGGAGGCACAGGTAGTGGATGAATATGACCATAAGGATTAGCAGGGCCAGGGGCGGTCAAGGAGTGGTTAAATACCCAAAGAAACCCACGAGCCATGTGTCCTGCCTCACATGTCATCTCTCTATCTTCACTTGATTACAGCTCCACCCCCCCGCCACCTGCAACTAATTGACAAAAGAAAATGAAAACGGCAAAGTGCCTACTTGTTTCGAATACCATTCGGCAGCTAGAGAATGGATGTCTGAACATCCAATGTATGTGATAAAGTGGATTCGAAAATCTATGGCACATACGTGAAATAATGCGCCGCTTCTGATGTCATTGTGAAACAATGGTTGGGCATTGCAACCAGAGTTAGAGTACATTATAGTTCACTACTAATTAAAAGTCAGTGAGATGAGAAGTACTGCAGAGAAAGCATCACTGTTTCGGGGACGCTTAATAAACATACAACCATCCCCTGGGAAAATCTTTGGCTGCTGCATACTTAGCTTAAGGGCCAAAACAAGGTTGTGCATTCAATTTCCTTGATACATTCCAAAGGGTCAAAACATTAAACATAGCAAAAGGAAGAGAAAACTGACTATATAGTCACTAGTAAATAATTGTATTTAATCAATGTAACTTGGGAAAAAAGCAGCAACCAGATTCATGTAGTGATGCCAATGCATTTCAGACATAGGCCCTTCATCAGGGCTGAATCTGTGTGAGCGTCATCACATTGCAGATATGAAACAAGTAGAAAAATTACCAAAACGTATTTAAAGCGTCAGAAATGTCAAATTGGAACTCGCTAAGTGCAGTTCAAAACCGCAGAAGCGATTAGGATGTGAGGCCACAGAAGTACCTTCAGGCTGTACCTTTGGATATTAGCATCCGGCCCTCAACTGGAAGAGGCCCCTATTCTGTGACACATGACATGATGTCAACCATGTTAAGCAGGGCTGAGCTAGCTTCCAATGTCAAGAAAAACCAAGATAAATCAAGTACCATTGCATTGGCATAGTAGCAAACTATTCCAACAGGCCTAGCAAAGCCGAAGTGATCACGAATGCTGGACCAAAGTGTTTCATAAAAATAGATCAGAATAAAGCTGTTTGTCTTTTGATTTTGGCACAGTGCTATTTATTTATTTTATTGTTCATTTAAAATGCGCTTAATACCAGCAAGTGGCTTGTAAGCGCGGGATAGGTATTCGAACCTGTGTTGAGCCATGTTGCCTTGCTTCCAAGACAAACACGTTGCCCCTGAAGTTGTTCAGTTTTAGGGCCTTCGGAATATTCTCCGTTGTCATTAGCACGTTTTTCCTAAGGTAGTATTTCTATGCATTTATGTGTGGTACCTAAACATTATGTCCCAGTCTAAGTGAACATTCTTCTACGTTTGGCGTTTGTATCTATTCAAAAATATGCTTCAATACAACATGCATTGGCACTAAAGACCAAATTAAAATAAACAATGGTTTCTACTGACACCAAATATTTCATTTTGCAGAATGCAGAATGAATGTGAAATCTTTGCTGCTTGGTTTGCTCTTGCCAACAGGTATGCCAACACCTGACGTGTAAAGTGCTGCTAAGAGACGGTCTGTTTTTATATTTTAATAATACCAATTGCAAAGAACCTTGTTCTGCTTAAGGTTATGCATCTTTACATTTTATTTAGGCTTTCATTTGTATAATCACATACACAGGACTTCAGGGGCCCAATTACAAAAACTTTGCACCGGCGGAAGTGCAAAGCTTACAAGGTTTTAGCACTAGGGCAAAGTTTGCACTATTTTTTAAAACAATTGGACACATTAGAACACTATTGCACCATGACAAGTGCAGTATGGCATGGTATAAGCACCAGGGCAGAAATTGCCCTTGGGCAAATAAGATACATTTTCAATGCGTTTTTTCACCCTAGTGCTAAATACATTACGTATTACCACTAAGGTAAACTTGGGCCCTGTTGCAATAATGCAGTGAAAATGTATCTTTTTTGCCCAAAGGCAATTTTTGCCCTGGTGCTTGTACCATGCCAAACTGCACTTGTCATGGTGCAATAGTTTTCTAATGTGTCCCATTGTTTTTAAAAATAGGTCAAATGTTGCCCTAGTGCTAATACTGTGCAAATTTGCACTTGCACTGATGCAATGTTTCTGTAATCTGGACACAGATGTTTGTTTTTAACAACACTTCAGCTGCAAGGGCGCAAACACTGCTTATAAATGAAATGGTGGACGGCACATTTGTTTAGGACATATTTATTACATCAGTAGACATCATCTGCTCCAGGTAAGCCATGAAATATCAGGAAACAGCTTTAAAATAATGCCGGCATGCCATTCACAGAATAACGTCTGAAGTTACTGTTTCACAGAGCTTGATTAAAGAGAGCCCAGTTAAATGTTAAGGCGGAGAGGGGCTGGTAGTGGGTTGAAACTGGTATATAAGAACTAGCATTGTCGGGGGCAGTCAATGCGTGGGTAAATAACCAAACACCCATACACTGTGTGTCCCTCCTCATATGCCATCTCTCTTTTATATTTCTTTCTTTTGACAATAACTTCCACTTATTGGCATCGCTTTCAATGCCACCTAATAGTCAAAACTAAAAAGGTTCCTAATGTGAAGGGTCTTGACCCATGCTGAATCAATAGACTGGGTAGATGTGGGGATGAGCTATCGTCGCTCACATTCACGCCAGAATCCAGGAGAACTGCGCAGTTGGCACAAGACCACTCCAAAGATACAACCTTCTTGTGGGGGGTTCCACATCACCACTCTACTGCAAGGATGCCATCAAAACAATGTTAAGCAAGGGTCCTATACTAGCAAGCAAAAGACCACTCTATTGAAATGCAGTAATTCAAGACAGATCCCAAAAATGGATACAATACCGGTACTCACCACTATCAGAAAGCCGGCGTTTTAAAACCACCAGACTTTTGTGTAAAACTGAACAAATGAACCGAAACCAGGCCAAGGAAAGACTTGCTAAGAGGAGGCTACAATGTAAAACTATATTCTGAAATGACTTGAAGGCAGTCATTATTTAATGTATATATAAAAAATAGCTGCATGTAAGTTGGATGTGAATGTAGAAAACTGGGAACTAAAGTGACATTTAGCTGAATTCTGCCTGACAACTACCCCCGACAGGAGAAACCTGCTCAGCCACTCTTCCCAGGCCTAGCTGCATCCTGCTTCCCCACCAAAAGGAGATGACACCTCTCTGATTAGATTAGGGGGAGGGGCACCTACATAACGTTGGGCAGAGACACAGAACAATGCACTGTCCTGGGCTCAGGCAAATGTTATATTGGGGGGGTCGTAAAATAGCTTCCTCTTGGGAGAAACTGGGAGGGGCAGTGCCTCTGCTAGCAGCTGAGCTTGGGGGAAGTGGATAAACCAGTTATTCCACCCTGTGATGTGGGAAGCCACACCCCTTTTTGACCAGGGCATAATTTTAAAAAGATGGATAATTCATAGTACGGACCTATCAAAATTATATAAATAATATAATTATTCTTGTGATTTTTCTGTGCACATTTTAAGAGGTGTTAGGACCCTGTGGTATGTTCCTGGGGTTAGTAGCGGAAAAAAGGTTGTTACTCCAAATGTATGCATGTTAAAAATCTAACACTTTATCATCTGTAACCCATATCTCTGGTGCGCATTTGTGTAAAATCTGGAAAGGTTTAGAGGTCGTTATCTGGATGAAAAGGGGAGAATTCTGTCATCAGTGGACACGACATCGTACAAAGACAGGGATCGGATGGTTTGGTGATACAGAAAATATGTTAACTGGACCTATAATATTAGAAAAATGGTACATAGATAAACATGTGTTTGGGTCAGAAATAGATTTGTGTGCAATCTGACAAGGGGAGGTTCCTCTGACCATAAAACCTACAGCATCACTCTGACTCACATTTCCTTCCCTCAATCAAGGGAGCGAGGAGGAATTGGCCAATGATAAGTGAGAGGGGCAGGTTTAGTTATGACCAACGCACGCACCCACTTTCCAAAACACATAAAAAGAGACTGCTGGGACAGGTAGAGACATTCATTTTCCATTTCTGCGGAGCATTTTGATGGCCGACATCCCATCCAGATAGAGACCAGAAACAGGGACCCATAGACTACAGAACTTTGAACCTAGAAGGCCCACTGCAAGCAAAAGTATTCTCAGCAGGCCTTCAGAATCCAGCAAACCTAACCAAACTATTCAACAGCCGGGCAAGCTGTTTGAATTCTTTGCCAAGAACTTTTGCCGGAACCGCAGACCAGACCCAGACCGCTGTGAGCAGAACCAGAGATCTGGATCGCTGTGAGTAGAACCGGTGCCTGATTGACCTGCCGAGCAGAGAGAGCCGCCGCTGGACGTGTTGACCAGATCTGTGACGAGGCCCATTTCAAATTTATATTGTGAGTACCCAGCAGAACTGTGCAGAACCCAATCTCTTAGTTAAAATAATCTAATCCAAACTATTTTAACCTAAGTAGAACTGCCTCCTAGAAATCGTATGATTTGTCATTCTACAGCTGCGGGCTGTCATCTGTCATTCTAAAGCTGCACAACTGTCACCTGTCATTTTAAAGCTGAAAGCTGTCACCTGTCATTCTTTTTACTTTAAATCCGAAAAACTACCTTCACAAAATCATATGTATCTCCGGAACCGTTTGTCCTAGGAACGTGGTTTAACTTTCATTTTAAAGCTGTGATTCTAGGCTTTCCAAAGAACCACTTTCCAAAGACCTCCTTATACTTGTACTGCAATCGCGATATACGCACTCGCAAAATTTACCGCGATTTGGCCTGATTTCGTCATCTGTAAAAAGATAGCCGCTTTTGCCTGATCTGCTAAAATTCATTTGCAACCTAATAACCATCCCTGAACCATTGTTAGGGCTGACCTGAACTGATTTGAAGTATCTACCACTCACCCTGAACCTCCTGTAGGGAATTAAAAGCAATTTTAGCATTTTTCACTTCCTTGCCACCACATTACAAAGCACTCTTGCTCGTGTTTTAAAAAGCATACCTGTTGTCTAAGCTTGCTGGGGGGGGGGACTGAATTCCGTATTGTATTTGATTGTATTCCTGAAGACTGTGTGTGTTACTGCCATCTCCTTGCATTGCATATAGGAGGGGGGTGAATTGACACCAAGGGAAAAGTGAACATATTATCTCTTGTGAAACCATATCAGTTTATTTTCTGTACTGCATTTATTCCACCTTGCATTTCCTTGAAACCATGAAGCATTTCAGCTACCTCATCCTCTATACTACCTCTAAGTAACCAAATCAGTTTACCAGTAGAACATTATCCATTGTTGATCACTGTCATATTTTAAGTGTGATATCCAATAATAATTTATTATAAAAGTGTGATAGATATATATGGTTATATTTCTCAAATAAACCTTTTAAATTTGCAAAACAGACCTACTTCTTGGCTCAGTGGGGTCGGGGGGATTCTAAGAGAGGGGTGTTATATAAGGGTTGTCATTCAGAGTACATGACCTGGACCTAAAAATATATCGATAAGGGTTTCCCTCAGCATCCCAGACTAGGCATTGACTTAGCTGTAGTGTTGAAGTGAAGCCGCTTAACAAAGTGGGGGCTTGTAACCGGAGATTCTGGGTTAGATCTATCACTTGTGCAGATTAATACAGTCTGCAAACTGACAGGAGACATACATCCGGTCGGATCACCACGCTGTGTTACGCTGTAAAGCACTCCTCAAAGGAACGACCTAAGGAAACGGTCTGTTTTGCAAAAATAAAATACAAACTTCTGTAAGTCAGGAAGGAACTCAAATTCCAGAATGACGACACTGGTAGAAATCAAAATAGCCAGAGAGCACTTCTTACATAAGCTATTTGTGAGAGGTGAGTGGACTCATCAGGACCAAACGGTCTGGTTGCAGGCAATCGCGCAACAGGTCACAGAAACAGGGTCAGATACATGGAGAGATCAGGGTCCCCTACATGTGGACCTGAGTGAACTATATATGGCCCCTGAAGCCAAAGATGAACATAATAAGATCGCCAGGATAGCAGCATATTTGTACCTATATATGGGAGCCATGCAGAACAAATGTGCTGAAGACCAAGATCTGGCAAATAGGCAACAGATGGTGTTAGAGAAGGCCCAATCTGATCTAGACTCTTCTGAGCAGAGGCTGCTCAGGAGCCAGGAGTCAGAAAATGACAGCAGACAGTACATCACTAAAATAAAGGAGGATATGGATGTGCTGCAACAGGAAAAGGCTGACCAGGATACCAGATTTCTGGCCTTACAGAGGGAGTACCAAGAAGGTTTGGACTCACTACTGCAGAGCCAGAAAAAGCTGGAGCAACAATTAGATTTCAATAGAGCATGTGAGCACCCTGCAAAGCCACCTAGATAGGGAAAAAGAGGAAAGTAATAAACTGATTTTGAAAGACCTGGATACCCAGGCAGAGTTTGACCAGGAGCGCCAGAAAGCTGGTGCCTTCCAAAGGCAAAGGGACGACCTGGCGGCACAGATGCAGGCTCTTAGTCAGGAATGGGATACCTTAGGCCAGGAAGTCTGCCACTTAAAAAGGAAAATGGAAGAAAATCACCTGGCCCTCCAGGGACTGGGTGACCTCCAAAAAGAACACCAGAACTTGTTAGAGCACACCAGGAGGGTGGAGGAGGCTCTGGCAAGAAAGGAGCAGGCCAGTAGGGATGGGACTCAGGAGGTAACCCTCCTGCAGCAGAGACTGGCCCAGTACTCCAGGACCAATCAGGAGGCACAGAGAGAGAATGAGGCTCTCTGCCAGCACAATTATAGGCTCCAGCAACAGGTAGCGATGCAGGAGAGACTGATAGAGTCTAGTAAGGCCTTAACTGAGGAACTGAAAGCGCAGGCTCTTGCATTGCAACAGGGGCGGATAGAGATGAGGTTCGCTGGGAAAGAGAAACTCCTGAGCATAACCTCAGGAGCCCTAGTACCAGAGGCCTTCATCTCTCCCAGTCCCTGGACTCTGCCACCCCCATGTCCCCTCGCGCACATGAGCCCAGGGCCACAGGGATGGCAGATTACTATCCAGCTAGAAGTATTGGGCTCATAGGCCAGTACCTCCCAGGAATGGATGGGCGGGCATCCGGGTATGGGCACCCAAGCACAGTGCAATTTAGTGGGGAACCCCAGGAGAGTAGGCCCATTAAGGGCATCCTGGTAACCTCTGCCCAGTTAGGTCAGTGGGGGTGTACCCATCAAATCCTGGCAGCAAAGAGGGATCTGAAGACTCCTCTGAGCATTACAGGACACAGGAGACCAGGTCCCCACATTCTGCCAGCCATTCCCAGGCTTGCAGAATCCGGGAAAACCTGGAAGATCAGACGGGCACCTCTGGGAGCAGTGCTTCTGAGTCAGAGGATGAACGGACCAGGGTTACCCGAACCAAAAAGGCCATTAAGGCAAAAAGGGCCTTGCTTAAGGACCCATTGAAACAAATACAGGCAATAAGGAGTGTCATCACGCCTTATAAGAACGCCAAGTATTCTGTTTGGGAACACTTGGAGCTCTATGAGCAAATGATGGAGACTTTCCATTTGAAGGACAGCAGTAGCTGCATCCAGTACGTCAAATGGACCTTCTCACCAGAATACTCCAGTTTCTTTGCAGGGCTGGAGGATCAAAACCATTCAAAGTGGTCCACATACAGGGCGGCCATCTTGAAAAAAAATTCTGTGCACAGAAATCCTCAAGAGGCTCACAAGGCAGCCTACAATTTGCAATGTGGGGAGGATCAGGCCCAACAAGAGTTTGTGCAAGAATTAAAGCGTGCTTTTGCGCAGACCACCAGAAGGGTGCGGATAGCAGAGAATTTATCAATCCGTTTTTCCATGCCTTACCCAAACACATAATGACCCAGCTTGTGAGAGATTTTCATGAGAAAATATCTTTGGACTGGGTCATTGAACAGGCTACCCGGATCTATGAGGTGCAGAAGCATATCGAAAATAAAAATAATGTGCAGAAAAACCCCAAAACCAGCACCCCTGCTGCTGCCAAGGTGGCGGAGGTAAAGGTTGCCCCCGTTTTAGGTTTGGAGATGGGGAGCCTAAAAACCTCCCTGCACCAAATAATTCACAGCCCAGAAGGCCCTCGGGCCAGTCACAGACAGGGAGTCGAGGAGGTAGTCCCACAAATGGGGTCCCCCGCTCCCCTGATTATGTAAGTCCCCGCTACAAGGGAAACTGACCCATCCTGGGTTATGTGTGGACTACTCCAGCCCAAGGGGGGGATCCAGCAAAGCACCTGACCCAGGGAACTTCCCTCCTAACGCGTCGACCAGGAGGGCAGAAATTCACCAAATCCTGGGCAGAACTTTTTCTCCAGGTATCCACCCAATTTCCAGCCCCAAAATCATCCATCCTTTTTTCTCCAATTCCCTGAGCCGAGACAACCTAATCCGGGAGAGGGTAGGCCAAGGGTGGAGGGGTACCCAAATCTTCCCAATCCGGGTATTACCAGAGAAGTGATAGCTACCCTTCCCGGGATCAGCCCAGGGGAGAAAATAGACAACTTGAGCGACAGGTCCAAAATATGGCATGAGATCTGGGTCACATACTGAGGGCTCAACAGAACCCTCAGATGAGCATGCCACCGCAGAATGCCCCAAACCTTGGACCTGGTGCTCCAGAACAATGACGGGGGCAGCACCCCGATAACCTAACGGTTCCCAGGGAGGAGGAACAAGGGGAAGGGGGGTATAAAGCATTGGAGGAAGCTTCCTTCTCAACTTGTAAACAGCCCCTGGAAAACCAGGAACCGGAAACAAAATCTCCTGCCCCTGAAAGCCTGTCTCCCAAGGAGCAGAGGGGTGGTAGGAGAAACAAAGGACCCAAACAGACCCACTTTGTGGAGGAGGTACAGGTCTTCCAATTTGAGGGAGAGGGATCCTCAGAAGATCCTGGGAAAAGGATCTTCTCCTTCAGAGATGGGGGAACTCCTCCCAAGGAAAAATGGGTCCCAAGGGATGCCAATTCAGACTGGGGAGATGTGGCGACTGAGCTACCGCCGCCCATCATCTCATCCCAGAACCGACAATACCAAAATCCCATGGGTCAAACCCATCCTGATGACTGCCTCCCAAAAGGGGAGGGGCGACCCAGAACCCGAAACCATTTCCAGTTGCCAACTTTTTCTTTCAGATTCCCCAGGCTCTCCACAGAATTCTGCCCAAATCTCTTCGCTAGCAATGTCCAAAACCAGAAAGTTAGCCCACCAGTTGTCCAAAAATGTGCATTATCTGTGCCCCCTTGAGGAGAAGGAGGGAAGATACTATGCACCGGTACAAGTACAGGGGCAGGGTACAATTTCGGCACTGGTGGACACTGGATCCCAAGCTACCCTTCTGTCCAAAAGGGCCTTTGATGAACTAAATGCAGGAAGGGGGAGAATTACCGTATTCCTCTAACCTCTCTTCCTGGACAACTGCAGAACTTTGACGGGAAGGAAATTCCTGTCGAGGGGACTGCAGATTTGGACATCAAAATTGGGCGACACAAGGTGAAACACCCGTTCATAGTAGTGACTCCAGAGGCCACCCCTTGTTTACTAGGGAATGACCTCCTGAGAAGGTTATCACCCCTAATAGATTGCGTAAACAAGGTCCTCTGGACCCAGACTAGCCGACCAATAAAATTAAAACCGAGTGTCAACCATGTTAGTTTAAACGGCACCTGCCACATGGTTGAACAAAAATCTAACCAAGTAGAATTTCACATCCAGAACAACCAAATTCCAGACGTGACAGTAATAGCAGTAGGACAACAGACTGGTGATGGGGGGTCCTCTCTTTTTCTGAAAATCAACCTTCCTTCCAGTTTAAGGTGGTATTCCACACTGGAAGGAAACACTCTAAAATTCTTTACCAATCCACAATCAGACACTCCCACTCCTATAGTCCAGAAAGAGGTAAATCAGCTCAGAGCCTGGCTGATATTCAGCAAATTGGAGAGCAGTTGTTCATCCCTGTTCAGTTAAATGATGGGAAGGACTCTGTTCTCGCCCGAGTGTGTGTGAACAACGGTAAGAGCTTCATCAGCTAAGCCATGTTCCGCCAACTCCCAAAAGATCCAGCCATTCCCACATTCAAACTGATAGATAAATGGGAAATGGACCTGGAAGCACCCAATTCGAAACATCTCCTGCCAAGCAGGTGTATGCTCAAAATCTCCATTGGCAACAAGAGCATAGTCCATAATTGTTCGGTCGTGCGAGATGTCACTGCCACCTTTTACTTAGGCAGTGACATTCTCAATCGCTTCGCCATTAGTTTGGACCTAATAAACTTCAAAGCTCGGTCCCGATTAGCGGATAATCCCATGGGCTTTGATGATCCAGAAAAAGCATTTAGGTCAGCTCAATTGCTACCTTATGCAGTTGAAATTCAGATTAAAGAGGAAGTCACCATCCCAGAAAGGACCCGACAATTCTCCCTGGAAGTGAAAGTTAAAAGAGGACAAAAATTAAAAAACCCTGATGCTTATATTCATCTAAATGCTTCTCTCCAACAGCAAGGGTTGGGGGTAAACCCAACTCCATTAGTCAACATAGAACATGACACCATACCAATAGAGGTGGATAACAGCGACTTAGAGAGTATTACTCTAGCCGCGGGCACCATTATTGGAATGGCGGTTGATGACTGACATTTCTCCATTGATTTAGGAAATGAACTGTTAGGAGCGATCCCCAAGGACTGTTTTGACAGTGACAGTGATGACAATACAACACCAGACAGGATTTTCACCCGGCATGGGGGGGAACTTCCTGGCGTACACTTCTTGCCCTTATGGTAAGGAAGATGTGACTTCTGACTTCAGGAGGGATGAGGTGATTTTCTAGGTCCATGAGGGCTGCCTTTCCCACCTGAAGCCTCCAGTCCAAATCAGCACTCTGACCAGGGACTTCTCCACCTAGCTGGAGGAGGCCGCTGAGATAGCCAAACCAGAAGTCTTTCCAGGCTTCAGGCAGATGGTGGAAGAGAGAGTCAACCTAGCTGATGCCTGTGTGACTCTGGAACAGAAACAAAATTTGAAACAAGTTTTCTTGGATTTCCAAGATCTCTTTGCGGTAGACTCATATGACTGTGGTCGCACCGACATCCACACCACAACAATTCCCATGGACCCTGGCATGACTCCAGTGTTTGTGAAGCAATATTGCTTGCCTCTCGCATCCATGGAGTCCCTTACTGAAATAATTAAGAACCTTGAGTCCCGGGGAATAATCCGTCCAGTACACAACACCTTCAATAATCCGGTGCTGGGAATATTGAAGCCAAACGGCCAGTGGAGACTCTGTGCCGACCTTAGGGAGCTCAACAAATGGGTCCATACTTCCGGATGGCCTCTGCCCTACATTGACCAAGGGTTGGCCCAGATTCAGGGGTCACAGGTATTCACAGCAATAGACCTGACCAATGGATACTGGACCGTGCCTGTCAGTAGGGAGGACCAATACAAACTGGCTTTTACCTTTGGGGGCCTGCAGTACACATGGACCCGGACTCCCTTCGGATACCTCAACTCCGGCAATGAATTCAACATTTTCTTGCATAAGGCCATGCCCGACCTGGGTGCGAGGGGTAACCTGGCTTATGTAGATGATGTCCTCATCAAAAGTTCATCTGTGGAGGAACACATAGCGGAGATCCGTTAAGTTCTGACGCAGTTGAGTGCCGCCGGAGCAAAACATTCCTTTCAGAAAGCACAGTGGTGTAGAACCCATGTTAATTTCTTGGGGCATGAGATTACTCCTCAGGGTCTCTGTCCCCAGGAAAAGAAAGTGGAAGCACTTCAGAAACTGAAAGACCCCATGACTCTACGGGAACTAAGGAGCCTCCTTGGACTGACTAATTACATTCATCTCTTGAAGGGGGGGGTCAAGTGGGAATGGGGTCCAGAACAATCCGAGGCAGTAAGGCAACTCAAAAGAAGCCTCTCACAAGCGCCTTGCCTAGCTTACCCTGTCAGAAACAAGGAGTTCTTCCTGGAGACAGGGTTCTCTAATACGTGCTTGACGGCAGTATTATACCAAAAGCATGACAAGGTCAATAAAGTAATCTCCTATTAGAGCAAAACTTTATCCTCTGTGGAGGAAAAATTCAACAATTGTGAGAAGGCACTCCTGGCAACGGTGTGGGCATTGAAGAATTACCGCCCGTTTATCCAGGGGGAACACATCACAGTGGAGACTCCGCACCAGCCTCTGCAATATCTCCAAAGTGACAGAATCTGGGCCAGAAATGTGAGTAATCCCGAATTACTTGCTGGATTCTGTCAATGCAAGGCTTTCCTGTGGAGGTCAGATATGGCCAAAACAAGAAGAGTCCCCTCGCGCAAGGTCTGGCTGACTTGCATGATTGTGCCAGAGAAAACTGTCTCGAGGACGAAAGTCTAAAAATCAAGGACAACATTGAGGCATACCTTAATTCCCCACACAAAGTCTTTGAAGAAGACAAGTGTGAGGGAATGCCCACTGTCTATGTGGATGGATGCTCGTACCATGTTGACAACAACGGGGAGAAAGAACTGGTGACCGGCGTAGGGAATGCATGGGTGAATGAGTCACCAGAACCCTCCGCTGGATACAAAATTGGTCCCCGAAGTAGTCAGGTGGCAGAATTGATGGCTGTGCATCAGGCCATCCTCACTGCTGTCCAACATCAACTCCACGAACTGGTCATAATCACAGATTCGGATTATGTACGGAACAGGTTCGTAGAGCACCTGGTAAATTGGAAAACCAGAGGCATGTTATGTGCTAATAACAAACCCCTGAAACATGGGAAGCTAATCCAAAATATTGATGATCTGGTCACATCGAATGGGATGACCATCTACTGGAAAAAGATCAAGGGTCATTCCAAAGTAGAGGGACCAGACAAAACTGGAAATGACTTAGCTGATCAACTGGCCAAAACCGGGGATATCCAAGGGGAGCCAATAGAAATGGAGTCCCTGTTGGGGGAAATCCAGGTCACTGCCATCACTAGGTCCCAGACCAATGCTCACAATGATCTTTCAACTGCCCAATGGAGTAAGGAGACCCCTGATGCTGATTTGATTACAGCTCAGAAGGGGGATCCAATAATTGGTAAGTTTTACCAACACATTGAGGACCCTGAGAATTTTCCCCTGACGGATACCGATTGCATTGGGAAAGAGGACCTAAGAGTGTTGATGAAATGTCCAAAAAGGTTCTGAATCCAAGACGGTTTGTTGGTAAGGAAATCCCAAGCTGGCCATGATCAGTGGGTGGTCCCTACCTCATTCCGAAGCCTGATGTTAAGTCACGCCCGTGATGCGGCCACCGCCGGTCATAGGGGGTTTCACACAACACTGGAAATCTTAAGAGAGGTTGCATACTGGCCACACATGGGGCAGGACCTCGACCAATACTTGAAGGGGTGCCTTGTGTGTGCACAGTTTCAGCCATCATCCCTCACACACCGTGCAACTCTCCAAAAGAGGGGGATGACACTGCCATGGTCAGATTTGCAAATCGTCTTTGTAGGCCCTGTAATTCGCTCATCTAGAGGAAACAAGTACATGTTGACCGTTACATGCTTGTTTACCAAGTGGGTGGAATGTCTCCCAGCCCCAAACTGCAAGGCAGAAACAGCAGCTGCCCTGATGATTAACCACATCTTTTCCCGTTTTGGTCTACCTCAAAGGATTGAGTCAGACAGAGGTAGCCATTTCACCAGCGAGGTAATGACAAAGATGTGGGAGATACTGGGGGTCAAAAGGAAGCTACATATTGCTTACAGGCCAGCTTCTTCTGGAGCAGTAGAGAGATACAACCCAACCATTGTGAGCATATTAAAAAAGTTTGTGGCAGATTCTGGGCCAAGTTGGGATATCCGATTACCTCTGGTCCTAATGGCCATCAGATCTACCCCTTCATCTGCAACTAAAATGTCACCATTTGAGTTGATGACCGGACGCAAGATGGTGCTTCCCCAGCATCTGCTCTACAGGACCCAAGAGCAGACACTGATAAATGCCTACACAACTCATGAGTATGTGGAGAATTTAAGGAAACACCTTCAGCATGCTTTTGCCTATGCTCAGCGGAATCTAGAAAGATCAGCTGATAGCATGAAAACCCACTACGACCTGAAGACCACCAGGAAGGAATATACTGTGGGGGACCGGGTCTATCTATACAATTTCCAAAGGAACCAGGCCAAACAGCGAAAATGTTTGCCTACATGGAAGGGACCGTTTGAAATTATAGACAAGATCTCCCCTGTAGCGTACAAGATCCGCATCCCCAAAGGTAGTCTGGCGGAAGGGGAAGACAAGTGGGTACATATAAATCAGCTAAAGTGTTGCCATCCCAGGCACACTCTGCAGCAACTGGAGGAATCCTCTGGAATCCCAGAGGGGACCGCTCCAGATTAATTCAGTTCCAACCCTAAAATATCCCACACATAGTCTCTAAAATATTATGATGCTTGTAAGCCACTGTCTCTGAATTATATCTTGTTTTTCAAAATTGGAATGCTATGTCTATTAAAGTATAAAATGTATATGTCGCCCCACTATATCAATAGTGGGGGAGAAATGTCTATGAATAGGTATTGCTTAAAAAAGAAAATGTATATGTTCATATCTTCTGATTTATAAAATGTATAAGTTCGCCACACCATTAATAGTGGTGGAAAAATGTCTAGGAATGTGTATTGCCACTTTCCTTTGTCGTCCTAGGAGAAAGAAAACCTGGAGACTGGCCAAGGACGACGACCGGGGACCTGGTGCAGAGACCCGAGGGGCCCGGGGTACCGCCCAATATTCCCATCAGGACCGGCGAGGAGGACCGATCGATCCAACTGGGTGGAGGAAAAGATGCTGAACTGTGCCATCTACAGAATTGGAAGAAGATAATGTGGACATACCAGCGCAAGGGCTCAAAACCTCCTTTGCACCCGACTTCCCCTTGACTTGAATCAAAGCGTAGTCAGGCGGGGGGGTTTGTGAAGGGTCTTGACCCATGCTGAATCAATAGACTGGGTAGATGTGGGGATGAGCTATCGCCGCCCACATTCACGCCAGAATACAGGAGAACTGCGCAGTTGGCACAAGACCACTCCAAAGATACAACCTTCTTGTGGGGGGTTCCACATCACCACTCTACTGTAAGGATGCCATCAAAACAATGTTAAGCAGGGGTCCTATACTATCAAGCAAAAGACCACTCTATTGAAATGCAGTAATTCAAGACAGATCCCAAAAATGGATACAATACCGGTACTCACCACTATCAGAAAGTCGGCGTTTTAAAACCACCAGACTTTTGTGTAAAACTGAACAAATTAACCGAAACCAGGCCAAGGAAAGACTTGCTAAGAGGTGGAAACAATGTAAAACTATATTCTGAAATGACTTGAAGGCAGTCATTATTTAATGTATATATAAAAAATAGCTGCATGTAAGTTGGCTGTGAATGTAGAAAACTGGGAACTAAAGTGACATTTAGCTGAATTCTGCCTGACAACTACCCCCGACAGGAGAAACCTGTTCAGCCACTCTTCCCAGGCCTAGCTGCATCCTGCTTCCCCACCAAAAGGAGATGACACCTCTCTGATTAGATTAGGGGAGGGGCACCTACAGAACTTTGGGCAGAGACACAGAACAATGCACTGTCCTGGGCTCAGGCAAATGTTATAATGGGGGGTCGTAAAATAGCTTCCTCTTGGGAGAAACTGGGAGGGGCAGTGCCTCTGCTAGCAGCTGAGCTTGGGGGAAGTGGATAAACCAGTTATTCCACCCTGTGATGTGGGAAGCCACACCCCTTTTTGACCAGGGCATAATTTTAAAAAGATGGATAATTCATAGTACGGACCTGTCAAAATTATATAAATAATATCATTATTCTTGTGATTTTTCTGTGCACATTTTAAGAGGTATTAGGACCCTGTGGTATGTTCCTGGGGATTGTAGCGGAAAAAAGGTTGTCACTCCAAATGTATGCATGTTAAAAATCTAACACTTTATCATCTGTAACCCATATCTCTGGTGCGCATTTGTGTAAAATCTGGAAAGGTTTAGAGGTCGTTATCGGGATGAAAAGGGGAGAATTCTGTCATCAGTGGACACAACATCGTAGAAAGACAGGGATCGGATGGTTTGGTGCTACAGAAAATATGTTGACTGGACCTATAATATTATAAAAATGGTACATAGATAAATATGTGTTTGGGTCAGAAATAGATTTGTGTGTAATCTGACAAGGGGAGGTTCCTCTGACCATAAAACCTACAGCATCACTCTGACTCACATTTCCTTCCCCCAATCAAGGGAGAGAGGAGGAATTGGCCAATGATAAGTGAGAGGGGCAGGTTTAGTTATGACCAACGCACGCACCCACTTTCCAAAACACATAAAAAGAGACTGCTGGGACAGGTAGAGACATTCATTTTCCATTTCTGCGGAGTATTTTGACGGCCGACATCCCATCCAGAAAAAGACCAGAACCAGGGACCCATAGACTAGAGAACTTTGAACCTAGAAGGCCCACTGCAAGCAAAAGTATTCTCAGCAGGCCTTCAGAATCCAGCAAACCTAACCAAACTATTCAACAGCCGGGCAAGCTGTTTGAATTCTTTGCCAAGAACTTTTGCCGGAACCGCAGACCAGACCCAGACCGCTGTGAGCAGAACCAGAGATCTGGATCGCTGTGAGCAGAACCGGTACCTGATTGACCTGCCGAGCAGAGAGAACCGCCACTGGACGTGTTGACCAGATCTGTGACGAGGCCTATTTCAAATTTATATTGTGAGTACCTAGCAGAACTGTGCAGAACCCAATCTCTTAATTAAAAATATTCTAATCCAAACTATTTTAACCTAAGTAGAACTGCCTCCTAGAAATCGTATCATTTGTCATTCTACAGCTGCGAGCTGTCATCGGTCATTCTAAAGCTGCACAACTGTCACCTGTCATTTTAAAGCTGAAAGCTGTCACCTGTCATTCTGAGTTTTACTTTAAATCCGAAAAACTACCTTCACAAAATCGTATGTATCTCCGGAACGGAACCGTTTGTCCTAGGAACGTGGTTTAACTTTCATTTTAAAGCTGTGATTCTGGGCTTTCCAAAGAACCTAGAACAGACCTCCTACTCCTTATACTTGTACCGCACTCGCAAAATTTACCACGATTTGCGATTTGGCCTGATTTCGTCATCTGTAAAAAGATAGCCGCTTTTGCCTGAACTGCTAAAATTCGTTTGCAACCTAATAACCATCCCTGAACCATTGTTAGGGCTGACCTGAACTGATTTGAAGTGTCTACCACTCACCCTGAACCTCCTATAGGGAATTAAAAAGCAATTTTAGCATTTTTCACTTCCTTGCCACCACATTACAAAGCACTCTTGCCCGTGTTTTAAAAAGCATACCTGTTGTCTAAGCTTGCTGGGGGGGGGAACTGAATTCCGTATTGTATTTGATTGTATTCCTGAAGAATGTGTGTGTTACTTCCATCTCCTTGCATTGCATATAGGGGGGGGGTGAATTACCACCAGGGGAAAAGTGAACATATTATCTCTTGTGAAACCATATCAGTTTATTTTCTGTACT
This sequence comes from Ambystoma mexicanum, assembly GCF_040938575.1. NCBI lineage: Eukaryota > Metazoa > Chordata > Amphibia > Caudata > Ambystomatidae > Ambystoma > Ambystoma mexicanum. Next base: position 907,830,971 of record NC_090930.1, read on the forward strand.
GCATTTATTCCACCTTGCATTTCCTTGAAACCATAAAGCATTTCATCTACCTCATCCTCTATGCTACTTCTAAGTAACCATATCAGTTTACCAGTAGAACATCATCCATTGTTGTGGGTAGCATGACATCATGGCAAACCATGAACACACTAGGGGCTACATCGCTCCTTGCACAATTCTGCAAGCATTGCTTCAGGAATGTACGAATTCAATGTAATGCCACATGATGGTTTGCGGTTTCAAAGAACTTCACATGTGGGTCTCAAGTGTAATAGTGCTGCCCCCCTATCTTTTATATACTATTAACAGGCTTAGGGTACTAGAAGAAGCATCCAGTGATGTGCCCAGATTGGTACTACACTCACCCCTGTATTAAAATAAGCTCTGTGAAGTAAGCAAGGCAGTCATCTATCATAGTAGAAAAGTTCCTTTATTAATCAACATAGAGGTATCTTATAAAGGTAACCAGCCCCACAAACAATTCTTCTCTCCCTCTAATCTCTCTCTCTCTCTCTAATGGTCACTTCAGAACACTCTTCACACTCATCTGCATTCCAACTCACTCACCATTCCATTCTTCTCATTCCATCCTTAATCCTTACTCTTACTCTACAATGAATACTACACATCCCCCTCCCCTTGACAAGAAAACAAATTCTAACCATATCTCTAACTAAATTAACCAATCTAATTTTGATGGGACACACCAATTAACCATAAAGGTAGTTTGTGAAAAACATAGTCCACATGCAGTATGTGGTGTATGGAATCTTCAAGGCAGCAACATTGATAATCCCTGAAAAACATAGTCCACGTGTGATGTATGCTAGTCTCTGAAAACATAGTCCACATACAATGTATGGAGTAACAAAATCAAAACAAAAAAATAAACTCACCATGTACCTGTAGTAGAAAAATTAACATTATTAGCACTCACTTATACATCATTAATTCCAGAAATGTGCCAGGTAACTTACACACTCTAGAACGTCACTTAACTCCCGTATGAGTAAAATTATGAGTAGGATTATTATCCACCCTTTCATTCTCACTAGCCTGATTCACATCCACATTACCATTAACACTCTTATTCCTATTATCAGTGCTTCCTTATACCATTAAAGGATAGTCCAAATGATCCCTCTCTCTCATCACCACATTGTTATCTTCTTTCACCTTCTCTCTTAATTTAAAAACTCTGTTGAAATTCCAAACAGCTCCACCTTCCACTCTGACTGCTCATTTAAGACACTCAACGACCTTTACAGGTTTAGACAATGTGGACACACCATATCTATTCATTCTTCCCTGTCTCACTCTAACAATATCACCCAAACAGAAACCATCTCATTTTTAGGCAACAGTTCCTTTGAACTTCTTATCATGATATTCTTTGTATCTCTGCAGAATTAGCAATAGCTTATCAGCAACAAAATCCTTGTTGGCAACCGGTACCCCTACCACATCATTCAACCAAGATGGGCACAATTTACTATAACGTTCTCTACCCTTCATCAACCTGAAAGGAGCAAGTCCAGTTGTACTATGTGGTGTTATTCTCATACTCCACAACAAATCACTAGGATTGTCCTTCCAGTCCAATCCATTGGCCAGCGCCAATTGTAAACAATCACTGACCACTCTATTAAGCCTTTCCACCATTGCATTACTTTCTGAATGGTATACCGGTGAATACTTCCATTGAAAACCCATTTTATCTACATAATCATTGATCTCCTTGCTGCGGAATTGTGAACCATTATCACTCAGTCACATTCAGTACTCCTTCTTTCCTAAGCATCTTTTCTAAAAATGCAATGATCTTTTTCGCTGTAACACAATCCATACCAGCAACTATTTCACTTGGTATATCAGTCTACTAATACCAATACACATCTTTTTCAACGCCCAAGCCCCTCACAATGACCTCACACATCAATAGCCAATTCCATCCATGGTCCTACCAGAACCGGAATTGGAGTTAAGTTACCTCTTAGTGACCATATTCTTATAACAATTGTTGCAAGCTGCACACAAATCTAAACAGCTCTCCACCTGTGTATCCATAACCGGCCAGCAAAATCATTCTCTAATCTTTCTCTTTGTTATTGACAACCAAGAATGACCTTCATGATCCAACATTAGAATCTCCTCTTTCAACACTTCTGGAAGTATCATTTTACTGCCCCTCCGAACCAAATCACTTTCAATCCTTAACTCATGCCTAACTATAAAATAACCCTTCAATTAATCTTCTATTGTGTCTGGCCAACCATTCACTATCCATTTTTTCACAGCAATTACAATATTGTCTTCTACATATTCTTCTCTCCACTGCTCTTTACTCACAGCTTTGAGTACTCCACATACTTGCTCATCAAATTCACCTTCTGTATTTTCCCCTTCCACACCATTGTCACAAGGCATTCGGGAACAAAATTAGCAATGCTGTTTCTTTTCCCAGGAAAATATTCAATCTCACATTGTACTCCAATAATTTGAGGCCCAACCTGGCAATCCTTGGCGTAGCCTTAGACATACCTTCAACAGTCAACAGTCAACTAAAGGTTTGTAGTCAGTTTTAATCATGACTTTCTCTCCCCAAACATACTTTCTAAAATGTACAACCCCCCCAAAACACGCAGGTAATTCTCTTTCAATCACTGAATATTGTGCTTCTGTGTCATTTATAGCTCCCAAAGCAAACATAACTCTTTCCCTTTCTCCTTCAACTTGAGAAAAAAACAGCAGCCAAACCCTTACCACTGGCATCAACTTTCATAATGGTTTTTCTTCCTTGAACAAAACCACCCAGTAGAGTTGCTTCAAGAATACATTTCTTTATAGTGTCCACACATCTCTCATATTCACTATTGCAAATTAATTTCACATTTTCTTTATCATTTCCAACAATGGTTGAGTTATCTTAGAAAAATGTTCAACAAATATAATACTCAGCTAACCCTGAGAAAGAACATAAAATCATCCTTGCTGCAGGGTAAGGTGCCCTTTCAATGGCTTCCATAGTCTTAAATGTGGGTTTATATCTGCCCTTGTAAAGAGTGTGTCCCAAGTAATCTATTTCATCGCTACCAAATCTGCACTTGGTATACTCTACAGTCAAACCCCTTTTTCCTCTAATCTTATTAGAACTTTACACAGCATTTGATCATGTTCATCCGTACCTTGCCCACAGACTAAAATGTAATCTTGGAAAACATACACACCAAGCATTCCTTCTAGCAAATGAGACATTACTCTTTGAAATACTGCAGCAGCCGAAGCCAACCCAAGTTCCATACACAAACAAGTGGGGAGAGTCCCATAAGCAACAGTGGAATGGGACATAGGACTGAAACTAAAAGGTTGAGGCCCACTGTGCTAAGAACAAAGTTCAAAAATTATTTATGAACTTCAAATATTGTGGGTATCTTTTATATCACATCACTACAACTGTGATTTGAGCCATCTTGAATTCTGAAAGCAATGAAAAGTGTTCATAAAATATAAACTTTGGATTTATTCAGGTTCAACAAATAAATTGCTAAACTAAAATTAACAGAAGCAGAAAAATAATTTGCGTAAAAGACATGTGTTGAAAAGCAAGGAAACGCATGTTAGGAATAATTCTCAAAGTTACAATTAGAGGTGGAACAGTAAAAGGAGAAAAAACATTGGAAATTAAATCAACACATTTTGGACTAGAAGTAATGAATAAAGAACTCGTTGTGAATAACGAAGAAGCATATTTCAAAGGTGGCATTCTAACATACATATACATGCCAAATGGAGTAATAAACATGTTATTTTTTTTTTTTATCAGGGTGTAGCTGCATCTGGTGAAAACCAGCAGACAGGTCAATAGTGGAAAACATGTCTGCTCCAGCAGTTAAATTCAACATTTCCGAGATAACTGGCAAAGGATAATTCTCTACGATTACAGCTTTGTTCAATTCTATCAAGTCCATGCATATCCTCACTTTACCATTAGGTTTCTTGGCCACTAGAATAGGAAATACCCATCCAGCCGCATCAACTTCTTGAATCACTCCCTCATCCTTCGTTTAGGTCTGCCTTAACATCCTCTATTAAAGCTATAGGTGTATGTCTTCCAGCATGCAACATGGCTTGAATATCAGGTTTCACCGATATCTTCTGTTTGTACCCTTGAAGTTTTCCAATACTCTATCTAAACACATTAGGGAACAGTTCCTTCTTTTCACCCCTGACATATTCGGACTCAACACATCCACTGATGTGTTGAGTCCGAATATGTTGGCCATCACTGTGGAAATTGGTTCCTGCCCATCAGGACTTAATTTAATATGATGTTTAGCCTGATCTACCCACCCTAAAACATTCACACCCTTTGAGGCCACATATTTTCCCCTCTGCTAACCTGCCCTTGAATTGAATTAATGCAAGTCTGTATCCCAATATCTGAATCACCGAACCTTCAAAGGCTCCAGGATTCCTGATATCAGACTATTTCAAAAGAGGATTGTATCCCCTTGAGCTTATCTCTTGCCATCTTTCTTTCGCTATAATAGCAGAATCTACTGAGTTTTGAAATAACTACCCCATCAATCTGAAACATGCTTTTAGGTGTGGTCTTTTTGTTACTACTCCTAACCACTTACACTTCTTGTCCCTCTCCTTCGTCAGCACCATCCTCCCTTACACATTTTATCCTTTTATTGGATTTCTTATTCTTTTGCACTATACTGAAATGACCTTTCATTCCACAATTCAAGCAGCACTTCTTGTTTAGAGCTGGATAATTTTGAGAATTTGCATAGTTTCCCTTTTTGCCACATCTAAAACACTTTCCCATGTACGTTCTTTATGCATTCTCTTCATTTTTTTCTGTTGGACACTTAGTAAATTCCTTGCTTTGCCACGCTTTGATTTTAACTGAATTCATTTGCTTGGATATTTCCTTCTGCTTTACTGCATTCAATTTAGTTGTCTGAGTTCCCAAGTCATTCTCACAATTGTTGGTAGCCTTGCTGCACATAACTGTGTGTTCTACCTTCTTAGCAATGGCCATTGTTTCATCTAAAGACGCATCGCCACACATCCATAACCTTTCTTGGACCACAGAACTATTTGTATGAATGATCATTTGGTCTTAAATCAATTCATCATGTGTTACGCCTGTGCCAAAATTGCAGCTTGCTGCTAGGTTTTTGACTGAATCGACATACCCATCTACAGTTTTGCTCACTTCCTGTTTCCTCGTGTAGAAGTAATACCTGTTCACTGCTACATTGGCTTTGGGCTGATAATTGTCAAGAGCTACAAGCGCCAAATCATATTCATCTGCACCATCTCCATCTCCCTCCCCCTTTGAGGAGGCAACTCCAATAAGTTTGTGAATCAGTTCAAAATTTGAACTTTACACAAACTTAACCGTATAAATAAAATACATGATATAATACACAATACAAGATTTAAAATTCAAGTACACCAATTACAAAGTCAAAATTGAATCCATAACCAAACAATCAATTGTGATTAACTAATTAAACACAGTAAACATACTGCTACAATTTTGCTACAATTCATCAAAAAATGTAGTAAAGAGTGAATTAACAAAAATTTCACAAATCACTAAGTCATTATACATTATTCACCAACTAATCAATCAATAAATCATTCTTTCAGATGTTTCATACATTACGTAGCAGGAGACCCAAACTTAGCTTAACTTAACCCCTAGACAAAAGTTTCTAGTGAGAATGGGGGGATGAGTAAGGCCCTTTAATTGGGAACCAAAGATTTAATATGCAGCCACACCCGAAATAAAGCAAGCTGAAAGTCAATGGAGTCAGAATTTACACAATAGTCCCAAAAGGAGTCAGAGGTAATTTGCTCATAAAAATGCACATGCCTACCCAAATTGCACATGTATAGAGACCCCAAGTTAACACACTGAGTTAATACCTGTCTGACCGTTTCTGGTTTACCAGATAGGCCACAGATACGACAGTACCGGTCTTCAGTGGCTAGCTTAAATGAGGTCCCACGACCGATAAAACCGGTAATTGGTTTGTACGAAGTCTCAACATAAATAGTCTAACTTCCTGGGCAGGACACAAAAGGAGGTATGGTTGAGTTTTTATGCATCGATGAACCACATGCAATACTTCTATATATCCTTTAACTTTGAAAGATGTGCATAGTTTCCCCCCCAATCCCATTTATTGAGTTTCTCCTCAAAGGATTTTTTTGACTGGAGGTAGGGCCTATATCTGATTTGAGTCGAAGACCAACCAATCTCTGTGAAGAGAGTTTCATTTAAGGACTTGTAATTTAAGCCTCCAGATACTCTCTCATCGTCAAGGTTCCGCCCTGTCACTGCCAACAACTTACAAATCGGGTTGGCACAAGATTTGAAGTATAAGCATTCCCTGGCCCGTAGTGCCATTCCCGTGAGTGAAGTTAAGCCCAGCTCTAATCGGAGAAATTGTATTGAGCAGGATGGGCCCAAGCCTAATACTGGGCACCAATAGTGAGCTTCCAGCCTGTTCAGCCAAGCAAGATCTTGTATAGCTAGTGCTTCAAAACCCTATAGGATGACTGGGACAAAGCATTGCTGCTATAGCTTAATAATCCCCAGCATACTACATCCTGTATGGCCTCTGGCAAATTTAAAAGCTTGTATGATCGCCTCATTTTGTAGATTATTATCTGTCTGTAGTCAACCCGTGTATCCAACTGAAGGCCTAAGTAGGAGTAGTATGGTGTACAATCTATGGTACCAATTAAGGTATCCATCCTAGTCATAAGATTACACTAGTTTTCTCCGAATTGATGGTTAATCCCAGTTCAGAGGCATATTTAGCCAATTCGTTGAGCATGTTCCTCATGCCTGAAATGGTTTGATCGAATAACACCAAATCATCGCCATACAACATGCCCAATAATGGTGTGTCTCCTAACTTCGGAGAGCAGTTAGATTTTACAAACAAATGAGGGAGAAGGTCAGCAATGTATAAGTTAAACAAAAGAGGGGCAGCTTCACACCCTTGTTTGACCCCCGTATTTATGAGGATAAGATCTGAAGCCACTCCTTCATTGTTAAGTCTTACTCTGGCAAAATTATTGCTATGAAGGAGAATCAGGATGTGCAAAAACCAAGACGGGCACTTCATGCCGCTAAACTTTGCCCATAGTGTTCCCCTGTTAACCTGGTCAAAGGCACTACGGAAGTTGACGCTCCCTTCTACTACGAGTGGACTGTATAAGTTGTTCAAGGACTCTGATGTTATGGGTAGTGCCTGAACCAGGACGAAAACTAGTCTGAGCAAAATTGAGGATCATATTCAAGGACACCTAGGATTGCAATTCATTTCCTACAAGTGACGTACAAATCTTTTCAGTTAAGTTCAATATGGATAAGAGGCGATAGTAAGTAACAATAGTCTGTGCCCCCCTTTTGTGCACTGGGATGAGGACCGATCTTTGCCATGAGGACGGGATGGTGCACAACCTACATACTCGAGAGAAGAGAATAAGCAAAACCTGGACACAGTTAACCACATCTTTTTTAACACTGCATTTGCCAGACCATATTGGCCAGGGGCATTAGATGATTTAAGATTCAATATGGCATCCTTCAGTATCCTATGACTCAGGGGTAAAGACCAAGGGTCAGGAAAGTGTTCTACAGTAGGGGGATACTTAACAATATAGAATTTAGCAGATATGTGCTTAGCCCATTGGTCACCCGATATGGGGTTCAGTGTTTTGGTTACCTTATCGCCACTGGCTTTCGCTAATAGAGACCAGATTTTCCGACTGTCTTTGCTAATCACTGTATTAACAGAATTCTGCCAAGCAGTCCTTTGCTCAGACTGTCGATATAGTTTCAGCCAGGAGCGATATTTCCCGCTTATTGTATTAATCACTCTGTGCATCTGGGAGGTTGTGCCAATATGTATAACTTGTGCCCTGGCAGGTCTGATAGCTCTGCGCATCTTGCGATTCTGATCACGAATATTTATATCAAAGGTGTTTCTACCCTCAGCTTTCCACACTATATCAGATTTGGGATTACTCTTCAAAACAGAGTGGGTTAACTGCTGAATCCATGTTTCAATAGCATCAGGGTCTTTACTCTGCAGGCTAATGCACACCTCAAATCCTACAATGAAAGCAATGGTGCACAAAGTTACAATGCTTTTTTGTGTCCATCAGATTCAATTACCAGCATTGTTGGGCAGCACATATCCACAAACCCAATCGCCTCATTAATTGGAGATACACATAAATGCCAACATTAAAGTAGCATGATCACTATAATCATTCAGTTCAATCTTAAGGCGGGCCACATGTTCCAATAAACAGTTGTTGATGGCCACATAATTCAATGTCGCTTCTTTCATGCCAACCGACCAAGTCACCCGACCAGGTTGGTCCCCTATGCTAAGGCCATTCAATAGAGTCAGACTAGATTCTTTCAAAAAGTCCAACCAAAGACTTCCTTTGTCATTGGATTTACCTTTTGACATTACACAATGGTCAAAAACATTAGCGTGTGACCCACACCCATCGTCATCCACACATTTGGCATTGCAGTCTCCACAGAAAATTACCCCTAACCCATTGGCTTTCCCATACCATGTAGATAATGTGGGATCCAATTAATCAAATATAGCCTCTGTTAGATTGGTACCCGGAGGGTCACATATGTTAACTACCAAAACATTCCTGCTTACCGCTTTTCTCACCACAAGAGATATTCCGACAGCCAATATATTGCCTCCCAGTTGTCCCCGATGAATTATTCTTGGGTTAAGGCAGTTTTTGGCTCCAATCAACAGGCCGCCTGCAGGTTGACCTTGTTTTCCCTTGAGGGCCTGGGTTTGATGTATTACATATCCATCAAACTCCAGCTCGAAGGTAGCCCAGGTCTCCTGAAGGACACATATTTCAAAGGCTGTAAGCAGTTCATGACCCCCACCCCCACCCCCACCCCATGGTTAAGCCAATGGTTAAACCCCTTAGTATTCCAACTTGGGATAATGTTGTTTCACTGTGTTGGTTTCCTTTGGTGATCATACTCCTCAACCATTCCCAATCTTGGTCATCTTTAAGCTTAGTCAGCTTTAGCAACTCCTATAGACTTTGTGCCTTTCCATTGTCAATAGTGTTTATGTAATTCTTCCAATTCTCCTTTCATTCCATCCATGGCATGGAAGGTTCACCGACTGCAGCCAGGAATGGTTGAGAATTATGAATTGTAACTCCTTGCATCATGTTAAAATATGGTAATTTTTGATCGTTTTTCTTCTGTGGTAGTTAATTTATTGTGGTTTACAATTTTAATGATAGCCAACCACTGTGGTTATAACCGTCTCATGCACCGTTTGTTCAACACTGTAATGTACTTTAAAATAATTTTCTTATATGCCGCTGCATGGCTTCCTGTAAGAAAGGATCAAGTTTATCCTGTTTAAAAGATGGCTGCACACAATGTCAACCCTTTAGTTTATTTCCTGTAGTGTCACAATGACCGCAGCGTCGCTGAATGAATGCTTGCTTGCCTCGATCGACACGCGCGCGTTTTGCCTGGTAACAACAGAAGTGCTTGGTTTTAACAACGCCTTGCACTAGCAGAATCCTGTACGGGTGCACTCACTGGCAAGGTAATTTCACCAGAGGAATGCAATCACATACCGGCAGCGCTGTGGGGCCTTCCTGATGTTCCGAGAATATTTCACCTCAAGGAGAAGCAGATACACATCCCATTCTCGTCACCATTTGAAGTAAGCAAGGTAGTCATCTGTCGTACTAGAAATGTTCCTTTATTAATCAGTATAGAGGTATCTTATAGAGGTAAGAGGCCCCATACGCACAATGCTTCTCTCTAATCTCTCTCTCTAGTGTGAGGAGAACACTCCTCAAACTCCATCTGCATTCCAACTCACTCACTGTTCCATGCTTCTCATTCCATCCCTAATCCTTACTCTTACTCCACAATGAATACTACACTCTGATGGTGTATAACCTATTGCCCTGAAGATACATTTCAATGCTTGAAATATTTACATTAAAGGCAAAAATCTGAAAGTTAATATAGCATAATATATTGTCATAGATCTCCCAGGCACTGTTATGCACCTTCACTGAATGACAATAGGAAGCTTTAAATTCAATTGGTGACCCACTTTCAATGAAATTGAAGATTGATCTGTGTAATTTTATATGTAGTGTTATGTATTCACTGCTGCAACAGCAGCCATGGTACTCCAGGAGCCACACACTTCATGACATCACTGCAGGCAGTAACTAGGGGTACCCCCAGAGATCCACTCGTCTACTGAAGCCAGAGGAATCTAGACCACAAATGTCTCCCTAACGATAGTCAAAAGAGAATAGATAACTGAGTTAGAAAGTACCGGGCAGATGCCTGAGGCAGGCATTCATGACATGTCTGCTTGACACCACCATGGCAGGCTAATGGCCTAACACAGTAAAACAAAACAACCCACACCTGGATTCAGGGGAGTTGACCTCAAGGGGAGGAAGTGGGAAAATTGGCCAGAGTTGACCAGATCCATTATTTCCACAATCCCTTTAACCACAGTATACAAGGTAGCCAGTGTCCACTAGCTGGGTCAGGGAGAGGTACTTGATTTTGATATCTGGCATTCCACAAAGAGGAAAAAGAGCAGAGAGGAGCATGAGGAGGAAATATTGAGAAGGAGAGGAAGTTGTTTGAACCGGGTAGGAACAGCAAGAAATGAAGAAAGAGGCGAAAAAGTAGAGAAAGATGGAAAGCTTGACATTAGCGGAGGAAAATAATATTTTGAGAAGGATTAGAACAGGAGCAAGTGGGAATGGTTGTAATTGGATAAGGTGCTGCAAATATAGGAAGAGGAAATGGCCAGAAAGTGGACAGACATTCAACGGAAATAAAATTGGCCAAGCAAAAACACAAAAGTTCAGTAGTGAGAGAACCAAGGGCAGGCTGTGAGACAAAGGGGACAGGGATGGAGAGAATTTGGGTTACAGGGCAAATGCAGGTGGCAAACCTTGTGAACATGGGTACATAGTTAGGGCTCACAGCCTAAGGACCCAGAGATTAATATGCGTGCAGAAACAACAGGGACTAATATTGGTCAGCAACAGAGGACCTCAGTGATCCAGTACCCAGAGCTTGCAGGAGACAAATGCAGCAACAGTATTGTTGATGAACTGAGTAAGGGTCATGTGGCAAATCAAGGGGTTTGGTTACTTTTCCCAAAAAAGGAGCCCCTTCCTGTGATGCTAGGGAGGAGAGCAGGCTATGCAGCATTCCCCTTGGTGTGGCAGTAAGCGGGACGTCACAGGGAGAGACTCCCATCTTGGGGATAAGGAATCCCTTTCCAATAAGGAACTCACTTTGTATTATCCTCAAACACCCAATACAGTTCCTTCAAGTGACAGACACAAGACTCCTCATATATATGCTATTGTAATGTAATTACTGAAGACAGAAATCAGCTTGGTACAGTGAAGAGTAAGAGTGCCGGAGTAATGTATCATGACTGTCAACCACTGAGATTAAGAAACCATAAAAAGTTATAAATAATGCAAATCCAACACAAAAGAAGGATGAAGGTGATAAAAGTGGGAGGATCCAGAGAACTAGGAAGAGAAACCAAGGAGATTCAAACCGGCTCGCTGAAGGAAGCAGGTGACTCGGCGAGAATCCTGGTTTATACAGCGGCAAAGCAAATGAGACAATCGGTGGCCAAGGAGCACTACGGTGTGAGCCACAGACTGAACAAGTGTCCACAGCTGACAGAGAGCCCCAACTTCGACGTGTCGTGGATAAAGCACACCAACTGCAGACCACGAAAGGCCTACCAGACTAAAGCATATCCCAGGAGGGAAATAATTAGGAGAGGTGGTGGCCAACAAGGAGAGAGAAAGAATAGCCCTGACAGAGCCAATACCACATTCAGAGACAGAAGCGTGTCTCAAGACAAATCAGAATATAGTGGAAAAACATCCTGAAGAACAGCAAAACTAAGGCAAGGAAGAATGCCTAACCGGTGATGTGGCCCCATTACAATCCAGGTAAAGGGGAGAGCAGGAGACCCAAGAAAACAGGCGTGAGTGATATATACGAATGTTGTGAAACCAAACAAAGTTTAGAGTAATCATAGCTCTTGCCCATGAGCGGGAAACTTAAAAGAAGAATGAGAATCACAGCCAGAATAATCATACTCGTCCCAGTGGGTGGGAACTTTATAAGCATGAAAATTGCAGCAAGAGTAATCATATTCATCCCAGTGACTGGCAAACTTGTACGATGTGTAAGAATCACAGCAAGACTCATACTTGTCCCAGTCAGTGACAAACCTATACACAGAGTAGGACTAATCCTACTTGTCCGAGAGATTGGTAAACTTGTAAGAAGAATGAGAATCACAGTGAGAAATCATACTTGTCCGCCTGAAGGGCAAACTTGTAAGAAGAGTGAAAATCCTACACAGACTGATAAGGAGTGAAAGTGTAACAAGGACAAAACCTATATGGTTAACTGAGAAGAAGAATATAGAAATAAGAGAATATTAATCAGAGAAAGAAAAGGAACCCAAGTATAAGGGTGTGGATGAGCCCGTTTCAAGTATTAGAAGACTTGCCACAAGAAGTGGCAAGCGACTATCCGAAGCTTTCCTATTAATGAGAACTGTAATGAAAAAGCAACCCCGGAGAAGGGAGTAATTATTGTGGTGTTTTTATTATTCAATATAAATGGTAGGGTAAGGTTAGTTTTTTGACAGAGGACAGACTTTTAGTTACAGACACTACTGATGACGGGCACCCTAGTTTAGTTGCGTTAGGTAGGGAAACCCTTAGGTTAAGGAAAGTTGTAATTTTCTTTATTATTTCACAATGCATCTCATTGAACATGACATCCATTGGTCTGGCTCCTCTTTCTGACCTACCCCACTCACTAAACCCTACCAGAAAGGCAGGGTGGGGTTTAAACTACTTTGTCAGACTCTAGAGTTAGCACCCATGTAAAGGGGGGAGTAAATATTTCCAAACCAACTAAGGTGTGGTGGGAATGTCTACCAAAATGTCTCAGTCAGGGGCTGTCAAACCAAGAACAACAATAAGGGCAGGAGGGAGAACTACGCGCCTGTTCATTTTAAGAGTTGTCTCGGGTGGCAAAGTTAAGCCTAGGGAAAATCACTTAAATTGGAGGGGGAACTATACACCCACACATTTCACACCACTGAGAACAAAAGGGATCCAACGAGCACCTTTGGAAATTTACAGTAGAAGGAGCTGGTACAGCCAAGACAAAGATGCCAAATTAAAAACAGGGTAATTGCAGACCAGACCCCACCATGACAGAAGAAGTAGCATGGGGGGGCATTACCCATTTGATACAATGAGGGGTCAGAAATGTGAGACAGAGAAGAAGGTACAGTTTTCTCAAGAATTGCCATTTTTTTAAATAAAAAGGGTGGGATAAACGCCTATCTTTCCCAATGAAGATGTCCCTACCTAGCATACTAAACTAAAGAAAAAAGACCTAGTGTCCAAAAAGTCTCTGACCCTCACACTAATACATACAACAAAAACAAACAAGGAATGTTTGGATATCTTTAGTTCCACAAAACAAAATACAAGTTCAAACTTAAAGATTTGAGCAAGTACTCCTTGAACTTCCTTCTCGTGGATCAAGTCAGGAATATTTGTGAAAATGTTCTGATTCAACCAATTTGGCTCAGTTCACTATCAAATGTCTTTTCGTTCAACTGCATCCTTCCTCAGAATGATGCAAATGTCTCTGTCACAAACACTTGTTAAAAAATCTAACATTTGTTATCCTTCACAATATCCGTCTTGATAAGGCAAAATGTCTCTTTTATAAAACACATGTTTATACACCTAGACAATTGTTTTCTTTAAAGTTCAAGGCAATTCTTAGCACATCATACTTGTTCTTCAGTTGAAATACATTTGTCAGGATAGCACAATAACTACCTTCGGTGATGTTACAGTATGTCAAATGATAGCAAAAATAATAACTGCTTTCCATGACACCTTTTTGCCACAACAACACTTCTTCGAAAATATATTCTTCTTTCCTGGTATACTTGCCTGCCAGGACTAACTACTAAGGATCCCTTTCCTGGTTGACTCTCCTCCCAGGAATATAAACTCCTACAACTACAAGTAATTCCAGTGACAATATCTGTTCTAGAGTGTTGTTGTATTTGGATGTACGCTGCTTGGTCAAGTATTTTTAACAGGAAGGGAACAGTTGTGATGGGGTGGTAGTTGTTGGGGAAAATTGGATCAAGGGTATTTTTTTTTAAGAACAGTAAGACCCATGCTTCTTTGAGGCTTGCAGGGACCAGACTTGAGGTGAGGGAGGAATTTATGACTGCTGTGATAAACGGGGCCAGGGTTTCAGTGCAGTCATTCATCCGTAGGGCTGGGCATATGTCGCCTTTACATCTGGATGGCTTGAAGCTTTTCAGAATTTTAACAGTGTGTGGGTCAGAAATTGTATTGAATTAGAATAGTGATGTGGGCTTGGGTGGGGGCAGAGTGTGTGGCAGCAGGGCCGGTGTTGGACAAGGTGGGTTGTTCGGACCTTGTTCAAGATGTTTTGTTTGGTGATGATTTTTTTTGGAGCAGGCCAATTTTATTTAACATGGCGCTTTGGATGCTGTCACACCTTGTGCGATCTTTAGATAGCTGGGATGGTAGGGAGACTGGGGTCTCCAGTTCCTTGAGGATGGAGAATATTTCTCTAGTGTTTGAGATCACATTGGCAATTCTGGAATTAAATGTGTTAGCCTTGGCTTGAATAATTGCATTTTTATATTGTTTGGATACAGTTGGGAATTCCTGTTTGAGGGTGTCAGAGGACAGGTTTCGCCAGGAGAGTTCCAATTTTCTCTTTATAGCTCTGAGTTCATAGAGCTCCTGGGTAAACCAGCAGTTAGAGTTTCACTTTTTTAGAAGCTAATGGGGCTATCGTTTCGATGGCATTAGCTAGAGTTTTGGTGTAAAGGTCAACCAGACTATTTGTGCCAAGACTGGTTGAGATAACTGGGTTGAGGGCTTCTAGATAGGGCAGGAGGTTTTCTTTAGTGAGCTTACGGACACTGCAGGCAAGGGAGGAGGCATCGTGGTGGTGGGAGTTTTGTTGTGTTGAGCGGTGGGGATGGTGAACAGGAAATGATGGCCGGACCATGAGCAAGGGGTGTTTGAGGTGATATTGATGTGGCAATTATGGTCGGCTATCCAGTCTAAGGATCGTCCTTTGTCATGTGTGCAGCAGTGGATGCAGTAATAGAAGCGAAGTGTGGATAGTGAGTTTGTAAGAGAGGTGGCTGGTGTGTCATTGGGGGGCCATTGAGGCCTTGGTTCGGGTCACCGAAGAGTAGTATTTGAGAAGTAGGTCTGGTGTTTTCTTGTAAGATTTGGAGGTGGTCTTCTTCGAAGGCAAGGATGGGGCCAGGCAGCCGGTAAACTAGATGGGTGGTGATAGAGTTGGAAGGATATATGGGTATTTTTAGTGATAGGATGTCACAGTTGTTGAGGGAGGTCTTGGTTTGTTTGATGCAAGGTGGTCTCTGCTAATAAAGACTACACCAGCTGCTTTAGCGTCCTGTCTATCACTCTTAAGGATGATGTATCCTGGTGGTATGGCAAGGGAGAGAACTGGTCCTGTGGCTGCATGGAGCCAGGTTTCCGTAATTGCCAGTTCATCAAGGTTGTTGGCGTGGGGAGAATCTAGAGCAGATTCTAATTTTGCATAGATATCAGGCGTCTGATGTTGGGGCAGCGGCTGGAAGACATTGTTTTAGTTGTGTACGGACTGGTAGTGTTCTGGATGTGATTCTGAGGTTGCGTAATCGAATGGATATCGGGTAACTGATTTTGGGGCTGCGGACGGGAGGCGTTTTAGTTGCGTGTAGCCTGGTGATGCTCTTGAGACGATTATGAGATTGCGTAGTTGCTTGACTGTAAGAAGACTAGTGACTGGGCTGGGGTCGTGGGGTATATGATGCTAGACGGCATAGGCATGGTTTGGTGGGATAAGGGGTAGGTGTAAAGGGTGAGCTGTTTGGGAAAGTCGGTGTATTGAGGGGGAACTCTTGAGCTAGGGTTGGGGTAGGAAGGTAGTGGGGGGGATGAGGGAAAATGGGGGTAGTGGAGTGACCATACTGAGAGAAAGAGTGTGACAGCCACATTCACAGCAAAAGCGGGAGCACGTACCGTGTTAAGCCCAGTGGGCAGGTGAGGTGTGTCCATTTTAGGTGACTGGAGTGGCAAGCGTGGCAGCTTCGTTCTGCGGTGCCAAACACCTGCAGAGCACAACACCGCACCCTTGGCCTGCGCAGGCTTTGCCGCAGAGGGTCGGCTGTGTGGATTTATTGTATGTGTAGGCAGAGAAAAGGCATTGCATGTGGCATCAAGCGTTGTGTGGAACTAAGCATCAGGCAGCATGCTCTGTGGACCTGTGGAGCACAACACTGTACCCTTGGGCAGCATAGACTTTGCCGCAGAGGGTAGGGTGTGTGGATTCTATCGTACATGTAGGCGGAGAAAAGGCATCAAACGTAGTGTCAAGTGTTGTGCAGAACGAAGCATTGTGTAGAGCTTTCTGTGAACCTGCGGAGCACAAACCGTGCCCTTGGCCTATGCGGTCTTTGCCAAAGAGGATCGGCTGCATGGTTTTTATCGTGCATGTAGGTGGAGAAAAGGCATCAAATGTGGCGTCAAGCGTCATGTAGAACGAAGCATCAGATAGGGTGCTCAGCCGACCTGCAGAGCACAACATGGCCTTGGCCAGCACAGGCTTTGCCTCAGAAGGTCGGGTGCATGGATTTTATCATACGTGTAGGCGGAGATAAAGCATTGACCGTTGCGTCAAGCATAGTGTAGAACGAAGCATCGGGCAGTGTGCTCTGCGGACATGCGGAGCACCACACTGCGCCCTTTGCCTATATGGGATTTGCCGCAGAGGGTCGGTGCATGGATTTTATTGTACATGTAGGCAGAGAAAAAGCATCCAACGTGGCATCAAGCATAGTGTACAACGAAGCGTCGGGCAGCGTGCTCAGCAGACCTGCAGAGCACAACACTGCGCCCTTTGCCTGTGCGGGCTTTGCCACAGTGGATCGGGTGTGTGGATTTTATGGAATGTGTAGGCGGAGAAAGGCATTGAAAGTGGCATCAAGCATCCTGTAGAATGAAACGTCAGGCAGCATGCTCTGCGGACTTGAGGCACACAACACTGTGCACTTGGTCTGAGTGGGTTATTTAAAGTGCTAGCACCACAACTCCACAATGCACCTCTCTGTTTTAAGTAAGAGTGGCCAAGAGAATGAATTTGGGGATACTAAAAATATTTTAGCCAAAGGTACCACTTCCTCACCTCATTTTCAGCTACCACCGTGCTCTATCCTCTTATGCCATTTCCCATTGGCAGGCCATTCAGGGACATTCACTTTGGTGTTCTTGTCAACTTGGAGAGTGGCTCCTCTTTCATTCTCTGCTCTTGGTAAGTGTATCCCCTATAAGTTAGTGCATTAATGAAAGCTCTCCTTTTGCGTCTATCAATATCTCTTTCGGTAGTCATCATGGATTTTGTTTGCAAACCTTCCCCCTCATCTCTTTCACCATGTCAGGTTGTTCTGTATGAGCACTTTCCATAGAGCTTAGTATCTCTTTGTGGCTTCTTCCTACCCTCCAGGTATTTCTAACAAATTCCAGCAGTTTCTCACTCCTATACTCCATGTAATACTCTCCATATACTATCCACAGCTAACACGGTCTTCTCTCATCTGCCTTCTGTTTCTATAGCCTCTGGCCCCTCCCACATGGTGACATGATGGTTGCCACTAAAATCCAATCTCCGGTCACGTTGGGTAATGAGTCTCTCTTCCTTGTTTTGGAGATTGGGGTCACTTCATCACCTAGACTTAAGAAGAATCCCCAAACCTCCAACACATTCTAGCTGCTGCCATGCTATTGATTAAAAGTAATAGAAAGGAGGACCTTTTGTTGTAAAAATCATTGGTGAATTCTAAGGAGTACAGCTATCCCGTCTAATTCAACTCTGTCTCTAATCGATGGTTTATATTACTGTGAGGTTTATGAATCATGATTACATGACATGGTAGTTTAGCGTAACAAATATGATATTCCATTTCAACCTTGCTTCATGCAGTTTGATACCTACAAAATAAAAGGAATTTCTAATGTATTGAATTCATTTTGTATTTAAGGAAGTGGCTTAATGTAATCTGTCCTATTTTTTGTTGTTTCAAATTATACATTTAAAGTGCAGCATTCTTTGAAGCGTACGTGTTTCTTTTTTTTTAAATGTTCTTCCTTTTCCATATTTGAAAATGAACACAAAGATTGAATATTTGGTAATTCCAGTCATTCTCTGTATGCACTCTAAAATTCAGAGATAAAAGAAGAATTAGGCCAGACTTCATTGTAAATATCAGGGATTTGCAGGATATAAATCATGTTCTGGAGGGCTGCATCTGCCCTGTGGGCTCAGTATTGTAAATGATTGAGTTGCACGGTTTTGCAAAACTCTACTCTCCAAGAGAACATTTTCTAGGGCCTCATTACAACTCGGGCGTTAAGGGTTAACGCCGTCGTTAACCCTTAACGCCCGATTCCGATTTTAACGGCTGCTTTTAGCAGCCCTTAAAATCCATGGCGCTAAACCGCCTTGGTGCTAATTACGCCACCGTAATTTACGGTGGCGGAATTAGCGCCTTCCCCACTCCCATTATGCCCTATGGGGCAAAAATGGGGAAGGGTAAAATGGGAAATGGGGATTTACCGCCCCACTCACCTTGGAATGGGGCGGTAAATCCGTCATCCACCATGGTGTAAATGTAGTTTACACCATGGTGGTAAAGTTGGCGTACTTACCGCCTGGGTTGTAATGATAGAATATAATGCGGAGATTCAGTAACTAAAATATATTGTAACAAGACAAGATGCAGCTCAAATATATAACAGACAGCAAAGACGTTCTCCTTCGGTACAATGCAGCGATTCATTATAATGCACTATTACATGGCAAGCCAAAGCTCATATTTACACATGCAGTGATTTATTCATGGTCATATTTTGCTAAATGGTGCAGCTCCAGGTTGTCACATACAAAAAAGCACATACAATAGATACACCATAAAAGAACAGACACATTAGTAACAACAGCGCCTGTGAAAATACTGCTTAAATTAACATGTAATCGATGAATGGAAGGAAATCTATGCATACAATTTGTGGGGTCTTCTGACGCAGCTGAATGTTATAGTTCTGGAGCCTTGCTATTGCATTCTTTATCATCAACAGTCTAACGCAGCACATAGGTTTGAAAATATAAATGTACAGATCAGCATTGCAACACAAAAGAAGCTCTCCAAAGAAACATTCAATACCATTCTCCCCAATGTACACAGCTGGGCTAGCTTCTACAAAATGATCAACACTATAGCTGAGCTGCACCATGAAATACTTCTATATCATGGAACAGCTGATTGACACCAATGCTATTCAAATAATGCTGCAAGAGAAGAGACAGAGTTAAAGCCGTCTTTAAATTTAAAAACGGACACAAAAACAAAGACGCATCTACACAGCACTGCACCTGAATAACTGGAGCGATAACCTCAAATATTAACCCCTGAAAAAGTCAATAGAACAGTTTAATCAATACACAAGCGATACCTTAAAACTTATTCCTCCTCTAGGCATCACTTTGGGGGCTAAAATAAGAAAAGTGTATGAATGTTTAGCCAAATCAGGGGAGAAAGCACACACACTTTCGCTTCTGGATTATCAACTTTGGGAACCATGGGAGTCTTGTTAAGAGACATTTTATGTTTGAAATATTTCTATTAATGGTTTCAAATTTTGCAATAAATATATATTATCAAGTCTTAAGGAAAGTGAATGATTGAATTACTGCAGTAATTGCATTTAAATTTGAGGCTCATTTACGATCATCTTTCTTCAACAAAAACCCTCTCCCCATCCCCTTAAAATCTCATTGAACATCATGTATTGGCCCAAACTTTAACTGTACCAGATCTCTCAGAGTAAAAACTCACTATTGAAACAACCCATAACAGGAACTCGTGTGACTCAACCTGAGCCAGGGGGCTAGCGTTGGACTTGTCCATCTCTACATCAGTGGATAAAAAAACGGAGTCATTGATCTGCTCACTTGTAAAGACGGTTTTAGCAACTTAGAAATATCTAGAGACTGTAAAGAAGGATGAAGTTATACTTTTGACAAAATGATTGATACATATTCTTCCAAGTTGATATGCTTTCTGTGGAAAAACAAACCAAAGGCTTTCCAACACCAATGTACATTGAAGTGACACTCTCCACCTGACACATTGAACTTTGCTGGGGAAAGAGTTTCCAAACCATGAAAAATGCTGTGGGAGTCCAACAAAACGACAATTGCTTCCAATGTATTGTTTCCTTTTAGGAATAATTTTAGGCATAATTTACTAGGAACCTACGTTTCTGTTACACATTGGCTTCAGAGTAAGCCTTTCTTTCTGAGTGATCTGGTTATATGGTCTCGACTCATGTGTCCCTTCCTTTTTCTAGTCAGTGTTTATATTTTCTAAGCTGCAAAACCCTAGATGGCTGTGTTTGATGATATAGTGAGGTTATCACTAGGTACAATGGGCGGGATGACACACTATCTTCCCCAAAAAGTCAGTAGGGAAGAGGTCACCATTTACCGACTGTGGGGAGTTAAGCAACGTGGTGACATGTTGGTGGTGACAACGTGGTTAAGCAACGTGGTGACATGTTATGACAACAATGGTACAAAGCGGATACACTATAGGTGCAGCAATGGTATAACACACCCTTATATGTAGCACTGTTGATTCATGCATAATAAGCTATTGTACATTTCATAAAATATAATTTAAAATATAAACGAAAGTAAAATTGATAGCTGAGAAATATGCAACTAAAAATTGCCCTGGAAGTCGATGTAAAAATCCCTGGTTTGCCTTGAACAAGTCCATGTAAACGCAGTTAAATTGATAAAACGCTCAGAACATCATCACTTGCCAGCTATCAGAACAACCAGCAGATGACACACCATGAAAGCAAATGGAGTATTGTACAGAGCTCCAACAAAGGGGTGCTTAACCATTTGCAGGCCTAATATACTTCAGGTTTGATTTGAATGGAAGGCTCAGTGCAGTTCAATGCGCAAATATAAATAGAGCCCTGTGTTTCCAGGTTTCCATGTAAGCTCCCCCAAGGTGCACCAGTGCAGTCAATGCTCAGTGTTCTCAGTAGCCCAGAGGAAATGGGCCACTGTACAGGAGCTTCACCTGTGCCTTAGCAGAGATTCATTGAGTCTCAATCTCCGGTCTCGGGGTAAGTAGGTAGAACTGCGGCACTGCTCAATCTACAGAGTCAAGCCATTTCTAACAAAGTAATATGATTGGTTATAAGATAAGATTTGGATTCATGTTAATACCTTGCCAGCTGTTCATCTTTCTCAGGTTCTTGTGATCCTAGGCCTTTTTTATATGGATTAGCACCTCTCATCTAGGCACTCATGCTTCGGAACAGTCCACAAGGCACACAGCTCTACTCCACTGCTGCCACTGGCTGCTTCCATCGCTCAACCTAAACCCCTGCATCAGTGATGGCTCACCTCTTACCCACATCCCTACTGTAGCGCATGAACATGACCAGCCACCCCAATTTGCCCACAGTACCTCTAGCCATACAAAGGAAAAATCAGGAAAACACATGGAATGAAACAGTGGCAGTTCCAAATCACAGACAGTGGAAAGAGGGAGCAGTGTGGCAAGCCTCCATCTTCTTCTGCTCCAGACTCAGCTGTGCGTGCAGAATCAGGCTACTAATTTTCCACTCACCTCAGCAAATCATTGTTCGTTTAGTCCCAACAATTTACTCAAACTGAATCAAAGATGATGGAAGTCATCAGCAGCCCTAAACGAAAGCAAGGGCCACCAGTGACACAGGGTTAAAAGGTCACAATGTTTGAAAGGCTTTAGAGTGAAGCCAGTGCAATGCAATAAATGGATGGTTGGAAACAGTCGCAATGTGTTCATTAGGAAAACTGGAAACCAAGTTCTACAGACAGGGGCTATAAATGTGTCTCGGGCACTCACCAATAAAAAAGTGGCCCTCAGTTGCAAATGACAAATCATTCCTTTTGTGACAGACTGAGTACTACCCATAGAATGTGATGCAAATTGTGCATGTTAAAGAAAATGTATTCAGTAACACTGGTCAAAACTACTAGCCGCGTGGTTAAGTAACTTATCAAAATGGCCCACTTTGACCAAACAAACAAGGTCCACACCAGCATTTAATGTTTTTGGATCGGTCATTGCCCTCTAGGCCAGTCCGAGCCTGTCTATAGATTATAAAAGTAGAGCCATTCATATGATCATACAATGCTAAACTGCAGGCAGATGAAACGAGAGAACAACCATTCATGCGGTATTTGATCTTTTGACTTGAATTGCTAAAGCTCGTTTTTCGGAATGCATCTCGGGCGGAGAGGAAACCTCCTCGAATAAGATCTGGTTTACAGATTATGAACGAGTGCAGAGACTGCTCAGTTTGGGAGCAACTTATTCAATTAATCTGACAAGCGTGTCATACACTGGAAGTAAAATGTCTTGAAACCCACGCCCTTCTCAGACATCGCTTTCTGTGCATTATCTTTTAATGCAAGGGCGGTACCATCACAGGAGTGTGCACATGTTCGTACTTAATCAAAGGAACATGCACATTACACATTTGAGGTCCCCTCCCAAGTGCTTGCATCTACTCCTTGTGGTTTCTGTAAAAGTCATAATGGAGAATGGTTTCGAAATGAGATATGAAAGGTGGATTTGCAATTTTAGAAGGTAGCATGCTGAAAAACATTAACATACTAGTATGTTAGTATTGTAGCACTGAACATAGTGCATGAGTACAGCTATACAATTAGCTGTTATGTTAGTAAATTTGAATTTGTACCGTTCACCCCTGCTATTTACATTTTCTCCTGTCACTCTGGCAGACGTGGAAGAGTCAATGGCTGGTGCTATAACCAGGAAACCGGAATTTCATGACATGGTGGGAACATATAATAGACACATTGGCACGGGCACAGTATGCCAGCCCACGGACAAGCCTAAGGACTCGGAAACCATCATAGTATAAAATCTTAATAACATAACATACACAAAGTTGTGGTGAGTTGCAGTCCCTGCAGGTTGTCTTACTGCTCAATGTGTTCATTGCTGCTGGAGTTGCGATTTTGCTGGAGAAAATATTCTGGAGGTGTGCCTTTAAAACTCCAAGCAACATGCAGAGCGGCGCGCAGTTGCAGTCCGTACAGCGGTGCAGCCATGGGACGCCATTGCTCCGATTCTTTTCATTGTTTGGGCTCATCACATTCATTGAGGGGAGTACTCTGTTTAGTGTGTGAAGCTCACAAGGCTTCTACAAACCGTGAGCTATTTGTTTGCAGATCTAGTACTCTTCTTTAATTCTTTGTGCACCTCTACTCGATCGCATAACTCGGGTGGCTTGCCGCTGCTTCACTCTCTTAGCAAAGGACAAAGTCTATTATGTTAGCAGAAATTGGTATAAGTCACAATTTATAAAGTCTGGACATAAGTGTTACATGAGTCCAACAAACACGCAAACATATAAATGCAATGAATTCAAATATCATTATTTAATACAGAAGCATAAGTCAACTAAACATAAATTATAACGATCAACTGAACAGGTTATTTGTGGATCACTTTCTTAATAATACAAATCAAACACACTGTGGTTGCTTAGTACCATAAAGCATAAAAAACCTTTTATTTGCAATAGAAAGAAGAGATAAAAACAAGGAAACCATTTTACAAAACTAAAAGGCATTGTTTAATGAATCAGAAAAAAACAAAAGGATCAGCACAAAATGTAACCATATAGGCAAAAATATTGAAGATATAAACTGAAATGTAAAGTGCAACTTAATCCAAAAATGACCTCTATCTAATACAATTTGAATAGCAAACCATCCTGTTGAGAAGAGAATATCTGTTGAAACGGTGTGGGTAAAACAACCCTCAAAATTGTCTGTCGTCGATCAAGTACTTAATTTTCAGGCCAATGAAAGGATCCACATTTTAACCAAAAAAATGGGCCCAGCCCTCCTCAGGATGTGAACAAGGCAAATCTAAGCATCACACAACGATGCTCAGGATGATTTACATTGTCTGTAATTCCCAGCAACAGTGGATACAGAAAAAGACACATCTGAGAGAGAGTAGGTGTAAGTGAATGGGCTCACTAAAGTTTCAAAATGTTAAATGGGCCAACAGGCCATTAATAAAGTATAAATCAAGTACCTGAACAGGAGGTCTCAAATTAATAAATTAATTTTGAATGGAGGTGTTTTCAGTCTAAATTGATGGTACATTCCCACCGTCAAAAGTAGGCATACCAGCACTGCATCTAGAGATATGCCAGGTAAACCACGTATGAGGCAATAAAAAAATATGCTGTCAATAACTGCATGGAGCCCACGCGTGAAATGAGATTGTGTGTTAAAGATGATAAAAGTGCCAAGTTGTAAAAATGGAAGAAAACCACATATAATGTAACACACAATAATGTGATGAGTTTTGTTACGCTGAATAAGACTGAACAAGATCATCTGAGTGAGATGATGTGTAACGGTCTCCGCGTATATCCGACACCAAATGTATCTGATCAAAAACCAATGGAAAGACGGGTGCAGTCTCTGACAATCTATATGTGAGACTTACCTCACAGTGCACGTGTCTCACATGGTTCCTGCATGCACTGTCTCACACGGGTCCAGCTGTTTGGTCAAAGCCACAATTCATACTGTTGCTTGAAGTTTATCGCTAAACTCGCGCTCAGCAGATTATGTCAGACACGATGCAGTAAAAACAAAAGAAGGGCACTAAAAACATGGACAAACAATGATGTCCTATGAGCATACTGAATACAGAAAAAATGGCAACCATCATGGAAAGAAGTCCAGAGATTGAAGCCTTATTCACACTGTAGTCTGGTCACAGAGATAACAAATCTGTTCCAAAATTCGAACGCATGGATGCAAGGATGCGACAATATTACTGAAAGCTCATGCAGGATGCCAAATAGCCTTTATATAAAGTAAAAGTATTGATGCCTGCTGGCAAATTACATAGAGTGCAACAGTCACTTTATTGTAAGTACTTTATTTAAACATAAACATCACTTTAAAGTAGAATTGACCAATTCATTGTCTTATTGAGATCGGAGGTGTGTGTCTAATCTTTATATAAGCTACGTATGATGGAAAGGTTTTTCACATCAGGGAGAATAGCTTCCAATATGAAATAGCTTCCAATATGAACCACTGTAGGTCATTTACAGAGTGCCCTCTCTCCAAAAGAGCTTAATCAGGGGAGCTTGAGTCTGAGCTGTTCTAATCTTTGGTCAGGGTTCATTGATGTGGGCACAGGTGCTCCGTGTAGTCCTGCCAATGCAGCACAGATCACAAGGGCAGACTATGACATATATGGTATATTTGGTCTGACAAGTTGTAAACTGTTGAGTCCAAGAGAAGTTATTATAAGTGACTAAGACTAGATGTGTTTTTTTTGTTTTTTTTAGGAAAGGGACATGCTGTGCAGTGTCCACATGGTTGATGGCCAATAGGTGACATGGTAAGGTTACCAAATGAAATGATCTGGCAATATTAGGTGACCTGGTAATGGTATCTAAGGCCGAACGGACTAGTTTATCTTGCAGGTTGTATCCCCTTTTGAGGGAAATAAATAGTTGGGTACTGGTTAATATGGAGATACCCAATGTTTACAAACCAGTTGTTTCAACCTGGGATTAAATCTAGAGAAAGTGGTGATGCCGGCACAGATCTGATTGGTATTTTCCTGCAGTTCTACAAAGCACGAGTGGTTCTCGATTAATAAACCAGACTCTCTTAGCCTTTCTTTTCAGTAAATGTAACGGGTAAACTCTTTCAAGGAATTTGTCAATCAGCTTGAATGGTGTAATCTGATTTCTTGGCTCAGTTGCGCCAGAGGCGCTAAAATGTACTGTATGGAAGACTGTCTGGGGAATGTTGACTAGCATATTGTAATAGAGTATTGTGATCTGTGAGTTTGGTGTAAAAGGTGGTATGTAAACTATTGTTAGAGTGTCTGATGGTTAAATTGAGAAAAGCAATCTCCTCTTTGCTCCGTTGAGCAGTGAAGTGTAGATTGGGTGTAATGTCATTCAGCCATGTTATAAATTGAGCAATTCTTTAAAATTGCCATGCCAGATACATAGGATGTCATCAATGTGCCAACGCCAAAGGGAAATGTGGGTTAACCGATGTCAAGGAAAGATATACTTGTCTTCAAATGCTGCCATGAACAGATTGGCAATGCTGGGGGAAAATGTGCCCTCCATCCCTGTGCCCTTGATCTGTAGGTATCTTTTAGTGTAAAATGTAAAGACTTTTGATTCATAGCAATTTTCAATAGCTGTATCAAAAATTCCATCTGTACAGTGTGTGGAATCTCACAAGTATTATGTGCCGTTTCTTCAACTGTAATGCCTCGTCCTGTGGATTATTAGTGTAGTGGGCTGTGATGTCTAAAGTTACCAAGTAATCTTTTTTGTATCAAACTCAAGATCTTCAATCAGGTTTATTGCATCCCTTGTATCTTTTAAATATGCATGTGTGGTCAAAGTTAGTGGTTTTAGAAAAATAATCCAGAAACTGGCCCATAGGTTGTAATATGGACCCTCATTGGGACACTATCGACCTGCCTGGTGGTTGCACACTATTCTTATCAACTTTAGGTAGAACATAAAAACAAGAAGCTCTTAAATTATATGGAGTTAACAACCTAGCTTCTGGTTCAGTCAAAAATCCATCTTCTATCGCTGTCTGACAGATGTCTTGTAAATAGGACATAATGTCATTGGTTGGGTCCTCCAATACTATGTTATAATGTGACCCATTTGGACAGAAGTTCAACAAACATAAATTCATTTTGGGATTGATGCTGTACTACCACTTCTCCACCCTTGTCTGCGGGCTTAATCACTAAATCATGATTTGTTCTAAGTGTGTTCAATGCTGTTCTCTCTTCTTTATGCAGATTATCAATGACTATGGGGATCGGGCCTTGAAATAATTTGTGTATATCCTGTATGGTACGGCCCTCAAAGGCTAAAATCTCAGGCAGCATATCTGAGTGCTGGGGAGTAAAGTTAGATGTATCCCTAAAATTTGTGAACGCCTTATCGGGTTCAATGTTTATACCAAGAAAATAATTTTTAGGCAGATTTGCAAAAAAAAGGCTTGGATGTTGAGTTTGGTTTGTTGGAGGGTCACTGATTGTGCAGGTACAAAGGATAGTCCTCGGTGTAAAAGTGAGGTATGGTGGGTATCCAGATAAAATTCGTAAAGATTGAAAATTGGTGATTTCTTCGTGGATATGCCCGCCTCCTCATGTTGAATGTTCTGAATGGCCCCTGTATTTGAGGCTGTCTGGGCCCATGTGGTCTTCGGCCCCTTCTTTGTACTCTTCCTAAAAAAAGAAGACTGATTTTCTGAGGTTGATATGGTTGTATCTGACCCGTTACTCCCCGAATTTGAATATGTAACCCAGTACCTCTTAATTCTCGGGTCTGTGTACTTCTGAGAGAGAAAGGGGTAGTACCAGTGATTACAAATGTAGTTGAGCACCAAATAAGGGAACACATTCTCCTTCGAGAAGGCTGGGATATCTTTCTTAGGTTTATCAGCTTTTTTAAGCAGAGTTAAACTTTTGAAATTCTTCAATATATTGGCCGATTGCTTCTAATTTGATTCGGACGTCACTTATAAGGGGACTCTACAAAAATTGTTTAGTGGCAATCTCCAGTTCCTTGCCGATCTCATGGGATTTTTGAGTGGCTGTAGTTATCATATTGAGCATTAAATCACCACTACCTTTGTTTGCAATCTGGCTAAAACCCACTTTGTAATCTCGATCAACCAAAAATCTTGCTGCTGTTTCACGCTTCCAGCAACAGTCTTATGTACGACCTGAGGAGCGAAAAAGATAAAATGTTATCTTGCTCTGCCTTTATATACGTTACAGATGAAATGATGCTGGCTGTAAACCTTTTCCACGTATGTCGTTTGAAGCTGTAAATTCTGTTGAGGGAAAGGCAACTAATAATCCATCAGCCTTTCTATCTCCCTTATTGATTCAAAAATCAGCTTTTAGAAACCGAATGGAAAAGATAACAGATTATTTCCCTCCTAAAACAAGGTAGAAAGGAAAGGCTGCAGTAAGCTCAGCCATTTTTAAATCACAGGCTCAAAATTTTTCTTTGCTTCAGTCGGGTATTTCTAACCATGTAGATGTGATTTTGCCTTCAAATATTGACCTGGGCGTTAACTCTCTGTGCTTTCTTGACACTCCACCCGCTCTTGAGGCGGGCTCTGTTCCAGATTTTGATTTGTTCTCCTCTTCTATGGATTCTCCACCTCCATGTGTTCCCTTCAGCAGATTTTCTACAACAGTGGATCATGTGGATGGCCATCCAGGGAATGTTACAAACCAGACTTTGGTAGAAATCAATCAGGTGTTATGTATTTTGGTTTAACTTTATGAAAGACTTAAAACAGACTTGAAATGTAACTGTCATTTTGGAATCCTTGCGTTTTAAATTCGAAAATATCAAGTTGCATGTGCCTGCAAAAGAGCTACTATTCAATCAAAACCTTCTGAAAGTTAATGAAACCAGGTAAAATTCACCAGAAACTGCAAGGAGGGATAATTCCACTGCAGTGATTGATTCCTCTTGTTCCATTATGATTCAACATGAAAGGGCATTTGAACATATTAAATCTAAGGGTACTCTATGTGGTTGTCTACTTTCAGTTAGGATCCCTGATGACTTGACTGAAGATTGTGTGAGTGTGGCTTCAAGTGCCCCTTTGGGAAGCATCAATAGTTCTATTTTTTTGGATGATTTCATATTAAATGATTGTTTCCTTTCCCTCAACTTCTGGAGGTTTTCCTAGTTGAAGGAGAGGGTTCCGAGAACGCACCCATTGTTTGCCCCTTGGGGTAAAGGGTTGGTCCCCATCTTGTGGCTCCGAATGCTGGCAGAGTGAAGAGGGGTACCCTGGAAAAACAAATTAAAAAGCTCAGTGTTCTGAAGAAAAATAATCAGGCATCATGCTGCTTTCTGCCTAAGCTGTTGTCTCAACCCTCAGTTAAACACTTTTTGATTAATAATGCAACCAAAGCTTAGATGGTTGATTCTTCTAGTAGTTTGGCTGAAAATTTCACATTTCAGGCAGTTGGACAAGTTAAAGCTGATAACAATTTGTCTCTTGAATGCGCTTCTTCCTTAGCTCTCCAACCCATACTTCTAGTGTTGCCTTCCACTTTCGTGGAGGAAAGGCATGTTGTAACTGGTCCGGTTTCTCTCATTCCAGCGGCAGGGAATGTCTCCTGTTTTAACACAGTGCCCCAATCTTCCTTGTTTGTGGTCCCGACCATGGTGTAGGAGGTTCTCTTTTGGCTTCATCTCTCAAGCCCTCTGCCATGGTCCCAACATACTGCCCAATTCATGGCAACCGGTGGGGGGAATTAGATCGTTACCCATTGTGCCCTCTGGCCTTTTCAAGTGGTACAAATATTGGCCAGAGGTATGGGGTGCGTACTCAAACACAAAGGAAATCAGCTGGTTCAGAAGAACATAATGCAGGCCATCCGCATGTCATATTATTTGAGAGTGTTGAGGTATCTCCACTGGGGCTATTCCGAGAGTCAATTTCGTAAAACAATATAGAACCAACCGATCAATTGCGTATTTTAATTCCAAACTTGTCTTTGACTTGGTGTTGCAGGAACGTGAAGGCCTTAGAACCTTTGCTTTTGATCTTGTGCATCATAAGGAAAATTTGATACCAGGTAATCCTTTTAGAGATTTGGACAATGATTCAGCCCTTGGAAATGAAATTCATACCTTAAAGCCAAACATTAAACCTTCTGAGGAGATTAAGGATCGGTCTTGGCTTTTAAATGCAATGCATCTCATGTAGTGACCAACCCTTACATCACTCTGCTCCCCGAAATTATCCCCTGGCTATTTTATCTTGTAATACACAAGGTCATTTTTATCACTTTACTAGCCCGGAAGTGGGAATTAAACTTAAGACCTATGGGATTATGTCTCTCCAGGAGACACACCGTTGTTTGACGGATATGGTTTATACTGCCAGGCTGCCAAACAGGGAGCTCTAGGACATCCTTTTGGTGGTCTATTGACCTTAGTGAAATCCACTAAAAATATTTCAGTAATTGGATCTGTAGATGTTTGCTTTGGGGTTCTTGCAACACACGTAACCTTATCATATGATGTATTAGTTATTCATGTTGATTGGCATACTGGTGGTATGAGTGATTTGGAAAGCACACTTCAGCTTCTTAGCCATGATTGATTGGGTTGAACATTTTGAAGAAGGGCACATTATGCTTACACTAGATCTGAACTTGTATTGTCTCTACCATGTTATGGGGATCACTTGGATGAAGATATGATATGGCATTTGTAACGTGCCTATACACAAGTGTTTCAACGCGCGACGAGGCAAGGGGGGGATAAAGGGGAGACAGACAACGATCCTACTAGGCCAGGTGTCATTCAGATCGCGCAAGTGCAAGGGTAGAGGGGAAGGGAAAAGTGCAGTACGGGGTTAGTAGAATACAAGATAAATAATAGGGCCAGCTGGTGGCAAGTGCAAGGTAAGTGCTGGGAGGAGGGGCTGTAGGATACAGAGACAGTCCCATAGTGCAGTGAGGCAGTGCAGGAAGAGTGGCTGGGCCAAGGACCAAGATCAGCGAGTGGCCCAGTTGCAGATTCAGTGCAGGTTCAGTGGTTTTAGCAGAGGAGAGAGGGAGAGAAAGCAGAGGCAAAGAGGAAGGTTTCGAGGTGCTTCCAGAACCAGAGATGGTTCTCCTCAAGTTTCAGGGGGGGCAGGGAGGCTGTTCCAGAGGGAGGCCCCTGCTGCGGAGAGAGATCTACCCCCAACTCGTTGCTTGGAGAAGCGGCTGACCCTGAGGGAGTTGGAGGTGGATGAGCAAAGAGCTCGAGAAGGAAGATATTTAGGAAGAGAGTTGAAGGTATTTGGGCCCAAGGCCCCAGAAGGCCTTGTGGACAATGCAGAGGGTTTTGAACTTAATCCTTGCAGCCACTGGGAGCCAGTGTAGTGATTTCAGTCCTGGAGAGATACGGTCCCTGGGCTTGAGGCCAAGGACAAGTCTCGCAGTCCTGTTCTGGATGAGTTGCAAAGGGAGGAGAGTAGAGGCAGGCAGATTTAGGTAGAGGCTGTTACAGTAGTCCAGCTTCGAGAGAACCAGGGCTCCTCTGAGAAGGTGCAGCTGGTAGTGTGACTTCTTAGAGACATCGGATATGTGAGGAGAGAAAGAGTGTGGAGTCGAAGATGACCCCGAGGTTTTTTGCCTTGCAGGTAGGAGAAGGAAGAGGGCCAAGGGAGGCAGCTCAGAGAGCTGCAGGGAAGGAGGAAGTGGGTGTGCCGAGGAGTAGAACCTCAGTCTTACTGGCATTAAGGCAGAGGTCGTTGGCGGCACACCATTCATGGATAGCAGAAAGACAGTCAGAGATGATGGAAGGGGAATAGGAGGCCGAGGGTAGCCTGAATATGAGCTAGGTGTCATCCGTGTAGCACTGAAAGTTGGGACAGAGAGCGGCGATGCGATGGGCAAGAAGTGCCAGATACTGGTTGAAAAGCCAGGGGGAGAGGTTAGATCTCTGGGGGACACCACAGGTAGAGAAAAAGATGTCAAAGAGGAAGGACCCCAGTTGGACCTGGGAGGGTCGATTGGCGAGGAAGGAGGTCAGCGCTGCCAAGTCAAGTGGTCGAATATATTTGGTCGAATGACAAATTGGTCGAAAAAAAAAAGGTCGAATTTTTTTTTAAAAGTATATATTTTTTTTTGCTCTAGTATAGGTAAAAATAGGTAAAAAGTTGTTTTAACACCAAAAACGGGGGTTGGGGGGACCCCCCCCAGAAAAAATAAAAAAAAAAGACCATTTTTTCGACCAAATTGATTCGACCATATTGTAATTCGATCAAATGCATTCGACCAAATGTCTGGTAACCGAGGTCAGCCACGCCAGAGCCTGACCAATGATACCCAGGTGGAGCAAGGAGTAATAATAAGTAAAACAAAGTCAACAATGCATGAAAGGCTTGGGGGGGGTCTTGGTTTGGCCTTTTTAAATATCTCACCTGCTGATGCTATTGCTGTCCTGACCTGGTCTAACGGGAACAACAAATCAACTATTGACTATATATTCACTGATTGCTGGTTATATTTGAATTGTACTCACTTTAGCAGTATTCAAACTACATTGAGTGATCATTCAATGCTTGAAGTCTTGTTTACAATAGATCTGGAAAATTAGGCTACATGTATACAATCTTTGTCTGGTCTAACGGTGAATGCATCAGGCACTAGAATATCCTAGAATGCTGCTACAGCCATAAAAGTGAATGATCTTGTTGCTAATCTTTTGATATACTCCTCTGAGTGGAAATGTAACTTTTGGATGATTTTGGGTCGTTTGCGGGTAAGATTCTTAGCTCTAGTAAAGTACTCAAAAGATGGGATCTACACACTCAGTCCCAAAGCATCTTCCTGCTTATAATGAAGTCCTGGTAATTCAAAAACGGGAAATGAGAAAGAATCTGAGACGCATAAGGAAAAGGACAGATATCTTCCTTGAGGAAAAGGGGTGTATATGTATAAAGATTTGCCAGTCCTACCGCAATTGGCTTTATCAGACTCGCATTAAAAGATCTCAGGAGGATGCAGAGCTGATGTTGTCAATTCCGAGTAATAAAAACAACATAGCTTTTTGTCTTGTGGTCAATGGAATAGACACTTCCCAAGCGGAGCAGCACATTGATGTAGTAATGGAGGCTGATTGGGTGGCTTATTTCCAGGAATTATTCTCTTTACTGATGGTAGCAGATTCTTCTTTACCCCCGGTTTTCAGGATATGAATGAGACTGACTGTATTGATTTTGGTTATAAAACATTGCTTGATGTAATTCATCGTGCTCTCTGCCCTAATGGGCTGCCAATCTATCTGTTTAAATCTAATCCAGAGACATGGGCTACCACTTAGTCTTTTGTGTTTCAGAACATCGATAAACAAAGTTTTTACTGACACCTAGTCCACTGCTTATATTATACCCATCTATATAAAGAGAATGAGATCCAACCTTCTTAATTATAGCCCTGTAGCAGTACTAGACAAAGACAGTAAGGTTTTTGACTCAATCCTGCTGTCACACCTTGAACTGTGAGCAATGGAAGCTGGGCTGTTTGAAAAATGGCAAATAGGATTCAGAAAAAGTATGGCAACATCATTAAATGGTTTTCAATGTAACTGAATTCAACAGCTTGTTTCAAGTGGGAAGTATGATTCTGTCTACATTGCATCTTTGGACCTAACAGCTGCCTTCAAAGCTGTCGATAATAGCTTGCTGTGGTCCAAACTCTGTGTGTGGGGTATTCTAGTGAGACTGTTACGAGTGATTATCGGCATATACTCCAAGTCTAAGATTCAACTTCATCTTAATCATTTTGGCCATTTATCACACTCTGTAGCAACTTTCTTGATGTCAGTCAGGCAGGTATGAATTTTGGCTTCCTGCCTGTTCAATTTATATATGACTGACAGTTTAAAAACCAGCTGCCTTTAACACTCCAAAATTACATCACCCTCGACCTACATGGTTGGCCTATGCGGACGACTTTCTCCTTTTTGATTGTACCTCCATAGGCCTTCAGCAATTGATCAAGACCTTTTCTAATTTTGTGATAAACACTCATTGAAAATAAATCTTTCAAATAATTCAGTTTTCCATGTCTAGGAAAAAGAATGGGTATACTTGGCGACAAAGCTCCAAACCAGTGGGTAAACTTGGGGTGTTTTTTTTCTATTTCTGCTGGGCCCTGCTCACCCAAGATTATCTCCTGGATAAAGAGTTAGGCGGTTGCCCTGTCCATTCAACTTCAGAGGGTGGACTCCAGATAAAATAAATTTACTTTGAGGCCTGTCATACTGTCAGTTGAAGGGGAGGTAGTCCCTAAACTGTTTTATGGGATATACACCTACCCATTGGCGGTGCTTGGTCATTTGCCTGTTGATTAAGCTTTGATCTGGAAAACTGTCTTAAGGTTACCTTGTTCTATTCCTAGTACTGCTATTTATGAGCTGGGTGTTGACTCTCAAAGCTAGAGAACATTGAAAGATTCCATCTCTCCTTCAAATTTTTTTATGTCCAGCTGATAATTGTTTTTATGTGGATCTTAAAATTATGTTAGATGTGAGAGGTAATACTTGGTTCTGTTAAATACATGATTATTGTAGT
The DNA here is from genome assembly GCF_040938575.1 of Ambystoma mexicanum. Classification (NCBI taxonomy): domain Eukaryota; kingdom Metazoa; phylum Chordata; class Amphibia; order Caudata; family Ambystomatidae; genus Ambystoma; species Ambystoma mexicanum. Next base: position 907,865,484 of record NC_090930.1, read on the forward strand.
AGCCTCTTAGAGGAGATGGACAATTCGATTCAAGACCTCATTTATTATCTGGTCAGAATTAAATGCAAATTGTATGATATGGACTGAATATCAACTATTGAGACAATGCATGCTTATCCTTCCCTGGATCATCTTCAGGAGGGTCACAAGAAACTGTGGACTCTAGCATCATACCTTGCTATTTATCCAGACACACTCACTAGGTCGGTCTTTCTTCGATTTTGGTGGCGCTTGGTTTTTAACAAAATACATTTTGGTAAGGTATGGTATCCAATGATCAAGCTACATGTCGATTCTGTAACCAAGAGACCATCTGTGAATTCTTAAACAAATATTATCCTGTAGATTCCTCCAGGGTTCGACATGGAATTATCTAACAAAATATCAGGAAATGCTTTTGTCGAATGTGTAAACTTAATCTTAATTGTGTTTGCTGTTCTTGATAAAATATTGTGTTTTGATTTGGTTTTATCATCTTGAATTTATTTAATTAAATTTTTTGTTTGAAATTGCATCGATTGATGTTTTGTATAAAAATGTGAACAGTTTATTATTTTCAACCAAATAACAATAAATAAATAACATACTGAACTAAGTTTTGGCTGTTTTCTTTAGCATGCTCCTATGGACCAGGAACACGTTTGAAATGTTGTAGGCTATTGTACACTTAACTAATAATTTCAAAGAAATTATGCAACCAAATGCCCCTTTTCATTGTACCAGAAAGCAACTGTGGAAATAAACAAATGAGTTTTCTATTTTTACTGTACTTTCACAACAAAAGCTGTGTGCACCTGCTTGTTGGAAAAGTTCATGCAAATTGTAATTTGTGATGTAACAAAAGATGTGAAGTGATACCAAAAAAGAAACGTTTATGGATTTCCAACAAGAAGACATTAAGGGGAAAAAAAGTAGTTTAGAAAGTAAAGGGTTTACTTGGTGATTGACTTTGTTCAGTTGTGCGAGAGGGACTTTAGCCCAGATGCAACTACCACAGTGCATATAATTCAAACATTCACGCTTACCAGGAATGCTTGTCACAGGAAACTGTGTAAACTTCACCATAACACAGTGAGTGCCAGAAGCGCCACAACATTTTAAATGATAAAAGTGTATATTTCCCAACTAAATATCATTTATTTTATTGATTGTAAAAACATGAATGTAAGAGATGGCCTTGAAAGAATGTGCTGCACCATAGTAAAAGGCATGGAGAGTAACTGCTGAACATCAACATTGTAAAACGAATTAAAGGTAAGCAAGGGCCATAGCCAAAAAGAGGCAAGAATATGTGGGTTTCTTTTAATATTCATTTAAAACAAAAAATAGGTTTACAGATCCTTGCATAAATAAAATGGCATTGAACTGGTGTATCAGTTAAGATCTTAAATGGCACAACCTGAGATCTATGCAAACTATCACATGGTTATATGACTTTCAGATTGCCCACAGCCAAAAGAGCCTGTGTTATAGTCACCTCCTTGTATTCATTGTCTGAGACAAGGAGGTCGTTGTCCTATGCACAAAGTGCATACACATTGTAAATGCACAAAAACACGTGTTAAAAGCCCCCTTAACAGAACCCAGATTCTCCTGCTCAGGTCTGGCCTGGTAACATTCTGGTTTCCTTTCATGTGATAGAACCCGTACTGTCGCTTTACATTATTTTTTATTTATTGACGGTTCTTACAGCCATGTAAAATGAGATCAAACACACCCAAAACACATTCGATTCTACTTGCCATGGCATTTATAATTCTATGAATTGACATGTAAACCCGATTAGTAATATAAATGCAATCCCACAGTTGAATCTGTATTTATATATGTATTAAACCAGAGAAACACACATATTGCAATAAGAGATACTAGAGAGTTCAGTTGTAAATATACGATCAATCATTCACATTAAAGTGAAATGCATTGCATTAGTCCCAAGAACAAACTTTCATACATTAATCAGAGAAAAATATCAAACACCTCATTCTCTATTTTCGTCTCAAGTCTTCAATGCACTTGTCCCAAGGGTATTTTCAGTTACTGTGTGCAGTTTATAGCCACTGTTTCACACAGCCGTGAAAATATTTAAATAATGGGCTATGCTGATTTTGTTTGGGTGTCGAAGCTGAATAAAGATACCATCAGCGCCCATACGTGTGCCAGGAACACTTCTTCAATCTTCAGCATTGCTACTCCCACAACCTCTCAGGTTCAGGTTCTCAAATAGTGTAGGAGTGCCTGTTCATTGGAATCATCAGAAAGGTGGGGGGAGACAAGTAAGGTCTTGCTGAAACCCACTTTTATTTTTGACTTCCTTCTCCCAGAGTCACTCCATTGTTTTGGACGGTGGACGGTTTTGGACAGTGCGGGTGTTTGCAGGGGTCGGCTTTGAAGAGCTGAGATACCATCTCTGAACAGTCGAGTGTTGTCTCTTGGAATATTGACACCAAACACAAACCACGGGCCACCAAGCAAACAGGGCAGCTGTGCATGCTTAATGATTAGTGAACTCGGCCCATGCTGAAACGACAGCCACTGTCAAGTAACTACAACTTGCTGATTCTGAATTCAGATGTAATGTAACAGATTTCAATGTAGCTTTACTTGATATCCGGTTGAAAAATGGAGAAGTGTGCTTTAACTAGGGCTGTACCGAATAGCATATTTAGTATTCTGCCGAATACCGAATAGTTTGTCAACTAGTCAGCTTAAGCCGAATAGTTGCTTTATTTAATAAATCATGTTCCAAACTTAAAAAAACACACTTATTAAAAAACAAATAAAGCACCATTTTAAATGCATTCTATACTTGTATTTCTCTTCATTGTAATTAATGTAGCATCTTTTTTTAAAGTATAAAAGCCAGAAATGCAGCACATTTAACCAAAATGAAGGGACCAAATGTACAGAGATTATTGCATATTCAGTGCCTGTTAAAGTAGGAGGCTTCACAAATGCAAAAAGACTGCCTTTGTGAATCAGATGCATTGCATTCTCTATCCAGTTGTAAAGTTGATGTGGTCGAGTTTCGAAACTTCTTTGCAGCTCACATAGAAATATATAAAATGGTTCTTATCGGCTCATGCAGGACACAAGTGGAAATTTGAAATCCGTGAACTACATCTCACAACAATTCACCCCACCCAAACAAATGCTGCTCAATTTTCACTTATCCACGCCACTCTTTCTCATCAATACACAAACAGATGCAACATCTAATTCCCTCATAAAATATCAGATAATGTTAAACTCAGGACTCGAGTCCTTAAAAAAAGAAAAGGGGGGACTATGACATATGCAATGAGAAGTGAAATGACAGGAACTGAAAGTATCTTTGCACATATCTTTCAGTTTGTTTTTCTCCAACTGAAAAAAGAGCACATTGCATATAAACCTTCTCCAAAAGAAAAGATCTTCCTGTATTGTTGCAGGCTAATTATAAAAGATAAGCACCTTTTTTGTCTAAGAATTTGTAACAAAACATGCCCTAAAGAGCAGATTACAATATAAGATATTTTCCAGCTGTGTAATAGCAATTTGTCTGGTCTAATTCTATTCAGATTTTCAAACTGAAGTCTATATTTGCCTTTCTGGGTTCATGCTGCATAGTATTCAAATGAGAAGGTCAAAGTATTCGGCAAGAGCTGAATAGCTAGAAACTATTCGGCTGGAGCCAAGTAGCTTTTTTTTAGCCGGAATTCAGCCGAATACTTACTCGAAGCTGAAGTTCGGTACACCCCTAGTTTTAACTTCACAAAGAACAGTTCTGTAATGGTGAAAATGGTTGCAAAAAGTAGTGGAGCTGTTAACAGTAAAAAATAAGTAGTGGAACACTGCTCCCGACCGTTCCCGCTCACTTCGACCACTGTATCGAATCAGAGTTTATAAGTGCTTAACTCTCCTCGCGTTTGTTTCCTGAGTAAAACCGCTTGTCAAGCTGCAAACAGACTGTGCAGAATTTGCCTACTGAGTCTAAGCAGTGACAGGGCAGCTGATAAACATCATAGAGAACTATATAATCGAGTGACCGCGCTGAGACATTTGTGAAACACTTTCTAATGAAGACCACAATCCAGATTGCTTATAAAAAGCTGCGACTGTTGAGGGTTGGTGCAGCGATTTTGTGGTGAAATGATCCTTTGAGCTGCTGGTGTAGAATTGTTTGGTCACCCTCAACAAGCAGTGACTGTGGGTCATATTGGCCTTTGAGCTGCTCTAGATTAAAAAGTGCACTTGAAATAAGTAAATACTGCTTTGACTGTGAGCAGAATGCCAGGGAAAAGGAGTTTACGAAATGTCAAACAGGATTGAGGCAAAATCTAATAAAACCTCAGCATCTGCAGAGACAACAACTACTATAAGTTTGGAAACTGCCCCAAAACCCAAACTGGCAAAAATTGACAAAATAACAGATTTTTTAAAGGGCAGTTTGCGACAAATGATTTCAACATGATGAAGTATGTGAAAAACTGTATAGCGCAATAACCTGCACTACGGCAGAATTTGATAATAACTCTGTTGAATTTGTGTCAGTCATTACATGAATGAATTAGGAATTATGAAGCTGGGCAGGATGTTACTGATACTGCTGTTCATATTAATGAAAAAACAGTGATTGAGGTTAGTGGTAAGTTAACTATACCTTCTGTGAGACTTTCTTGTTCACCACGATTTACTGGGATTATGAATGAAAATCCTAAAATAGTAAGTGATTTGCTTGATTTGGCTGAAGTGGCCAGTAGCCAAGCGATTGTGTATAGCACGGATAATGAAAGATTCAAAGAGCAGGACGCACATCACTTGGCTACAAGTTGTGCGTTAAAGATCTTGTTAAAATCAACACATCCTATTTTTTGCCAAGTACAAAAAAATGCATCTTGCTTGTCTGAACTATTACAACAAAAAAGGGATGGCCAAAGGGATGGCCTTGATAAGGAAGTTACTATCCCTCATCCTCAGACTATGTACACCACTAACAGTGTTTCGCCTAATGAAATCCTACTGTCAACTCATTCTGAAAAGGTAGAGATTATTGACGGTAGTGATGAGGAAGATGATGGTTTGCCTCGATCAAGAAGGCAAAAACGAAACATTCTTTAAGAACGTAAAGGTTAAAGTGGCAACTAAATCTCAGGTTGTGGAAGAAAGTAATGCTCCATTAGGTGGATAAGATATACATAAGAACCTGTCTAGTGGCGAGAAGAGAAAAAAGAGCAGCTAATCAAATTGATAATCTAACTAATTGGCTAAGGGCTCTAAGGACCCCAAAGGAAAACTGGAGTGCTGCATCAAGAAGTAATAGCTGAACTTGATCAAATCACTATGGGTGATACTGAAACATCTTTTGAAACAAGTATTGCAACTACTTTGGCAGGTGTCCAACTGAATAGAGCCAAGATAAAACACAAATATGGAACAGTGTCAGTTGCTAACAAAGTTAAAACAAACAATCAAGTGTGAAAGTGCTATTAGAAAGCTGGTCTTCTCGGGCTGCGACTGTTCTCATCCTACGGAGTTCCCCATTGCAAGCTTACTTGAGGGCTCAAAGCAGCCGGTAAACAGAGGCCATCTACTTAAAATCTTTAGCAATCCCCTTCCTTCTAACAGTGATAAAAAGAAGTAACAGGTTTTGTTGCGCAATTGGACCCATGTCCATATTATGTAAGTAGGGTACATTGCTCCTCTTCTGAAGTAGTTAGTCTAATTAGGAGAAACTCAGAATCACTCCTGAAATGGGGATTATAAATTACACTTTCAGATGAATAAAAAAGGCCCCTATAAGGATCTAAAAAATACAAAGAAGGGAGAAAGGAAGACAGTTGTTATTTCTAAGAAAGCAGTGGAAATGAATATACCTGAAGAGGGATGTGACCCCGATAGTCAATCTCACTGGAAGTGGTTATGTTCTTTTTTCCCAACAATTATGATGAAACCTTGATCCTGCATAGAGATTAAGGGGGTAATTCATAGAATTTGGCGCACAAGTGGCGCACGCGGCTGGCGCACATTGTGCGCGTGCGGTAGTCTGCGCCAGCCGCGTGCGCCGAAACACATTCAGGCGCACAGCGTATTCATGGATTCCAACATCCACAACCAGCCGTGGCGCAGAGTGGCGCAGCGACCCTGCAGCAGCGTCAGTTACGCCCCCAAGAACGCCCCTTGCGCAGGGAAAAGCCATCAAAATCCCCAATCCAGCGCAAAGGGCAGCAGCAAACGCAGAGCGGGGAGCGTGTATTTCAGGGGTGTGCGGGTGTCCCCACACGCGATAGTCCTGGGTACGTGTATTACAGGGGTGCGCGAGAAAATCTACACGCGATTGGGCTGGGTACGTGGATTTCAGGGGTGCGCGAGAAAATCTACACGCGATTGGCCTGGGTACGTGTATTACAGGGGTGCGCGAGAAAATCTACACGTGATTGGGCTGGGTACGTGGATTTCAGGGGTGCGCGAGAAAATCTACACGCGATTGGGCTGGGTACGTGGATTTCAGGGGTGCGCGAGAAATTCTACACGCGATTGGCCTGGGTACGTGGATTTCAGGGGTGCGCGAGAAAATCTACACGCGATTGGGCTGGGTACGTGGATTTCAGGGGTGCGCGAGAAATACTACACGCGATTGGGCTGGGTACGTGGATTTCAGGGGTGCGCGAGAAATTCTACACGCGATTGGCCTGGGTACGTGGATTTCAGGGGTGCGCGAGAAAATCTACACGCGATTGGGCTGGGTACGTGGATTTCAGGGGTGCGCGAGAAATTCTACACGCAATTGGCCTGGGTACGTGGATTTCAGGGGTGCGCAAGAAATTCTACACGCGATTGGCCTGGGTACGTGGATTTCAGGGGTGCGCGAGAAAATCTACACGCGATTGGGCTGGGTACGTGGATTTCAGGGGTGCGCGAGAAAATCTACACGCGATTGGGCTGGGTACGTGGATTTCAGGGGTGCGCGAGAAATTCTACACGCGATTGGCCTGGGTACGTGGATTTCAGGGGTGCGCGAGAAATTCTACACGCGATTGGGCTGGGTACGTGGATTTCAGGGGTGCGCGAGAAAATCTACACGCGATTGGGCTGGGTACGTGGATTTCAGGGGTGCGCGAGAAATCCTACACGCGATTGGGCCTGTGCGAGTGGGGCAGTGTATTACATAGGTGTGCGGGAAGTTGAAGAGGTGAATTGCCAGTGTGGGTCCTCCCAGGTCTCCCCTCTACCCCCTCCACGACCTCTGCAGGCAGCCCACACCACAGGGGACTACCCTGCACCCCTGGTCATGTCCCGGAGGCAGCCCATCCACCATGGGCATGCCCCCCAGCCAAGCCACATGTCCCCTTGCACCCCCAGCACCGTGGGGCACCTGCCAGCAGGCCCCCAACCATGTCCCACTCATGTCCCCTTGCACCCCCACCCCTCCAGTCACCAGGGGCAGCCTCCACCAGGCCCCCACCCATGTCTCCCACCACCCCCACCCCTCCAGTCACCAGGGGCAGCCTCCACCAGGCCCCCACCCATGTCTCCCACCACCCCCACCCCTCCAGTCACCAGGGGCAGCCTCCACAAGGCCCCCACCCATGTCTCCCACCACCCCCACTCCCCCAGTCACCAGGGGCAGCCTCCACAAGGCCGCCACCCATGTCTCCCACCACCCCCACCCCCCAGTCACCAGGGGCAGCCTCCACCAGGCCCCCACCCATGTCTACCACCACCCCCACCCCCCAGTCACCAGGGGCAGCCTCCACCAGGCCCCCACCCATGTCTCCCACCACCCCCACCCCTCCAGTCACCAGGGGCAGCCTCCACAAGGCCCCCACCCATGTCTCCCACCACCCCCACTCCCCCAGTCACCAGGGGCAGCCTCCACAAGGCCGCCACCCATGTCTCCCACCACCCCCACCCCCCAGTCACCAGGGGCAGCCTCCACCAGGCCCCCACCCATGTCTCCCACCACCCCCACTCCCCAGTCACCAGGGGCAGCCTCCACAAGGCCCCCACCCATGTCTCCCACCACCCCCACGTCACTAGGGGCAGCCTCCACAAGGCCCCCACCCATGTCTCCCACCACCCCCACCCCTCCAGTCACCAGGGGCAGCCTCCACAAGGCCCCCAACCATGTCTCCCAGCACCCCCACCCCTCCAGTCACCAGGGGCAGCCTCCACCAGGCCCCCACCCATGTCTCCCACTACCCCACCCCTCCAGTCACCAGGGGCAGCCTCCACAAGGCCCCACCCATGTCTCCCACCACCCCCAGTCACCAGGGGCAGCCTCCACAAGGCCCCCACCCATGTCTCCCACCACCCCCACCCCCCAGTCACCAGGGGCAGCCTCCACAAGGCCCCCACCCATGTCTCCCACCACCCCCACTCCCCCAGTCACCAGGGGCAGCCTCCACAAGGCCCCCACCCATGTCTCCCACCACCCCCACCCCCCAGTCACCAGGGGCAGCCTCCACAAGGCCCCCACCCATGTCTCACACCACCCCCACCCCTCCAGTCACCAGGGGAAGCCTCCACAAGGCCCCCCACCATGTCTCCCACCACCCCCACCCCCAGCAGGCCCCCACTCATGTCCCCTTGCACCCCCACCCCCCAGCACTGTGGGGCACCTGCCAGCAGGCCCCCAACCATGTCCCACTCATGTCCCCTTGCACCCCCAGCCCCCAGCAGGCCCCCACTCATGTCCCCCTGCCCCCAGGTCCTGACGAAACGCAATCATGGCAGTAATGGGCAGCATACCCAGCACAAACACCCAGCCAAGGATTGCATCCACCCACATAGTAGATGCAATTACATGATACAACCCCAATGGCAAGTATGTAAATGAACACATGTCCCTCACACACACATACACAATGGGTGCAAGTGAATGTCAAAACCCATATCATGACATGCATGAAACCAATGAGAAAATACCACAAATGTAAGTAATAAATAGATGTATTAAAGATGAAAATGAAGTAAAGAAATAAAACACACAACAATGGGGATGACAAAACAAATGGTCCATGTCCGAGAACTAATAGAAAAAATCAAAAAACAAAGGAATCCAAAAACTAATGTAGTCCAAAGCAAAATAATGGGGGGAAAAATAAGGAAAAACCATTGCCTCATGGTGAACACAAATATAAATCCAACAAATGTTTTCCAAACATCAAACTATGTACAAGAACATCCCAGGGTCCGTGAGCCCAACACCATAAATTAAACCTACTACTACTAACTAATAATAAAAATATATACAGAAAAGTGGCCATTGTCCGAGCGGTCCAAAAAAAAGTTAAAAAATAAAGGAAACCTAACACTAACTAACTAAAGAACTATATACAATGGCAGCGGGCAAGTCCTGCGGCTCACTCTGTGATGTTGCCGGCCAGGGCATCCTCGAACTCCATGTCGATGTCCCGGAGGCGGGACTCTGTCCTGGCCCCGAGGTCTCGCAGGGACAACCCCGTGTCCACCTCAAACTCCCTGCGAGCTTCCTCGAGGCACTCAGCCCGCCTCAACGCCCGACGCATGGAGAACTCCGTCCTGACCATGGTGAGCCGCTCCTCTTCCGCCCGCTGCCGCTCCGCACCTATCCGCTGGACCAACTGCTCCCACACGGAAGACACTGCCATCCCAGGGTTCTCCTGCCCTCCGGCCGATGCCTGCCCCTCTGATCTTGATGGCCCCGAGCCATGAGGCCTCCCACGTCGAGCCTGCTGCTGCCTCCGACGCCACTGCCTCTGCCAGCACGACGGCATCCAGGCTGATGGAATCCACCGATGCCGTCGTGCACGTGCCCTGCCAGATGATGCCGGCACATCCTCCATCTGCAGGGGGACATTTGCTGGTGTGTCCACCCCTGCTGGACCTTCGACTCCCGACTGTGGCAGGGATGGGGTCCCCACCGAGCTGGCTGCGTTGGTCGGGGCAGGTCCACAGGGGGCCCTGGTGGCATCTGGGCTGGAAGACGGCATGGAGCACGACTGGCGCATAGCCACCACAGAGGAGGAGAGGGTCGCCAGAAGGCCACACACATGTAGGAAACCCCCGACCATGGCGGCTCCCAAATGGTTCACGTACGCACGGTGCTCTTCGTGATGATGTGCATGCTCCTCCCGGGAAGCATGCACCTCATCATGAATGCCAGCCGTGCGCAACGCGACACCAATCAGGACCCTCTCCACACGGCCAGGGGTCCCCTCGTCCGCAGGTAGAGGAGTGTCAGATGACATGGACATCTCCCCTACCTGCGGACGGGCCTGGGATGGGGCATCCCTGCTGGTGCATGGTGGTGCAGTCACAGTGTCAGGGACAGTGACATGCACAGGCACCTCCACCGCGACCTGTGCTGCCTCCTGCCCCTGGCCCTGGACTGCACCACTTGCACCAGCGGGGATGCCCCCACCAGGCCCCATGTGTGGCTCAGTAGCGGCCTCCTCCCCCTCTGTGGAAACCACCAACCGGGATGTCTCCACGCCGTCTTCCGCCGGTGCAAGCCCCTGTGGGGGCTCACCCACCCCTTCCGCTGCAGCCGTGGTGGCATCCCCGCCGCTCTGCTCCACAGCGCCTTCTCCGCCCTCTTCTTCACTTGCCACTGTGTAGAGGGAGACATAGAACACAAGCATCAGGGTACTGTACAATGGTCCCCTAGACAGGAAGCAACAGCAGATGAGTGGCACTGTCATACATCACTTCCATCATGTCCCTCCACAACACATGGGTCAGTGCAGGCAAAACACATACAGTAACAGGCATGGCGCATGCCATGGACATTGGCATACATGACCAGGGGACTCATGATTCATACAATGTTGGTTTTAAACTCACATGCATCATGGGTCTTGCCATCACATGCACACACCTCACCGTAGTTCCATCCATCTGGCCTCGTACACCACAGACGCAGTGGATACAAGGATGACTAGGCTGCATCAGTGAATCTGAACATTGTCACAGACATGTGTCATGCATCCATGGCAGTTACAAGTCACAGACACGCAGGTCAGACACACACACATGGACACCATATGTGTACATGGGACCAGCACCCATCCCTCACCCCCACCCATGTCCAGGAACAGAGACTGCCATGCTTCCATGTGTCCATTCCGCACAGAGCCCCCCATGTTGCAATAGAACACATGCACCAACCATGTGGTTCACACATCACTGTACTCACATGCCTGACCATGATGTCCCTGCACACACACATACGTACATGGCCTATGTCACACATACAGGCAGGTATCAGACAACCAGCACACTGCAACATGCCCTGTCTCACACAGTAATGCTTGGCCACTTACCGGCCAACTCCAGATCGGTCTGCCTCCGAAGGATCTGGGCGTGGAGCGCTGGGTCTACGCGTTCCAGGACCCTCATCTGGATGTCACTCAGGCGTGCCCGGCCCCCCTCCGCGAGGCGCCGGGCCTTATTGAGGGTCCTGGACCTCAAGTCCTCCCAGCGCTTCTTGATGTGCTTGATGTCGCGGGTTGCCACCCCCTCCGCGTTGATGGCAACCACTACATCGTCCCAGATCCTCTCCCGTCCTTCCTTGTTGGCGCGTGGTCTTCCGAAGAGGGCATCATAATGCCCCAGGACATGCTCCACCAGGACACCAACTTCCTTCTCACTGAAGCTGGTGGCCCTCTGCCTCTCTGGCTGGGGGTCGCCACTGGTCTCAGATGGTGCTTGCCCCGACATGGCGACCCCCGAGGCAGGCGTGGGTGGGCTACTGGGTCCTGGGGCTGGGCTGTTGAGCGATGGTATCCCAGTCGGGAGTCTACTGTTCCAGCAGGGGTCGACACAGCAACTGGACCCCTGCAGATGGCTGATGTGCAGGCACCAAATGGCAGGGCACGGTGGCAGCAGGCAGGCAGCAGCAGATGGCACGTGGGAGGCTGCTCGGGGCACTGGGGGGCAGTGATTCGGCCTTCAGGGCAGGAGCGTGGTCTTCCGTGTGTATTCGCGTGGCCAGCTTGATACGGAGTGATTTGGCACGTGAAAAATCTGCACGTCAGCGTGTAATTCGAGGAAAGGCCCTTAGCGCGTAAGCGCGTCTGCACGCATACGCATTTTCATTGGACCAAAGGCCCTCAGCGCGTGAGCGCGTCTGTGACGTGTCGTGCGAGGGTGTATCCCTCATTGCACGTGATGACAGAACACACGTGGATTTCAACCAATCGCGTGTGAAAGTTCACGGCACCCCGGAACACACGTACCCAGGCCAATCGCGTGTAGATTTTCTCGCGCACCCCTGTAATACACGTACCCAGGCCAATCGCGTGTGGAACTACCCACGCACCCGGAAACACACGTACCCAGGCTAATCGCGCGTGTAATGCGCGTAATCGCGCGTGAAAAACTGCACGTCCGCGTGTAATGCGCGTAATCGCGCGTGAAAAACTGCACGTACGCATGTGACGTGACGCGCGCGTGCGTTTCCCTCAGCACGGGTTAAAGGTGAGCGGGCCCAGCAGTTCGCTGTACGTGCCTTCCGTAGAGACCGACGTGTGTTGCTGCTTCCAGTTGTTTCGCGCGCCATCTACTTCACAGCTCTCAAGGACGTATCTCTTCTTTTGGCGGGGGTATTGGCTACGCGTGTTTTTCTGCATTGCGCTAGTCAGACGGTGAGTCGCAAACGCTCCTTTTCCCACTGCTGGTGCCCCTGTGTATTGCACCCATTTTCGATGTCATCGTAGCCTGCGTGTCCCACGCGTACGCGTTATTCGTGTTACTGGGTGCCACCGCGTACTGCGGGAGGTTAAATCCACGCACGTAGGCTGCAGGGTTGCGTGCACGGTTTTACTGCAGTTTTGGGGTGCCTGAGCGTTGCGTGACCCGTCTCCACATCACCGGGGTCACATACAGCCTTGCAGGTGCAGGGGGGCTGTTAACATCTTGCTTCCCACCCCCTTCACCCCAATTGCCCAGGTCAATTGTGCTGTACACCTCCCATTGGCACCACTCCATCTGTGCCAGCACTATTACATCTGTGCCATGGTTGGGAGGCCACCAAAGGTGAGGGGCGCCTCAGCTGGGCGTACTCCTCGTGGCGGGCGTGGTCGGGGACGTGGTGACCAGGGAGTAGGGGGACTCCAGGGTGTCCAGGGCAGCCACAGAGGGGGAAGAGGCAGGGGTGCGCCACTTGAGCACAATGTTGTGCCATGTGTTGGTGCAGCCATGCCACCACCCCCTGTGGTTCCGGGGGATGCAGCTCCTGCATCTGGCACTGGCACCCGTATGACCCGGCAGTCCGTTCCATCGACTGCCACGGGCCCAAGGGTAGCGGTAGCTGCAGGTGCAGCTGTGGACACCGCCACCCAGGCTCAGGGTCTGCCAGCGCAGGCTGCGTTGGCACTTGAAGAGCCCTTGGTAGATCTCCAACATGCCAGGGGGGAAACCATAGGGGCACGCCGGGCTGCTCAGACCAAGACACGTGTCCCTGGGGCAGTCATGTCATCTGCTGCCCCGAACAGCCGGGTGTTGGCAAGTGCAGGGGCAGATGCACCCAACAGCACCCCGGTTGTGAGTCTGCCAACCAGGACCGTTGCGGTCAATGACCCTGCCACAGCTGATGTTGCAGCGCAGGGTCCATTAGTGGGCACCCAGCTGCCACTGACACAAGTCAGGCCTTTGGTCATCCCTCCACCTGCCACTCCCTCGGCTCAATCCACCGAACCCACTGGCCATACTGGTCAGGGCGGCATTAGCCAGCCAGGGTCTGCGCCACAGTCCAAGAGGAGGAAGGTTGCACCTGCAGCACAGGCTGGGACCCCACACACAGCCACGACCTCCTGCACGTCGAGGAAGAAGCCTTTCTGTAAGCAGGAACTGGACTTCCTCGTGGACTACGTGCGGGGACACAGCCGTGACATGCTAGTGGGTGCCAATAGTCAGACTACGGCTGCCCAACTATGTGTCCTTGACTGGATGATCACTGTAATATGAGTCCTTGGTTACATACATTGCCTGCCATATTATCGGCCTCCCCATGTCAACTGTGGCTCAGTCCTGCGTTGCACACATGTTTAGGCTCTGACAATCTGTGTGGCTCACAGGCCTCAGCCTGTTCAATGGCCAATGACTCTGTCCAACTCTTGTCGTGTCTTCTTCACACGTGGCTGGCCTCCGGATCTTCCATCATGTGTCCTGCCCACTGTCCCAGCATCATTTGCAGTGTTGTAATTTGAATCACATTAAGCTGTTGATGCCAGTCAACACTGCTTGTCAATACACAGGTGTATGGGCAGCCTTTTGATCCCATGCTAGGCATCCCTGCTTTGGTACTGGGGTGGAGGGGTGCTTGGCTGCTAGACATGGTACACATTGAATACACAATGCACGTGATGTCTGAATTTGACATTGCACTGCCTTCACATTTCCTGGTACACACCATGGAGTGCTTGTATATGTAGCTAGTGAGTGGCGTACACATTTTCAGCACTGCATAGACCCACTTCCATGCAAACTGCCACCTTTCAACAGGTCTGATCACAGTAGCTATTCAAAGTAGACCCAGCATGCATGCCAGGTCATATGTTGTGTGTCACATGTCTGCCGGATGCCTTTGCTGTCGGTGTGTGTGTCGTGTGCTTCTGACATGTGTAGTGACCTTTTCCTCTCTATTTTTCAGGTGATGACGCAATGGATGCAGAGCATGGTGTTGTCATGCCAGACACAGGGTTGGTAAGACCACATCAACCCGGCACTAGTGGGGGTCGTGGGGTGGTAGGCCACGAAAACCCCCAAGTGCTGCAGTCCATCCTGTCTCTGGCTGCCTATGAGTCCAGCCTTGATGACGACTCTGACGTCCATGTTGAGTTGGATGAGCATCAAGTCCATGTGTCAGGGGTGAGTGATTCTGATGTGGACACTCCTCTGTCTGCGACACCTGCACTGAGGGATCAGACAGTCTTGGTTCCTCCGCCCGTGGTGGATCGGGACGCAGGGTCACCCTCCACACCAGTCACTGATGTGCCTGGGACATCACGTCGACGGGGGCATGTAGTCGTGCAGCCGCAGGCGGTGCCAACACAGCGAGGACCTCCGGTCCTTGGGTCCCGCAGGGGTCAAGCCCGGCAACGCGGTCGCCACGCGCAACCGCTTTATACTGAGTGGGAGCAAGACATGACTGCCAATTCCGAACGGCAGGGGGCAGCAATGGAGAACATCGCTGACAGCATGGAGCGTGTGGCCCGATCTGTGCTCCCCCCTGCTAGGCAGGTGCTTCTCCAGCAGCAGGCGGCACGGTCCACGGCCCGCTCGCTCAGGCTGGGCATGGCGGCCTCAGACAGGGCACACCAGGCTGAAATGTCATCTCTGCGTCAAGCAATTGCTGCTCACGCAGAGGCGCACATGGATGCCCTGAGGGAGGAGTATGCCTCCCTCAGATCCACTCTGGGTGTCCTTATGATGTCCCAGAGGCAGCAGGCAGAGGAGAGGTTTGCACAGCTTGATCGCACCATCTCGGCTGAGCTACAGGCTTGCCGGGAGGTGCAGCGGTTGTCCAGCCAGGCCTTGCAGGAGGAACTCCGTGTTACACGTGCTACCTTGCAAGAGGAAGCACGTGTATCACGTGAGGTTCTGCATGCAGACCTATGTAACATCGCCACACAGAACCAGGCTCACCTGTCCGGCAGACTTGCTGCCGACGAGGGGCAAGCTGCGGCTAGGCGTGGCCAGGCTACTGTGCCACGTCCTCCTTTCCGGGATGAGCCAGACTTGGACGACCATCTATCTCCCACATAGGTCGTGCTGTGCAGGCGTTGAGCCCATGGAGGTATTTTTTTTTGGCTCAGCATCATCGCATGTGGATGTTGAGCAGCACCCTGTACCTCCCCCCTCCTGGGTGCCTCCCCTCCCCCCCGGGTCGTATGTGGCCATTTTTGATTTTTCGTTTAGTTTAGTTAGTTAAGTTTCTGTTTGATAGTTAGTTTAAATAGGTAATGTAGGTGTCCATAGTTAGTGTAATTAGTTAATAGTTGAGTTAGTTTAAAATTTGTAGTCTATTGTGTTTTCATGTGACAGTGCGGTGCCTTGTGGTTTTTGAAGGCATCCACTGTCTGTTCCAGCTGGGCCCTTCATGGTTGTCTTGTGTATGTGTTTGCTGCTTGGGTTCCTTGACGCACATATGCCACTCCTGCCTCCCTTATCCATGGGCTCGCAAGCATGGTTCGGTGTTACAGAATTTTACACAAGGGCTTTGGACTGTCATATCTGTGGCATGTCTGGTGCTTTGTGACTTGTGTTGACACCCCTAGTGGGGATGATTTAGGTGTAATTGTCCACTGTTCAGCTTTTGCTAGATGGGGTGTGTCATGATTAATGTGGACATTGATTGCTATGCATTGTGTATTATGTCTCATTTCTTTCCTGTACACGTGCCTGTTGCAATTCATGCTGTAGATAGTGTTCCACACTTTGGAAGTCAAAGACGGACTGATGGTGTGATTTGTGATGTGACTCTCTGACATGGTCAAGTAATGAGATGCCTGATGAGACACACACAGATCACTTTGATGCATTAATCATTTGTTTCATGCACTTTCTGCAGGGGGATGAGGCACCAGAGCACCTTTGCCAGCAGACATGGCCCATTGGACGACGGATTTCCTGACCCGTTTGTTGGTGCCCACATGCACATGTGTGCACGAGCAGAGCCACAGTGATTGCAGACCCACATCCTAGAACTGCTGACATGTTCCAAGGAACTCCAGGCAAGGTGAGCATCACAGGGGGGCCACGACACAGCAAAGCTTGCACCAGGCGAGTTGCACATGCAGGCTTAGTCACAGCACTGAGGGTGAGCTTAGACAAATATTGGTGTTGAAGCACACAATGCAGCTCAGATGTGTTTGTGGACTGATGGCTGTTGATAGTAGGGTTGTCTGGGACACATGCAGGGGCAGTGGCACATACCCTGCGGTACACCAAGGTTCATTGAGGCACTTGTATCAACCATGTAGCCTTCCGAGACATGGAAAGGGGCAGCTCACAGGGACATACAGCAAGGGACATACTTGGGTGCAGTGCATGTCTATTCCACGTACTTCATGATAAATGCACTGCCAACTTTGTTTTGGTCATGGTGGTACGCAACTTGCTCTGTAGTCATGGCTTGCCATATGGGTCTGTCTGCTTACCCAGGGAACATTGCATGTTGTGTGAATTGTGACACATTGGTGTTCCATTTGCCACGCACCCACCAGCGCCTGACTTACTGCATTGACTGTGTATGACCCGTCACAGGGGTGATGTTATATATGGGTACGAAGCATCGAGCACTGATTGTCTGTTTGTAGAGTAGTTTGTTGCTATGGGGCATGTTTTGTGTTGTGTTTTCGTGTAATTGGCACATACAGGTTGTTGACTGTGTCTCTCTTTGCAGCATTGGAGTGCTCCTGTAACCGGCCCTGAGAGTGCGCAGGCAGGAGGCCAGCACTCAAAACCAGAGCTAAGTGTCTTGTTGTTTTCCTTACAAACTGCCCTGCATAGGCTTGCTGGGGAGTGTACTGATGCATGGATGTATGTGTCGTCCTATTTGGTATGTTTTTTTCCCTATTCACCCGTGATCCTATGCAATTATGAAACCTGTACCCTCTACCCGGTGTTCCTGCTTCCCGTGCCTATCCAAGCAACGTTCCCTGACCCTCTTTCCCCACTGGGGTTCCGGATGCCTGTGTAAGCCCCGAACTTGCAGGCGCCAAAACCCTAGAGGGGGTGGTTGGTTCGTACCACTCCTGAGCCTGGACTACAGAAGGCCATGACAATGATGTCCAAGTTTGTTTGGATTGTGTATGTGTTCATGCAGGTTGTAAATTTTCGTGCATTCCCTAGTTTCATGTGTCATTCCTCCTCCCCTCACCTGCCACTCATTCCAGTCATCCAGTGTGTATACTGGAGGGGTGGGGGTGGTGGGAGACATGGGTGGGGGCCTTGTGGAGGCTGCCCCTGGTGACTGGAGGGGTGGGGGTGGTGGGAGACATGGTTGGGGGCCTGCTGGCAGGTGCCCCACAGTGCTGGGGGGTGGGGGTGCAAGGGGACATGGTTGGGGGCCTGCTGGCAGGTGCCCCACAGTGCTGGGGGGTGGGGGTGCAGGGGGACATGAGTGGGGGCCTGCTGGGGGGTGGGGGTGCAAGGGGACATGATTGGGGGCCTGCTGGCAGGTGCCCCACAGTGCTGGGGGGTGGGGGTGCAGGGGGACATGAGTAGGGGCCTGCTGGGGGTGGGGGTGCAAGGGGACATGAGTGGGACATGGTTGGGGGCCTGCTGGCAGGTGCCCCACAGTGCTGGGGGGTGGGGGTGCAAGGGGACATGGTTGGGGGCCTGCTGGCAGGTGCCCCACAGTGCTGGGGGGTGGGGGTGCAGGGGGACATGAGTGGGGGCCTGCTGGGGGGTGGGGGTGCAAGGGGACATGGTTGGGGGCCTGCTGGCAGGTGCCCCACAGTGCTGGGGGGTGGGGGTGCAGGGGGACATGAGTGGGGGCCTGCTGGGGGGTGGGGGTGCAAGGGGACATGGTTGGGGGCCTGCTGGCAGGTGCCCCACAGTGCTGGGGGGTGGGGGTGCAAGGGGACATGAGTGGGGGCCTGCTGGGGGGTGGGGGTGCAAGGGGACATGAGTGGGACATGGTTGGGGGCCTGCTGGCAGGTGCCCCACAGTGCTGGGGGGTGGGGGTGCAGGGGGACATGAGTGGGGGCCTGCTGGGGGGTGGGGGTGCAAGGGGACATGGTTGGGGGCCTGCTGGCAGGTGCCCCACAGTGCTGGGGGGTGGGGGTGCAAGGGGACATGAGTGGGACATGGTTGGGGGCCTGCTGGCAGGTGCCCCACAGTGCTGGGGGGTGGGGGTGCAGGGGGACATGAGTGGGGGCCTGCTGGGGGGTGGGGGTGCAAGGGGACATGGTTGGGGGCCTGCTGGCAGGTGCCCCACAGTGCTGGGGGGGTGGGGGTGCAAGGGGACATAAGTGGGACATGGTTGGGGGCCTGCTGGCAGGTGCCCCACAGAGCTGGGGGGTGGGGGTGCAGGGGGACATGAGTGGGGGCCTGCTGGGGGGTGGGGGTGGTGGGAGACATGGGTGGGGGCCTTGTGGAGGCTGCCCCTGGTGACTGGAGGGGTGGGGGTGGTGGGAGACATGGGTGGGGGCCTTGTGGAGGCTGCCCCTGGTGACTGGAGGGGTGGGGTGGTGTGAGACATGGTTGGGGGCCTGGTGGAGGCTGCCCCTGGTGACTGGAGGGGTGGGGGTGGTGGGAGACATGGGTGGGGGCCTGGTGGAGGCTGCCCCTGGTGACTGGAGGGGTGGGGGTGGTGGGAGACATGGGTGGGGGCCTTGTGGAGGCTGCCCCTGGTGACTGGAGGGGTGGGGGTGGTGGGAGACATGGGTGGGGGCCTGGTGGAGGCTGCCCCTGGTGACTGGAGGGGTGGGGGTGGTGGGAGACATGGGTGGGGGCCTTGTGGAGGCTGCCCATGGTGACTGGAGGGGTGGGGGTGGTGGGAGACATGGGTGGGGGCCTTGTGGAGGCTGCCCCTGGTGACTGGGTGGTGGGGGTGGTGGGAGACATGGGTGGGGGCCTTGTGGAGGCTGCCCCTGGTGACTGGAGGGGTGGGGGTGGTGGGAGACATGGGTGGGGGCCTGGTGGAGGCTGCCCCTGGTGACTGGAGGGGTGGGGGTGGTGTGAGACATGGGTGGGGGCCTTGTGGAGGCTGCCCCTGGTGACTGGGTGGTGGGGGTGGTGTGAGACATGGGTGGGGGCCTTGTGGAGGCTGCCCCTGGTGACTGGGGGTGGTGGGAGACATGGGTGGGGGCCTGGTGGAGGCTGCCCCTGGTGACTGGAGGGGTGGGGGTGGTGTGAGACATGGGTGGGGGCCTGGTGGAGGCTGCCCCTGGTGACTGGGGGTGGGGGTGCAAGGGGACATGAGTGGGACATGGTTGGGGGCCTGCTGGCAGGTGCCCCACGGTGCTGGGGGGTGGGGGTGCAAGGGGACATGTGGCTTGGCTGGGGGGCATGCCCATGGTGGATGGGCTGCCTGCGGGACATGACCAGGGGTGCAGGGTAGTCCCCTGTGGTGTGGGCTGCCTGCAGAGGTCGTGGAGGGGGTAGAGGGGAGACCTGGGAGGACCCACACTGGGAATTCACCTCTTCAACTTCCCGCACACCCACGTAATACACTGCCCCACTCGCACAGGCCCAATCGCGTGTAGGATTTCTCGCGCACCCCTGTAATACACGTACCCAGGCCAATCGCGTGTAGATTTTCTCGCGCACCCCTGAAATCCACGTACCCAGGCCAATCGCGTGTAGCATTTCTCGCGCACCCCTGAAATCCACATACCCAGGCCAATCGCGTGTAGATTTTCTCGCGCACCCCTGTAATACACGTACCCAGGCCAATCGCGTGTAGCATTTCTCGCGCACCCCTGAAATCCACGTACCCAGGCCAATCGCGTGTAGATTTTCTCGCGCACCCCTGAAATCCACGTACCCAGGCCAATCGCGTGTAGATTTTCTCACGCACCCCTGAAATCCACGTACCCCGCTCAATCGCGTATTTAACTTCCCGCGCGCCACTTTTTTGATGCGCTGGGACTCTACCGCCTGCCTTCGTGTGGCGGCCGTGTTTCAGCTTGTGCGTGTCTTTGGCTGTGCGTGGCTTTGCCCTATTCGATTCCATGAATACGTGTGGTTCAAGTGCGTGTGGGCGTTCCGTCTGCTTCCCTGCAGTACATCCCCAGTTACGCCCTTATTTTCGCGTGTTGTTCCCCATTCCGCGCGTTACGCCCCATGTCCCGCCCACTTTCTGGTGTGTGCGCTGCGGTTGTGCGCTTTCACTGTGCGCGTCGCGCACGCCTTTCGCGATGTTGCAGTGACGTGTGCGCCATGCACGGGTTTGGCGCACATCCCGAGGAAGACACGCGCAGGGACTTCCATGAATCGCACGCGTGCGCGTGCGCCTCTTTTTTTCCGCTTGCGCCTGCTTGCGCCTGCTTGCGCGTAGATTTTCGGCGCACGTTTGTTCCATGAATCGGCCCCTAAATCATGGACTACCAGAGGGAATGCCCATGCATTTAGATCAGGTGGCTCTTGTAAAGATCTTCTTAAAGCTGATATTATATTACTTGAGGAAAAGTGGCTGCAATGGAATGCACAGTTTGATTGGTATCATAAATATATATATAAAAGAAGAAGTCCTAACTGTCTGACTCATCAACGGCCAGCTCAAACTGTTTAATCTAGGAACGTGAAATTTTTAAGGTGCATTGTTTTCATGATGTAGGCACCCAATAAGGAAGGATTTCCAGAAATTCCGTCCCTAAGGAGGTGAAAAGGAGGGGTGAATATGTTTATGAGGCTACCTATATCTCAAAAAACAAAGTTGTTACAGATGTGAAAATTATTTTTTAGATTCTTGTTCAAAAACAGAGAAACACTATGTTACCATTTTCTGAAAATCCAGTTAAGGGAGGTGGAGAAGGGGGTGAATTTATTTTAAAGGATACCCATATCTCACAAACCGAAGATGTTAGAAAAGTAAAAATTGACATTTTTAATCTTCATTATAAAGTAAGTTTATGTGCCACATTTCTGGCTCCTAACGTCAGTAGTAGTTCTCAAGATATAGATATCACTAAAAGAATGAATACTCTTTACTCACATCTGACATTTGAGTCATAATATACAATTTAATATTATACAATTACAATTTAATATTACAGTAACTGTAAACAGAATGATAATAACATATTTTAATGTGCCGGATGCACACTCTGCCCACAATTTAGCTGATTGGTGCCCATGTACGAGAAACACTGAGAATGAATTAACAAAAACTCACAAAGTTAGCGTCAGTGAGTGTGCAAACCAAATGGGCACACGTGAGGGCACATGTTGCGAGTGGTCGTGTTTTTGCAATTTTCTAAAATTTGATGATTAATATTTTGGAGCTGCGTTGGCCTTTTTCTAGACACAGTTAATTTCTTACTTCTTTTCAATTATTGTTTCTGTTTCTTTGGTTTGAATTATCTTTCTATCTTTAAGAGGTTTATTTATATAAGTATAAATAGTAGAATAATATAGTCTCCAAAAATACAATATTGACCTGCTTCATTTCTTTTACTTCTCCATAAAAAAAACTCAAAATGCACATTGAACATTTGAATGTAAATGGTGTGATGACACCACACACAGTTGTAACAATTGTAGGTGATGGCACGTGCCTATTCTGGGCACTAACTTACATTCTGTATGGCAGTAAAAATCTTGGTAAAGAGGTATGCAAACAAATAGTTGATCATGTCATTGAAAACTGGGATGAATTCTCTAGAATGTCCCACTACAGCGATAATAACTATGCAAGTGCTGATGCATACTTTGACGAGATATCCCTACCTCATACTTATGGTGGTCTAGGCGAGTGGACAGAGGCTGGACAGCTTTTCAAATTAGTTTTCAAAGTTTATCGTAGCGTGAACCTTACCCAAAATACACTACTAATGGTAACCCTGTAGAACAGTTATGTTTTTTGCAAAATATTTCCAGCAGCCATTTTGATGCTTATTTGCCATATGAAACTGATGGTGTTTCTAATAGCAATACATTTCACACTCACTTCAGTGTTATCACACACTGCTCTCAGGAATCATCTCTTTCTATTTAACAAATCTAGCAAACATCATGCTAGATACACCAGTGCCACGAAGGAAAAGCAACTTTGGACTGCGGCAAAGAACTATACTCCGTGTAATCCTGAGGTTAACTGTTCTGCAATGACTGTTTATCAACAAAACAATTCAAATATCCTTAAAGCAGCGTCAGCTACATACCAAAAAAACAAGCCTGCTGTGCATAGGGAGACAGCAAAGAAATATCAACATGAAAAGCCAGAGGTACATAGGGCGGCAGTAGCAAGGTATGAGCAAAACCATCCTGGTAAATGAGCTGAAAGGAGGACCTTTCTGTGGAAAGTTAAAGCTTACTCAAGCTAAGCATTTGAGTTATGAAAATGACAGCATTGTAGCTCCATGTGCTATGTGGTACAAATGTAATTACTGCAGTGCTCTCAAGTGGAGGGAAGAAGCTCCTTGCACGTGTTGTAGTGCTGGTAAAGTGAAGCTTCCCCCTTTACACCTTTACCTGAGCGCCTTTACAGTTTGCTAATGAACAATCACCCAGAATATACTCATTTTACGGACCGTATTCAGAAATATAATGGTTGTTTCCAAATTATGTAATTCGGTGCAAAACGATTATAGAAAACGGTTTTAGGCCAACGTTGAAGGTGCCAGGTCAGGTAAAGCACTTAGTCAGAGGTCCACATCAAGAACCTTAATTCTTGCAAATGCAATTTGTTGGAGAAGATGGCAGGGAGGCACGCTTAAGGTGCACCAGTTTTTCTGGTGTCAAAACAAGGTTTGGTAAAACAATTGCAGCGTATGTTGCACGATAACAAATATATAAGGGACCTGAAAACCACCTTAGACAAGTTGCCTCCAAAGTGAAAATGTTGTCATTTATGCCGACAGAAAACCGGTTGATGGCCATCGAGGTTGATTTAACATACCGACAGCGAATGAAGTGGCTTTAGTGATGGTAGGGCAGCAATTTGAACAGCAAAATATTGTTTTGCATAGCCACAATAACACGCTTCAGAGTATCGGTGAAATTCACCATTCTTACAACAACCTTCAGTACACTGTTCTTTTTTGTTAGCGCAAAGATAGCTAATCAGTTCATCTTCCTCAACTTAACCCCAGAACCAAAATTCCACTGTTAAAGACGGTCGCTGCAACTTCCTTTTATTCTTATCGCCTCATGGTCAGGCAACATGAAATTAACTACTTGCTGTACTTCTGTTCTCTCTTAAGTCAGTTTTTGGTTGACATGTATGGTAAAATAGAGAGGGATAGGTTGAGCTTCATTAAAAATAACCAGGCACACCTCAGGGCAGAGAGCTATATTCATTTTAGGGATGCTGTGGGAAGGCAAGACATTGATGCTAATCAACTGGGTCAGATGGTGATACTACTGTTCATTCACCGGGTGACCCCATTACAGGCACGAACAAAACCCAGGAAGCCATGCCAATTGTCCGCCACTATGGCCACCCTGACCTTTTTATAACATTCACTTGTAACCCTTGGTGGAAAAAAATCATAGATGCACTTCTGCCTGGCCAAAAGACCCATGATCGCCATGACATTATAGCCAGGGTGTTCCATTTAAATGTTACGAAAATGATGGCTCTTTTAAATAAGGGAAAATTGTTTGTTGATGCTCGATGTTTCATGTTCTCTATGGAGTGGCCGAAGCAGGGTCTGCCTCATTTACACATTTTTCTATGGCTAGAGCAGCGCATTTCCCCAGACAAGATCAACTATGTGATCTGTGCTGAAATTCCTTCACCCAATAAAGACATTCTTTAATGACATTGTGAAGTCCAACATGATACATGGCCCCTGCAGAAGCGTAAACTACAATTCATCCTGCATGAAAGAAGGCAGCTGTAGCAAGAGGTACCAACAACATCTCCTCAAGAACATTGGCCTCCCTTCCCTTTGTTTTCAGCACGGGACAAGGCGGATCACTCGAGCAAAGCGCACACTCTGGCTTCTTCGGCACAAGGATACAGTTCCATTACCAGCATCAGGGCCTTCTGTACCCAAGTCTCTTTACTTCAACGTCTCTTGATTCAGAGGGCCTAATGTACCAAAATAAAACGCAAAGTTCCTTTCCTCTTACACATACTCAATTCTTGTGATTAACCTTGGATACCCATCAACTGGGCTCAGATCCCTTTTATATCATGATCTTTACTGTAGATCCACCTCTTCCAGGCTCAGATCCCCTTTTCACAATGTTCAGAGAATATTCTTTCTTGGGTGACTCATGGTTCACCCCAGATCCTCTCATCCAGGCTCTGATCCTTCCTCTTACAAAATGAGTCTCCCTCAGCCGGGCTCGGACCAATTTCAGTTTGCATTAAACTATTACAGATTTTCAAAGGTGCACAAGGTTTAGCTTGACCCTTTACAGGACCACTTCGATCTCCAATTTCCCTTTTCACAGTTGCCAGCCAGTTGGATACCCAACAGAGACCTTCGAATGAGCACCCACTTCCACGGTATCTTTCTTGGCTTCCAAAGTTCAGTCACTCCTCTAGTTTTCAATTATATTTGTGTTGCTCATTACATACTTTTCACACACTGTTCTCTTTAGATTTCTTCATACAATGTTGCCGCTTGGATCCTTGGTTCTAACACATGCTTGTCTGGTATCAGTCTCTCCCACTCACCGGCTGTGCTGTCTTTATGGTGCTACTTTGTTGTAGGAGCCAAGGACAGTACCACAGTGGCAACAGTTCCTCCCCGCCTTGGTTATCAAAGCGGGAGAGCCCCGTGTACATGTGACACACAATGTAGGTTTCTTCAGCTTTAGTTCCCGGTCTTGGGTTTCTTATTTTCCAAGGCTCACAAAAGTAACGGTCTGAAAATGTCAAAGGCACTTCCCTCCTTGCAACCCCATTCTGGTCTTGTCGTCTTTCTCCTCATATTAAACTGCCATCTTGGAACTGCTGCTTCCTTGTGTGCTTTGCCTTGCTCAGAGTGTGCTTTTGTGCTCCATTTTGTACATCTTTTATTGATGCGGGGGAAGTGTGATGGAAGTCAGGTGTGTGTAATGATCAGTAATTGCCTGACGTTCCCGGACCATTGTATTGGGACATGTTAGGTACACAGGTCTGGTATTAGTCCGTTTTCACTCATGGTGAGCTGTCCATAAGAAAGTGTTTGTGTCAGGAAAGAGGAGGGTTTGAGTTTCTAAGTATCCTACCTGGTAAGGGGCAAAGGTGTTACAGCGAAGGGGATACCGCATTTCAGACTCCGGTGTACCACTCCTCAAAGACCCCACATCCAAGTGATCAACCCGCACTGGTCCACCCTGAGGAACTGGATCCAAAAGCAATGGCCGTGTCCCGGGCCACCTGGATGACAGATACACGAGGAATAGTGAGCGAGACACCTTCAAGTTTCTAACACTTTGCAAAGGCTCTCCTGTACTCTGAAGTCCCTTCTTATTTTGAGTGTAAGAATAACAAGTTCGAGAGAAGGAAGCAGGGAATTGATGTTGAAAGTTGGCCCGGCATAAAGAAGGATCATGCGTTGGAAAGGGTATACCGATCCATCCTAATACCACAGAAAGTTATCACCTCTGCCTGCTTCTACATGAAGTGTGTGGTCCAAACTCTTTCTCTGATCTGAAAACTGTCAACTGTGTCCTCCATCCCACTTACCCGTCAGCATGTCAGGAACTCGACAGGCTGGAAGATGACAAACATTGGAATACTACCTTAGAGGATGCTTCTCTTTGGGATTCTCCTCATAAATTGCAGAAGCTCTTTTCAGTAAAGTTGGAGTTTTGTCAAATCTCCAATCCCTTGAGTCTTTGGGAGAAGTATTAAAACAGTCTTGCTGAGGACATCCCATGGCAGATAGAGTTAAAAGGCAACGTGCTGCATGTGATTTACGCGGTGTATAACAGGTGCCTGTTAATGATTGAGGAGGTGGTACAAGCTTTGGGAGGGCAAGGGTTATCACAGTATAGTCTGCCACATCCATCAAGGTCTGCAGGAGATTTGGGTAACAGAGACTATTTAAGGGAGACCAGCTATGATATGAATTATTTAGCACAAGTCGTCTTGACTAACGAAGGCTCCTTGATAGATGAGCAGCTTGCCGTCTATAAGAAGGCCCTTAAGAGCATTGACACAGGATCTGGTTAAATTGGTTTTCTTAGATGCTCCCGGTGGTACGGGGAAAATCTTTCTCATTAACCTGCTATTAGCGAAAGTAAGCAGTAACGGTGGGATAGGTTTAGGCATCATCTTGCATTGCTGCAACGTTGTCGAAGGGTGGTAAGATGGCTCATGCTGTCGTTAAGCTGGCGATACTTTTGCATTGCGATATTTTTGCAGCGAAAATATTACATGGAACCCTCTTAACTTAATACACACAAACTCCCCAGTGCAATATTTCAAAACAAAGCAACATGGCCCAACCACTCTGGGATTGCAAACTAATTGTTTGGGACACAAGCACTATGGCGCATAAGGGATGTTTTGCGGCCTTAAGCAGAAGCGTTAAACACATCTGGGGACACAATGGGGTGATAGGAGGCATCAGCGTGCTACTAGCTAGGGACTTTGGCAGACTTTGCCTGTAGTGCCTAGAGGAAGGCAAGCTGATGAAGTAAAGGCATGCATCAAATAGTCCTATTTATGGCCAGTGATACAACAAATATCCCACCAGAATAACTTGAGGTTAGTGAAGTGTTGTGTTTGCAGGCAAGTTCACCGAACTACTTCTTAAAATTGTGAACACTGGAGGGCAAAATTGTCACCCCTTTCAACCTTGGCACAGAATCAATTCCCTAGCAGAGCTTAGCCCGACATAAAAAATCCAATGGAGAAATCTACAGAATGTTTATGTGAGCGTGCCATTTTAACACCAAAGAACAGCAATGGCTACCATAATCAATAATGTACTTATTCATTCTTTTGGAGGAGTCCAGACGAAGTACAAATCTGTAAACTCTGTGGTTCAAAGTGATGACGCAGTCCACTACCCCATCGAGTTCTTGAACATTTTAAATCCTCCTGGTCTTCCCGAACAGATACTTCTTCTCAAAATCGGAGCACCTGTGATATTATTGCAGAACTCTCCGGTAATCCTAGCACCTGAAAAGAGAATCACCAATGTAGTTTACAGAGAAGTAGTCAAATCATTTTTTTTGTAGGTTGCAGATGCCAAATAAGTCATTTTGATTTTGTTGTCTGTCTAATTGTCTGTTTGTAATTACAACACAAAATGATTTCTGGACGCACATCAATGGAGCAACAAACTTTGTTTTGTAGCCAATATGCCCCAAATAACGTCTACAATAAACATTGCTTATTACGTTAAGACATCAACCTCTAAATTATATTTTGTACAGTTTGACCAAAAAACTCGTGTCTTTTAAAAACAATTGTACCAAATCCCAAAATACACACGAGCGAAGCCACAAGAAACAGCTAGCACAGCATATTTGCACCATGAAAAATGGAGAAAAATGTCGCCACTATGGTGGCATTTCTACATTAGTGGCAAATTGTTTAGATCAAACGAGTGCATAAAAGTAGAGAATGACAAGAATGTTTTAGTGGTTGAAGTGCAAAACATTTATGATCCTCCTGGAGGTTCATTTACTATGGATATTAAACTTAAAGTATTTAATTTGCTTTGAATGCAGTCTGTATCTAACCAGAATATAAATATTATTTGTGGTGATTTGAATGCCAATTGTTTAATACCCAAATCTGAAAGTACATTGATCACAAGTGCATCAGAATTTCATCGCAGAAGCGCTCATGAAAAAAATGCCTTAAGGTGGATTAACATGTTTGAAGAACTAGATCTGCTAATAGTTAATGGTGCAGTGAAAGGGAAAATCCCCCTGCATCAACATGGTACAGTGTTAATTGATCTTCTACATTAGAATGTATCCACATATATGAACAGTTTTTTTCAGTTGGCTATTGAACTGCGAATATTATTTGTAGATTATATTGATCATGCTATATTGACATTTAGATACCACTTTCCTGTTATATTACATGCTCACTTTAATAAGGTTGTCTCAGTGAATGTTAATGAGGGTGTAAATAGGTATTCTATTTTTTACCTAAATGTTTACTGCTGCTGACCATTAAGCATGAATTCGGCTTACCGTCCTTGAGAAGCAGAGTGGTTTGGAAAAGAATTTCCCTAATGAGAAAGTAGAGGAACTGGATCCTACATGTGAAGTGTTGATTGCAGACCACTTAAAAGTTAAAGAAAGCTGTACTTTTGAATGACTGGATACATACGCGTGAGTCAGTGGCTAACTATACCTTATACTCTCAGTTGAGTATGATACATAAAAGGGCAGGTTTTGCAGAACCATATCTTGTAAGATTTCCAGATGTGGAGTATCGCAATGCTTAAATGCATTTCCATTTAAATGTATTGGATACTAATGAAATCATTTGTATTTTAGGCAATCTTCTAAAAGAATTGGCTTATTGTAGATTTTGTAAAGATCTGAAGGGGGAGAAGAATTTAAAACCCCTGCTGCTAGAATATCCAGTGCTGTTGCCCCAACAGATATCACATCTTGGAAGATTTGTAAATAATTTAGCATGTATTAATGTGGAAAACTGTTGATTATGTAGCTGAGGAAGATCTATTACAGTGATTTTAGAAATTGTTAGATTTTTAAAGCTATGTCAACTCAGCTAGTGTATTCTGTGAAGGTATTAATTGAATGGGAACATTATGTAAATGAACAAGTTACTCACTTACCTGGTAACGTTCTTTCGATGGGATGGTCCGACGACGTATTCCATATCTATGACAGTAATCACCACAGTTGTGCTGCTTCAGAAAATCTTTCGGCGTCTGCGTCCTGCGTCAATGACATCGATATGCCGCCCTCGAGGTCCTCCTCTGAAGGCTAACATCACTGGATGTTATACGTAGGACGCACGATGCCCGTAGCCTCAGTTGTACTTTTTTCCCCAGAACGTGTGGCACCAGTCGCCTGCCAGTCTGACCACACAAAGCCTTGTGGAAACGTAAGCTGCAATCGCATAAGAAATTCTGTAGTGGGGAAAGCAGGGAGGGAGTGATATGGAATACGTCCTCAGACCATCCCATCGAAAGAACGTTACCAGGTAAGAGAGTAACTTGTTCTTCGAGGGGATTGGGTCCTCCGACGTATTCCATATCTATGACAGACTCCCAAAGCAGTACCAATGCAAGGAGGTGGAAAAAGAATTTAGCAAAAGAAATTTAGAATGCCCAATCAAATTGCGGAGCAAAGGACCACCTTGCCAAAGGCCAGATCCTGCCCACGGATGGAATCGATGGAGTAGTGACGTACAAAAGTATGGAGCGAAGCCCAGGTGGCTGCATCACAGATGTTACAAATAGAAACCCCCCTCTGTACGGCAGTAGAGGCAGCCATACCCCTGGTAGAATGGGCCCGCAAGCCGACCGGAGTGTCCTTACCCACCAAGTGATAACACTCAGAAATAGCCTGAATAATCCAGCGAGACAAAGTCTGCTTAGTCACAGCTTGTCCCAAACGCTAACCAGCGTAACCAATGAAGAGTTGCTCATCCACTCTGACCCGGGACATGCGTGAAATATAAAAGCTTAAAGCTCTCCTAGGATCGAGCCTATGGAGCCTCTCCTCTTCCTTACCAGGATGTGGAGGAGGATGAAATGCCGGAAGAACAACCTTCTGGCCTAAATGAAATTCCGACACCACCTTCGGAAGAAAGGGAGGATTAACTCTAAGGACAACCCTGTCCTTACGAAATACAGTGAAGGGTGGCTTAACTGAAAGTGCCTGTAACTCACTCACTCTGCGAGCGGAAGTGACCGCAACCAAAAATACAGTTTTAAGGGTTACCAGTCTCAAAGGGCAAGAATGCAAAGGCTCAAACGGAGCACCCATTAGAAACTTGAGGACAATGTTCAAATCCCAACCGGGCACCTGGAAAGGTGACAGAGGGAACACATTAATGAGCCCTTCTAGAAACTGAGAAATTAAAGGAATTTTAAAATAAGAACACTCTTCAGACGAGCGCTTAAATATGGACAGCGTCGCCATGTAACCTTTAACCGTACCCACTTGCAAGCCCCTGTGGGCTAAAGAAAGCAAAAAAGACAGAACCACAGGAATGTCATATGCAAAAGGATCCACATTCTTAACCCTGCACCAGTCACAGAACTTTCACTAACGGCAATGGTATAGATCAACCTTTCAGAAACCAAGCGTGAAGGTTGAGGGATCTGACCTCTGGATGGAGAACCTGACCCCTCTCCCGTGAGAGCAGATCGTCTCGGTAGGGAAGACGACGTGGAGGGCAGATGGACAAGTCGAGAAGGTCCGGGTATGACGTCCTCCGGGCCCACGCCGGAACAATGAGGATCATCTGGGAACCGAACATTCGTAACCTCCGCAGCACTTGCGGGATGACGGGGACTGGAGGAAACGAATACAGCAGTGGGTAAGACCACTTCACCACAAACGCATCTCCTAAGGGTCCTTTTGGAGGAAATTACCGTGAGCAGAACCTTTCGCACTTTTGGTTGACACTGGAGGCGAAGAGATCCACTTGAGAGGTCCCCCAAAGGGCGAAGATCTCCAGGAGAATCTCCTGAGCCAACTCCCACTCGTGAGAGAATGCGCTCTGCCTGCTCAGAGTGTGCGCCGTCACGTTTTCATCTCCGGCCAGACGAATTGCCGAGATCGTAACTTCCTGCTGGATTGCCCAGAACCAGAGCTGCATCGCCTCCCTGCACAGATGAAGTCCCCCCCCCTTTATGTTGAGGTAGTGCATGCCCACTGTGTTGTCTGTCAGGATCAGGACATTCTTTCCTTGCACAGTCGGTAGAAAAGCCTTCAGGGCAAGCCTGATGGCCCTCAGCTCCAACAGATTGATATGGAGTCTGGACTGCGACACAGACCAACGACCACTGAGTCAACTCGTTTGCATGAGCTCCCCATCCTGTGAGGGATGTGTCCATCACGATAGTCATCTCTGGCCAGTGTAGCCAAAAAGGAGCCCCCTTCATCAGATTGCCTCTGCCGGCCCACCACAGAAGGTCCTGGGCGACCGAGGACGGCACCTGAATAGGGTCCGACATCCTGCCGGAGGACTGAGACCACTGGAGCTTGAGTGCCCATTGCAAAGATCTCATCTGCAACCTGGCCTCTGGCACCAGAAGAATGCAGGATGCCATAAGGCCGAGCAATCTCAAGAACTCGAATGCTGGGAGACGCTGGGCAAGCTGAAACTTGTGCACCATCTGCTAAATGTGATGAGCCCTCACCTGGGGAGGAAAACACTGCCACAGGGACGTGTCGAGCACTGCTCCGATGTACTGGAGCCTCTGAGTTGGAGTCAAATGGGACTTCAAGTTGAGGGAGAAGCCCAGCTTGTGGAGGGAGTGGCAGGTGACTGACAGATGATCCAGGACTTGCTCGGGAGAGTGCACCCTGATCAACCAATCGTCCAGGTAGCGGTAGACGTGAATCCCCCCTTTCCTGAGATGCCATGCCACCACTACCATGAGCTTAGTGAAGACCCTCGGGACAGAGGTCAATCCGAACGGCAGGAACCGAAACTGAAAGTGCGAGTTGCCAACCGCAAACCTCAGGTACTTCTTGTGCTTTGGATGGATCGGCACATGAAAATAAGCGTCCTTGAGGTCGAGAGACACCAACCAGTCCTGAAGTTGAAGGGCCTGGAGGACTTGAGAGAGAGTAACAATCTTGAACTTGTCCTTCCTGAGGAGTTTGTTCAAACCACGCAAGTCGATGATGGGTCTCAATCCCCCGTCTTTCTTGGAAATCAAAAAATAAGGGGAATACCATCCCTTGTTCCTCTCCACTACAGGCACCAGTTCTATGGCGCCTTTCTCCAGCAGGGATTGAATTTCCTGCGCAAGGAGCGGATCCAGACTCTTCAAAGAGAGATTGCCCGGTGGATTGTCGTGAGGCCTCTGCCGGAAAGGAAGACAGTAGCCGTGGGCTATGTTCTCCAGAACCCACACATCTGAAGTAATGGCATGCCACTCTACAAGATGCTGTGCCAGCCTTCCCCCAACCGGCGAACCATGGGACATGGCCTCATGACTGAGCTGAAGTGGCTGCAGCGTTGCCTGAGGGCAGAGAGGCAACTGCCCGAGCGGCCTTGGCACCTAGAGTACCTTGTTTTCCACCTCTGGCACTCCTACGGTGGCCCCTTTGACTGGCAGCTCCTCTCTCTTTACCAAAGGATGAGTAATAACGAAAGGAACCTCCCCTCCATTGCTGTCCCTAAGACAAAAAGGCGGAGGTTGTCGAACCGCAGCGCCCAACAATTTCGCTGCAGCTTTGGAGGTCTGCAACCTCTCAAGGCTCTCGTCAGCTTGCTGCCAAAAAGATGTTCCCCGTCAAAGGGCATGTTGAGGAGCCGGGCCTGCACATCAGGAGCAAACCCCCGACTTCCACAACCACGCAAACCTGTGTATCACGGTGCTCATCGCCATGGACCGGCTGACGCAATCTGCCATGTCCAAACCCGACTGAACGGCCTCACACATGGCATCCTTGCCATCCTGCACCATAGCAAGGAAACCATCCCGTTCGTCCCCTTCAGGAATATGTTCAGTCGCTCAGGGAACACAGTTCCACAGTGTGTGTGTGAAACGAGACAATGCACACACAGAGTTGGCCGCCTGAAGCGATACCCCCTGAAGAAAACACTTTCTTCACCCAACCATCAAAATGCTTGTCGTCCCTATCAGGAGTGATGGTAAGATACGACGCCTGCTTTGCTGGGGCCGTAGCCGCCTGCACCACCAAACTCTCCGGAGTGGGATACTTGGTCAAGTAGCAGGGGTCGCTACTGGCTGGGCGGTATTTTCGCAGCAAAGGCTTGCCCACTGCCGGGAGACTCTCCGGAGCAGTCCAAGCCGCCGCCACCCTCCTCTGTAGAGCCATATGGAACGGCAGTACCAGGTCAGTTGGTGGACCTTGGTCGAGGATAACCGTAAGGTCATCCCGAAGAAAATCCCCTGGGGGAGCAGACCACCCAAGTACTCGGTGACCCTAGACATAAGGCACTGGTACGAGGAGTCGGCATGAGTGCCAGGCTCAGGCCTACAAAACTCCACCTCCGGAGAGGTGTCCAGAACACTGGAGTCGTGCAGGGACTGACGCAGGTTCTCAATTTGGCTATGGCCCTCATCCACCTCTGAAATATACTGAAGATGGTGGTAAGAGGGCACAGAATGGGGAACAAAACCATGCTTGACCTTGGCCAGAGCCTTTCTAGGGGGTTCCACCATGCCCCGGGGTACCCCTGTTGAAACAGCCTCAAAAGGCGTCAAGGGCGTCGAGTGAATCAGTGTTGACGCCGAACGCGGCGTCGACACAGGCCTCGAGGGCGGAGCACCGAGCGTGTCCCTCGACAGCCTGGGCGCTGATGGCGTCGACGACCTCTTCGAAGGCGGAGCCTCGAAAGAGTCCATTGACGACCTCGGCGCCACAGGTGTCGACGTCTTCTTCGAAGACACCACAGGTGCACACGGTCTCGAGCGCATCGAGGACCGGGACCTGGAACGGGCATGACGAGAACGATTCCCCTTGTCCGAGCGGGACCTTTCCCGCGAATCGTACCGACCACCCGAGCCCGAAGGCGTACGAGCGGTGTCTCTCGACCGATCATGACCGACCCCACTCGGAGGTGCGGACGGACCAGTGCCCTGCGATTCGAGAATCGCTAGCATTTTCATACCGAGGGAAGCCCATTCCTCCGGCGTCGCATGCTTGGTGGGATAAGCGACCCGCCAACGGACAGAGTCCTCGGATGAGGACGGGGAAGGCGACCAATGACGGCACTTCTGGGAGTGCCTCGAAGAGGCAGAGGAGTGGCGGGACCTACTTCAGGACCGAGACCCACTGGACTTCCGACGACGATGCGGAGAGTCACCCCTCGAATCATCCGTCGAAAGCCCTGCAGACCTCGACTTCCGTGGCTTGGACACCTTACCTACCAACAGTTTCTTCTTGCGCTTTTGGACGTAAGCACTGGCAGTCAACACAATCATCCGTGTCATGGGCCTCCCCGAGGCACCAGAGGCAGGTGTTGTGCAAGTCCGTCACTGACATCTTGGACCACAGTCCCCACACTTCTTAAAGCCCGGATGCGGGGTGGAAGACAAGGTAGACATCACGAAGGATAACTCCACAAATGAACAGGTTCGAAGAACCGATAAAGAACAGAAACTCCAAAGAGTCGAGGCGCGCCGAGATCTCCGAAGCGAACACGTTCGCGGATAAAACGGAACTGAGGCTACGGGTGTCATGCGTCCTACTTAGAACGTCCAGTGACGTTGGCCGTCGGAGGAGGTCCTCGAGGGCGGCGTGTCAACATCATTGACGCAGGACGCCGAAAGATGTTCCGAAGCAGCAAAGCTGTGTTGATTACTGTCATAGATATGGAATACGTTGGAGGACCCAATCTCATCGAAACAATGATTCAGGATGATTTTAGAATTTCTTTACAGGAAGTTAGCCTGGTGTATTTATGTATTTGTGTAATTGACAATGAAATTGCGCAGTGTAATTTGTGAATATTGCAAAGATTTTTCTTCAAACCAGACACAATAAATAAAAATGAAATAATTTGTGAGAACACCTTCATAGGATTCAGTAATAGTGTCCAAACCACCATAGAATATGTGCAATTAAATGGTTCATAAGTAAACTTTAAAAACTCAATTCATGTCTACTGCTAGCAGATGTGCTGGTAGATTTTCTATTAATAAAATCCTGGATTTGGTGGATATGGTGACCAATTATAGTTACTTGGGTTATGAACTGACTACTGAGACTAATAATGAATTGTTGTTAAGAAATAAAAGAGCTCAAGCTTTATTGACCATGTCCGCCATTGCCCAGTTCTCTAGAAAATCTGCAAGATATAGGGCCTCATTACGAGTCCGGCGGTAACCGAGGCGGTAAAACCGCCTGGTTACCGCCAGACTCGTATTACCATTCCGCCTCCGTGATTCCCGAAATTACCGGGGCATTACAACCCCGGTTTTCCGGGAATCACGGAGGCGGAATGGTGTTAATCCCATTCCCATTATGTCCTATGGGACTCAATGGGAATGGGGATCATGGAAACACCGGCAGCATCACGTAATGCTGCCGGTGTTTCCTCGGCCGCCTGCAGGCGGGCGGTGTTAAACCCGCCAGGTCAGACCTGGCGGGAACATCACCTCCCGCCTGCAGGAGTCGGGATCAGGCGGTCCGGAAACAACGGTGGCGGCGGGTTTACCGCCACCGTTATTTCCAGACCGCCTGATTTTTAATAAGGCCCATAGCCTTTTCAGAGTTATAATTATATATAACCAGAAACTGTCAGTGGATTGATTATATTGTATGGATTTGTATGATGATTTTAGGATAACAACATGAATTGATAATAGTGTATTGATTATTTTTGATACATTTGTGTAAAACGTTATGAACTATAGGCAGGAAATGATATATATTTGTGC
The DNA here is from genome assembly GCF_040938575.1 of Ambystoma mexicanum. Lineage (NCBI taxonomy): Eukaryota > Metazoa > Chordata > Amphibia > Caudata > Ambystomatidae > Ambystoma > Ambystoma mexicanum. The sequence goes on from NC_090930.1 coordinate 907,901,594, forward strand.
AAACACATTGTGATGATGGAAAATTCAAAATAGATGCAAAGATTTCTGACAAGAATATACTGGTAGCGAAAGAAAAAAATGCATAGAATTGTTTACATGTAGGAAATCAAATTGAGTTGACATAACTGACTTTACAAACCTTTTGTGAAATAGCCATCAAAATATAATTGGCAAAGGATATCTTTCATACTTGTTTGGAGGTTGGAAACTTTCAGTGGTTGGAATAGTGTCTAGAAAATGTTGTGACAAATTAGACAAAAAATCTCTCGTAAGAAATACATATTATAATAGTTTGGTGGCAGGAGGTTACAGGATTATGCCACACCCTCTCATGACCAAACCGCAAAGAAGTGGCAGAAGTTCATGATGCCACCAATGTCTAACTGTAACCAAAGTTGATGCAGCGTAATTCAACAGAATGCTGCATGGAATCCTGCCACTGCTGCTTTCAGATACCAGGGAAGGATGGTTGATAGAGGATGGGGGATGTGGAAGCAGTGAGAGATCGACACACAGGTGGCATTTTCGATACTACAGACTTTTATCGAAATTAAAAGTGGAGTTGGGGAAAGGCCTCACTAGACCTAATTCTAAGAGGTGTTTCCCTGCCTCAACATAAATCTTAAATGGGTCAGTCAGGATTTCAAAATAAAGATACGTCCACCGTTGTGTCAAAACCCCAACAACTCAATATAAAATGCAAAGGGGTATTCTTCTCAACAGCTTTCTTCAAAGTTCTTTTAAAAAGATTCAAACAAAGTTCCAAAGGGTGCAAAAACAAACAAAGTTCCACAGGGGTCAAGAGAATGTCGCCCTTCTCTAGAATTCTCACTGTGATTATAAGTTTCCGGGAGAATTACTTCTTTCCTTTGGTTCCTTTTCTACTTCCTAGAATAACTAAGAGAATGTCCCCCCTCCTCTTGGCTTTGCCACAATATTCACAATCTGAGGGGTTGTGTCCCTTCCCCAGGTGTCTCTTACTTTGCACAGATAACCAGGTTAACTCATCTCCCTGGTACTAAAAGGAGGAGTAACAACTGTCCTTATGTGGGTGTGAGCCCCTGAATCGCCTGGTTTCAACAGTTTTCCTTCTAGGTTGACACAGTGTACACACCTGCCAGATATTATCAATTGCACAAATAGCCTTATTCACTTTCCACCTAGGTACTGTGACTATGAAGATGAGCAACTGGTGTATTTATTTCTTTTGAGTGTGTGTCCCAGACTCGCCTGTCTTCTGCACTGTTCCTTCTTGGTAGACTGTTTACTCTCCTGACAAGCACTACCATATATGACCATTGATGTAAATGTTTCTTCAGTATTACTTTCAGAGTCCCAGACTCTCAGCTCGGGATATTTCTCTACTTGCCACCACCTCTTCTTATTCTCAAGGTCCCAGACCGTAGGTTTGGGGTAGTTCCTCCCCTTTCGTACTTGCCATGACTTCTTCAGCTTTTCAGTGTGCCAGACCCTAGGTTCAGGGTATTTCCTTCCCTTTTCTACTTGCTGTAATGCTCACCTGACTCCCACGGAGGCGCTGATCTGGTCTGGGTTGCTCTGGCCTCTTCTAGGGTGATGCGCAGAACTCAGAAGACCGACTGGACAGGACCCCTGAATCTTGCCTGTCTAATCCGCAGGAGAATCCTTCTGCAGATGGAGAAAGGGGATTAGCTATCTACGGAGTGACGCTTTGGCTTCCCACCTCCCAGTTCACTCTCCGTTGGCCACCTCCTAAAATTCCCCCCGCTAAGTCTCACCTTAGGTTTTGAAAGGATGAACTCTCCATCCTGCTTCTGGTGCAGGGGTGCGTGTATATCCAGTTACTTCACTGGTTAGCTGGAAACGTGAGGTTCAAGTTCACCTGACTTTCCAGGCAAGCGCCATGAGTATGTAGTTCATAAAAGTTCAAGAAAATGATCTCCCTTTCATCTGTCTTCGAAATCTGAAGTCCGTTCCTTATTACAGAAACTGCGGGAGTTTTAGGAATGAAGAATGGAATCGCCGGAAATAACTCAGGTGGATAAGAGGTAAGATGATTCCTTGAAAATGTCTTTTTAATACATCCAGTACTGCTTTGTCTTTTTTCCCCTTGGGGGCCGGGGTACGGTAACTGCCCAAGAAGCAGCGCCGACCCGAGATGCTGACAGGACCCGCCTAGTACAGACAGGTAAGTATTAAAGATGGAACCCAGGTTTCATCATAACGATCCTGCTGCTTACCTTTTGTCTTTCTTCTTCACCTAGGTGCAGGTATGCGGTGGACCATGCAGAGGGTCGCGATGAAGAATGAAGATGTTTCGTGGACAGGTGAGTGAGCGTGGCGCTGCAACGAGCGACGCAAAGCATTTAAAATAAACTCTTCTTCTTCAGGTAGCCGGCGTGACGACTCCGGACACAGGTAAACAACTGCCAATGTTCTTGTTCTCACCTTCTCTCTTCTCTCCTCTCCTCTCCTAGGTGTTCCAGGATCTAATTGGGCGTGGCTGGAGCCGGGATGCAGGAGCTGACACAGTGAGCGTCCAGCTGCTAGGAGCAGAACAACGCGAAGCGTGAGCTGCTGTCTGGGCGTGGCTTAAATAGCCTCCAAAGAAGTTCCAGGTATGTATCCTTCCCCAACCAGGCATGTATCCTTCCCTGACCCCCGAGTGGCAAAATAGTCCCACAGGTAAAGTAGTCCCATTCAGGCCTCAAGGAGGCCTGGATGTTGCAGCATGGTCTGCATCAGGTAAGTTTACACAAAATCACTCTTTACATAAATTCACTTGTTATGAGTCTGGCGCCTGGACTGACGTCCAATGAGCCTGGCGCCAAAGGCGCCAGGACTGAGTCCACAGGGCCCCTACCAGGGGCCGCTGGACCTCCCCCCGAGAACATGATGTCTGCTTCCGGGGACGCTGGATCCGATCTGGCTCCTTGGGGGTAGGCATCATGACAGTACCCCCTCCCAAAGCCCCTCCCAAGGTTGTTCTCTCCGGGGGTTTTGGTTTGTTTGGGAAATTCCGGTGGAATTTTTTTACCAACCAAGGCGCATGTACATGGTCGCTAGGTTCCCAAGATCTCTCCTGAGGCCCATATCCTTTCCAATCAATTAGATAGAAGAGTTTTGATTTTGACACCTTGGAATCTAAGATGTCCTTTACTTCGAATTCAGGCTCCCCATCAATTTGAACTGGTTCTGGCGGTTTGATTAGCCTGGTTCCAGGTTGCACTGGTTTCAACAGTGACACGTGAAAAACTGGATGAATCCGCATGTTAGCTGGTAGGTCGAGTTTGATGGCCACCTGGTTGATTATAGCTTTGATTGGGTAAGGCCCTACATATCTTGGGTTGAAAGTTTGCGGTCCTTTGGAGGGATAAGTGTCTGGTCGCAAGCCACACTTGGTCCGCTATTTGGTATGGAGGTGCCTCACTTCCATGCAAATCAGCATTTTCTTTGTATTTTTTCTTGGCTTGCTGTAAATGAGTAGTTGCTTCTTTGAAGGCTTGAGTTATCGTGGAATGCAAATGGTCCACAGCGGGCATTTCGAGACTTTGAGGGGGGTCAAGGTCTGAGGTTCGAGGGTGATGACCATACAAAGTATAAAAAGGAGTTTGTCCCGTTCCAGAATGTACTGAATTGTTATATGCGTATTTGGCGATCCATAGAATATCTTTCCAATTACATTCAGATTGATGCAACATACACCGAAGATACTGTTCAAGGGTCTGGTTGGTTCTCTCCGTCTGACCATCGGTCTGAGGGTGATGACTGGTTGATAATCGTACATCGATTTGTGCCAGTTGACAACACTTTCTCCAAAAATGGGAAATGAATTGGCTTCCTCGGTCAGAGACCAGTATGGATGGGAATCCATGTAAACAAACAATATTCTCAAGGAATTCCTTGGCTAGGATGGAAGCTGAAGGTAACCCCTTCAATGGAATAAAATGAGCCATTTTGGAAAATAGGTCCACAACAACAAGGATAGTATTGTAACCATTACAAGGAGGCAGGTCCGTGATAAAATCCAGCGACAAGGTGTGCCAAGGTGCCGGGGGAATGTCTAAGGGTTGTAGAAGACCGGCTGGTCTTTTCTTTTGACCTTTATTTTGGGTGAAAACTCCGCAGGACATCACAAAAGATTTAATATCCTTCCGCCAGGATGGCCACCAGAATTGCCGTTTAATCTTTTCTTCTGTCTTGGCAATATCTGGGTGTCCTTCCATCAGTGTATCTTGATAATGGGCAATAACGAGTTCTTGTAATTCTTTAAGAGGTAGAAATAATCGCCCTTGGAAGTAAGGTAGACCATCATTGACGGAAAAGTACGAACCCTTTTGAATCCATTCTTGCAAGGCTGTAGGGTTTAGAAGTTGTTTAACTCTAGCTTGAATGTCTTCAATAGTTTGTAAAGAGGTCAAGCCCAAAATTCTCTGCTCAGGTATTATTGGTACTGGTTCTAAGCTTGAATTCGTTTCTCCCATCCCAATTCGGGATAAAGCGTCCGCTTTACCGTTCTTGCAGCCAGGGTGGTAGGTGATTACAAAATCAAACTCAGCAAAGAATAAAGCCCATCGGAGCTGACGTGATGATTGGGCTTTGGCAGTTTTTAAGTATTGTAAATTTCTGTGGTCCGTGATCACCGTGATGGTATGTCTTGCGCCGAGAAGGTAGTGACGCCAAGCCTTGAAGGCTGACTTAATAGCTAATAACTCCTTGTCGGTGATTGCATAATTAACTTCAGGCACCGAGAAATTTCTGGACCAAAAGGCTACAGGGTGCAATTGGTTTGTTACAGGATCTCTTTGAGACAGGACAGCTCCCATGGCTAAGCTGGATGCGTCGGTTTCAACTATGTATGGGAGCTCTGGACGCGGATGTTTCAAAATAGGTGCGTAGGTAAATTTAGTTTTCAGTTCTTGAAAGGCCTGTTCTGCCTCCCTAGACCATTCAAAGCGTTTATTTTTCCGCAAGAGCGCAGTGATGGGTTGAACCACACGTAAAAATTCTGGGATAAATCTGCGATAGAAATTGGCAAAGCCAAGCATGCTCTGAACACCCTTCACTGAACTAGGTGATGGCCATTTAAGGATGCCATCCACTTTTTTCGCGAGTCCATTCGGACTCCCTTAGGTGTTAGGATGAATCCAAGAAACTCTACTTCCGTGGCATGAAAAACACACTATGAGTTTTGCAAACAGTTTGTGCTGGCGCAATTTCTCAAGAACTGCCTTGACATGTTTTCTGTGATCGGATTCCGAGGAAGAATATACCAGAATGTCATCGATATATACGATAACACAAACATCGATAAGTTCCCGAAGGACATCATTCATAAAGTATTGAAAGGCAGCAGGTGCGTTGCACAACCCGAAAGGCAATACTTGGTATTCGAAGAGTCCATATTTGGTGCGGAAGGCAGTCTTCCATTCGTCGCCTTCTTTTACTGGTACCAGATGATAAGCCCCCTGAAGATCTAACGGTGTATATGCAGGCATCTTTCACTTGGTCGAGAAGTTCAGGGATCAGAGGCAGAGGGTAACGATTCTTAACTGTTATCTGATTTAGGGCGCGGTAGTCGATACAAGTTCTAAGGTCGCCTTCTTTTTTCGGCACGAAGAACAGAGCTGAGGAAGCAGGAGACTGACGGGCGAATAAAACCATTGGCCAGATACTGGTCTAAATATTGTCGCAAATGAAGATTCTCCGGTTTAGTAAGGGCATAGATTCTACTACAAGGCGGTTGTGCATTGGGTATCAGATCGATTTGACAATCGTACGACCGGTGGGGAGGTAACTTGTTGGCCTGTTCCTTTTGGAAGACATCTTGGAATTCTTGGTATTCGGGCGGTAGATGCATAATGGCGGAGGTTACTGTGGCCAGGCCTAAATTTGGATTTCTTGGATAACAAGTTTCTGCACAATCCGGAAAGGTTATTCTCTTCGCTCGCCAGTCAATTCGAGGATTATGTGTTTCTAACCAAGGAATTCCTAGAATTACTTGAAACTGTGGAGCCTTGATTACGTCAAACACAACCGACTCCCGATGTCCATCCTGACCCACTAATGTCATTTCTGTAGTGGAATGTGTTATCGGCCCAGAGACAATTTCGGTTCCAGCCACTGTGGTAATGACATCTTTGCTGTTTTTAGGACGGAGAGGGAGATTAATCCTGGAGGCCAATTCACGGTCAACATAGTTTCCAATAGCCCCGCTATCGATGTATGCTTTTATCGCATGCAACCGCCGAGGCTGTCCCGGATCTACGAGGACCATTGGCATGATGAAATGCGAGGTCAAAGAGTTAGTTTTCAAGCTCGGCAAGCGGACCTCTACACTTGTCGGGCTTGGTCGTTTCCCGAATCAGATTCCTTAAGGTTTTTGTCAGTGGCTCCTACCACCTTCTGGGGTGGTTTAACCAGGCAATCTCGTAAAAAGTGTCCAGAAGCCCTGCAATAAAGACATAATTGCTTCTGCCGCCTTCTATCACGTTCCCTTTGAGTTAATGGTCCCTTAACTCCACCAATTTGCATAGGTTCGGAAACATCGGTACCCTTGGGGTTAACGTGAGTCTTGACCAACACTCGGGTTTCAAACTTGGACCGATCTGCTTTTCTGTTTTGAAGCCTGTGATCTAGTTGGACCACTAACTCTATATATTCCGCGCAGTCTTGGGGCAGATTTACAATTTGTGCCAGGACATCTTTAAGTTCTCCGCGCAGGCCTTGATGAAATAACGTAATCCTTTTATTCTCGGCCACCCAGTTTCCACAATCAAACTATTAAAGGTGGCGATGTAGGATAAGAGATCCTGATTACCCTGTCGTAAGGACAGAAGTTCGTTGTCCAGGGCCTGTCCCTGTGAGTGTCGAGCAAATAATCTTTCCATGCTTGCTTGGAAGCCTTGAAAGTCTCGGAGAATTGGGTCATCTTGAGTTACCAGTGGAACTGACCAATCGGCAGCACAGCCGCCGAGATATGATAAGACAAAGGCTACCTTGGTTTGATCATTAGGGAAGGCCCCAGGTCTGCATAGAAAGTGCAAGTGGCACTGGTTCATGAATACGGCATATTTTTTGGGGTCCCCAGCAAAACGTTCAGGCGGGGCCAGTGGCATATTTCCAGGGAGATTGATTTGAACCGGGTTATTTGAAACCACAGGAGCGGGATTACCCCCGGAACCAGGTAGAGGAGTTTGTCCAGCCTGACTCTGCAATAGCTGTCTAGCCAGGTCATCAATTTGTTCCTTGGATAGAATCAGTTCTCTCCTGAGAGTGTTAGTCTCTTGGCGGGCGGAATGCACTTCTGCCCGTAATTCCCCCAGTAATTGGGCCAACTGGTCAGACTCAGAAGTTTCCATAGCGCCTGGGTAGGAAATTGTAGGTAGGCTTCGCATTCTGTAACGCTCACCTGACTCCCACGGAGGCGCTGATCTGGTCTGGGTTGCTCTGGCCTCTTCTAGGGTGATGCGCAGAACTCGGAAGACCGACTGGACAGGACCCCCGAATCTTGCTTGTCTAATCCGCAGGAGAATCCTTCTGCAGATGGAGAAAGGGGGTAAGCTATCTACGGAGTGACGCTTTGGCTTTCCACCTCCCAATTCACTCTCCGTTGGCAACCTCCTAAAATTCCCCCCGCTAAGTCTCACCTTAGGTTTTGAAAGGATGAACTCTCCATCCTGCTTCTGGTGCAGGGGTGCGTGTATATCCAGTTACTTCACTGGTTAGCTGGAAACGTGAGGTTCAAGTTCACCTGACTTTCCAGGCAAGCGCCGTGAGTATGTAGTTTGTAAAAGTTCAAGAAAATGATCTCCCTTTCATCTGTCTTCGAAATCTGAAGTCCGTTCCTTATTACAGAAACTGCGGGAGTTTTAGGAGTGAAGAATGGAATCGCCGGAAATAACTCAGGTGGATAAGAGGTAAGATGATTCCTTGAAAATGTCTTTTTAATACATCCAGTAATGCTTTGTCTTTTTTCCCCTTAAGGGCCGGGGTACGGTAACTGCCCAAGAAGCAGCGCCGACCCGAGATGCTGACAGGACCCGCCTAGTACAGACAGGTAAGTATTAAAGATGGAACCCAGAGTCGCGATGAAGAATGAAGATGTTTCGTGGACAGATGAGTAAGCGCGGCGCTGCAGCGAGCGACGCAAAGCGTTTAAAATAAACTCTTCTTCTTCAGGTAGCCGGCGTGACGACTCCGGACACAGGGTAAGCAACTGGCAATGTTCTTGTTCTCACCTTCTCTCTTCTCTCCTCTCCTTCTAGGTGTTCCAGGATCTAATCGGGCGTGGCTGGAGCCGGGATGCAGGAGCTGACACGGTGAGCGTCCAGCTGCTAGGAGCAGAACAACGCGAAGCGTGAGCTGCTGTCTGGGCGTGGCTTAAATAGCCTCCAAAGAAGTTCCAGGTATGTATCCTTCCCCAACCAGGTATGTATCCTTCCCTGACCATGCCCGAGTGGCAAAATAGTCCCACAGGTAAAGTAGTCCCATTCAGGCCTCAAGGAGGCCTGGATGTTGCAGCATGGTCTGCATCAGGTAGGTTTACACAGAATCTCTCTTTACATAAGTTCACTTGTTATGAGCCTGGCGCCATAGGCCCCTACCAGGGGCCGCTGGACCTCCCCCCGAGAACATGTCTGCTTCCAGGGACGCTGGATCCGATCTGGCTCCTTGGGGGTAGGCATCATGACACTTGCCATGACCTCTTCAGCTTGTTAGGGTCCCAGACCATAGGTTTCAGGCTATTTCTTCCACTTTTCCACTCACCTCCACTCTCTCGGGTTCACAGCATCTCCCTGCCCCTTTGCAAACCTCCTTTCTCGGTTCGCAAGGGCATACACATTATCCAAGATTTCTTGGTCAGCCGCAGGACCTGTGGTGGTTGGGAAGGCTTTGTTTGGTCTGGTGCGGCTCAGCAGCACCAACCATCCTTCAGGAAGCCATTGCGCTTCCAAAGCCTCAGGATCATCTATCCCTGTGTCTGCCAGCCTGCAATACTTGCCTGGGTCTCAGGACCGGCTACAGAGTTATCAGCGTCTTCCTGGGCATCACAGCTTTCTTACCATGCACAACAGACAGTGCCTTTCCTTTCAGTGCCTCCAGGGAGGACTGGTCCTCGTTGGAATGCCTTGTTTCCTTTTTTAAATTTGTTCAGACCAGACCTTCCAACTTGTTCCAAACTGTCTGGGGGATGAAAAGAGAGGCCTCCATTCCATACGCCAGTGCCGGTACTACTTTTGTCTTGTAGAAGTTGATTGCGGGCCTTAGTGAGAATTTACCGAACTTCCTATCCACAGTTCTCATTTGCGATGTTAATCTTTTAGCTTTATCCCAGAGTAAGCCTTGCATCGCCATGTCCGTTCGTGAGTTGTCTATTTGAACACCCAGGTATCTGATATTTTTTACTTTTTCGATCTTAGTATTATCTAGATGCCACTACTCCTGTTTCAATAGTTTCTTCGGGAGTTTCTCAAAAGTCATGATTTTTGTTTTGTTTTTGTTTATTTCAAGATGATTTTCGTCGATGTATTTTGCCAGGTTTGTTCATTTGCGCTGGAGTCCGACTTTCGTCTGGTCAATCAGGATCACGTCGTCCACGTACAGCAGTCGCGGGATGATGGTTTTTACTATTTTAAGTGGAAAGGTCCTGATGTTGGTTTCCGAGTGTTGGAAATCTCCCAAGAAAGCAATAAAAAGAGCAGGAGCCAGGGGGCAACCCTGTTTGACCCCCCCCTTTTAACTGGAATTTCCTCTGAAAGTGTTCCTTGTTGTTTTAGCTTCACTCTTATGGTGGTTTGCGAGTGAAGCGCTTTGAAAGGGTCAAGTACCGCTTGAGGGCAATTCCAAGTTTCGAGTTTCATCCGCAGCATATTATGGTCCATCTTGTCAAACACTTTCTACAAGTCAACGAAATCTAAGTAGACCTTAGGAGCCCCTTCCTTGACTTTTGCTTTGAGGATGTTGATTATCAGGATGTTAATTGCTGTGGTGCCATTTTTTTGGAAGCCTGTTTGGAAAATGTCGTTATATGGGCCAGTTTTTTCCCAAGCTCTGAAATGGTCCAGTAGAAGAGTAGCGAAGACCTTTCCTATAATATCGAGGAGTGCGATCGGCCTGTCATTTTCAGGGTCTCCCCGGCTGCCCTTCGTAGAACTCGGGATGATGACGGCTTTCTGCCATGTCTCGGGAATTTGCTGGTTTTCTTTCACATTCCCCAAAGATCTTCCCGATCACGTCAGACCACTCTTTCGGGAATTGTTTGAGGTTAATGTTTGTAAGGCCGTCTGGCCCAGGAGCTATGGATGTTTTGAGATTTCAAATTTTTGTTTCAATATCATCCGAATTCGAAACGTTCACCCAAGACGGGTTAGCATTGCGTTCAGTCGCGCCGAGAGTTTCCTTTGGCTCGTCAAACTCATTCGAGAAGTACTCTATCCATTTGGCTTCTGACACTGCATTGCTCAACGTTATGCTTAGTATGGGGTTGTGGTTTTTTTTTTTATCAGCAACCAAAATTTGCTAGATTTATTGGTTGCCAATCTTTTCATCATTTCTTCTGCATCCTGTTGGTATTGTGCTGCTCTTTGTTGTTTCTGCCAGCAATTGCATCTTTTTTTCCCATTGCCAAGCTAACCAGTCTTCTTTGATGTTTGTTTTCATTGCCCTTCTTTTTAATTGTCGCCCTAGCTTTCTTTGTTCCACCAGATCTTTATTATATGCATGCTTTGGCTGGTCTTGTGTCATCCGTCTTCCTCCAGATGGTTTCTGGTAGGGCAGTAGGAGCGGAAGGTAGTTGGGTTTCTCATTTGCCAAACTTAACTGGTTGTACAGGATTTTTTCGTCCCAGGGCGCTTTGATTTTCAAGATGTCCGCTTCTGTTAAGCGTAGCCATGTTTGTTGGCAGTTTACTTCGGTGGCGACAGGGTAGACTGCTTTTTCCGGTCTCCGTCCTTGCCAGGTGCATGTGAGTAAGTCGTGGTCGCTGTTAGCCGTTTTTAGCACCTTGAAGCTCACTATGTTTGGTATGAGGCCGGCTGTGATGAATATGTAATCTAAAGTCGCTTTCGAGGAACAACGTAGGGATGTTCATTTGTTTCGGAAACAGTGTAGCTATATTCTGTATGTTTCCTGAACTAATTAGTTCCATCCATGCTAGCCTGCATTCCAAGGTTGCATCCCATTGCTCATGGCGTTGTTTGACAGTAAACGGTCCTTGTTGCTCTTCGTTACAGTTTGCATTGAAATCACCGCATACCATGATTTCAATTTCGTCAAACTCTTCATAGAGTGGATCAATGGTTGCTCCCATGGTTGAGAAGAATGCTTTTGCGGTCATCCGTTGGGGGTTCCAGTAGCAATTTATAATTGCTAAAACATTCAAACGACCTCCTTGTTTCTTCCAGGTAAGTTTTGACCATGTTGTCAGGATCACCAGCATTTTGTAGGTTTCCTTCCACTTCCTGGGTTCTGCAAGACCAAGGCCTGTTTTAATGGCTGTTAAAAGGCCCGACGACGGTCTTCCTAATAGGCCCTTGACCGCTGGAGAAATTTCCACAGAGAAACCGTCAGGCGTGGGTTTGTCTAACAGCTTGGAGACATAGTATGTCATATGCGCCTAAGTTCACATCTCGTTAGATTCATGTGACCTCTCGTATTCCAGGAACCCAAGATAAAATTGTCCTGGTCGGGCCGCTCCTCTCCGCTCAATGTAGCTGTGAGTTTCTTGAGGGCCGGCCCTTGGTAGCTGCTGTTTCCAATTTTCTTGGACCAGGTCGATGTGAACCAATCCCACGGGCCTTTCGGGTGTGTGGAGACTGAGGTCTTTGTGATGTTCTTTGGGTCGGAGACTTTTGAAGTGTAATCGCTTCTTGGGTGGAATTCCTCGTCTTCCTTTCTTCTAGTTCTTGCAGATCGGTTTTCCTGGTCATGATACTTTCTTTCTGAGGCACGCCTTTGCCAAATTTTTTCGACTTCATCTTTCTGGATCCGATCGATTTGTCATTTTTCATTTCCTTGGTCATGCAGGGTCCATCCCCGAGCTGGTTCATCCTCCCTTGGCATTTTCCATTGATTGTATTGATAGAGGACTTCTGTTTTGGAGTGATAATGCGATTCATGTTTTCTTGGTATTTTCTTTTCTATATCTCGCACATTTCTTTCCGGCTTGTTTATTTCGGTCAAGCTGAAACCCATTAGGGCTAATTCTTTGAATGCCCACTGGTCAATATGTGTAATTCCCGCTGCTTTTACGTGAAGGTATGATTTGGCTTTTTTATCATTATGGTATGGTTCCACCAACTTAAGGTCCTCAGTTCTTATGCACCTTAGCGATTTAGCTCTCTTCATTATCTGAAAACTGTTGGCTGATTTAATATTAAATATTCTTTTTTTGAGTCCAATTGCTCAAGTTTAAATAGGCAGGTCTGTTCGTTTCTTTTGGAATCCCTTTTCTCCTTTTCTCTTGCAGAGATCTGATGCCCAGGGCTGCCTCTGAATCTTGACCTTGCTCTTGTAATTGTCTGTTGGTCTACTATCCGGAGTCCGCGATTGCTCTGATCTGCATCCCCTTTTTTTGTTGCAGTCGCACTCCGCTTCACGTTTTCCCAATGATCATTCTCTTTGATGGATTTCATTGCTTCTCCAGCGTTTCTTTTTTTTTGGGTGTTTAATTTTGGGTCGGACATCTTTATGTCATCATCTTTTGTTTCTGATGGATTTTTTTCCCAATGTTGTGATATATTCATTAACGTCCAGTCTTTCATGAAGTCCTCCACTGTTCTTGGTGATCTTAAAGCGCTGGCCTTAGGTGGCGTTTCTTCGTCGAGAATTTGGATCTCTTCTACATGCGACCCTGTTTTCTTGAGTATTAGCACTGGTTGCTCCCTTAACGTTTTAAGGCCCGCCGATGGCTTTCGGGTTAAAATAGTTGGCAAGCCCTTTATTTTCTTTTGCAAGGGATTCTCTTGACTTTTCTCTGCCGTTCTAGCCAGTGTTTTGCTATCCTTATTCACCATCTCAGGTTGTGCTTCATATGGATTGGTTAACTGCAAAGAGTGAGGTTTTGAAAGTTTTCTGGTCAACAACTCCATTCTTTCAATTTTCCTTTCGAGGGCTTCGATTTTAGTTTCCCAAGCTTTTTGATGGATACTTTTCTGGTCCTCCAGGGCCGTTATATAACTTTCTACATGTGACATTTTCAATATCATGTTTGTGAGAATTGCCGTGTTGTCTTGGATCTCCTCTTTTATGGCTTCATACAGTTTGCAGAATGGTGCTAATACGATGGACTTTGCGGACATGATTGCTATCATGTCCGGCTTCTTGTTTGGGGAGTCTTTCTGTATGGCTGTGGCTATGTCACTTAGGTGGCGATTTTTTGGGGAGGTATGAATTTTCTCCAGTCTTTTTAGTATACCTGAAATTCCCAAAGCCGCACGGTCCAATAAAGTACTTAGGTCCTGATCCGTCAGTGGTCGAGCCACCGAGGATCTTTGGTTCGTGTGTGAGGAATCCCCCAGGCTTTGACTGAGGCATCGTTGAAAGACCAGTCGCCAGATGGGGTTAGTCCATGCGAGTCGATGCTTTGTTTCCTCCACGGCACTGTCCCGCCGTTGAGCTTCCTCCAAGGGTTGGCTAGACCGTGTTGGATCCCTCCTCACTTCCGCCTCACTGTCTTTTGTGCCGGCTGGGAATGTCTGCATCACCTTTTTGTTAGCTATGAGTATGTCTTTTGGCACTATAGCTTTCTGGGCAGAGCCGTTTTCTGTTATGCCGGGGGCCGATTTCTCATCCCCCCCTTTTCTTTTTAGGGGCTTTGTTTTCACCCATAGAGCTTTTGTTCAAGTTTCCTGGGTGTTGGACCTCTTCCTCTGTCGGTGCTACCTTTGGGGTCCAAATTGAGCCCATTTTCCTCAGTTTTAACCCCGGTGGGTATTCTTGTTCCACTTCGAGCATCTCTGCGTCAGAAACCTCGGTCTCCGCCGTTAGCTTTCAGTTATATTGTTGGGTAAAAAAGGCCTTTAGTGGGCACGATAGTAGAGGAAAGGCAGGTTTCTGGGCATGATTCCTCTCCTTTTTATCACCTTTACTCCACCCTTACTCCTGTCGTTCAGGTCCTTAATCGACCGTTTATTTGCTTGGTTCGAATTGGTCTCTGTTGGTTTTTGCCCCTTTTTTGTTTTAGTTCTTTTCTTTCTTTGTTAATTCGTTGCCCACTTTAGTTGCTCCCCCTCCGTTTCCTTATTAGTGTCCTCTAGATCGCTAGGTGTGTTGCCTTCTGAAATTTTTTCTCCATCTTCAAAGACGTCATCACTCTCTCTTTCTCAATTAGAATCACTTGTATAGATCTCAACGATCTCTTTATTACCCTTTTCCAAATTTTTCTCCCCAGTCGCTACTTTAGCCCTATTAGTAGAATGGGGGACTTGGCATTTGTTGGAAACGTGGATCATCGCCTTGATTTTGATTGTCTTCTGCACGACCTCTGTGCCATTTGTAGATTCCAAAGGCGTTGTTCTTACATATTTTTTTATTCTGTTTTGAGACAGCGGACTTCTCCTATGCTCTAAAAGTTTGCTGCCTTTTTTTGCCGTTTGCTGCCATTCTTCACCCTGGTCCAAAGAATGTGGGCTCTCTTCAGGGGTTGCCTGGCCCTCTAATGTAGTTGCTTTGCTGCGGGGTGGAAGGGTGGAGGTCCCGTCCCACAGAGGTTCCTTTTCCTTACCCACCAGCATGGGTGCCGGATTGGCGGCGCTGCCCTCGCTCCTTGTCCCCTGTCCGACTCCTGCTGTCCCATCCTTCTGACTCTCCCCACTGCCAAGGACCCGCTTTGTTCCCGGCGGGGGCCGTCCTCCGACAGCCCTCGCATCGGAACCTCTCGTCCCAGGGACGGTTGGCAGGGTACCCACGGCAGAGGAGCAGGACGAGACGGGAGTGAGGCACAGCCCTCTTTCTTCGGCCGTGGATACTTCCGCGGCGCTGCACTCCTTGTTCTCGTTGGTCTCCTTGCGGTCACGTATGCGGTCGCCGGGCTCCGTCTGTGCCTGTGCTCCCGCTCCAGTTCCAGCCCCCTGGCTATGCTGGGCCTCCCCGGCCGTCGACAGTGTAGAGCTGGGCGGAGAGCTGAGGGGAACCTTCCGATGTACATTCGCTGATGGCCACAATCCAGGTAACAATGGCCTCGCTTGGTTCTTCGCTCTAGGCCCCCGGGGCACTTCCATATGGGAGTCCACTGCTTCCCGGGAGCCTTCCTGAATCGTGGCTTCGCTGGATCTTTTACTCAGCGGTGGTTTCATGTTCAGCGCCGCCTCGCTCCTCTCATGTTTACTATGCAAAATGTCCTTGGAGTAGGCATCGGGATGGTTTTTCCTACGGACTGCAGAGGTCGGACTTCTGGCTCCATCGCGCTCTTACTTCAAGTCTGCAGCGGACTGCTGCAGACTGGCTCTCACCTCAGGCTCTTAGCTCCTTCTTTCCTTTTTATTCTGTGGTCTGCTCACTGTGGTTCCACTGAGTGCTCTGCCACACTCTGCGCATTGTCTTCATCTCAGTACGTTTTCCTAAAATGTCATAACCATTCTTTTTTGTCTCAGTATTATGTAGGGGAGGACAAACTTCTATTCTGCTTGCATTCATAGAAATATGGAGAATTCCAGTACTCTGGAGAGGGTCAGAGCGTGAGGGAGCTGGCACAGTGTTAGACATTTTTGTTTGTTTGTTTATTTCTTATGGTTTATTACAAACCTTTCAAAACATAGAACTCATAGAACAATGTGAATATGCAGCACAATTCAATTGTGTTCATTTACGCTACCCTCATTACCCAGGACTACAAAAAGAGTAAAAGAATAAGGAGAGAGCATACCGAAACAAAAGTACTCCATATAAATCGGTCAAGTGCACCCTCCCCCTATTCCAGCTTTGGAAGCCTCTCTATGAATTTCATTATTGCAAGAATCGGATGCAGTTTATTCCCAATCACAGGCATTTTCCACCAATCAGAAGCTGAAAGGGTTTTTACTTCAGTAATTAAATGTGCTAGATATAAGGTTCTCACCTCAGTTAAACTTCTGCAGCCACAAGGACGTTTTAGTGTTCAAGAAATGATGCACCAGGATATTGAAGCCGATGGCTTCCCTTCCCCGCATTTTTTGCAAGGTAACCATGTTGCAACCGTGTGACATCCTGACCTCTGCTTTTCTCCCTTTTTTCTGTTTCTTGTTCACAGCTTGACCCATCGCAGGACCACTTTGATTCTCACTCTTTCACTTTTCAGCTGAATACCTTACAGAGACCTTCAATTGAGCACCCACGTGGTGCCGGACCACTCTTGTCTTGTCTTCTATCACACGTATTTCAAACAATGTTCATTCCAGTGCTCGCCATATAATGTTGCCACTTGCAACCTTGGTTTTAGCGCAGACCAGTCTTGTATCGGTCTCCCCAGCTCACTGGATGTGTTGATTTCACTGACTCTGCTTTGTTCTTGGAGCCAAGGACAGTACCACAGCGGGTAATTCTCCCCACCTTGATTCTTGATGCGGGAGCACACTGGGTATCTCCGACACACAATGCAGGATTCTTCAGCCCATTTTCCTTGTCTTACACTTTCCAATCTTAAGAGCTCATGAAAGCAACTGTTCCTTGTTGAAAAGGTCAAAAGAACTTCCCTCCTTGCAATCCCGTTCTGTTTTGCCATTTTTCTCCACTTGTTAAACTGCCATCTTGGAAATGCTGTTTCATTGTGTGCTTTGCCTCGCTTAGAGTGTGCTTTCATGCTCTGCCTTTTATCCGTGTGGGGAAGCTTAGTGGAATTCAGGTGTGCGTAACGGTCAGTAATTGCCTGACCATTGTATTGGGTCACATCAGGTATACCGCTCGGGTATTAGTTAATTTTTTCTCATAGAGGGCTGGTCGTGAGAAAGTGTTCATGTTGTAAAATGTGGGGGGTTGAAGTTCCTAAATATCCTACGTGGTAGGATGGGGTAGAGGTGTTGTAAGGAAGGGCATACCACGTCTCACCATCTGATGTCCCACTCCCACTCCACAAAGACCCCTCATCCAGGTGATCCTTCTGCACTGATCCACCACCAGGAACAGGATCCAAAAGCAATGGCCGGGTCCTGGCCACCTAGATGACAGATCCCCAGGGATTAGTGGTTTCTCACACTAGATTCCAATATATGTAAGAATGACAGTATCACAAGTATGACACTCGCACAAGAGATACAATTTCAAAAACTTTGCTAGACTTGTGGGGTTTGGAAAAACCCCTACTTTGCACTATAGCTCTGATGGGAGTAGTCTCTACCATCAAATAATAAGGACCATACAGTCCTTGTCAGTCTCTGTCAAATAAAAATGGCCTATACTAACAAAACCTAAAAATGGCCTATACAAACAAAACCTAATTCCTGCCCTATCTCTTATACAAAAAATGCATTAAGGGGAATATGTAAGTCAGTGTTATAACAAAGAATCAAGATGGCTGAGCCAGATCTCCTTCCCATGTTGGACAGCACGAAATAAAGGTGCCCCCCCCACACCACTGGGCTGGACGACGTACACTGGCTCAGATTATCAAGAAGCAGTTCAAAATGTGGGTTGAGGCACACTTTCACTGGCTTTCCAGTTCACCAAAGTTCTTTCACAATTCAATGAAGAGTTCACATAGGTCTCCCTCTGTCGGGCTTGGATGTCTCAAACCATAATTCAACAAAAGGTTCACGTAGGCCTCCCTCTGTCAGGCTCAGACCTCTCAAAGCAAAAAGTACCCGATTCAACATAGATCTCTGTCAGCCGGGCTCGGAACTTGCAATCACAGCACTTGCAGGGGTTCCCTTTCCCTAACATATTTCACATTCCAGCTCTCCCTCAGTCTCTCTCAGATCTTTCACCCCTTTTGAAGACTTTCGAATGAGCAGGGCTTTTACTACGGACCTCCACAAGAGCACTTCGACTTTCACTTCCACTCTCCTTTTTTGTTATTTGCCCCAGTGTCTCTTGGCAGTTCTGTACCATAAGCAAAACTTTCAAAGAAATCTTTCTCTTCAAGAATTCACCTTTTCACTTCCCCTTTTGCCGGGGTCATTCTTGACCATCATGCATTTCAGAGTTTATTCACTTTGTGGCTTCAAATCAGCAGTCAGTGTTAATACCATAGGCTTGGCCTCCTCTCCCCAACTCTGTTGTTCACCCGGGAGGGTCGCAGTAGACCTTGAAACACAATGCAGTCTTATTGTCTGGGATTTGGCCTTCTCACAGTTTTTCGGAGGCAACAATCTCCTGCAGGGAACTTCAGGGTTTCCCCAAACCTTTGATCTGGTCCCTTGATCGGTCGTTCTGCTACAGCGGATTCACCTTTGCCCCATAAGTTCTGCTCCTTCTCGTGTTCCACCCTACTCCAATTCTCATGGGTCTCCCTCAGTCAGGCTCGGACCCTCTCGCTTTGCACAAAAGTGCAATTTAAAAAAAAAGGTCTTGGACTTCAGGTCCCACAATGCAGCTTTCTTATTTTGCTCCCATTTCACCAGCTCCCCTCAACGGCATCCAGGAGGTTCTGGGAGCTGCAGGGGGTATTTATAGGATGTCTCTGAGGTCAGGGTCTCACTACCTGCCCCTGAAAGGCCTGGGCCTCTGTATCTGACCCCGGGGAGGAGCTCTAGCTTGGGTGCTGCAAGGTAGCCCCAGCTGCCCCAGATTTGGCCTCCTGGAGTCACAGCTCCCTCGCCACACTGTAGCATCCCCTGTACTCACAGGCTCAATGTTCAGGCAGACCTTCTCCTTTCAGGCCCTCCAGGGTTTCTTCTGCTGCTGTTCCTTCCTCCTGGCCTTTGTGCAGCATCCCCAGCTCGCTCAAAGTGTGCCTGTGTCCTCTGCTTTTTATACTGACTGGGAGACTTAACAGGTTTCAGGTGGGAATGACTGGAGGGAGGCCTGACCTTGCCTGGCCTAATTATCGGGACAAAATGGCGACTGCCCATAGGAGACCCTGGTGCATTCCTATGGGTAATCTTTAAAGCTCCCTTTTCCCTCTTCTTCTTCTTAGTACTGTTGAAAAAGGGGGTGGGGAGGCGCATGTAATGGCACTGCACATTTTTTCTAAAGGCAGAGTGGGTCTGATGGTCACTGAGCTCAATTTTTATGATTTACCTATGAAGCAAGTAAGAAGGAAGCAACCTTCCTGGATTTAAGGATCAGTAGAAACTGACAAAATTTGGAAACCACTGTGTATCAAAAAAACCACAGATAGAAACTCACTACTGTAGTGCAACAGTTTCCATCAAAAGTCACTCAAAGAGAATATCCCTTTCAGACAATTCTTCCGGTATCGAAGGAACTGTACTATGAGGGGGGAATATGACAAACAAGCAGAGAGGCTCACAGAAAATCTCAGAGAGAAATTATCCAGAAAAGACAAAAACATGCCCGCAAGAGAGCTAGAAATATCCCGAGAGAGATAACATTGATGCAACATGGAAAAAGGGATCGGGAAGAAACTATAATAACGGCGGTATTTAGCCATTTACCGGTCATTAATCGACTCAAAAAAGAGATTAAAAAAGCTTGGTACATATTGAACACAGGAGAAAAACAGTTGAAGACCCTTCTGTTTGCAATAAAAAGAAGGAAAAACATCTGGGACGGTTTGGTACACACCTACAAAGAAAAGAGGAAAGAAATAGTGCAAACTAGACTGTGGAATGCACCAAAAGCCACAGGACGCACACCATGTGGAAACTACACAGTTTGCCAATATACGAGGCACACTACATCGATAAACATTGGTGGGGAAAAATTGTGGGAACAGAGATCCCTTACTAACTGCAATACCACCAATGTAGTATATCTCATCCATTGTCCATGTGCCAAAAGATATGTCGGAATGACGACCAGAGCAGCGAGAACGCGAATCTGTGAACACAGGTCCAACATGAGAACAAAACGCATCACAGCTCCATTAGTTGAACACTTCATCCAAAATAACTACTCGGAGAATGATCTTGAGTGGACAGTCTTGGAAAAAGTATTTGTACCGAAGAGAGGTGGAAATGCACCAGTCTTGTTATTAAAACGTGAGCAAATGTGGATTTCCAGACTAAAAAGGCACATGGAAGGCCTAAATGATGAAATTTGCTGGCAAGCACTATAAAGGTGTATCCCATAGTTTTGAGCAACCAGCCTGTGAAGCAGACACTCAGATTAATAAGCAATAATAACACACCCCCCTCCATGCACTCACAGAGATTAGAGGTAGTAGATTCTGAGCCCCAGCCACTTAGAAACCCTCCCGAAGAATAATGGTAACAGTGTAGCAGAAATGAAGGCTATCACTATAAGTCATCCCACAACACACGTTTCATGACTAAAGAACAGTGGAACCAACTAGCATAAGTATGATTATGATATACATCATCAGCCGTAGACAAAATATACGACAGCCAGTAAACTACATTTTTCAACATACCATGAGTCAGGGGTAGGTCAAAGGCAAATTTGCATGTAAAACCAACAAGCAGGTAGAAAATCAAGCATGGAGGTTTTTAAGTGTTGGAATTGCACCAAGTAGCTAAGAGGAGATCCTTGGCACGAATAGACAGAAAACGAAATAGCCATTGACAAAAAACTACATTTCCCATGACACCTAGAGTCAGCAGTAGTTCATAGGTCTAGCTGACACGAACGCCGCAAACGAGGCAAAAAACAGAACAACGTGATGTAGAATTCAAACCTTTAGAAGTAGGAATCAGAGGCATTACTTGAGAGAACAAATGACCTAGATTCATAGCGATTCAAAACATGGAATGACCCGCAATCACGTGACCACTGTGCATATAAATAGGAGCTTTTCCAAAATGGCGGCCACACCAGAGACAGCAGAGCAGTGCCTGTGGAACTTGAATGCTAGGTAAGAGCAACAGAAGTTAAATATAGCGGGACTGGCACAAGCTATAAGAATAGTGGATAAATATAGAACTGGCGCTATAATTATATGCAGAATCCGGGCATACACAATAAAAACAATGTGTTTCTCCCTTGTCTCTAGTCAGTGGTGAGCACGGCGAGAAGGCAGTAGCCTGGCTTATCCATAACCACACACATGGGCTTGGAGATTAAAACAACTGGAGAATAGGAAATTACAGACCCTGGAAGATACAGGTACACACCATGTAAGCAGTGGTGATACAAAAAGGATATTCCTATATAAAAAATAAATATAAAACAAATATATTCATGTTTTACAGATACCTAAATTACACATTTGGGAAAAGCACACATAATATCATCAGTACAAAAGAGAAGACAGGTGAGAAATCCTTCCTGATACGCAACCATATGTGGTATTAATTCACATACACTAGATTAAAACAAACTCCCTCTCTCACCCTCCCTTTTCTCTTTCTCTTCCCCTTTAGGGCAGGTGACCAGAATGCCACGCCCTACAGAAAATTGGGGAAAAGGATCCACAACCTATACATGTGGCCACACAGGACAAATAGTCACCATTCTTGTTGTTTTTCTGCTCTGATGTTCTGTTATTAATAATTGAGACCAGTAACGCTAAAATCAGTATATGTCCTGAAGAAAGTGGGAAGTAATGAGATACCGCTGATACCGGTAGACAACGGAGTGATGACCTAGATCCCGTGTCCGATACAAACAGAAGTGGTAGACACAGCACAGACATAGTAGCATTTTTTTAAGATAAACAGCCCAACAAGATTGGTAGCTGTTTTTTGGTTTTAGAAATTCCTTGATTAGTAAAATCAAGGCTTTGAGTACTGTAAGCCACACAGATCCAAGGAGATGACAAAGTAAAAATATCGACCTTGATGATGTGTGCAACATGTTAACAGACAGGAAAGTAGTGAGCAAGGATAGGGATAGACTTCACCTCCATTTGTGTACCCTTGACAGGTGTAATATTAGTAACCACTCAGGGCAAGCCCCTTACCTGTAGAGAGGGCCAGCGAATATAGGGACATTTAGTTAGACATAGGGACTCAGACCATAGGATTAAGTAATTTGAATACATTGTTTCTGTCTAAATGGTGTTAAAAAAGCAGTCAGACGAAGACAGGATAAGGAAGCCTCTGACTCCGAGTCATTTGTATACACTGAGCTCCTGACCCTGCTTTGTCTTATTAGTGGGACAGGGCTGTTGCATATTATAGGCCATCTTCCTAGTCTCAGTCTTTGGGTTTTTATAGTGGATGAAGGGATTGTCGGAGTTTTAGTTTTTCTTAGGCATCATGGAAAAACTATGTGGGTTTTTGTCAGGGTGAAGGGGGCAGATGTATTGTTGTGGGTGAAGGGGTTTTGGGTGATAATATCCCATGACGACTAAGGGGATGTCGGGTAGAGATATATCAGAATGAGGGGGATGTCTCGCCCGAGGGCATTACTCCCACAGTCTGCAAGGGTCCCTTTTCCAGCTGATCATACCTCACTTGTCAGCCGCCAGGGTTAGGATCCAAGAGTGATGGCCCTCCCGTGGCCACTTGACTCAGAGATCCCTGGGAATAGCATGGGAGAAACGCCTCAGGATCTGATGTTAGAACTGGTGAACAGACTGTCCCAAAGTGCAGAAGCAGCAATAGTACCGCAATCACATCAAAACCGAGTGCCTCACAGAACACTCTGTTTTACGCCCAGTGTTAGAAATGTACTGCATCTCTCCTAGGGTGCCACCTCTCATCCCATGAGAGTTTTCCCTCTCCTGTGATCTTTTTGCAGTGCATAACCTCAAGGGGGATTATTGGACTATGGCTGCACCACCCTGGCCACGGGGGAAGGGTCCTCCGCCATGGGAGAAGGTACAGTTATCCAGAGAGGAGATGGCTGGCATCTAATAACCACAGAAACAGAGCTGAAACAGAGGACAGACATAATAGGCGGATATCACGCTCAGGGCACATTATGCAATATTGTTCCCGAAAAGAGGAGCAGAAGGAAGTTCCTGCAAGCAGAACAAATGGGAGTGGGAAATCGAGTAGCTCAGTGAGAGGTGGCACAGAGATGGCAGTTGGGTAAGCAACACCAAATCGAGATTACATTTTGCAGCTGTAACAGAGCGTGGCATAATTATTTCACAGCCAATGCAAAATACCAGTCGTGTAGGCAAATTCTTAGATTTGTTTGGGACAGGAAATTAGATTTGGATACCTTATACGAGTGCACCAACATATTATGACATAATACTAGGTGTGAAGATTTGTGCCGGGATAAAATAGTGTGGAGGTGACATTTATTAGTTTAACTAAGTGTGAAAATGTTTTGAGATGGACAATAAAAACTTACTGGGAATGAGAAAAAACACATCTTAGAATTGCTTCAAGGAAATACAGGAATAAAAATACAACCTCCTCTGGGCTCAGCATACTTCCAGAGATGTCAAGAACAGTATGTATCATCACCAGGGAAACTGAGAAACTGTGGGAGATACTACCAACTCAATCTGGAATATTCAATGTAACAATTTTAGAACCATAGAAGTTGTAAAGAAGTTGACACAAAAGTGGCATGGTTTTGGTTATAGACTTATTTCTGTGTGAAAAAGGGTTCTTACTATACCTAACTTCTAAGAGGGGCTTCCCTGCATCAAAACAAAAACTGAAAGGGTCTTTCGGGATGTCCATCAACATAAATTCCACAGTGCTATGTCAAAACCTACTTCTATCCCTCACACTATATAACTAAAAGGTACACTAACAAAAAGTTCATTCTTTAACAAGAATAGCTCCCTTCTTCTTGGAAAATGTTCAAAAAAGAGTGTTCTCTAAAACCAAAATTGCCAGGGGAAATGACTCCCTGCCCCAGGTTTACAGGTTTCACCAAGTCCTGGCACAAGGTTCCATCCAGGAGAATGTCTCCCTTCTCCCGGTATGGCTCCTTATACTCTTCAATGGAACCAGGGGGAATTACTCCCTTCCCTGACTTCTTTATCTTTACTCTCTTTTCGGAACGAAGAGAATGCCTCCCTTCTCTTGGTAAGCTGTGGCACAGTTTAACACAAGGCCAGGAGGAATGACTCCCCTTCCCGGCATATTCAGCTCAAGTCTCAGTTCAGGACCAAGAGAATGCCTCCCTTCTCTTGACATGCTTTGGAACAGCTCAGCATAAGGCCAGGGGATATTCCCACCCCCCCTGGTGTCTATCAGCTTTCCGATTTGGTGCCAGGAGAATGACTTCTTTCTCCTGGTATGGCTTGGTTTATTTCTTTCTCAACGTTTTACACTTCATGCACACTTCGCCACTTTGACCGGTTCTCAAAAAAGTCCCAAATCTTGTCAGGGTCCCAGACCCTTCTGATGGTCAGTGGTTTTCCTTTTGTCACTGCAACCAGGACAATTTCCTCCAATGCTTTCAGTCTCTAAGTTTGGGTTGCAGATCCTTCTCTGGTGGTCAGTGGTGTTTCTTTTCTCACTTTAATGAGGAAGAATTCCTCTGAGGTTTTCCATCTCTAATTTAGCGTCCCAGACCCTTCTCTTGTGTCCAATCATCTTATGCACGCCACTGATGTGTTCCCCGGATGCTTCCTACTTCAGTGGTTCCCTTCATCTCCCCACTAGGCCTCCAGTTCCCCCTTTATCTTCATGCATAATGAGGCACTGCTCTCGTTCTTCCAGGGATGGGTTTTCTGCTCTGCTGCTTTTCTGTGTCTTCTCTTTCGGCCGGCGGGCTCCACTGTGTTCTCGTAGATCTCCCAACATTGTGGTCTCTGCGTCTCTGTGGGACCCGTCGATCCACCTGACCAAGGCTATGCCACCGCTCTCCTTGCTAGGTCGAGCAGAGTTGTCTGCTCCCACAGGGTCCATGGTTGATTCTCGCAGCATCTCACTGACATGTACTGCTCCACCCGCTTCTGTCGGGATTTGAATCTCCTGGTCCCTTGCTCCTCGAAGACAACTTAGAGTCCATCTTCAGTTTCCTTTATGTAGGACTGGTCCCGCCTACGCCTATCATTAACACCTGCAGAGTATGATCGCAGGGAGCTCTCCATGATGCCGGTGATGCACCTCGTGGCAGTACTTGAAGGTGTAATCTTCATACCTCTGATGTTCTTCCTCATCCTACTTGGCTGGTTTCATCACTATGACATTAGAACATATGTTTGCTCTCTAAGGAAGGATTAGAGATGAAGTGTAGGACTAGGGAATGTGTGTGGCTGATGGGATTGCCAAGGCTGCTCCCCAGTTGGGCATCCTTGTCTCCGGAGGGGGAGTCCATCCCCTTCAGTTCCGTCCTGTATTAAACCACCCCCAGGGGGAATATTGGTTAGCGGCTGCACCACCCTAGCTTTATGGAGAAGGGCTCCCTCCTTAGGAGAAGCAACATCATTCAAACATGGGAAAAAATGCTAGGCTTAGTGGTACAGCTTGTCTATTGGGCGACTTATTCAGCATTAAGTTGAGACAAAAGCAGTTTTGACCAAATCCAAACTGGGGACAGGAATTATTTCCACATATTTATTGTGTCGTTGCAGGTCACTGGATCAACGGTAAGCCACGAGAAACCCGTCATAAATAGTAATATAAATATGCAAAAGCATCCAAAAAGATCCAGGACATTGCACCTTTTAAAGTTTGAGAAAGATATGTTTTATTATCATTTGTAATAAGTTTGCCCTTGTAATAACACGTGTTTCGGCCCCTGCCGGCCTTTTTGAAATCAGGGCTGGTGTAATCAGGAACATTAAAATATAAGTGATACACGAAAATAGATCATATTTTAAGTTGCCAATCCAACAAAGCAATTATGCAAAATCATGTATTGCACCATACATTTTGAAAAGTAAAAAATTCCCCATAAGAAAACAAAAAACATCATATGCAAACAAATAAAAACATTATTTTGGCATCAATACAATTATATAATGACAAACAGCAAAACATACATTTGTAATTTATATAGAAGGGTTGGGAGAGAAAAAGAGGAGGAGAGACATACAGACAAACAAGAGACAAGAGACGGATATTGCGTTAGTCACGGTTTATCTCGTACTTAAGTGTGCAATCAGAGCCACGGCTACTACATATCATAACTTACCCACACCGGGGGTCAATAGCTTCTCATTCAACATTTGTGTATTGGGTCAAATCCCATTATTATATAATCTGATACCAAAAACAGATATAGAAAAAGTTTTTGAGTCCCATGTCATTACATGTAAGACGCTACGCTCAAGGCTTTGCTTCATTTAAGTCTCATATGCATTGAGAGAGTAGTATCAAAATACCTACATATAACATCCTGTTTAAATAACACCATGCATAAACTAATATCCTGAAATTATCTTATTTTACAGGTCCGACACCGTAGTTAAGTAAGGCACGGATGTGCAAGCGCAGCGTAACTCCCTCCTTTGCACAACGTCTGTAATCACTCTCATTCTAATCATGCGTATACTATTCATGATAAGTTTTCAAGCTTCATAATGTGTATGAATCGGGACCCCTTGGTTCTGTTGTAAACTATGCATGGGCCCTGTAGCCCTTGGACTGCCCTTGTTGCTTTCTCCCAAAGATTGTGCCCCTTTCTCCTCTTTGTACTTTGCACTATGCTTTTCTGTACTTTCTCCACTCTTCACTTGTTTTGTATCATTCAGGCATCTCCGGTCCAAATTCAGATGGTTTCCAGACTCCATAATCAGTAAAGAGTTTGGGGTCTGAATTCCTGTCTCACAGTGATCCCGTCTTCCTGACAAAGACCACCCACATTGCTCTAACATCAGTGGGTGGCATCGATATATTTATGATGTCTCCATGGTTTGGAATGGCAACCCAGAGTCATTAAATGTGTTCTTGACGTGGTTGAATATGCAAGACCCCAATATCAACTTCACCATGAGCTATAACCCCAACTGGGAAGTTAGACACTGCACTCTTTTGTAAACCAACAGATAAAAACACCCTTTTTAAATTTGAGAGCTTTCATTCACTAAGCCTGAGGAATAATCTACTAGTTGGGTAAGTCCTCAGAGTGGGCAGAAATTGCATTTCCAATGAAGAGTATGAAAAACATAGCAAAGAATTAAGCTGTTTAAAACAAAGCGGGTATCCCATGAGAGTAATTCAAAATGCCTACAAGCGGGCAAAACACAACCAAAGAGCGTGTTTGACCCCCCGGATAAAGACACATTTAGACAAAATGACTTGCATCACGACATTTAGCCCAATCAGAAACAACCTGAGGAGAGTCATCTTAAAGAACTCGAAAATGATACATACACCAGGTTTCACCCCTAGTAAACCCAGATTTGGCTACAAAAGACACAAAAACTTAAAGGACGTCCTAGTGCACACCTACGAAAATCCCAAATCCCTTTGTGACAAACAAAAAACACTATGGGACCTACGGCCCGTAGTGGGACACTAAAGATGTCGAGGTTGTTCCGTATGTCTACTGAACACGAACATGAAAGAATTAGATCTTTACAGCTGGAAATGGCAGCTAAAATCTTTCTATAAATGCAAATCACAATAGTTGATTTATGGGATTAGATGCCCTTGTGATCTGATTTATATCGGTAAGACAAAACATGCAGCGAGACTACAGATCTTTGAGCATCACTCATGTATTAAAAACAAGGTGGAGGACAAACCCATGGTAGCACACTTCACTAGACATCACCATAAATACACAGACATATCCTGGTTCAATTTCCAGAATATTGAGGCATCACCAAGAGGTGGCAATAGGGATGTGAAACTCAGAAAGGCAGAACAAACGTGGATTTTAAGGCTCAATACAGTCAATCATGGATTAAACACCAGTATTGAGAGGGGCGTATTCAGGCATGACAGATAATCCATTGCATTTTTTCGTGGAGACACTTGTGTTATGCCAGTATCAATAACAAGATTACTGCACAGACATGTTTTCATACCCAAGATGGGGTTGATTTATATATGACAGACAACCCGTCAGTTTTTTCCATGGATATGCTTCTGTCACACCAGCATCAGTAACAATATCACTAGACAGGCATTTTTTCCACACCTAAGAAGGCCACCATTTGATAGGCCTAGCCTTGTTCTGATCCTGAGGCTTGGCAGCCTCATGTAAACACGGAAGTGAAAAGCCTGCATTTGATACTCAGTCATTCGAAGCACAAACGGCGCCTTGGTGAACAGTTGCACAACAGCATTTCGTGAGGTAAGACAACGATTTACATGTTGGTTTACCAACGAGATACGCAAACATTGCAGAATAAATTATATATGTGCGGACTGTAAGATTGGGCACAGTTACACGGGTGAGGGCAGATCGACAAAAATCTCCCCCACCACCTTTTACCGCCCCATGTTTTTTCCTTTGATGTAGGATAGAAACTTTGGGGACTTTGACATCAAAACGGGGAGAAATCTCTGTGTACACAAAGTAGAAAAACAAATTTGAATACAGTATATTTACTGGTCTGTGTTCTTTGTCACAGATTGCATGCTTTACTCACATGCATGCAGGAAGAAGTGTCTCCAGTTGCATATGATCTGCCAGTCGAGTGAAACAACAAAGAATGGCAGGTCAGTATACATTTTATTACATATCTTTTGCATATAAACTGTAAACACAATTTGTAAATTAAAATGTGAAGAGATGCGCAGCACACTAAAACAGACAGTATGAGACCGGTTCCCTGTTTATTGTCTCTTTAAGGGAAATAATTGAACACCCTCGAACAATCTACACCAGAGCAAGTGGTTCTGCTGGCTTTATCTCATGATGATCCCTACTGCACCTGCCTTAATTTCAGAGGCAGCACACTGTTTTACTTGTTGAAGGGCTAACCATGTTACCAGTACATAATGTTTGTGGAGAGTGTTGTAGAAATCATTCCTTGTTTTAAATCTTTGTATTATGTTATTGTATTATAGGAAGTACGACCTGCCAGTTTTGCAACAGATTAAACCTGTTTTTTTCTACCAATTGTATGTCCCAATGATGGCCCTAAAAACCAACTATGTGAGCATGTGGGTTCACGTGCATCACGAATGGAGGGCCGAAACACGTGTCGACCTCAACACAACCTGCCATTATTGGAGTTTTTATGTTTTTTCCCCACAGATGAAAATGCATAGGATAGTAGTGAAAGAATCTGTACCGGTGAAATCAAATTTATATTTAGTTATAAAATAAGCCTAATTACAGCAAGGCAGTACAGACTCTTAGTCCATTCCGTGTGGTGCACTGAATATATATTCTTTTGTTCTGCAAAAGTCACCAATACTAACCCCTAATCACTGATTCTGTTTTTTTTTTTAACAATCTTTCTGCATTTTTTTAAACAATTAACAAAATAAAATGTATACTGTATGACATTTGTTTTCTATCTTCAGTGGTGTGCTTAAAATGTGATAAGCAGTAACATAAGTAAACGGTGTGAACACAAGAGTGTGTTGTAAAGTAAGGGAGGGGTAACCAGTCTTCTTAGAGATAGATAGGCTTTTCTGTTTCTTCCCCATTTGAAAATGGTCCCTCGAAAACAAAAAATATGGGGAAGTACCAGGAAGATAAACTCTCTTTAACTGTGGCACCATCTACAGGCCACCTGGCTAGGTTGTCCTCTTCCTCTCTGAATGGGCTGCCCTCTCCTCTTCTCTCCTTATCTCTGCTTCTCCACTTCTCCTCATCAGAGATCTCAACATCCGCCTGTATGCTTCTAATACCTCCTCTGGGCTTTTCCACAGCCTCTGTGACATACACTCTTTCAATTTTGCCCTCTGGCCCTACACACTCTGCCGGACATACTTTGGATGTTCTCATCACCTCAGACATCCCCCTCTCTAACCATGTCACCACTCCTCTCTCTTGAACTGACCACTTTCTACTCTCCTCTCATCTGAAACACTATCACTCAGGCAAATATGACCCCCCCAGCACAGCCACCTACCTTCTCGGTCATCCGGCCCATGAAGCGTGTGTCAGTGGATGACTTTGCCTCCACTTTCCTTGATCCTCCTACTCCTGTGCCCGACTCGCACCCTGATACAGCCCTTTCTGATATGCATCTTTATATTTCCAACACCCTCCACATCCTTGCCCCCGTCATGAGAATCCAGCTGAAGCCTACCTCCAAGTGCCACTCTTAATATGATTCCGACCTTGCCATCCTAAAAAACAAGTGCAGGGTGGCTGAGAGGAAGTGGAGGGCTTCAGGCACATCCTGTGACAAACTGGCCTGCCACCTGCTCCAAAGCCTATACAGAATCTCTGTCCTGTCCAAGAAGAGAGCACACATTCAAGCCTGTGTCTCTGTGGCCTCTAACAGCATAGTCTCTGTACGGCACTGGCCTCTCAATTCTCCACCAAAACTCAGGACATCCTGCCCTCTATCTCCTCTTCCTCTCTTGGCCCCCCTTTACCCAGCTCTCCCTATCCTCCTCTTTCTCTCTGACAACACCTAATGAGGTTTCTAGACTACTCCGATCTATGAAAGTGTTGTCCAAACAGGTTCTCCCCTGATCCTCCAGAGCCATCAAGAATCATATTGACACCCTCATACCAGCCTTGGCCGATTTCTGTAATCACTCTTTCCCCACTGCAACCTTCCCCTCTCCCCTTAAGCACTACCTTGTACACACCCTTCTCAAGATGCAGTCTGCCTATCCTACCTGCCCAGCAAACTATCACCCAATCTCCATCACCCCTTTCCTGGGCAAACTCTTGGAAAAGCTGGCCATCTCCCAGCTTACTCTCCACTCTGAATCTGTTGGTTGTCTCCATGAGTAAGGCCCTGTCTGAACTGTATCCACAGTAAGGCTCCGTCTGCTCTTCTTTGACCATTCATCATCTCAAGGCAGGACGCCAGCATCGGGTGCTTTAACACCCATCGCGGGAAGCTGCTAGAGCAGCACCCCTTACGCACACATTTAAGGTAAGCCCCGATGGGCGGTTTTGGAAAAAATAAATATTTTAACTCTTGGAATTTGTAATATAGCAGTGAACACTTGAGCATACAAGCACTCCATTATTTTATTTGAGAATACTTTTGGACGCACAGAATAGCCCATGGTATATGCTAGGAAGGTTTACACCTCTGCATTCGCCCTTTGTGACTTATTCACTTCAATGAAAGAAAAGTTTCTTCCAAAATGGCCGCTGCCATAGGGTGTCCGTGTTACAACCCCTGGTGAGTTGCTGCCTTCCGGATTGGGCAGTTGCGGTCTCTAACCAAGCAGCAGCCGCCGGCAGGCGTTAGCCGGCCCACACCATCAAGGCCCCCATAGTATGGACCTGTCTGCTTCTGTCCATGCCTGGACAGGCTTCTGGGCACTACTCTTCTTATACAGCCAATTGATGCTCCATCATGTTGATTGCTCCATCCACACACCCCTGGACTGTGTCATTCCCCCTCTGCCATCACATGAGTACAGACTGTTGCTTGGTGGTTGCTTTGTTTCTACTTGACTTCACTCCTTCTGTCTCTCCACTCATTCCCATTGCAGACGTCCCTTGCACTAATGAAACCTCACTCTGCTTCACTCCCTGAGTTACATTTCACTGAGCCCATCTCTATTTGCTGTGCTGCAATTTGTGTCAATATGCATTGAATGTGTCTGTTAGTTTAAATATCGAATTAAGGTGAGCCCTCATCCTGCATTGTATTTGTTAGCTTCAAAGTCGAATTTAGGTGTGCCCTCATCCTGCATTTTATTTGTTTGTTAGCTTAAACATCGAATTTAGGTGTGCCCTCATCCCGCATTGCATGTGTTTGTTAGCTTAAACATCGAATTTAGGTGTGCCATCATCCCACATTGCCTTTGTTCGTTAGCTTAAAAATCGAATTAAGGTGTGCCCTCATCCTGCATGTATTTGTTTGCTAGCGTCAAAATCGAATTTAGGTGTGCCCTCATCCTACATTTTATTTGTTTGTTAGCTTAAAAATCGAATTACGGTCTGCCCTCATTCTGAATTGTATTTGTTTTATAGCTTCAAAATCGATTTTTTGTTCCCTCATCCTGCATTGTATTTGGTTGCTAGCTTCAAAGTCGAATTTAGGTGTGCACTCATCCTGCAATGTATTTGTTAGCTTAAAAATCGAATTTAGGTGTGCCCTCATCCCGCATTGCATTTGTTAGCTTCAAAATCGAATTTAGGTGTGCCCTCATCCCGCATTGCATTTGTTTGTTAGCCTAAACATCGAAATAAGGTGTGCCCTCATCCTGCATTTTATTTGTTTGTTAGCTTAAAAATCGAATTTAGGTGTGCCTTCTTCCAACATAGTTTTGTTTATACTCTTAACACCGGCATTGCCCAACTGCGTACCAGGTTCAGAACTGTTCATTGCAGCACACACCAACCCTCTCGCTTTCTCTATGCTGCTCACTTCCTCTTCTCGCTCCAGGATGGCACTCTCCATCTCCCCAATCTTTTCCAACTGCTACACCATCACCCTATACTCCCTCCCTCTCACAAAATCCTGATGGAAAAAGCATAAAAAATACATCCTTGCTGCAAACTCTGGCCTCCCAATTGCAGACACGTATTTCAGTGCATCCTAAAGAGAAATCTTCACTGACACCTTCATCTCATGCCCCATCTCCTGACCTATGGACCGCTCACATCACTGCCACCTTACTGTTCCACATCCATTAATGGCGGCACCAAGTGGGAAGTCCTCCTTACAGGTTGTTTCTTCTCATCTCACTGCTGCATCAATGTCTACCTCACCGGCACAGTCCTTGTTCAAGGCCCTCAGGCCAACCTCCTTCTCTTTGACCAGATCCTGCCATCTCTCATCAATTTCCCTCCTTCTCCTGCCTCTCCCCCTTTCACGCTCTCTGCTCCACCACCTCTGACAGAAACACCCCAGCCCGGCATTCCGCCTCAAAAAAGCTTCAAAGGCAGTGATCGTCTCCACCTGGCGACCCTCAACACATGATCATTCACTAAACACTATGCTGAAATCTGCCTTCTCTTTGAAGACACTGACCTGGACATTCTTACACTCACTGAAAATTGTTTCAATGCCAGCTCAGTTACCTCCTTTGTCTCACTCCTTCCTGATGGCTTTAAGATCACCTCAAATCCTTGACCCCACCGTGCTGGCGGTGGAGTTCCCTTAATCTTCCCAGAGTGGATTCCTTCTTACATCCTACTCACTCAGCCCTATTCATCCTTCGAGAGCCTGGTATGGAAATTGGTCACCTTTTGTTACACCACCATCTACCGGCCCCCATGCACTTCTTCTCTGTTCCTCTCTGAGTGGGCGGACTTCTGTTCCTCTCTACTCTCTACCACCTCCAACCTGCTACTACTAGGTGACTTCATCTTCCACCTAGGCTCCGCTTGCACAGCAACCACCCTCTTCACTGACCTCTGCTCTTCCCCATTACTCTCAATTCTTCCCTCTGGCCCTACCCATTCTGCTGGACACACGCTAGATGCCATCATCCACTCCAACCTCACCCTCTCTACTCCCCTGGTCACCTCTCTCTCCTGGTCTGACCACTCTCTCCTCATCACTCATCTGGGTCCTTATGGCCACGTGACAATTCCTCATAATGCTCTGCCAACCTCGTTCATGACATCCGTCCGATGAAACGAGTGTCAGCTGCCGCCTTCTCTTCCACCTTCATTCTCCCATGCCCACCCAACACTGACTCTTCCTCTGATTCTGCCCACAGCAACCTCTATCTGTCCATTACCAACACCCTTGACCTGGTACGACTCTGAACTTGCAGACCAAAAACATAAGTGCAGGGCTGCTGAACGGAAGTGGCACACTTCAGGCTCACCCTCTGACAAACTGGCCTGCTGCCTGATCCAAAGACACTACAGACTCTCCATCCGTGCCAAAAAAAGTGCCCACATTGAGGCACGAGTGTCCAATGCGTCCAACAACATGGCTGAACTCTTCAAAATCTGCAGGGAACTTGCCAACCCTTCCGCAGTATCTTCTGCCCCTACTACTTCCCAGGCCTTTTGCAATGCACACGCCTCTCACTTCACTTTCAAAACCCAGGACATACTCAACAGCCTTGTCTCACACTCCTCCAACCCTACCCTCCCCCCATCTGCCCCACCCCTACCTTTCACCGTCCTTCTCCCCGGTCTCCCCCAAAGAAGTCACCAGCGTTGTCAACTCTATGAAGGTCTCTCCCAAACATGTTGCCCCATGCTCTTCCAGAACGATCAAGGAAAATATCTACTGTCTCGCCCCTGCTGATCTCTGCAACCACTCCTTTGCTACAGATTATTTTTCATCCTCCCTCAAGCACTCTTGTGCGCCCCTCCTCAAAACACCCTCTGCAGACCCCACATGTCCAGCTTACTACCGCCCCATTTCCATCACCTGGAAGAAACTGCTTGAGAAGTTGGCCCTTCCCAAACTCAATTAGCATACCAAACTTGTTGGCAGGCTACATGACCACCAGTCTGGATTCCTAGCATCCAGAGGCATGGAAATGGATGGCTCTTCTGAACACCTGCAAAGAACTGCTCACATCCCTTGATTCTAACTCCCCTGCTGTCCTTCCTCATCCTTCTTGATCTCTCTTCTGCATTTGACACTGTGAGCCATTCCATCCTCATAAAAAGGCTCCATGATAACCCTGGTATCTCGGAGCGGGTGCTGGACTGGCTTACCTCCTTCCTCAATGACGTTCCTCCAATACCATTTTGGGCCCTTTATCCTCCCCTACTTCCTCTTCCACCTGTGGCATCCCCCAGGGCTCCATTCTTTCACCCTGGCTTTTTAGCATTTACCTTTCTCTGGTGGCACGCATCCTTTCCTCCTTCTCCCCCATCTTCCAGTGCTACGCTGATGACACACAACTCTTCTTCAAACTTCCTACTGACGCCCTTGCACCCTCCATCCCTGACTGCCTCTCTGCCATCCAGACCTGGTGCATTGCCAATGACCTCTGCCTCAATGCCAGCAAAACAGAAATTCTCCCCATTGTGTCCCCTGCACCCTACGTCTTCCCTTCAATCTGGCCTTCCTCCACAGTCTCCCCCCCCGTTCCCTCCTCTGTAGCTAGGAATCCCTGAGTCATCTTCGACTCCTCCCGTTCCTTCATCCCTCACATTCAGGACATTGTCAAGAAGTCCCACTTTCAGCTCTTCCTTCTGAAAGGAACTCTACCCTTCCTCTCCTAACCCCAGAGACTCAATGTTACCAGTGATCTGGTTCTCTCCAGGTTAGACTATTGTAATAGCCTCCTCAATCTTCCTTCGGCCACCCTGCGACACCTCTAGCTAACCCAGAATAGGGCAGCGAGACTTATCCTTGGCCTCAAGTTCAGTGACCGCATCTCTCCTGCCCTACAAAGCGTCCACTGGCTCCCAGTCTCAGCACATATTAAATTCAAATCCCTCTGTATCATCCAAAAGGCTATCTGAGGGAGGGGACCCCTATCTTCAATGTTTCCTGACCAAATACTCCCCTTCTAGACTCCTGCGTTCCTCTGGCACCAACTCCCTGCGTGTAAAGCAGTTTGCTAAACAGAGTGCTGGTGGTCGATCACTTTCCACGGCGGGCTCGCTCCTGTGGAATAGCCTCCCTCTCCCTCTGCGTTTTGAGCAGGACCTCCTTAAGTTCTGAAAAACCCTCAAGACCTTTATCTTTATCTCTTCATTCTCCACTTCTCTTCCATGCTAATCATACAGTAGCGTGACTGATGTGCAGGGCACTTATGTATCCTCGGGGCCCTGACCCCAAGCATCTCTCATCCCAGCCAGTGTTTATTTACTGCACTTACTCAAACACACCCTCCCCATAGGAGGTTGCACTTACGTTTTTCTCTTCTTAGTACTGCACCCTGAGCATTTCTCCTTGAGCATCATCACCTATCCCTTACCCCATCCCCTCTGCACTTGCACATTCTGAACACTCACAAGGCATAGTAGGTTTGTCTCCCCTCCCTTCTTTTTGTCTATTGACTTAATTATTTATATTTGTTGTAATTCATTTTCTACCTTCCCATGTCCCCACCCTGTTGCCCACGGGGTGCTTTGAAACAGTTTTGCTAATTGTTTAAGCGCCTAACAAATGACCAATAAACCATAAACCAATGAATTCAGAGCTGTCAAAGGCATGGAAACTGCTCTCCTGAACACCTGTGAAGACATTCTCTCTAACCTGGATTCCAGCATTCCATCTGTCCTCATCCTCCTTGATCTTTTCTCTGCTTTCGACACTGTGAACCACACCATCCTGATCAATTAATTCTGTGAGAAACTGGGCATCACAGATCAGGTGCAGGAGTGGAAAACCTCCTTCCTCTTGGACCGCCCCTCCCAGGTTCAACTTGGTCCCTTTCTCTCTGCCACCTTTCTCTCTTCCTGTGGCATTCCCCATGGCGCTATCTTCTCACCCTGGTTTTTCAATCTCTACTTGGCCCTTTTGGGGTGCAGAGTTCCTAAATATCCTCCCTGGTAGGATGGGCTATAAAGGTTCTACAAGGAAGGGGATCCCGGGTCTCACCATCTGGTGTCCCACTCCCCAAAGACCCCTCACCCAAGTGATCCTCCTGCACTGGTACACCCCCCGGAACAGGATCCAAAAGCGATGGCCTTGACCTGGCCACCTGGATGACAGATCCCCGGGGACTAGTGGGCGAGACACCTTCTGGTTTCTCACACTTCCCTCCCTTGTCTTGTCCTGCCTAAAACACTTGTGTACAGCCGCGTTATAAATGATTTAGCATATCATAAGATATTTCATAGGTTTTCTGGGTGTGACCAGATAGCAGCAGGATTTCTTTGGAGCTGTAGGGAGGAGGAAATGTAAAGGGAGACCTCAGATTACAAACCACACGTAAGGAACAGATGAAGGGAGGGAACACGAACTGCAGATAGCAGAGGGAGCAGGAGCAGCCTGCGGCAAATATAGAGACAGTGGCAGAAACAGTCAGAGGCAGTTGTGGCAGAAGAGCATCAGTGGCCTTCAGTGGGGCTAAGGTTATTCCGTTTTGTTGATTTTCAGATTTGGCCCTCAATTTAGGATTAGTCCTCTTCCATTTAGAAATATTCTGAAAACACCTGGCACTCTCACAAGGTAACTGAACAGACAGACCTCAATTTGAGATATTCTATTGTTTCCTGCCTTGTATTGCATATTTCAAATATTGAAAAGGAGGAGGTATGTAGACATCATATTTCATTAAGCAGATACAGTGTTGGGTCTATTGGAAAAGTACTGTTGTCTTAATATTTAAATTGCCTTTTTGCCTTAAATGGCCACATTTTTTTATACTTACTGGCATGTATACCTGTATGGCCTTCAAAGTCTTCACATCTTCAATAAGATAGGGTTCGATTTGGTATGCAGGGAAGCCAGCCATGAAGGGATTATATGTAAAACTAACAATAACAAGGAAATTAGGCCAAGACAAATGTAGTTAGAGTGGTATGTTTTGGAGTTTGTGGTGGTGCCTGCCGGCCTCAGTAAAGGCAGAAGATGGTGGATTTAAAGTGAAAATGATACTGAAGAAATAAGCACTGACATTGCTAGTTCTGAAAACAAAATATTGATGCTCTGACCCCATGGTGTGGATCAGATCTTAGACCTACCAACCTCAGATGTATTTTTTCAAGATTATGAAAAGCTGTGTCTTGGTGAGCCAGAAGAATCATCTTCTGGGCGGTGATATATTAGTATGCTGCCAGTTCGCTGGCCTCACTGCACTAAGTCATTATCTAAAGGACAGTTTCTATTAAAAAAATAATCTGTCTGTTTAGTCGCTGAAGAAACCATCAACATGTATGTGAGAAATTTAACAAGTACCAGGAATGTCAGTGCCCACCATGGATCCACATGCAAGCAAGGCCCCACGATATTTTTGGGTCCCTGGAATGAGGAAACTAGGTTGCATAAGCCAATCAGATTTATGCCACAAGTGGAGGGGGACAAGCATGCAGCTGCCAGAAGTTTAAAACCAACTCAAACAGCTGGTTTTGCAGAGCTATTTGCTGTAAAGATGCAGCATAAATTGATGAGGAAGACGTTGTAGACCCCTGAAGCTACACATGGAGCAGTGCTTAGAACAGAAGGTGGGATTGTTTTACTATTTCAGGAGTCAGAAGCGGATTCTTTTCTAGCATTAATTGGAAACCAGAAGGATAAAGTGGAGGTGGATGAGAGGCTTGAAATGAAGTCCAACTGGCTGCACCACTAGAGGGTGTTCCAATTCCTGGGGATAGCTAGACTACTAGTGAGACAAAATTATTTTCAGGAGTTAGATAGGAGATTCAACACCCATCAAATAGATGGAGAAAGAAAAGGACGGGCAATACTGAAACATAGTAGAGCTCTTCCCAGGAACAGTAAAGGAACATCAGGAGGGCAGTCTGTGGGTAGAACAGAAGACAAAACCATGAAGAGTTGAGAACAATAGCTTCCCCCTCATGGGATAGATCCCTACTTGAACACTGGAACCAGTAAAGGGTTAACAAATGTATCTGATTTAAAGCCACCACCTGCATTATGGCCAACATTTAGCAACGCCATATGGGGGAGGGGGGCCAAGTCATGGCAAATTATCCAAGGATCACTTACATCAATCAGAATCAACCCGACTGTATTCCTCAATAGGATCCTGGTCCTCTTAAGGAGAAATTATTTAGAACATTCCTGAGCACTCAGAAGGAAAACACATTAAGGGCATTCAGTATGTGTATCAACACCCACCATGAATTCAATAGTGAATTTTATCAGAGAGACCACACGTGACCCAAGTGCAATCAAACCAACAAGAGTGGGCTTACAAATACACCAATCCCGGTCTTTCATTGATTCACATTTTACAGATATCTAGCACACTCTTAAGACTTGCAGAACCAGTTTAGACCTGCTTGAAAAGGCAGCTGCAACTCTTGAAGCAGTGAGACGTCTCAACAGATTGCCATGATGACTCCAATTAAAACACTTTAAGCACTTTAGCTCAGGATACAACCATTAAAAATAATTTTTGAAGTGATGGAAAAAGGTTCTTGTAAGTTGAAATATACATGCATACATGCCAATTTACATTACACATCTAAACACATGGTGTTGGGGCATGTATGGGCATTGTTGTGTTTTTAATCTGATGATTACAGTTCTTATTTGTATTATTTATGTTGCCTTTAACAAGTTGTTGGTCATCGCTACATCACTTCTTCGCCCCGGTAATGGCCTGGCCTATGAACTCATTTTTGCCTCCTTGGCTAAAAACTTGAGTAGGAGATTACAACATCATTGAGCGGCCAACATTGTAGACATTATGGATGAGGCAATCCAGACATAAGAGCACAATTTGTTTCCAAGCCCTATCCACAGCTCAGGTGTATTTTAAAAACCATTCACGCCAATTAGGACTGACAGTTCTATGCTTCCCAAGTGTAAAACCCTTTTTGGGGTTTAGGATTTCTTTTTTTTTTTTCGTTCATTGATTTAGTGTACAATTGTGATGTCACATCATTGTGGTGGTGGTAGCACATCTGGTGTTGCTCGAGATGGTCACATATTTAGTTCACTAGGACCTAACAATAAGTTCCTTATATCTCGTTTTCACGATCGTTGGCCAGTAATGGTCATTTTGCAATGCCCTTTTGTAAATGTGTTTTCCACAATCTTGCATGTTGATAATTACATCAGTTTGAAAATGATACATTCTTTCTATAATTATGTTTCAATTGGCTTACTGTGTTACTGTCATTAAATCTAAAATGATACAAGGATCTTCTCTTTTTTTTGGCTTAGATGGTAGACCTCACTTGTGGTCCTTGTTTAATTAATGTGCGTTTCCTTTCTTCTGTTTTGTTGACTCCACTTAAAACAGCTGAGGACCAAAATTACTTGCAGTAATTGAAAACCCAATGGTGTACCACAGTCATCAGAAGAGGAGTTTATGTATTTAAGAGAATATATGAGGGATGTTAGAACCTTCTGCATCCCCAAACCCCCCAATATCATTTAGGGTGCAATAGTATTCTTTGATTCAGGGACATTAAGAAGCAGCCATGGTTCATCAGAATACATATTCTGAAATGTCAGCTCCAAGGCCATCATTTGAGTTTTCGTTGGACAACAAGGTTCATACACATGTACGTACTTCTTTCTTTTTCTTTTTAAAGGTTTCATGCTTTTATGCACTCAAAGGTGCTGGTTCTTCTGGGTTTTTTGGGTGGGTGCAAGGTTCCCCCCTTTCCATGGGACTCAGCTTGGAGGTCATGACAGAAGGTTAGAGAGTTGACAATATGCCTGCTCCAGGAAACCCATATAGTGTCGAGCCATATTTGCCATGTTGAGTAATAGGGAGGCTTGGCATAGAAATACACGTGTTGAGTTCAGCTTCCTCTCAAGACATGGCAATATCGGTCAGGAAATTGGGCATCCTGGTGCTAAGGTAACTAGATGAAAAGCAATGAAGGTGAGATTTAGAATTAAAATGCAAGTGCCTATTGACATGAAACCAGTGATGTTATTGCTGAAACACAGGAGCAAAGTCACATTTTAGAATACGAGGTTAGAGTAAGTTCAAGTAATATTGACATAGGGGAACCATCCACTAGCAGATGGAAATTGTGAAGATAAAATGGAAGGCTTCATTCTAAAACAGAATGAATCTGATTATGTAGACACAGATCCTATCTAAATAATAACCAGGATTTTAACTATCGGCAAACTTACAGGCGTGACCAAAGAGCCTCTGGGGTGCAGGGGAAAGCAGGGGTGAGGTTGGATCATTTTGCCCCAGCATGAGAAGCTCGGTTTTTGAGGAGATGAGCTTAAGTCCACTCTCTCACAAAGGGAGAGCATAGGCTTTCTCTGACAGAATTGACACCATTAACTCCCGCAGTAAGTGGAGACAAGAGTTTCAAAGAGATCAGAGAAATCATGGTTAGGACCATTAATACACAGATATATTAGTGTGTCATGTGCATTACAGTGTTGTGATGATTAAGTTCTAAAATACTGAGGAGCGACCAATATAGATGTTAAAGAGAATGATACACAGCATTGAGCCCTGAGGTACTCTGCGGTTAACAGGGATTGCGAGAGAGAAAAATGCTCCTACCTCAGCAAAAATTCCCAGACAAGGGCAATCATTCCAAGCTGGCACCCAAAATTGAAAATGTTGAATGGTTAAAGGGAAAGTGAAAATGTTGAGGTTTTTCTTTTCTTTTTTACAGGGGCGTGAGGACATGCTGTTTGATAGCAGAAGCAGCTACATCAGAAAATGATGATGAATTGATACAATTAGACATCCTTTGCCAGCAGGACAGCACTTCGTTTTTAGATATAATAGTGGAAATATCATATGCTGGGCTAGAGGAGGTGCAAATGGAGGCAACTATAGTAAACATGAAAGGATTGTTCTTCCAGAAGGAAAAGGAGGGTGGTAGTAGACAGTAATGATGCCACCATTGAAACAGTACAGAAGAAAGGAGGTAAGTTAGGAGCAATTTCCTGTTGGATGTCCTTAATGTGTTGCAAGAATACAACATTTAAGGCATCACAGTGTTTCTAAGATGCACAAGGAGGGGGTGCTAGTACAGTAAGAAGGCAAAAAGGAGCTAAAGGGAAGATTATTTGAGGATGTTGACAAATATTTCAAAGAGATAAGAGCTTCTGATTTCAAAAAGGGCTCTCTTATAACGGCCTCCTTAGCCCAGGTCCAATCAAGTTCAAGAAGAGATTTCATCTAGTGAGATTTAAGTCTCCTACACACCCTTTAAAGAGAAGAGAGGTGGGGAGAGAGACTTGGGGAGGTCTGAGATACAGCACTTTTTAAAGTGTTCAAATAAGTCTGTCAGTGGAGATAAGAGATTGGGGGAGTTGAAATGAAGACTTCAGAAAAAAAAGATTATGTGGCAGAATGCAGTTTAGTCTTGGCTCTTGAAAGATATGGAAGTGCCTGTTCAACTCATATGGGGGCGTCCAGCTGAAAATTAGAAGAACATAAACAAATGGCATAGTCTGATCAATTCAAGGAAAGGTTACTGAAGTAAAAAGTTAAAATTTCTATTAAGAATTAGATCTTAACAGTGACCCTTAACATGAGAGGGGGGATTTGATAAGTTAATGTAATGGTCATTAAGGAGATCAGAAAATTTCACAGTCAGATTCCTGGGAAATCTCCTCAATGTTGGACATTTTATTTTTTGGGTGATAAGGGTTATTTAGCGGGTTAAGATCAGAGCAGAGTCACACAACTAGAGAAGAATGTCCAAGATGCCCCAAGTGATTAATAACATATTAAGTATTTAATGATATAATAGTCATGTT
This sequence comes from Ambystoma mexicanum, assembly GCF_040938575.1. Lineage (NCBI taxonomy): Eukaryota > Metazoa > Chordata > Amphibia > Caudata > Ambystomatidae > Ambystoma > Ambystoma mexicanum. The sequence goes on from NC_090930.1 coordinate 907,943,790, forward strand.
GGTAATTGCGAGAAGTTCAGCTGAGTGAAGGGGACGAGAAAGGAAAAATATACATTTGTAAAGATAACAAGTCCACCCCCATGCTTATTAGTGGGGTTGGCTAACAAGATGACATGATTAAATGGTACTAGTGTGTGTGTAACACAGAAGATCAGTTGTCAGTAAACCAGGTTTTAATGATAAAACAGATATCAAGAGTTGATTCCAGAATAACATCAGCTATATGACATGCTTTGGCAACAGCCGATCTGGTGTTGAGCAATCCACAAAATAGCCTGGCAGAAGAATCCTACATTAGGGGAAGCAGAGCCGTGCATATAGATTAAGGACCTTCAATAATAGGTCTCTTGTTTTTATTTATTTGCATTTATTTCAGCGCACAACGCCCAGAGGCATCTAGGCGGTAGTTAGTGTTTTTTTTTTCAAATCATTAGTACAAGAATATGCATTAAGATTACATAGATCTGGGGGAGGTGAAAACTGTACTAGACCAAAATCACATCATGGTACTAAGGGCAAGCATACATCACGCAGGTACAAGCAAGCCGACTGGGAAAGCCTCACCTCATGTTGTGGGGGGCTACATCAGGAATGGTGACAACTGGGACATAATAGGTTCAAGATTGCAGGCTGGGAAAGCCTCACCTCCTGTTTGGGGGGGGCTACATCAGGCATGCAGACAATTGGGACATAATAGGTTCGAGATTGCAGACTAGGAACACCTCATCTGCTGTTGCGGGGGGCTACATCAGGTAAGCAGACAATTGGCATGTAATAGATTAAAGATTGCCAAATGGGAAAGCCTCACGTCATGTTGCGGGGGGGGGGGCTACATCAGGTAATCAGACAATCAAAATGCGGTATGTGAAATTCGTGGGAAGAGAAGGACTGAGCCAGTGAGGCTAGATGGGGAGAATCTGCACTGGTGATGCCATGCAAAAAGGCTTACTTCAAAAGAGCAATCATGGCTAGCATAAAAAAAAGAAAAAACGGTTTAAGCAGGTAAACGAGAGCAAGAAGTAAAGAGCTAAATTGGGAAAGCTACCTTTGGCCATGTGAGTAAGGCAGACATCAAGCAGCAGGGCCAAGAGGCCCCAGCGGAGCAGCCCACCAAACATCCATAAACTCAAATAGGCTATGCGCTGAACGTTTCACCTACCCAATCCTTATAGCCACTGAGGCACAGATCTGTTACGTAATCTGACTTTGTGGCGCAGTAGAGAAATGTGGTCCAGCAATAGGGCAAAATCTGAAGGGATTCTAAAACTATGTGTGGCAGCAATGAACAGATGCTATGAAAATCTCTGAACAGAAAACATTTTTTTTTAAAGTGTCTTTTGTAATGTCCAACAAAATAAACAGAAAAGTACTCAATTAAAATATGTTATTCGTGGCCAATCAGGCTACCTATAAAACAACGCATGTCGTTGAAGGAATAAAAACATACACATAAAAGCAGAGCCCAATTGCTGTTTCCTTGCATTAAGAAGTGCCATTCTTCCATTAATTAAGACATGTTAGCTCCGTCAGCCAGAGGAAGGAACATTTGTGTTCTTTTTCGGTTTGAGAGTAATGGCCCATCCTTTGTAAATGGAGTTTATTTTATTTATTTATTTTACTTGACCAACCTCTAGGCTTTGTCGTCGGTGCAAAGTAAACAGAACAGGCCACTGGTTCGACATTGGCCAGATTTTTTGCGTCTTCCACAGTGTAATGGTGAGCATGGCCATGTTAAAAAGCCTACCAAAAAAACACAGGCAGCGAAGTCCTTCTACTTGCTTCCCTAGGACCGCCAGCAACATTTGGGAGGGGTTGCTTGTCAGAAATCCGAATTTGCCAATTTTGCAACAGCTCCCTGAAAAGCATGCACATCATTTCGATTTATGTGGGGGATTTCCTCAGCAGTGTCATGGCTATCAAAATGGGTTTATGCTGGATGTGTAGCCTGCATACAAGAACCAGGGGAAATCTAGGCATGACTTGCCGAAAAATGAAAGGCTTCTGGACAGGGTTAGACGGGGAATATAAAATGATGTTGGGTGGAAACGTAGAATTTGCACTGTTCAAGGATTGCCTCGAGGCAGAGGTTTACAGTTGAAACTGAAGCAGTGTTTGTTTAGCCCAATAACTGTAAAATGGAAATGATGTGCGACACACAGGATTGTAGAATTGAAAAATAAGAAGGAATACAGAATTAATTTACAGAAAATGCTGTAGTCCAGTAATTGGCATAATGTGTTCCGCAATGGTATATTTGTCTGGATTTATTTACATGCACCAATTGTTTGTGATTTTATTGGACTATTATTTGATCGATGTCTATATTGTTTTAGTTAACTTCTGAAAATAACGTTCTATATAAAAATGTGTATTAAGTGTTCAAACTTGGTTTCTAGGGCAACTCTGCACCAGATTCTGTGGGTTATTTCATCACAGTATTGAACCTGCCCCTCTGCCTGATTTGTAAGAGTCCTCACTCAAGTGGGTAGAATAATGATGGGACTTGCTGCACTGGTATTGTCAGGGATAGACCACTGCACCAGTCAAGGTTTCCCATAATCCACGGCAACGCCTCCTGCATCCCATGGATGAACTGGCATTGCTGAGAAGTCGACCGAGGTACCCCATGTGCTAACCATACGGTGTTCTAAGCAAAGTCCAGAAATGCTAAGCATGAGCATTTCAATTTGGGTCTAAGAAATTCTCGCACATTTCAGTGCAGCCCTTTGGCCAGAATTTCATTTTCCAGTGTCATTCGTTCAACAGGGAAGACCTGGCACAGGGGAAACATGGACACTGCAGCTGAAAGATTATCCAGTTCTGTTAACTGGTGTAGTGAGGTGTATAAGACACCCCTACAGCACACCTCTTGCTTGTAATCTGCAAGTGGGCCAATTCACAAATGTAGTTGCAAACTGCTTTTAGCATGGGAAGATTCCGACCACCAGCACCATGTGAATAGTTGCACCACTTACATGTGCACCTTGGTGAATGGCAATAGCCCCATGTGAAAAAAACAGTTCTTTATTGCAGTGCTCAGTATCACATGCTAGTGTGGGTGGTACACAACATTTTTTTTAAAAAGAGCTTTGTATGGTAAGGTAGATAGAGCACAATGTACTTATTTGTTATATCATCTATATCCATTCTTTGAATGCTTTTAACTACAATGAATAATCTCCATTAAATACAAATCAAAAAGTGTCCAGAAGAAAACAATGAATGGCATACATAAAGGCAGAAAAAGAGTCTGACAAACGATCTTGAAATGTAAGATAGTTTTCACCATCGATGTAAGTTAAATGGAGTCATCTGGCCAAGCAGTGTGTAAATTAATTAATGATGGCATTAGTCCTGGGTGTCCTGATTCTGAAATACTCTATTTTCTTACATTTCAAGGGTGTAAAGTGTTCGTCAAACATCTGGAGTTTAAGTGACATGACCCAGAACATTAACAAAGGTATAAATGTCGGGACTGCCCCATCTTCCCAGCAGTCTAAAAATATCTATTTAGGTAACTGATAAAGTTAATTTAGTGATCGAAAAAATATAAGAAACAATAAAATGCTGTGAAGAAAGTCTTAAAATGCATTTTTTGTTTGAATTTGTCCATTTACATTTTTTTAAACTCGCCCGAAAACATTTTTGGTGTCTACTGTTCCATTCATTTGAAATGTTGTAATAGTTTTTTTTCTACCTATTTGCGTTGCTTAAACATTGTGTTGCATCCTTAATTACTACCCAGCCAGGGCTGGACTGGGAACCAAAAGTGGCCCTGGAAAAAGTTTTCAAAGTGGCCCCATATTTTTCGCCGAAGGAGCGAGCACAGCACGTGAGCATAACCCCTCTATGAGGGGATTGGGCGTATCACCCACGAAAACACAGACAGAAAAGGTCAGCATAAGCAGCAGCAGTGCAAGATTCACTCACATTGAACTGGTACAGCATGGTCAACAGCCAAGCATGCTTCCATCAAACACAGAACATATCAGCATACACAGCAGCAGAAGGTTCTCTTTCATAGATACAGCATGGGCTACAACATTTCACAATTTCCTCATATTGGGCAAATCAACATTGGCCCTCCTCAGGGCAAGCTTGCCTCACATAAAGGAGGCAAAGTATGGGCCATAGGAGACACTGCACGTTTCGCTCAAGCAAAGAACAGGCCATCATAGGCTGCAATCTCACATCTTTCCCTCACAATGAACAGGCACAGCAGAATCTGCAGCAGATGATAGAGTATGTATTCCTTAAGCATGACACAACATCACCCAACTCCTGTAAAAACATGTGCTCTTTGCCACACGAATGGCAATTATGCAGAATACACGCAGAGAGCGTACTGTAGAAATAAGCACACCAATGTTTAGCTTGTTCTGTGTTGGAAACCAATTCTTAAAGTGTTTAAATATGTTAGTTTTGCAAGTAGCTTTATTTTAAGATGTGTAGTAACATTGCAACAGAATATTGCTCACAGCACGCTACATATTAAATAAACATCCGTCCATGCATAAATATATCTTATTCTTAGCTAACAATATTGAATTGTGAGGGGTAGGCAGTTCAGAATGAAGGAATCTGAACAGTGGCAGCTGGTATTATGCTCAGGGACCTGCGTTCAACACTTTTGACTGGCTTTGGCAGGCCAACATGCATTTGGCCAACACAGCTGAACTGTAAAATAATATTACAGTAGGGTACTTATGACATGTTCTTATTGCAGGTGGGTAGTGACGTAATATGAAAACTACATGGATGCTACCATGCCCTAATCCATTCTGAAGATGCTAATCCAGTCCTGGTTTTATTTTGGCATTCTCAGATTTATAGTTCTGGATTCATGATTGGAATTCTAAGACAATTACTCATAGAATGCAATGGAAAAAACAGTACTAGACTAGCATCTCCCAAATCGAATGGAGACATGCTGGCACTCATGCTGCTAGGAAAATGTGTTGCAGGTTTTAAAATAGTGCTGGTTAGATGTCAATAACTATGCTCGACGGGTGAAACGCTAATACACACTAAAAGCCCACTAATAGCAAATAAATGAGCATATTAGCATTTACCCGGAGAGGCTTCGGTATGCGGTTGTGGGATATTAGGTTGATTGCAATTGATTTAGTGTTGGCTGCTCCCATGTTGTTGTTTAGTGGGGACACAGGTGGCTCTTCAAGTGACGGACTGGGGACTGAGCCCGGTACTCGGGTTCTACTGCTGTCATCACACACCCAATGAGTCCCCATACTCTGCCTGTGCTCCTCCAAAAATCCATGCATGGTAGGTGGCTGACTTCCTAGGGGTCTGTTGGCCCATGTGGCTACCCCCTGACACACTCTGCCTCAGGAATGCCTGGCTGGCTTGGGTGAATTGGTGTGAGTTTTGGCATCTTCCTTGCACCTCAGTGTTTGGCAGTGTGTGCCTATTCCTACACCCCTCTATATTCCTCTACTTTCTCACTCTCGGCTGCACCCCATTCTTCTGATCCTGCTGCATTCATGTGTACACCTATAACACTGCCTCTCACTGCACACCTATGGCTCCCCAACATCTCTTCGTGCTGCGATTATGCTTGCAAACCTCTTTTCCCCACACTTTGATCAGACTATACACTGTACAGCTATCTCCGCCGCACCACTCTGCATACTCTGATCTCCCTCTACACCTCTATCATGCACCCAGTAAACGACCCACCTGCCAGCAGCAACTGCTGTCTCTCAAGCTCTGTTACTGCCATTCTCTAGCCCCTACCCTGTAAATGCCAAAGTATCACAATTGTGGACCCTCTCTCGATTCATGAGCTCCCCTTTGATCCCACTGCATCCTTCTCTCTCCCATACCTGCAACTCTCTGTGGCTCACTCCCTGCTACCCCTCAACAGCCTGCACATCTCTCGTTTTGGAATTCTCTTCTCCTGAACGTATACCACTTGCGCCTCTGCACTACCATTGTCCTCTCTGCATTTAGCATCTAAGCCTTTTCGTGTGCCTGTTAGACCAGCGCTGGAGTTTCTCGCCCATGAACCGCTCTTCCTTCACTTTTTCTAGATCTGAGGCTATTCCCCACGCTGGGGTCAGAGCAGACTCGGGGAGAGAGAGAAGGGACCGGGCACTCTGGACATATACAGCAGCAAACATTCACACAAGGCAGCAAATATATACACATTTTCAATTTATATTGCTTTAATATTATTTGATGTCCTTTTTTAACATATATACCCTTCCCTGACCTTGGCACAATAAGCCCCACCTGAAAACAATCACTTGGCTATAACCCTGAAGGTTGCTCTAGCTCCATACTATTAACAAGCCATCTCCCTGTACACCACGTCAGCAATGAGTTAGCTCCTCTGACCAACCTGCCCTGGGTGCCCCCTAGAAGCAATCCACTTCAAGCAGGTGATCCCTCCTCCGTCTGAAGACATACTTTCCAGCCATTCCCCAACCCACGCTCCCAAAAAACCGCACACTCTCTATGCCATGGTGCCCCTTCCCACCTTTCTGCTCCTCTCACCAGAACATTCATCCCGATAAGCAGCGTTTGCAGCGTAGTTGCAGAATGGCTGCTTGTTCCGGTCCTCTTCCCCTTTGGCCCATGGCGCCACTCCGCAGCTCACACACATCAACCACCAGTTAGGCCCAGCCACACCAGGCATGCCATTAGCCCCGACTGGCATCGAGTGAGAATATGAGGACTCGAGATGGAGACAAGAGGAAACGACAGGGGAGGGCAGTTAAGTCCTTCACAAGTCACAATGTCTTAAAGCAGCAGCACTTCGTGCACCAGAGGCAGAGGCAAAAGCTCCTGCTACTCTCCTTATTGCAGACATAGGCGACTATTCAGAAAAGGAAAGTTTGCTCACATGCTCACTTGCACGTACTTTACATTTTTCATGTACATGATGTGAGAGAAATGCAAAAGTAAAATATACCAAATTCATAAACGAAAACAGAAGGGCATGACACCGAGGCACAAGCGGTTTGGAAATGCAAACGCCTGAACACGCCAGCTCTGAATGAAGATTAGCAAAAATAAAAAACATATTTATGGTGCACCCACACGCTCACCAGCAGTTAGGCCACCCACGCCCAGCCACATCACAACAGCAAGGCATCAGAAGCATAGTCTGAAACACCTGAACAACACGCCAGCTCTGATTGAAGATTATTAGTGAAAATAAAAAACATTAATTCACACCTGAAATGGCAGTGCTCCCCGCCTGAGCTCAGTCATCGTCTCGTCTAGCAGTGATAGGGTGACCAGATTTGCAAAACGAAAAACCAAGACGACCAGCAACATAAAAGAAGGACTACCGCATCTCAGCCCACCAATTACCACCCCTCCCCCAACACGGCCTCACAACCACCACCCAATCATATATTTCCAGCACTTCTCCTTTCTATAAACTGCATATGATCTCATTTGTGCACTTTTGTCTGTGAATCTTGGCCTCTTCATTCAAAACAAGCGTTTCTAATTGATGAGGGTTTGAGCCAATCCTCCAAAAAAATAAAAGTGTTGTGAAAAATAATTACGATTTTAATTGGATTTTCGGCTCGAAGCAATAAAAGAGGCCGTATACCCCGAGACCTACCGGGGAGAGTCCCGGTGTCCCGGTAGGCCAGTCCAGCACTGACCCTCCATGATCAATGCACAACAGAGATCAGTCAGATACGCCCCAACCTGCATGATCAATGCACAGCAGGAGCTGTGATCAGCACATTGCTGCATTCAGGGTTCTGTGTGATCAGTCTGATATGCCCCACCCTCCATGATCAATGCACAACATGAGCTGTGATCAGCACCTTCTGCACTCAGGGGTCTGTGTGATCTGTCATATACGCCCCACCCTCCAGCACCTTGCTGCACTAGGGGGTCTGTGCACTCCACCCTGCATGATCAATGCACAGCAGGAGCTGTGATCAGCTCCTTGCTGCATTCAGGGGTCTGTGTGATCAGTCAGATACGCCCCACCCTCCATGATCAATGCACAGCAGGAGCTGTGATCAGCACCTTGCTGCACTCTGGGGCCTGTCTGCATTCCGGGGTCTGTGTGACACCCTCCAGAAACTTGCTGCACTTAGGGGTCTGTGTGATCAGTCGGATATGCCTTTCTTCATACTGCTAAAAACCACCAGAATTACTGCTGGTGGAATTACCATCAGTGGTCATTACACGGATAATCCCCATTTTTATAGACTGAAAACAATGGGTATTTACACAAAGTGGCGGTAACATGAATTCCGTTTTTGGAACATTTACCATCGAAATACCACCAAACTTCTATTGTAGCCCGACTTTTCAAAGAAGCAGTAGCAGATCGGCTGCTGCTGCCGGGTCAGATCGGCCTCCTGCTCTGACCCCTAATCAGCTGATGAGATGCATAGATAGGGGCGGCATTAGCAGTACTGGACCACAAAGACGGCTCTCTACTATTGGAGTGTGCCAGAAATGCTCCTAATTTGTTAAATGCACAGAATGCACTGATACAATGCCTTGTACATAATCATAAAGGACATTGGAATGCGGGCAGCTCATTGCAGACAATGTATTTATTTATTTCATTTCAATTATAAAGCACACATAAAACCCAGAGGCATTGAGGAGGCAGAGGGCAATAGTGGTTGGTATATATCATTTGGATTATTCCACAAGCAGACCTCAGGTGTGCCAACCATTGAAGCTCCTTTGCTAGAATTGGAAGGAACCTGCAGGGTTAGCTTCTTACATGCACATAACTGTGCAGCATTTACATGAACCAACTGAGGTATCCGACAGGGATTAGCGCTTCGAACCTGGATATACACACACCTCTGCAGCAATAGTGGTTATACATAAAGCTATTTCACAGTCATTGAATGTTATCTACACATCAAAGTCAGGCACCTCAATGCAAGGAGATATCTTCATAGTAATGGAACTTGGAGCTTGCAGGTTAGACAAAGAGCTGCCTGCTGCTGAGACATGAACTCTTATAAGAACAAACATCTTTTATTAAGAACTGAGTCCTAGAGACTACTTGCCATGAAGGATTAAACACAGATGCAAGAGATGTGAATTGTGTAAGCGAGTATTCGCATGGAAGTGGAATACTTGCCCACTGGAAAATGCACAGTATCCATGTTGTAGGTGCAATATCCCGCATCACTTTTCTAGGGGTGTGAAAGTGAACTGTGGAAACTCCTTACACGTCTCCGTAGCAACGTTGCACTTTTCTTTATTAGATGGCCCCACTCTCACTCGGCCACAGCAGGTCATTTATAACCAGGACAACTAGCAGGTCCTCATTTGCTAGCGGGCGCAAACGCACATCAGTAAATGCCTGTGCCATGTTGACGCATTCACAGCGCAGGGCCGGGGTGGGGTGTAGAGCCCGCCCTCTCTCTCCAAGCAGCGCTATGCTGTAAATACCCCCAATTCGCCACTATAAAGACTGGTAGGAGGTGTCTGTACTTCCGCTCTCTATATGGTAGAGGAGAGGCACAGCAGACCCCAGCCAAGATTCTCTATAAGGTAGCAATGGACGAGCAATCATAGCCTAGCTTCTCAGGAGGTGATGCAGGCTGGTTCTTAAGTACAGTGTAGTCCCCGAACCCCTACAAAGGAATGTCCACACACTATTACTGATAACGCAGTCCTTAAATAATTAATATTCAAAAGTATGTACACGATCACAATAACGCACTTTGTACTCGGAAGTCAATAATGATAAATATATACAATTCTACAGTGGTACCACAAATGTTATCCAATCTCATTAAAGTGCATCAACTGTACGGTAAAAATGTCACACAGATTAATGACGAGGAAACCAGCAATAGAGATAGGCAGGAACGTAAAATGGTTGAAACCATAGGCAGAATACTGACACCTACCACAAGGCACAGTTCTGTGTGGAGATCCCCCCCCACCTGGGCAACCTGTAAATAAAAATATATCGCACAAGCCCAGTCCATATGATCAATAGTCTCACTTCTTCCTATTAAGGTTTTACCCCCCCAATGTACCTGGAGGAGTAGAGGTCTCCGACGATGTGTCGACCGATCCTTCTTGTGTGACTCCCTTTCAGGTAGGAGCCACGGATCGTCGAGAGGTGTCGAGGACCACGGCGCTCGTTGTCGGGGAATCGACGGCCCTTCTTGAGTGCCCTCCCTTTAAGGCGGGAGTGACGGGTCATCGAACGTCCGACGGTGAACAGGTTGAACTATGGCCGTGAAGTGGCAGCTTCATTCCTAGCGGTGCTCGTCGACGACAGAGCGTTGGCGTCCTGCAAGGAAGAGGCATGCCTGGTACCTCGGCGACGATAGTTCTGGACCGCAAAGAGATGATGAAGAACTGTGGCCCAGCAAGAGCGTCGAGTCGTCGGCATCTCTGTGGTCTTTGGGTCGCGGGAAACCCACCGGTGGATACTCCTCTGCGCGTCAACGGTCGGGCCTTCTCCAGTGGGAGACAAGCGGGTAACGATGCAGACGAGAGCGTCCGATGATCAATTGAAGTTCTTAGGCAAACGCGAGCACGGCGGCTCCGGTCGGCGATGGCGGTCGTCTACAGTGGCGGACAACAGTTTGAGTGCTTCTCTGAAATTCCGCGGCAGTCCCCATCTCGGGTCGGCAGCCTGTTGAAGGTCTGTCTACCAGGGAGCTTTGGCAAAGATCAGCTGTGCACGATGGTCCCTCGTAGTTCGGGAAGAGGGCGCCTTACCAGGTCCTCTCTGGGTCAGTCCTTGGAAACACAGCAGCTTTCAGATTGCGAGGGAGAGCAACAGCACTTTCTCGTCCAGCGGGGCTTCAAGGTCAAGCGTCAGTTACTCCAGTTACTCGTCGTAGTGGACTTCAGCTTCTGAACTCAATTCCTAGCAGTGAGAGGTTCCCAGATATGCTGTTGATCTCCCATTCGTTCCGCTGAGTCACACTCAAGCATCCAATCACGACTAAGGGCATTCATGCAGGCAGGCGCCAATCAGGCACACGAGTTATTCAGGCCATTCACTTCTCGCCAGACACTCACAACAAGTTATGTGTATTGGGACAAGTACCGAGCCATTCAACACTCCAGACTGCATTCATACCGGTTTCGGGCAGGGCTGTCTCAGTCATTGTGTCAACCACCAGATACTAGACATCCACAACACACAATGCATATTCGTCACACACTCTATTCACCCAGGTCCCACCCACAGGAGGTATCCACAACATACATCACCGGTAAGGCTCCAGCTAGTCTGGCCGGCCCTTCACAACAACACCATATATGGCATTTCCACCCAACAGTCAGTCAGGGGGAAGGGACAGAGTCAGGGCTTTGGGAAAACAAGGTAATGGGTAATAGAAAGCAAGAGGCCACATCTTTTTTTCCATCAGGAATCAACTGATCCCAATGGCAGAGCCGGGGTATCCCAAAATGGAGGATACTCCGCGCACCTGTCAATTTCAGCATGGAGCTGCCACCAGCCCATACCCTGCTCTGCGGGCCACCCACAGGTGCCCAAAAACATTCACTAGGGGCACAGGGTTGTACCCCCACCCATGGGTGCTGTAAGGGTATCCCATGGGCCCGTTCACCAAACCAAAAGAGAGCTGCACCGCCAGGGGTCTCACATGAACTCCTGTGCGGAAAACACGACAGAACACACGATAAAAAGCAGTAAAGGACAAGGATACGGAGGCCCTGTCCCTCCGATGCATTTCCAGCATCACAGCCACCCACATTGAATAGTGTGTGGTGGTTATGCCGCAGTCGCGGCCTTCGGTGCAAGTGCCTTTTTTCAATAACCCCCTCCCCAAGTGTGCAAAGTTAGGATGTTTTCGGAAATGTGTGTGCTCTACATATAGCCCCACGAATCTAGGAATTGCTTTAGAGAAAACCAACAGGTATTTGGAAGAGCATCTACTACTGGCATTGGCAATTCAAATGATTATAGGAAACTTTAGGGGTCATTATTTAGTCAGTGCAGTGGAGTGCAAAAGCAGGGCTTCCCTCATCACTCTGCACATGCTCATTCACTCAGAAGTGAAGAACTGACCCGGAGTGGGAGTTCCGTTTCTGCCGCGCTTTGCCCCTCTGACCACAATGTGCAGGTTGCATTACATGGGCGTACAATCATTGGATTCCTCTGAACTGTGCCTCCATCTAGCGCCATTGTAAATGCATTGCGCATGCTATCATTCACAAAAAATCAAAACCAGGAGTAGAGACGATCTCACCTGTTTTTGCTCTTCGCTTTTTGACTAAAATTTGTAAAGGTTTAAAATTGCGTGCAGGGGACCCAGTAGCATCCAAGTTCTAGCGCTGGTGACCCCCTGCATGCAATTAATACTGTGCATAAAATGAAACCGTGTTCATGTTTCCGCATGTGCTTTAACTGTGCTTCCATCCATGTGCACTGCCCTGCCACTGCTCTCCCTGGGTTCTCATCATTTGCACGACTGTGCTCTGCTAATTTCGTGCTCTATAAACCCCAAACATGTGTGCACACACACAGCACGTTTCTGCAGAGTGTCGGTACTGTCATTTCAGATCATGTCAATTAATTTGTGTAATGCACATACTTCTTCTGAAAAAGTCAATTCAACACAAGCCCTTTTGCCACTGTCAGAATATTAGACACTTACTTGGCGGTGTCCTCCATCAACTCGTCTAGCAGTGATAGGGTGACCAGATTTGCAAAACGAAAAACCGAGACGACCAGCAACATAAAAGAAGGACTATGGCATCTCAGCCCACCAATTACCACCCCAGCTATCCTAAGTTCTTTGAAAAACAATATTACATTTACAAATGAACCTGCCTATTTATATGCATTGGAGGCTGGGTTGTATTACGTGCTGCTCGTTATTAACTACAATCAACAAATTGAGAATCTACAATCATTGGATTAAAAATAAAATTGAAAAGATAAGAAAATATGCACACAACTACAAAGGCAAATTATGATTTAAATATATAATGGGTGCACCTTACTTGGGTGGCAAAAGAAGTGAACAAAGGCTAAGTCTCATGTCAGTTAATTCCTATCACATTCATACTAAATCTTAATTTATTCAAAACATGGCTATTATAGTTTTAAAATCATTGGGCCAAAGCTAATATTAATGTTCTTAAAATGACATTTGAAAGAACCTTTCCAATTTTTTTTTTTCCAACCATTGTCTGTTTTTTCAAAGAATCATTCATCAGGTCTACATGATTTAAGAGTGCACACATTATTCAAATAGCATTATTTATCAGGATTTTATTAATTACTAGTACCTAGCGCAACAAAAACATCCGATTATCGGATCTGTGATTGGGTACTTCAAAAGCCTTACCATACAGTAGTCCCAAGCACGCAACGGCGTGCAGGTCGCGCCGGTCCCGACATGACTTTTCTATTCCGGAGTGGCCGCCATGGAAAGGAATACATATAAATCATATTCAAGGAACCAGGTAGTGTTATTCCACCTTTCAAATTCTAAAACACATTTAATATCACAAATCAATTTTATTAAATATTTATGCACACACAAAGACGCAATATAATACATGTATAGATAAAATCCATATAGTAGAAAAACTATTCATTTCTTGAAACGTAAACCACGCATTAAAGCCAACTGTGCCATTATGCACTACTTTGTTTTATGAAAAAAAGAGAGGTAGTAATGTACAGACAGTATGTCATTTTATACTCCTCCTCTTGCCCAACTTGTCCAAGTTTCTGTCCTCAAGGCTTGATTATGCCGGACATTTATCAGGGGCTGTTACAGTATGTATGTGTGGTCTACTTGACTGAATCAGTGCATCGTATTCCTTCCAAAGGTCCGTAAATACATAAACCAAATATATATAGTTAAAATTGATCTATAATTGATCCAAAATGTTCTAGGATACCCCTAGTATATACATATGGGACATGATCTCTCCATATCTAACCAGTGTGTCTCGTAAAATTCTTCAGACAACCTTCAACTTAAAATGTTGTTCACGCTACCTTAATTACTGAAAGTTCACCGTAATAAATCACCCTCTCGCTATTCTGAAATAAAGTGTTCCTAATCCTGGTTATTAAACAACCTTAATTATCCAACAACTCTGTTGCTTGCATAGATTCCCAAATCCATGTGGCTTACCACACAGCCTTGCTTTATTTAATGCAAGCTGGGTAAAGTCCGTCACTCAATAGGTGAGTACTCCAATGTTATCTACAACAAAAGGAGGGAAATAAATGGAGAGAGGGAAACCTCTTATATTAAATAAGTGTTTTTGAATTTGAAAGGTGGAACAACACTACCTGGTTTCTCCAATGTGATATATATATATATAGCTTTCCTTAATAATATATTGTGTACCCCACAAGTTAGGAAAGGCTTACGCCTCTATGTGGTTTTGCCATTTTAGTTACTAGTGTCCCTTCTCCCCTTCCATGGCGGCCATTTTCTTTGTTTAATATGGCCACCACAGAAAGAGAAAACGGACTATGTTTTCCAGTCAGCGGCAGCCATTTTTTTACTTTCTTTTTTTTGGCTGCGAAACGCAAGTGTCTCGCAGCTGAAAAAGAAATACCATTAGTACCCCATTCTAATGGGCCGGGGTACTAATGGCAATAAGGCCCTCGCCAGTGGGCCATTACCACATAAGGTAATGCCCCAGGGGCCTTCGTAAAGTCTGAGCGTAACTATGGTCTGGGAGCATCACCTTTTGCGACAATGAACCGCCGGCTCGGGGCTTATTGCCTGACTAACATAAATCATCCAAAAAAGTGCAAAATCTCAGTCATAAACATAAGGGGTAATATTGTCCCAGAGTGGTCACTAATTCCGTGAAGGGAAGCGTTTTGATAGATGGATATTTATTTCTCTATACACTATCAGAATCCCTGTCTTCATAGAGGATGAGTAGTGTGGGGGACATCCATGATAGTTTATTTATATAGCACCTATAGACAATCGTATCCTATGTGTTTCAAAGCGCTTCAAGGCAAGGGAGGGAACAATGGAAAATACAATTACATTTTTACAAGCCATGAACAGTAAAGATGTGAAATTAACTATCGTACTATGCCTGACGACATTTCAGTAAGTGCATGGAAGAAAGTAAGGGGAGGAGATAGGAAAAGGCAGAAAGGGAGAGGAGGAGAGAACAGAAAGTTGTTCATAGTCACAGTCTTCATTAACATATGGAAAACATTCATTTTAAAACATAGTCATACCAAATTATGAGCGAGGGCAGATATAATTTGAATGTCTGTATTTGCATGGCAATTATGAAAAGTGTTGCTATATTATACATATATGAACCCCCACCCCAACCATAAAAGTAGTAGTTTGGTTTATAGTCATTCCATTGACAGCCAAAGCATCTAATGCCATACCATCTAAAAGAAAGCATCTAAAGAAAAAAGCATCTAATGCATTTTTTTCTTTTTTTTTCCAATGAGGGGATCTGGGGGGTCCCCCCAACCCCTCTTTTTTAACCTCTTTAAAACCCATTTTTATTAAATTAAAGCCTTTACCATCTAAAAAAAAATGCATTAGATGCTTATTTTTAGGTGTTTTTTTTTTTAGATGTTTGGGTGTCGATGCTTTGGTTGTCAATGTAATGACCGGACACTGGTAGAGGTTAGGGTTCGCATTATTGTGGTTCCTTACAGCAATCACCCACAATGATTGTGGATGCTAAATATGGTGACTTTAGATAACCATGTGTTACAAGCAATTTCTTTTCTATTATATTTTGTACCTCAAATCCTAACGATTGGATGACATATTACATGAAGTCTTTGAATCTTGTGCTTCTGGATACCACCTTCCTTCTCCCTCTACACAGTATGTTAGGGAGAATTCTCAAAAATGTGCCAATTCCCTCCACCTTAGAGACCCCAAGCAACTTTGCCGGATTTTGAGGACTTGATTTTTTTACCTGGAGAGAGTGAGACCCTTTTTCCCCCATGTTCTCATGTATTTTAATGTGATTTTATACACTGTGTTTCTTTTTGGTTATGGAGTCTAACCAACTCCATAGGCATCATCTTTTACAATTGTGTCACAAAGCACCTTCAGTGCAGTGCCACAGGGAAGTCTTCCAGATTTCCCAAGGTTTAAATACCTTCTCTGGGATCAACTACAGTTTCCCAGAGCAGTAAAGTGAAATTGACTTTACTGAGCGTTGTACTTGCTAGACCCAGCACACCCTATCTTACAATAGAGTGCTGCAGGAGTTACTTAGCATCCCCTGTGTCTAAATGCTCATGTAACTTTTTTTTTAATGTTACCCTTTCCTCAATTGACTGGCTGGTGGCAGTGCTTTCATTTTGATCTACCTTGGTTTGCATTTACCGCAACCGTTCGCGGCTCCGGTAAAGTAACCGCGGGAGCCATCTTTTTCAAAATGGCGTCCAGCCATCTTTGCTAAATTTTTGCTAAAATGGTGCCCGGTCTTCTTTTTTCACCAGGTCTTTGTGCAAAGGTCCTTCTAGAGAGTTTCTCTGCACACCAAACCAGGTTTGGTCTCTTTTTTCATTTTGCTTTGCAGGGTTTCTGAGAGAAACCCGCCTCTGGTGCCTGAGTGTCTGGGGTAGGCAGGAAGTGAGGGAGGTGCCCGAAACTCCCTGTACTTAGTCTCCTAGGAGACCCAAATGCACTCTGTGGTGTTTGTCTGGCTGACTGTCCGGCAAGGACAGCAACCCTCCTGGGTGAGTGACAGCTAAGCTGGAATGAATGTGAGAGAACTAAATAAAAGGCAGGTCTTTTGGCTTGGAAGGCAGAGTCGACCACTGGACGAAGGAACCGAAGAAGAGCTAGAGGACGCCTGCTGCAACTCCTGGACCGTTGGTTGCCCGGTGAAGCCCTGCTGCAGTGACTAGTTGCCAAGTTCGCCTCGACAGAGAAGCCCCCGCAAGGATGACTTCTCCCTTTGAGTTGGTGGGACCAATCAACTCCAAAGTAAGCCACCTGGACACCCATCTCGGAGCTGGTTGAATTTCCTCAGTGGTGCTGCATTATACGCATAGCCAGGGAGAGGGACACCTGATTGAGTGTGTTACTTTTAAGCTGGCCTAAAGCTTTTGGAAGATCCTCTGGACTCCCGCGAAGCCGGACTGACCAAGCCTGAGTCCCCATCAGCAGAGTGCGGGAACCCAGAAGCAAGGACAGTCCACCTTGACAGTGAGGAACCATGCTTATTGCTATTTGCTGTAATGCAAGGAGCTGAAATGCGAAACAGCCGCTGAAAGTAAAGTTTGCCGGTTGCCAGTTATGACAGTGCTGGTGCAGTGCAGGAGTCCCCCAACATCCTCCCTCTTGTCCCCATGACTGAGGCCCGGGAACAGCAAGATCTGCAGAGCTGCAAAAGAACAGAAGTCATCAGCTGCTTCTTTTCTTCTTTATCAAGGTACTGTAAAACACGTTTAAGACAACTTACCTCTTACTGTAGAAGTGCTTGAAACTTCCACAACTTACAAGTCTAATCAGGTTGTGGGCCTACATTTGATTCTTATTTTCTTCAAAGACTCCTTAGAAGTTGTGCAAAGACTTTTCCATTACTTACCAGGAGTGCTTTATCCTATCCAAGACTTGTGCCCATTGACTTTGGTTTAGCCTATTGAATTGAATGACTCTTCTAGTGAACTCTGAAAGTATCTGCACTGCTTAAGAATATTTGTGGTCTCTGGTGTTTTAATAGCCTTTGCCTTTTACCTACTTGTAAAGAGTATTCTGAATGCCAATAGTAAGGTATTAATGTCCCCAGCACACTTGTTACTGAAGTCACCTGTGGGTGTAGGTTGTGTCTGTGGGCCACCCCAAAAGGGCTTTGTCTGATTCAGAAACTCAAAGTGTACAGTATTGAAGTATATTTGTGTTACTATTCTATTGCTCCCTTCTGAAGAAGGCTTTATAACTGACTGATAAATACATTAATTGTGTATGCAAGAACCCTTGGGTGTAAGAGTTTATTTGAATACCTGTAACTGTGAATCTTTGTGTAACTCCACTACAGCTCACATTTCCCCCTCATGAGATCAGCCTGGCTGCTCAACGCGCTACCAAAACTGTGTAGTACAAGCTTATACTAAAGGTTGGGTTGCCTATACCTGTAGTCATAGTTGTTTGTAGTGTTCCCACAGGGTACTGCATTCAAACTTTGCCTAACAATGTGTATTCCCATTTCATGAGCAATAAACTAAAAACAAAACCATTTTTTTTTACTGAGAAAATGCTGCCCAGATGCAACAGTTGCCCTGAAACCAACAAACCCTAAAGAGATCAATCATATTCTCCGTGAGCCCTCCACCAGTCTTAATAAAAGGCAGTGATGCACAAAATCCATGGGTAGGCACACACTGAGGTGTTACAACAAAGTCATATGGTGAGGCACAAGCAGATACCTGCACTGCGTCAGTGCTAATGTTGAGGGTCAAAGGACAGGTGCAGTTTGTTCAACTCGTGGATATTCCATTCTCTTTAATTGGGTGTAATAGCACCTATAAGAACGAACTATATTCGGTTTTGCAGCTTTCAAACCATGTGTATTCTTTATGGCCGGTATACTCCTCTCACCACCGACAACGATCATGAACTATGAATTGATCTTTATGCACTATTTGGTGTGGCACTGCCTGCTACTTACAGAGACCATGTTACCTCTGGGTTCTGTGCGCCATACTAAATAAATAAACAAACCTTGTGCTGAGTGAGTCCTTCACGAACCCAGCAAATCGTTGCCATTCTCTCTTAAACACTTGCTTCACCTCTCCACTGCTGTCAGCAATTCCCTGTTGCCACATTGCTTCTATTTCACCCCACCTTTAAATCTCAGCCTCAAGTTTGCCTAGCACACCCTTAACATCCATGAACACGTCTTCCTACTTCCCCAGCACTGCAAGAGTTCCTCTTTCTTTGACTGAGGACAAGGCGGCCTTTTGAAACAGTCTTTCACACTGAGTGACATAACTGGAGACCACCACCATGTCCATTCCCAGTGCATCCATTGTTCAGGAACACTTCAGAACGAGAAAGTAAAGTGAAAGCCTAAAAGAAGCGAATAACCGCTGGAAAACTAAAACAAGCATTGGCAATGCCAACAGTTTGGTCATTTGTGTAGGCATGGGGAAGGCACTTGGCAGGCACTGCTGTAGTGGTATTAACTGGTCCTTGAGGGTCGCAGGTGCAAAATAGTGTGAATACCTGGACATCTAATACAAACATCTGAACTCACTTGCTTTTGGCAGGTGTGAATTCCACAATGATTAGTTCACTTATCTGCCAAAACGTTATTCCGTTTATTCAATTCAATTGGCTCTCTCTCACCTGTCTAAAAGGAAATATTTTGTTTTTTCACCCACACTGGGTGGCGGAAAAGGTGGAGAAGTATGTCTAATGGCAGTGCCTGGCAAATGCCTAATACTTATAACTAAGTCAAAACGGTGGGATTTGCCAATACTGTTTTTTTTAACAGGATTCCAACGAAGACACTCGTGTGTTTTACAGCTCTAATGAAGCCATTAACTCTCAGAAGATTGCTTAAAAAAAAAAAACACTGGTAGGCACTTTGAATGCAACGTTTGATGGTATGGCTTGAATAAAGCGGGCTCAAAAAGTTCCCATTAAGAAGTGTTTTAGGAAGTGTTTTAGGCAAAGCGGTTCAGGACGTAGGTGGGAATGGCTGTTAGGCAGAATTATATGCAGTACCCTTTTTTTTTTTGTAACTTTCTTTATTGGTTTTACAACAATGATATGATAAGACATTACAAGACCGTGCACCGGTCAACGTGACCCCTTATCCCCCCTCCAACCCTCGGAACGATCCCAGCTTGATATTTAGCTCAGTTTCTTATCAGTTCTAATGTCTTCGTTGTTCGGCACTCATGGCTGCTGTTGAGGTATCCGGTTGCTCGTGACAGTTTTGTATTGGTCGTGGAGACTGTGAAATCGTGTCGTCGTCTGCATTTAACAGGTATGCTATGTAGAGCCCCCAGATATCTGGGGGGCGTGCGTGAAGGGGCAGAGTTCGTCAGTAGTTCATTTCGACATCTTGACAGTAGGTGACATCGTGAAGCCATTGCTTTAGTTTTGGTGGCGGTCCTCTGCCCCAGTTGCAAGCTAATTGTCTGCATGCCAGGACCAGAAGTAGGTTTGCCAGTTTTCTGGTATGTTCTGGTAATTGGTTGGTTAGGCCCAACATGGTCAGTGTTGGGTTGGGTTCTAGTTGCACTCCGATTATAGCTGAGATTTTCTCTAGGACTGCTGTCCAGAATGCTCCAATTTCGGGGCACGACCATGCAAAGGTGGACAAAGTCGGCTTCCGAGTGCCCACAGCGAGAGCAGGAGGCGGATATTGTCGTCCTCTGGGCGTGTAGTTTTACTGGAGTGTGGTAGACCTGATGGACAAAGTTGAAGTGAATTTGTTTGTACCTTGTGTTTATTGCCACTTTCTTTGTGAGTCAAAGTATGTATGACCAGTCTTCGTCAGGTATCGTAATGTTCAGAGCTCTTTCTCACCTTGTTCGAGCTTTTGAGCAGCGAGTGAGTTTTTCAGTTAGCAGGGCTTTGTAGATATTTGATACCAGGCGGCCATCACCTTGGGCTTTTATCACTCTGTGGAGCAGTAGCCAAGTCGGCGGTTGGAGTGGGAATGTTGCAAAGTTGGTCTGCATGGCGTGTCGAGGTCGGTAGTACATGAAGACGTCCAGGGCGTTGTTTCCACCTTTGTCACGGGCTTCTTGAATCGACAGGAACGAGCCGTTCGGAAACAGTTCACCCAATGAGTGGACTTGCAATTTCTTGGTCCAAAGCTGGAACACTTTTTCAGATGTTATAGGTATCCCTGGAATGCTTCTCATCAGAAGGAGGGGAGAATATCTGGTTTGGATTCCATTTCTTTTGGTAATTTTTTTCCAAATTGTGTGCATCGTGACCATTGTGTTCATTGGTGTTGAAGGTGTTGGTGGTTCGTTAAGTTTGACTGTGCGAAGTAGATAGGGTGTTGCCAGAGCTCTTTCGATTTGCACATGTGGCCGGATGAAGTGTGTTGCATATCAATGGCTCAGGAACTGGGCTTGCGCTGCCCAGTAGTAGCCTTCTATATCGGGTAAAGCCAGTCCGCCTTCCGTTATGGGCAGGATCATAATGCTGTGTGCTATTCGGGAAACCTTGCCCGCCCAGACGAGGTCGAGAAGGATGGACTTAATTTGTTATAAGAATTTTTGTGTGAGTAGTAGAGGGATGTTTGTGAATAGGTAGAGTAGTTTGGGGAGGATTACCATTTTTGCTAGGGACACTCTGCCCCAAAGTGTGAGGGGAAGCGTTTTCCATCTGTTCACTTTAGCTTGGATAGTGTCGAGTGTCGTCTCGTAGTTGTCTTGCATGATGTCAGTGCTGGTTCTGGACATGAGAATCCCCAGGTACCGGACCTTCGAGTGTTGCCAGTGGAAGCCAAAGTCGTCCTGGAATTCTTTGGTTGAGAGGGAAAATTATCGATTTTGCATTATTAATTTTTAGTCCGAGAAGTTGCCGAATTTGAGGACTGCTCGCATCACCAGATTCAGGTTGTCGTGTGGGTCGCGAAGGAAGAGTGCTATGTCGTCGGCATATAGTAAAACCACCAATTAGTGTGGGCCGAAGGCGAGATCTCTGTGCAGATAATAAAGCCTTAGGTCGGACGCTAGGGGTTCCATGACCAGGGCGAAGACCAATGCTGACAGCGGGCAGCCCTGTCTTGTCCCTCTGCGTAAGAGGATTTCGGAGGAGCTTTTGTTTCCAAGTTTAATTTTAGATGTTGGGTGTTTGTAGAGGAGGCCTATCATTTGGATGAATCGTTTGCTGAGGCCCATTCGTTCCAATATTGCAAATAGAAAGGGCCATTCCACAGAGTCAAACGCTTTCTCGGCATCGAGAAACACTGCTACCGCTTGGTTTTCTGGGTTGAGGGCCTCCATTGCTCCGAACATTCTTCTGAGGCTGAATGATGCGTTTCTGCCTGGAACGAATCCTGCTTGGTCTGCCAGAACCATTGCGGGCATGAGTGGCATCAACCTTCTAGTCGGGATTTTTGCAAAGATTTTGTTATCAAAATGTATTTACAATATGGGCCTGTAGGAGGCGCAATCTTCCTTGGGTTTACCTGTTTTGTGTAGGAGAATGATATTCACTGTGTAAAGAGTTGGTGGTAGTTGTTCTTTGTCTATGGCTTCTTCGTAGACCTGGAGTAGGAGCGGGGCTAGAATATCTGCGAAAAATTTGTAAAATTCACCTGTTAGGCCGTCCGGTCCTGGGGCTTTGGTGCTCAGTAATTCTTTGATGACTTCTAGGATCTCTGCCGTAGTGATGGGTGCGTTCAACGGCTCACGTAACTCGGCACTAGTCCAATACAGTTTGGATGTATTTAGGTATTCCGTTATCTCGGTGGTCTCCCTGGAATAATTGAAGTTGTATAGATTTTGGTAAAATTTGCGGAATGTTTCCAATATATCGTCTTCAGAGTACACGAGGGTTCCCGATGTGTCCAGCACCACTTCGACTGTCGTGGGTTTTCGTTCTGCAGTGATTAGTCTTGCAAGTAGTGCACCGGGTCGTTGCCCTTCTCCCTACTGGCGGATTTTGTGGTGACTTGCTAGGAATTTGGCTTCTCTGTCTGCTAGTGTTCTGAAGGTTTCCAATTCTGCCTTGAGTGCAGCTAGCGAGCTGTGAGTATTTATGACTGTTGCTGCTTGTTCAAGTGTTTTGAGGCGATTTTCGCATGAGTTTAATTCTTCCTTCAACCTCTTTAGGATTCCGTTTTCTTTTGCTAGGCACACTCCTCTGATAAAACATTTCAGTGTCTCCCAGAGTGTACCCGGCAATGCTACTGTGCCTTGGTTTGTCTCAAGAAATGTGCTCATTTCAGAACGTAGTTCATCGGCAAAGAGTTGATCTTGGAGGGCTCTGTGCTTGAATCTCCATTGGGGCCTGATGAAGTCGCTCCGAGATGTTGTGCACACTAAGGTGACCGCTGAAGGGTCTGAGATGGACTTGGGGAGGATTTGGCATTCGCCCCATTGGAGTCTACTATGAGCCGACACAAAGATGTAATCGAGTCTCGAGCCGGATTTGTGTACCCACGAGTAGAAAGTGAATTCCTGAGAATCACGGTTTTGCTTCTCCATATGTCAATGAGATTGTGTGATTTGCATATTTTGGTTATTTGCATACTCGCCTTGGAGCGTGGGGTGGTTTTCTTGTGTGTTTTGTCTACGCGTAGATCGAGCGGGGTGTTTAGATCGCCATCCCATATTATTGTGGCTTCCCCGTTTGATGCAATGTGGGTCTGGACCCAGTCGAAATTGTTGGAGCCATCAATGTTGGGGCCATAGGAGTTAATCATGATTATTTCTTCCCCGTCTATGGTTCCGTGGACGAGCAGTGTTCTTCCTTCGGAGTCGCTCTGGGTCCGAATTAGCCTGAAATTTGTTGTTTTGTTAATAAGTATGGCAACTCCTCTTGCATATGATGAAAACGAGGCGAAGTATCTGTGACATCCCCATGTTTTTGCCCAGTGGTTTTCTGAGATAGGTCGTAAGTGCGTCTCTTGGATGAGGGCCACATCGATGTTGTGACGTCGGAGATAGTGTAACAACTTCCTGGTTTTGGAAGGCTGGATGCCCCCTTTAATGTTCCATGTGGCTAGTTTGAATTTGCTTAGAGTTGCTGCGTTGTTTCTGCTGCTCTATTACTGTTTGGCGATTTTGGGTGCTTAAAGCGGCTTTTCTTGAGTGCATGTCGATTTGAAAAGGATATTTGTATATTCGAGGTGGAGACGTTGGTCCCAGTCGGGTTCGGGTGGGGCCGGTTTTGGCCCCGGTCGGTGCACGTCTTGAACTGCTGGCTTGTTTCTTCTGGGAACTCTTTCCCCAACTTGAGTCCCATCTTCCCTTTTCCCCTCCCTGTCGGGCAACCCCCAACCCGCCCGAAGATGAGCCCTCCCTAGATAACTTTGTGAACAGTGCTGTGCTCGGGGTGCTGGTGCGTTCCAAGAAACACCCATCCCGAGGTGTGTGCAACAGACTTTTGCTCATGTTCCGATCCTCCAAGTCGAGCTGAATGTGGGGCATTTTTCAGGGCGGATTGCTCCCGTTCCTCCCTCTCCTTCCTGGTCTAGGCATTTCACGTAATGGGTGGCATCCAATATTGTCGAGAAAGATGTTGGCTTCTTCTGGTGACATGAAGAATTGCGTTTTTTCAGCATGGAGGATGCCTAATTTGGCTGGAAAGAGCATTGAATATTGGATTTGTTCCTCTCGGAGGCGACGCTTAACTCCACCGAAGGCTGTGCAGGATGCTTGGACCGCCGGTGAGAAATCAGGGAAAATTTGGATTTTGTCGCCATCAATTTGAATGTCGCCTTTGTCCCTGGCCAGCCTGAGTATTAGGTCGCGGTCTCTGAAATTCAGCAGTTTGGCGATAATAGGGCGAGGTGCCGTTCCCGGTATTGGGCGGTTGGTTGGGATACTGTGAGCCCTTACAACCACAAATAGTGGCGAGAAGGTGTTTGCTCCAAAGATTTCTTTGCATAGTTGTTCCACGAAGTCTTCCGTTTTTGCAGGATTTTGTTGCTCTTTGATCCCTACCAACCTGATGATGTTGCGGCGGCTGCGCCCTTCTAAGTCTTCATTTTTGGCGACAATTTCTTTTACTTGGTGCTCTAGTGAGGACACTTTGGAGGACAGGGATGTGGCGTTATCTTCAAAATCGGAGACCCTCTATTCAACGGTGTCAAGCCTCTCACCATGTTTATCAAGGCGGTGTTGTATTTGGTCGACTTTGGATGATAGGGTGTCAATTTTGGCATCAAGGTTGCCTATGCCTGTTTTAAGTTCGAGCAGTATTTCTCGTATGTCGAGAGATTGGGGGGGGTGTTGATTCGGTTTCCTGTTCCATGCTTGGTGATGCCGCTATCTCTCTATTCGTCTCCTTGGGAGTTTTGGCTATGGCCCCGGTTTCGAACATTAATTTTCGCTGCGATTTGTCCGTTTTGCCCATGCTGGTATACTTTGCTGGGCCGGCGGCGTGGCTCTCAACTGGGATGAGCGTGTGCTGTTTGGAGTTACGCCGCTGGTTGTAGAGGGCCCACTCAACTGACTTGGGGGTGCTACCGGGCTTGTGTGGTTTTGGCGGAAGATTGATTGGGCGGCTTGAGTGATATTTATGTAGAGCAGTGGTTGTTGAGCCCCGCTGTCGGGTCTCAGAATAACAGCAGGAGCCTTCCACGTGGCCGCCGCTGCCACTTTCGTGGAGTTGTCACAGCGTTGGTGGGACTTGTTGTGGCCAATTTTGGAGTCTACCGAGTCCCCCCCGCTACAGTGCGGGCCCAAGGCGCGAAATTTTGCTGTGTTCCTTGTTCGCTTGGCCGTGATCGGGGTACCGTCGGCGGGGCGTTTTGGCGATGGTGGGGCTCAGAGCCATTTGGGTTTGGGGAGCTGGAGAGTTCGTAGCACGCCGTGAGCTTTAATGTACTTCATCAGCCGGGCCAGAAAGGCCTGGATGGAGTAGCTGCATGGGCCTCTCGCCTGTTCGTCGCACGGGGTGTCTGACAGCGGTCTACGATGTTGGCGGATCGTTCGCTGGAGGTGGGGCTGGGACTGGGGCTGTTGGGATTTTGAGGGGTCGGAGGCTTGTGGATCGTCACAGGCTCCAGCAAATCTCACTCCCACGGGGTCGGGCACCGGGGTGGGTGGGCGACGTCGGGGCAGCGTTTCTCCTACCTGGCGGGCCCCGCGAGTCGGAGGCGAGCAGCAGCGCCCAGCACCCAGTCCGTCCACTGGCCCGATGACGCAGGTAGGCCGGGCGGGTTCTCAGCTGCCTCCGCTATACTCAGACCGTGGATTTCCAGACTGCCGCAGGCACCAACTCGAGGAGGCCTGTGCGCAGCTCTCTTTGCTCGGCAGCCTGCTCTTTGGTTGAATCCGGGGGTGGTCGCTTGGGTAAGGATGTTGCTGGAGGATCGAACGCCCCGTTGCCTAGTGTAGCGCTGCTGCGGCCTTGCTCGCGCCGCCGCTGCGTTGATCAGGATGTTGGTGGACGGCCTTGAAATTGGTACCCGTCAGACGTTTGAGTCTTGGGACACGATATCGTGACCGATGGAGGGGGATTTGGGGGTGTATGAAGCTATTTTGTCAGGATCTTTCTCAGGATCGGTGCAGAGCTCTCTAGTGAGCTGCCATCTTAGACGGCTCTCTAGCGCCCTATATGCAGTACCCTTTGGGAACACCACACACAATTAGAACTACAAGTGACAGTACAAATTCACCTTTGGTACAAGCCTGCACTACACAGTAAAGTGGTAGAGATGGCTGAGCAGCCAGACTTATCTCAAGAGTAAAGTGAGCAGTATCAATAGTTACACAAAGGACAGCAATTACTATGATTCAAACACACACTCAATCAAGGTTGAGTAAAAGAATATACATTTATTTACACATCAGTTATTAAACATTTCACTATTATCAAGCAGTTGAAAAATCACGAACTAAATACACTACTCTGCACCCAATAGATTCTGGACAAGTTAGGCTCAAAATAAAGTGTGAGCAAAATGGCACTCCAGTAATTTAAAAGGAAGGGCAAAACAAAGTTATACAGAAATTGAGCAGCACCAACAATTAAGTAAGAAGGGCAATCTCGAAAAAGGAACTACAGTGAGGAAATCAAATTCAAGGGGCCTGGCCCAAAGTCAATGGACCAAAGACTTTGCAGAGGATCACACAGTTCAGGGTAGTTCACGGTTAAGTCTTTGCCAAGAGTTCAGAAGGAAGTTGGTCGGACGAAAAGTTACTTTAAAGAATAGAGGAAGACCAGCCCTTGGATTGGTGAAACATTTCACCCACTTTCACAGCGGATGGACGAAACGAACAAGCGGTTTAGCACAGTACCTTTAGAGCAGAAGAATGCTGTAGCTTCGGCAGACATTCCTGGCAGGTCCTGCAGGCTCACAGTTCCTGAAGCGACTGTTGGACTGACAAGAAGGAGGAAGACTGGAGGGTCCTGCACTGCCCAGGGAAGAAACCAGCAGCGGAGCAAAGCGACGAATAAAAGGTGCACTACTTAAAACTCACGCAGGGTCCGATCCTCCTGGCTATCCAGTTCATTGTAGCTCTGTACAGCAAATTCGACCAGAGGAGGGAGGCCTGGTTTGCAGTTTGATGAACTGGTTGTTTCCACCAGCTCAAGGGAAGAAGATTCATTGCAGATCTTCCCCGTCATCGAAGTTTGAAGATTCGGACCCGCAGCAGGGCTTCATCGGGAGGTTGTCGTGGTAGAGGTCCTCTTCTGTCAGCTTCTCTTCGGTTCTCTCGATCCAGTGGCGACTCTGCCTTTCCAGCCCAGAGACCTCCTTTTTATGCAGTTTTCCCCATTCACACAGCCTAGTTATCAATCACACAGCAGGGTAGCTGTCCCGCCAGGACAGTCACCACAGCCAATCATACCAGAGTGCGACATGGGTCTCCAAGTGCAGGGAGTCTCAAACCCCTCCCTCACATCCTATCCACCTCAGACATTCAGGCGCCTAAGGAGGGCTTCTGTGCAGAAGCCCGCCAAAGGTCGGCAAACAAAGGAATAAAACTTGGTTTTGCACACAGAGAAAAACATGAGAAAGACTTTTACAAAAAGAAATGGTGAATAAACCCAGCCGGGACCGTATAAAAATGTATATGGTCCAGTGGGTTTAAGTTTGAGGCTACCAAGATAGCCTAAAACAATACCTAGGCTATTTAAAATAACCACGGTGAGAACAAATAGGGTAGTTACCACTGCCACCAGCCAAATCTTAATGAAAAGGGAACTAAACAATGTTCCATGAGAAACAGACAAATGGGATAAATATGAACCCTTTCCAGAACTCTATGTAAGATAGGTTGTACTGGGTCTGTGAGTTTAAAATGACTAATAAAGTCAATGCCAACTTTACATGTTCTGAGAGACAATAGTCAGTCCCAGAAAATTAAGTCGGAGTTGGGAAGTCTGATAAAGACAACCCTGTGTCACTGCACTGAAGGTGCTTTGTAACACAGAGTAAAAGGGTGATGCCTATGGAGTAGGTGAAGCTCCACTGTCTATGAACACAACCATGTTAAACACACACAGCAAAACACATGTAAGAGTGGGAAAAAAAGGCTCACACTCTTACCATGTGAAAAAAATAAATCCTAGAAATCCAGAAAAGCTGCTGAGAATTCTCCCTAACAATGGCCATAGGGATTGGCATGGTCAGGGGCAGTGAATGGATGAGCAAAACACCACCTACAAACTCTGTGTCCCTCCTCATATGCATTTCCCCTTATTTGCGCTGTAATGCAATTGTGCTGGTTTATAGCGGCCAAAACGCTATCTAACAGCCCAAACTGAAAATGAAGACTTAAAAAAAACTAATAGGAAAATAGAACCACTCAGTAGAAAACCGAAAAACCAAAGTACTGAAAGTAAACTGTAAAAGAACATGCTTCAAAATGAACATACTTCTGAAATTCTGTTCCCTTTCCCTCTTGTATTGCTCCATCTCCCTCTTTAAATCTATTTTACTGAAACATTCATCAGCCATTTTAAGCAGCCACTAGCAGGTGGAAGTAGGAACCCACAACAAGTTAAAGGAATGGTTTGGTCATAAAATATTATTGTCCCTATGGTTCGGCCATGTGTTTTTAACCATAAATCGATCGATCGTAAAAATATTTCCTACGCACCTTACTCGAGTTTTTGTCTCTTGAACTCAAGCGAAATCAGGCAGCAGGGTGCGGCCATCTTGTGATAATCTTATCACTTGCAGCATCGCCCTGGGTGACCTGCGTTTGCAGCACTAAATCATATCCCCCGCCCCTGAGCCTGACATCATTCGATGTGTACCACCCATTTCACAACGCCAAAGCACGTCTCATGTCAACATTCTCTGCACCTCAGCTAATGACGTGTCGCCATGGAAACAGCAGGAAGCCTCTTTTCTCGATAAGTATAAACAGAGCATTTCACAACACACAACAGCAGATTTTCATTTCC
Source organism: Ambystoma mexicanum (assembly GCF_040938575.1). Lineage (NCBI taxonomy): Eukaryota > Metazoa > Chordata > Amphibia > Caudata > Ambystomatidae > Ambystoma > Ambystoma mexicanum. Next base: position 907,972,790 of record NC_090930.1, read on the forward strand.
ATTCCTCTCACTGTATTTCTTTGAGTATTCTGTGACTCGTTTCTGTGCTCTGGTCAGCTTCCTTTGTTGCTTGTAGCCTGTGTAAACAGATACCAGTACCACAGCTATAATTTTTTTTGGTTTGTTTACCACACAATGGCAACAATAATGTCCTACCTGTACGAGCCCGAGTATTCCAAGGAGGAATTACTGGAAAGAGCAAGCTGCGTAAACGATAGGGCTTTGAACGACAGTTGGGCGGTCGTTTCAACAGATGAAGAGCCTGGGCCTAGTCGCATGGACGGTGTTTCCACCTGTTGTACCTGCAATCGGTGCACGCTAATGTCAACCGAGGAGGAGAACCGCTGATGCCGAGAAAACTCTGGATGCTTGTCCTACATATCGCAAGGCAATCCACAGCCGCAATGCGTTACCGAGCTGCCAGACTTCACGGCAGCCTGCCTCACACGGTCGGTGTTGAGGATTTTGATGGTGCTTATGCACGAACTTCGCCCTCGTAATCCAAGTAACGACTAAGTATGGTCTGGTTGTGATGTCAGTTAGGCCACTACTATTTCATGGTTGTCCCCTACATTCTTGTAATTCCAATATATCATTGTCCTATCAGTTTAGTCTTGCAATTCTCTCGTAATAGTCGCATAAAAGTCGTTCAATATTGTGCAGTGTCTAGTTAGCATTTGTCCTGGCTAAAAAGCCATTGCATACAAGAATGGTCATTGACAACTAAGTTTTAATACACTTATCTTGGTCATTTACAAACAGTTTGTATCTTTCTCTTTCACAGGTGGTACCGGCTGGTGGCCTATCGTTCGTACACATGGTGGCTTCATGGGAGGCTTGGACACCGCGTTCAACGATAATACCCGCCTGTGTCGTTGGTGCCATTAGACAAACTTTCCCCAGTGACAGCGGTCAGTACATGGGATTTTCTCTCGCTGAGCTGCAACCAAACCTTTACAATGCGTAGTATTTTTGTGCCATCAAAATAAGAAACCAAATAAAACACAACATATTTTTATCAATGGTTGTTTCAGTTTTTAAGTGAATCAAGTGTGTCTCCGTTCAGCAGTATTCCGGTACCTTGTCTGCAAGCCTCCCGGCCCATCCATCCCACCCCCAACTATCAAAGGCAGTTCGCACCAGTGGATGTGCGCTCCCATGGGGTGCAGTCAGGGGTGCGAACGGCCAAGGTGCCAAACAACATGTACATTTCAAAAGCTATCTTACACCCAGGGGTCATTGTTCACATGGTCTCCTCAGACCCTGTGTCTCCAGGCAGGCTCCCCTGAAGCAGACCGTGCCCCTGCAATCCACATAAGTGTGTCTCCATTCAGCAGTGTTCTGGTGCCTTGTCTGCATGCCTCCCGCCCAGCCATCCCACTCCCCACTATCAAAGGCAGTTCGCACCAGTGGATGTGCGCTGCAATGGGGTGCTGTCAGGGGCATGAACGGCCAAGGTGCCAAAGGTGCCAAACAACATGTACACATCAAAAGCTATCTTACGCCCAGGGTTCATTGTTCACATGGCCTCCTCAGACCCTGTGTCTCCAGGCAGGCTCACCTGAAGCAGACCGTGCCCCTGCAATACACATAATACCACGACATATACACGTCATTCATTCACAAACACACTTTATTCTTTATAAACCACTTGATATTTACCAGGAGAACATCTTTTAGCACTGCAAGTCAACTCGTGAACGTGTTACTCTGTGACCGCTTCGAGTGAACTCATCAGTGTGCTACCTGTGAACATCTCCCTGTTCTCCTGCCACTAATTACTCTGCTTGCTGAATCCAACTGTTTGTTGGTCAAGGTAAGGGCATGTATCCTAATCATATCTCCTTCATTTGTAAATTTATATCTATTTCGCAGTAACGTACTCAGTAGTGCTTTATTAATTTGTATCATTGCTAATGACTTGAGTTTCTTTTGTTATGTTATCGATATATCAATTTTTATCAGTGTCAATTGGCATCGTATTGCATCCTTCACACACCGTGTCTATAGTATAAGCATGTTTCCTTTTGCGCAAGATAGAACATTCAAGGGACGAGTAACATGTTCTGATTTTCAACACATCAATGAATCGTTTGTGAAATGTATCACATAATACAGCCGCACCGCTGCAATGGTTTTGCTGTGGTGCCCAAAAGAAAGCGTGCAATGAACAATGTATGGTCCAATTCATTCTTTCTCACATGTTTAGGCAAAATAATTTTCTAATAATGTTGACCTTTATTTTGCAGAATTTACTACAATGCCTGCATGTTCTATTTTCAGTTGCCCTTCTAAGACCCATGACAAATCCGAAGGCATTTCAATGCATGTATTCCCTAAGACTGTTGATCGAATAAGAGAATGGGTCAGACATTGCGGATATCCACCGGAAGAACTTGAAAGTAGAGTCAAACAAGTCTTGGAGGACAAGAGGGGTCATCAATACCTCATCTGCAGCCTGCACTTCAACCTGGATATGTACAACACAGCCTTGTACACAAAGAGGAATCAACTGAGAACAACTCGAAAATTGCTTCCAAACGCTATTCCGACTTTATTTGTGAAAATGCCGCTACAGGTGAGTCACGCTTCCGGATTTAGCTTTATGCCTCTATTTTCGGTGTAAATGTCACTTATAATACTTTGCATATTTATGTGATTGAATAGCTGTTGAAATAATGACTATTTTGCTAAACTTCAGTCCTTGTTTTTTCAGAACCCACATAGAAAAATGATTTATGGGGACAGATAACTATGCTATATTATGCATTTACATAAGCATAATTTTCTCGCACTCAGTCTCCTTACATGCCACTTTTTAATGTTGGAATTTCTAAATTGAATACTTTCCCTTTACAACTCGATGACTATCCATCGAATATGAAGCAACAAGATTCAACATCCATGTCTTGCCTGCAGTCATCAACCACTTTGAGCGTGTATCAGGTAATCTTACCTAGCTAGTCTGTTCCAGACTGGTTTTATGCACGGAATTCTAGATAATGTGATCATATTTTTGCAACGTATCATTGCTGTACACAATGTTCATCGTGGTTTGATATTGATATGTACCTTTGTCGTCTTTCCAAATTGTGTGTACAGTTTCCAATATTTTTCATCCTTACTAATGCAAGTACTGTGTTTCAGGGAGATGCTGAAGCATCCGCTACAATTACAACATCCCTCTTAGTACATCCAGTGCCAGTGGTATGGATCTTCCCAGTTCAATTGGGCGAGATAATCTGATCATATTTACATATAGTGTAATTGTTTTACACAATGTTTAATTCCTACTTTACTACTGATATGTACCTTTGTCTTTCCAAATTGTGTGTCCAGTTTCCAATATTTTCATCCTTACTAATGCAAGCACTGTGTTTCAGGGAGATTCTGCAGCGTCCTCTACTATTACATTATCCCTTGTAGTTGTTCCAGAACCAGACCTTGCAGTTGATCCGGAGCCAGAGGTATGCATACTGAAAGAAAGTCGGTCTAATTATATGTGTAATGCAAATGACTTATTTTAAATGGATACTATTTTTTGTAGGGATGTATACAAGATCTGTATATTGAACCAGAGGCATGTGGATCTGAGTCGGTGCGCCAGCTTGCTGATGTTGATGTTAGAGTAAAGAAGGTTTCAAAGAAAAGAAATAAAAATAAGGTTAGTTATAAAGACTTCATATTGTTGGCAATTGTTTTGTGCTGAGGCCTTCATTATATGCTTTTCTTTAATGTACATTGTACAACACTGTATGTTGGATTTACAATGAACATCCCTTTTCCTATCTCTGTCCTGTAGTTGCCCGATGGAGTACGGACTATACAGACACAGACAGTGATACAAATGACAGATGCTGCTTGCCCAACTGTTTTCACCATGGAGGAACTATTAATTGAGGTGTGGCGTGTTCACATTCGAGATGCCTATGTCCAATGGCCAGAAAATGAATTTAATGTGACCGGCGAATCCAGCAAAGTGTTTTTGGACCATTGCTACAATGCGCCTGCTCCGCCAGATGAATGCGAAAGTGAATTTATAGAAGATAGTTTTACATTACTCGATGAGCACTTGACACAATCGACACCCGCCAAAAAAATGCCCCCCCAAAAAACAGTCCACATTGATGTTTTCTCCTATCCATGGTCAAGTAACAGATGTTGAAATAACAGAGACTGAATCATCAACACTATTGACCGACGAAACAGACAAAGATATCCATTTGGCTGATATGTCCACAACGGTTCAGTCCGAAACAACAGTGTTGCCGGAAGACAGTCTAATAAAAGAGGCCAAATACAAAGTATTCGACAGCAGCTTGATGGAGATTATAAAGATGGTGAAATGTGTGCATTCAGTGGGAGGGGAAGTATGTGGGAAGCCATTGGTGAGCGTGACTCGTATAACACAAGGCAGTAACCTCAAAATACATGCCACCTGTGAAAAGTCACATAAAACATTTTCATGGTCCGCTCAACCGATGCTGGGGAAACTGCCAGCTGGCAATCTAATGTGTGCAGCAACTTTACTTTTCAGTGGCTCTAGTTTCACAAAGTTATCCAGTTTCTTTGTTTGTGGGACTCCATTTAATTTCTAAAACGCAATACTACAAATACCAATGTGATTATCTATTCCCTGCCATTAGTGAAGCTTGGGCAATTGAACAATTGGCTATTCAAAGTACATTCCCCGACAAACGTTTCAGGCTAGCCGGCGATGGACAGTGTGACAGCCCCGGATTTTCTGCCAAGTACTGCATCTACCATTTTCAGGACATGGAAAGTAAGAAAATTGTGAGTTCGGTGGTCGTGCAGGTGTCCCAATGTAAATCCTCAGTGGCCATGGAGAAACTTGGTTTTATAAAATCACTGGAAGATCTACAATTGAGGGGAATGCAAATCGACCTCATAGCCACGGACAGACATGTTTCAATAGCCAAGACAATGAGAGAGCATTATCCAAATATTAAACATCAATTTGATGTATGGCATGTTGCCAAATCAATAAATAAAAAAAATCTCGGCGGCAGGAAAAAAAAAAAAAGGTTTTGAAAGTATTTCACAATGGTTCCAGTCTTTCAGCAACCATCTTTGGTGGAGCTCCAAAACATGTGATGAGTCGGTGGAAATTCTACTGGTAAAATGGCACTCACTAATGCACCACTGTTCCAACGTTCACCACTGGACGGAAAACCAACATTTCCACCAATGTGAACATGGCCCTTTGTCCCCAGAGCAGGCACAGAAGAAGAAGTGGTTGATCCCATCTTCACCTCCACACAAAGCCCTTGTGAAGATTGTGTTTGATAAACTTCTATCAAGAGATCTGAAGGGACTCACAGAATTCTGTCACACAGGAGATTTGGAGGTGTTCCACAATATGTGCCTAAAGTACAGGCCAAAGGGATTGCATTTCGGCATCCAAGGGATGAAAGCTAGGACTTTACTAGCGGTATTAGCGCATAACGAGAATGTAGGCCGGGAACAATCTAGGACTGCAGGAAACTTAGGGATGCTTTGCTACAATATGGCCTTTACAAAAAGAAGCAAAAAATGGGTGATCAAGCCAGTATATGATCAAATGGAATTTGATTTTGTGAAAGATGTTATTATTAATGTCGTAGAGATGCATACTCATGGAATTGCACACATCTGTTCAGAGCACACATACATTGCCACAAAACATTGCCAACGTGCCATGTCCACCCAAAGCAGAGCTTGTTCAATCGTTCAAATCCCGGTACAAATGATTACCATCTGTTATTTTTGCCAAAAATGTTTTTATAAAGTGTCCAAATAAAGTATGCAATTTGTCTTTTGAAATCAATCCTGTTAGTCCGTTTCTTAAAAAAATAGTACAATTATTACGATTGCTTTGACATTTCACAGTTTAGTCGAGCTACTGTGGGACCTTCATTTTTCATGTTAATGACCAATGGAGAACAGTGTGTAAGAATCTTTGGGTTTTGGCAGTTGCCTTGCCGTAAAGTTCCGCAAAAATATCTGCTCGTCCTACAAAAGGGATTAGACCTAGGCCACAAAATAATCTAGGCACGCAAGATGTACTTACTGTGAAAACATGCCACGGGGTAGGACGCCATGAGATAAGCCGAGGTGGGCCTATTACTAGACACATTTTGACTCGTTTTATGTGTTAAATCGACTATAATTTTGGAATAGGGGGCATTCTGTCATTGGCAAGTTTCCCTTACAGCTCAGCAGCGCCACGAACGAGCAACGACATCCCCCAATTTCCTGTGCCGTGCTTCAAAATTCATGTTCTCATGGATGCGTTGACACGGGATGTTGCAAAGTAAGAATGTATGTTAATTTTGAGTGAAGGTCACCAGCTTTGAATTTTTGCTTGAGAGCTGGGAGGCCCACGCGTCCCGCGCACAGTATAAGGTTCTATTGTTTTTTTACCTTGAGAGGCAGGGACCATTCCAAAAGGGATTGAATTGAAGGGAGGGTGTAATAACGTATGATATGATAAGGTTGCCCATTCCGAAACTGAAGCTAGTTACATATAAGTTCTGTTTATGAAAAATCGTTCACACGAACAGAGGAGTCTGCATTACGGTATGCATTGCGCCAAGCGAATGGAAATGCCGAATATAATGTAAGTTTCTTTTAGACGATTTCATACCAGAACTAGTCGAAATACGAATAACTGACCGTTATTGCTGGGTCACATTGTACTTGTTCGTTCTGTGTGGCATAGTGCAATGAAGTGCTAGTAGAACCTTTGTGTGCTGGGCTATCTATCGGGCACATGGGCAGACCAGCATCGAGACGCATGTAGACCACCACTCGTTTCTCCCTGGTTCCACGCTAATAAAGCATTGATTGTGCACCTCGAATTCTTGCCCCAGTTTACGCATTACGTTTAGAGCTCAACAAACTGCATTGCACTATCCTCGGAAGCAAATAGTGGAGTACTTTGATATTCCACGTTGTTTTCTCTTGGTTCACATTGTATCACCTATGCGCTAATAAAGAAAATGATTAACTGCAATAAAGATCGGCTACTGAGACACATTTCTATTTTTATCTTTTGCAAACAGGTACATCGTGCCATTCTGCGATTGTCATCTATTCCAGACCCGAACGATGGATTCTTCAACCGCCAGCTGCAGCTACATGTCAATCACTGAATCTACTTAACCGTCTTTTGGGACGACAGACAAGGTCCAATTTGCCCATACGCGGTATCAGCAATAAGGATAAACATAACCTTCACGGTGCTCTAGTGCCAAGTTCATGCACCCGCTTTGCAATTCACTGTGCGACCGAAGTGCTTCATTTAGACAAACGAACACCCTTTGTACCCAAAAGGAACAGTGCATGACTCACGATAAACATTTGTGGATTTGCGGAACGAGAGCAAAGAAAAAGAAAAAAAAAATCTATTTTGATTGATTATGTCAGACACTGAATGTTATCGAAACATTTAATGTGAAATAAATGTACTTTACCAATTGTACAATCTTGTTGTTTCCTTTTAAAGTATGGTTTCATATTCCTAATTGTGACGTGCTGTGCGACGATATGTGTTTTCCGGGTTCCGCGTCTAGTCGCGTGACGACTGGGCGCGTTTGGCTACGCTGCCCAGTAACGTCACGGAGAGAGGCGGAGAATGTCAATGATTTGGTGATGTCAAGCTCAGGGTGGGCGGATATGATTTAGTGCCGCAAATACAGGTCACCCAGGGGAATGCGGCAAGTGATAAGATTATCACAAGATGGCTGCACCCTGCTGCCTGATTTCGCTCGAGTTCAAGAGACGAAAACTCGGGTAAGGTGCATAGGAAATGTTTGGAGGATTGATCGAATTATGGTTAAAAACACATGGCCGAACCATAGGGACAATAATATTTTCTGACCGAACCATTCCTTTAAATAGAAATGCGGCTTTTTGAAGCCCTTATTCTTTTAATCGAGATTTCGGCACTCAATCGGGCATTTAAATGTCCTACCTACACACACACGCCTCCCCCTGTGGCCCTCCACCCCCGCTGGTTTGTAGGACTTTTAGCATGCTTGCATTTCCGAGCTGTTTCTAGCCTGCAAACTGGCTTGCGGGCACCAGAGATCACAGTGAATTTCTATCAAGAACCACAGGAGCCACACGAAAATTACCATTAGTTGAGATATGCTCCCTAAACTGATCACAAGAGTAGATATAGCGTAAACGATGCTAGAATGGCTGTAGTACGTGTGTGTAGGGACTGACAAAGTGGAGTAGGGACTATTTTTTTTGTATTCCAAGCAGTGCAGTGATTTGGTACTTAGAATATCAGGTGTCACTTGATCCGGAGATGTCAGCCTAAAATCTGTTAGTAAAATAGCAACAACAAACATACTGAGGCCCCAGGTAAACAAGCAGGAAGCATGGCGACGTCTAACTCTGATCATTAGCAATTGAGGCAAGAACCTCAATTTACCCCTGTAAAGATGTTCCTAAATAAGACCGTATCTAATGGCACTGTTGCGCGAGATTTAACACCTTTGACGTTTGAGTCAATTTCAAGACTAGTGCTATTGACCAGTATTAGGTGATCGAAATCCAATCGAATTCGTCCTAAGTGAGGAGTTCTGGGAAATATGTGCTGAGAAAGGATGTGCTGAGAAATGCATTGCGGCAACTCATTAATAAATTTAAAAAAAACGAATAACCATTATTGTGAGGAAAACCGCCCCAGATAGCGATCAAGGACGGAAATCGATTCTGGCCGCATAGTGAAAATAAAAATGCTGTCCAACATGTTTATACACCTAAGGAAGAGCAGCTCTTCCTGCATCACCATTGCAATATGTCCTCATATGTTTCAGCTGCTGTTGGCGGTCTTTTCCAATTGGCATATGTGTATGCCAACCATTTATTTGTCACAAGCACTGTGCCGAAATTCCCACATTCGTTTTGAAATGGAAACCCCCATCTTGCTTCTGTCTGTGTTTGAAGTATGCACATTCTCAAGTTTTAATTATGTTGTGCCTTGGGTGTTATTTTGAACCATCGATTTAACAGGTTTACTCAAATCGCTGGATTAACTTCCCAGTTGATGCAAGGCTTTCTTTAGAAATGCTGGACTAATATATATATATATATTTTTTTTTAAATAAGCGACACCGACTGACAACGTAAACATTAGCGCAGACTTCCGCTGAAACGGAAGAGCAAACCTTTTGGCACCAGGTTACACCATGCACTTGCCTGAAAGATGCTCAATGCTTGATTAACAATGAGCACGGACGTGGCTCCAGTGTAAATCATGAACTGTTCGCATGGTGCTTTTTCAAAACCAAGTTGACCCTTTTTAAAGTTCAAAGACATTAGTTCTCTTTGAGGTCCCGGCGGCCCGCCATTAAAAGTGTTTTCCCTTTGGAAGCTTAACGGTGCCCTTGACCTGAATATTGTTTTGCACAGCATGCATTACACAATCTCGTTTTGGCTGACAAACAAGCACATTTCCGGAAAAGGGGGTACGAAATAAACTTTAAAAAGCCGAGCTTAGGGTGTTTTGCACTTTTCAGTTTTCAGATATGTACTGTCGAATAACAAATCGAAAATGGAGAAAAAGAAAACGTACAGTATGATATCGTAATTGCTCACAAACTGTTAAACGAACCCAGTAGGTGATGGTAGATTACTGTGCATTACATTTCCTCGCAAGAGAATTTGTCGCATTTTTCTCGCAAGATAATTGGTCGCATTTTTCGCAATGCATTTTGCCGCATATCTATGTAGGGGGTGGGTTTAGGGGATTAATTAAGGTAGCCGGTTTAAGGGGGACTGGGACGGTCTCCACCTGCATATATGTTCAGCAAAATGCATCTGACAAAAGAAAATGCGTAGCATCTCCTACGAGAAAATGTTTGACCAAATCAACACAAACCACCCAGTACAGGAGCATTGTGTTTGCAGTATTTAAATATGTTTGCACATGCGCAAAGGGCAAGACAGATTAATATTTGCACTTTTGGAAGGTAAGAGGCATATTATCAATTCACCAACTAATGCAAAAGGAACATGCTTTAGGCCTCTCAATATCCTGGCTCCCCATTTTGTAAATGCACTGCTTCTTGCTGGTTGGCTTCTATGCCCTACACTGGCTGCATCAAAGTTTTTACATTATGGCATCTTTAATGACCGCTCTATATAGGAAAGGGGGAGTGGAGCTGGCCATTGTATTCATGTTTAGAAAATTAAAACACTTTGCGTGAACTTAGAGTTGATTTGATTATTTACCAGTGAGTTTTTAACTAATACTTTGATCAACTTTTCTCCTGCAATGTCATTTTACTAGCTTTTATACAGTGGCCATCACCACAATTGTGGTCTCATAATGATATGATAGGTTATTTATAAAGCACTGCGTGGACTTGGGGCTCGAACCTGTGTTGCTCTGTGTCGTCTTGCTTCCAAGGCGAGCACATTGCCGCTGAGCTATCCTCCCGAGACCTGCTGAGGTTTGTCCAACATTTTGCATTTTGTGCCCACAAATAGAGCGTCCAGGCCTTGGTCAGTGGAGCAAACAGAAAGGGAACAGATCCAGTGGAAGGCACCGTGAAAGCAGGTGAAAATGAACATCAGAGAGTGCAGGAGATATGTTGGAAGAGTGCAGTGTTTGACAGCTTGAATTCCTATAGACTCAAAGCTGCTGGCTCAGAAGAGAATTGCAGAAAAAATGGGGACAATAATAGGATTCCTCTAACGTTAGACAAAATTGCTGTTAGGACAGGTCTTTTGTGCTCTGTACTTGTAGTGGTTTATGTAGTGCTCTATTGTTCCCGGGAAGCATGGAGGTTTGTTTGCAAGGTTACATTTTACCACCCTAAAACAAACCCCCGGGGCTAAATACTGGGAGTGAGAAGCACATCTGCCCAAGGGATTTGAGTCAAAGATTGCCTTTTTAAAAGTTAAAGGGACTAGACTGCAGAAACCCTAAGGATTGGAGAAGTCTTGGCTACCCTTAGAGTGGAGGGTCCAAGTGAACATAGTGGAAGACTGCAAAGGGTGAAAGTGCAGCTGCAATTTATTATCTGGGAGAAGCACAATGTGCAAGGTTTCCAGGGCAAGCAGTAATCCTTTAACTGCTTGAATAATTAAAGGGTCGCAGTGACCATATGCAGAAGTAAATAACTCTACTGCCAGTTTAATTGCAATGTGAACCCAACTTTAAAAGGAGTAATACCTTTCCTACTGTTACATCTACAGAGGGGTTTACTCAGAGAATACATATACTGTGAGGCAGAGGCACTAACTTGCCCTTGTTGAAGGGGGAGATGCAACCCGTCTCAGCCATGGGTGGAAGGCCTACCATGGAGGGCTCCAGAGCCAGTCCTACCCCTGAGGTGGACAGTGGCAGCAGAGAGGGTTCCAATTCCTGCCCCCACATTTGCGGCCATCTGTATCTGCCCAGAACCATGTTGCCACCCTTGCTTGAAGTATGTATACTTGCCAATGTTCTCTTTCCTTTGCAGATGCAGACACCGAAGCAAAAGAAGTAGAGAGACAGAGAAACCCATGATGAGTCAACCGCAGAAACAGAGCTTGAGGGCCGCAGAGAGCCGATCGCCACTAAAGAGCCACTGCCAAGAGAGCTAAATGCCAACTGCAGCAGAACAGTGCAGCCATGCAGCAAACAGGACCAGCACACCTTGATGGCAATTCCGTAAGTAAGGAGGGGATGGGTCCCCATACTAAGGAGTCCCCATGAATGTGACCCAGAATATGAACACTGATGCAGATTTTCCCGTGCTGCCCAATCTCTTGGGTGGCAAGCCAGTGCAGATGAAGAGGGTGGGGCTAAGCCCACTTTCAAGCCTTTTGCTACATATACATGCCTGAGGAAGTAAAGGAATAAAGTTGATTTGATAGGGACAACTGACCAACCCTCACTAAGGGAATGATACATGAGTAAAGGACAGAAACGGGAATTTTGGGTGCATCAGGTGAGGTCGGAGGAGGAGTTGTTGATGGTGAGCAAGAGATAAGCGGAGGAAGGCGTGAGCAGCAGCTTTTTGACAAGATTTTTGAACCAGATGAGGCATTGCCTTCGGAGTGATAGTGGTTCTGTAGTGTGAGTCTGCATGTTTATGAGATAAGTGTATAGAGAGGATAGTGTAAGAATTGAATTTGAGAGGACTGGTACAGGGTGCAAAGAGGGCGACTGTGGTAGTGTGGTAGGAGGAGTGGTTTGGAGAGAGGTAGGAGCAGTAATCTGAAGTGGAGGGGTAGTGTGTGGGTGGAGGAGTTGTAGTAGTTGTGGAGTGTAAGAAGAGGTAATATTAAAGGGTGAAGGCAGGAGAAAGGAGAGGTAAAACATTGGAGGAACAGAAGAGCACGGGGCAGGAGAAACATGGTAAAATAGAAGGGTAAGGTGAAGGCCGGTTGTGAGTGAAACCAGGCAATTCTTAGAGAGCAAGGTGCAGCCCCATTCCCAAAGAGTAGGGACATTTCATTTAGGAAGTCCCTGAGGGAGTCAGTAAATCTGCTTTTAGGGAAAACATCCCCAATCCAAACCAAAATGTTGACAGTTCGGGGCAATAATCAATAGCACTAACCAGTGTTTTCGATGCTTGAGTGAAGGGGGGGATCATGGGAAGGTCATGGACGGATGAGCGTACGACCCACAAAGAATGCAATAAAGAAGCTTGGACTTGCCTTGAGATTCGGAGTGTTTTCTGTGCCATTTGTAACAACTGAAAATTATTGATGGAATTATTTGCATGTACAATACTGGATTTCCGTGACAAAAGGCATACAGAATCCAGTCTGTCGATTCATGGAATCGAATGTGCAGGATATTTTACTGACTTGCGTGGATTACCAGCATGCTCCATGCATCTATGCGAGCGGCCGAGTGCCTTGCGCGAGAGACTATGCATGGCATGGGCGAGGCCTACGCAGAGGGCATATTTGTAGGCGGAACATGGAAAATGGGGAACAACATGCAAAAAAGTGGGTATTACGAGGGACGGCACACAGGCAGTCCATGGCACGCCAAGTGCGCACGACAACGTGTATTAATGGATGTGACTGTGCAACCTCTTGCCTGCAAAATGCCCACACAAGGCCCTCCATCTCTCTGCCACCCGAAAGCAGGCGTACAGGCTTGCATGGAGGATTCACAAATTTGGAGGTGCGATTGAATGTCAGATTTAGGGGTGGGTGCATGCATACAGGGTCCTGATTGTAGTTACGGGTGCACGTACACATGTTGTCTGAGTGCCAATGACAATTGCGTGGGACCTAGTGCGGGGTCCCCGCGGTGCAGGCCTGCTTATGGGGGACCATACGCACTGTTTGCAGGGTGCATGTATGCACGTCTGGGTAGCACACAAATGTAGCTGTTTCTGGCTGTTATGGCTTTGTGTGGGGGCATGTCGGGGCATTCCGGCAGCGATTTGTATACACGATTACTTTGCACAGAAAATTACATGAATACATGAGGCACGCATTTTTGATTCTGCACACAGGTTCATGCAGTGTTGTTCGCGGCATGCAGCATTTGCGGGACAAATGCGCACTTTTCCATTAATCAGGCCCTAAAGCAAATGGATACATGATACATGAGAGGAATTTGATTTGCAAGTTCATTGGTTTGTAGGTTTCCAGTGGTGAACCCTGCCATGTGACTTCTCCATCCGAGTTCCTGGCTTGCATTAGATGTGGAATCAGGGACCAATTTTAGGTTAACCATAATGGACAAAAGTAGAGTTGCACAGATATCTGCAATGTGTAAATCCTTTTTTTGCCAGTTATTATCCCTCAGTGAGGTTTTAAATCATAGTTTTCATTTTTGTATCCTGCAATGAACAGGACAGTCCTGAATTTCACATTTTCATGTGCTAGAAACTGGAAATGCACAATATCAACCATCTCTTAACAAACCTGAACGATTTAAAATTGAATTATTTCTCAATCAACAAGCATGTCTTATTTTGGTGGAGATTCGCATAGTGTACATGGATCTAAAACGCATGCAACATTTTGTATTTGCTCAAATCCAGAGTATGCAAAACAGACGTTATGCAGTTGTGCACTAAACAATGCTGACAAAAACAAACACTGTGTACTGTATGGATCTATGTCACTTTTAAATGTTATTCAAACCCTGGCTCAAATTTCGATTCAGCACTTTTGTAGCTTTCTATGGCCTTCTGATTGTGTGGGGTTCTCCCAATACAGCACCTGGACACCGACTCTAGCACTTCTGCCTGATTCACCTGTATTTCTGTTTTGCCAAATTCGAAATACAATGCGGTGAACCATTTTTCACGAAAATGTTGCTCATTTTCTTTAGCGCATTTTCAAACACACAATACACTCCCAAACTGTACACACAGTTGCACAGAATGTACTAGTCACATTGGTATGTGATGCACAATAGGCAAGCCACTTTTGGTTGTTCATTCATCCATTAGTTCTCTATACTTTACACATTGAAGGGAACGGATAATGCAGCATTGATCAATGCTGGAACGTAAATGCATTCATTTATTTTTCTTCTGATTATATTCCTCTCTTTTCTAAACTTTTATCTTGGATATTCATTATACTTGAAATGCATTAAATGCTAACAGTACTATGAGAGCACAACGCTTGGAGATGCTGGAATGACAATAGGCGTAAAACAATTAGCCGCTGGAATGACAAGACGCTGACTGCAGTAGGGCCTGTTCGCTGGGAAACAGTACAGGACTCAGCACCAACAAAGAAGGATCCTGGAAAAGTACTGATTGGCCAGGATGGAAGGTGCTCCAAGGTTACTGCCAAGTCTGGACATCTTGAGAAGATCATTGTTAACAGACAGGTGCATGCACACAGGAAGGTGTCCGAAACGTGGAAAGCAATGACGGGCTGAGTGGACATCGCCCCTGAAACAGACAAAAATATCTTCCTGTGACAAGAATACTACCCAACGCCAAATTACCTCATGCAGAAAAGAAATCCGTTCATCCGATTCAGGTTTTCAACAGAAGAGTGATTTTGTGCAGAAGAGTTTAGGTTCCTGCAGGAAGTTAAGAAAGGGGCATGCTGCCATTTTTTGTTTTATATTGTGTGGGACATTCTGCCACTTTTTGTATTGCATCACAAAGTATTAAACCAGTCTCTATTCTTTGCTACTTGTGAGGATTCTATTGTGTGGGTTCCATTTCTTCGACAGGGAGGAGATGCCAGGGATTTAATTTGAATATGTAAAAACACTTCCATGCCAAAACATCCCACCTCGAGTTAACATCCAGGAAATCATGCTAACAGAACTCATGGGGAGTAGACCATGTGGCCACCCAGCCAATCCCAGAAATTGGCACACGCCTTTGGAAAGCTGCTGCTGTTGCCTTTGATCTGGTCAAATGCACATGTATGCTCTCTTGAATAGGAGCAGTATGCAGGATGGCGCAATCCATCTGGCGGTGGTGGACTTGACATTTGCGAGCCCAGGTGAAATACCACTATGAGTGACTAAAAGATTATCCAAGCAACACAAAGCTCTACTTCTGTCCACATTCAAATTGTGGACAGTCACCACACTAGAGAACTAGTAGGCAGTGACAGGAAGACTGCTAAATTAGTTATGGTTAAGTTTATTTAATTTATTTATTTCATTTGTTACTCGCCCAGACCCGAAGGTATTATGGCGAAATTAAAGGTGAATTATCATATTTTTATACAGTTTTGCAGTTACAGTCATATAAGCATTTTTATACTAAGTTACAAATAAAGTCATGTAATCAAGTTTCCTATACGAAGTTACAATTGGTCAAAGTAGCCAATGACAATTTGTTTAAGCACTATTTGCAGATCTAAAGGTGACTCCTGGAGATACATGTTGGCCATGGGAGATACATTTAGTGTCAAAGAAAGGAGGCAAACCAGGAGTGTTCTAGTACTGAGGTGGAGTAGGACTAGTGGAGGTTAATATTTGTTGAATAACCAAGTTTTCAGTGCTTTTTTGAATTTTAGTAGGGTGTCCTCGTTTTTGATGGTAAGGGGTAGTGCTTTCCAGTGCGATGGGGCTAGGACTTTGAAGCTACTTCCTCCGTTTCTACTGTATTTGTATTGAGGAACTTCTAAGAGGGCCAGCTTATTGGATCTCAGTGTCCTACAGGAGATGTTTTTCTTGATGGTGCTGTTGAGGTAGCTAGGTGCTTTGTTGGTGATACATTTATAGACGATACTAAGAGTTTTGAAAATGATTCTTGCTTCAATTGGCAGCCAGTGGTTTTCTCTTCTGTTGCTGGATATGTGTTCGGATTTCTTTATACCCAATACCGCTCTAAGGGCTTTGTTATGTAATAATTGGATTTTACTTAAGTTGGTTTTGGAGGTTCCTAGAAAGAGCATGTTGCAATAATCCAATTTCGTTAAGATCAGTGCTCGGGCCAAAGTGATGCAATTTGAAGGGGTAAGACATTGGCGGCTGAGTGCAATAAGTTTTGCTGTATGGGCTGTCGACGAGGAGAGGCTGCTATTCGTTTGTGCATGGTGAGGTTGGCATCTATATAAACACCAAGAGTTTTGACTTGTTTGAGTACTGGATCAGTGTACTGTCAATGTTGATGAGGGTGTTTATTCTTTTTTGGGAGCCCACGATGAGGACCTCCTTTTTCTCATTGTTAAGGCAGAGACTGTTGAGGGCCATCCGATTTTGGATTATAGAGTATACTTTATTGATGGTGTAGGTGTCTTGGGTGTAGTCACCTGTAATGGGGATGAGGATCTGGGTGTCATCTGCAAAGTTGGTGTAGATGACGCCCATATCGTTAAGGGCCGAGAATAGGAGTTTAGTATATGCATTTTAGAGGGTGGGAGAGAGGCAGGATCCATGGGGGACTCCTATGGGTACTGCTATGGGGTCTGCTGCAAAATTTCAGATGGCAACTCTGGATGTACGGTCCGTTAAAAAGGATTTGATCCACTGTGTGGCATTGCTGGAAAAATTAAAATCTTTTTTTAGAGTGTTGCATAGTTTTTCGTGGTCTGCCAAGTCGAATGCTGCTGATAGGTCCAGTAACAGTAGGGTGACTAATTTGCCTGAGACTCTAATAGAGTCCAGTTGGATTTTCAAGTCCAGGAGGGCTGTCTCGGTGCTGTGGTTGGGCCTAAAGCCAGATTGTCTAGCTCTTAGCAAGTTATTTTGTTCAAGGCGGGTTTGTATTTGGTTATAGGCTATTTTGTCGATGATTTTAAGTAAGACAGGAACATTCGTTATGGGACGGTAGTTCGATGGCACTAATGGAGCTATAGTGGGCTTTTTTAGTAGAGGGGTGACCCATGCTGCTTTAATGCTAACTGGGACCCGATTGGTGTAGAAAGAGGCATTCACAAAGTTTGTGATTATAGGTGTGAGGGTAGGGGCACAGTTTAATTAGGTGCGCTGGAAAGTTGTCTCCTTTGCAATTAGAAGCTAAAAGTTTGTATATAGTATTAAGTACTACATCATGGGAGACTGGTGTGAAGTTGAAGAGGTGGGTGGTATTTTCCATATTCGTGATGATTTGGTTAGACGTGGAGTTTATCAGAAAGGAGATTTCTTTTGGAGATGATTTTATTTTGTAATAGCTTGATTTTTGATGCCAAGGCATCTTGGATGGTGGTACACCATTCTTTGGTTGGTTGGACTGGGTTGATTACAGCGATCGGATTCTCCAAATCCTTGAGTATGGTAAATAGTTCTTTGCTGTCAGAGGATGCATTACTGATTCTGGTATTAAAGGCATCTGCTTTATGGGCAATGATGGCTGATTTGTAAATTTTGTTTGCAGAGTTGAATGCTTCCATGGCTTCTAAGGTGTGGGTTTTATTTAGCCGGTGTTCGAGCGATCTTTTAATCCGTCTAAGAGAGACCAATTCCTCATTGAACCAAAAACAGGATTCTTTGTCCTTGCGTTTGGTTTTATTAACACAAGGTGCTAAGGTATCAATTGTGCTGGAGAGACAGTTATGATAAGTGTCCACCAGGGCACAGGTTTTTTTTTTAGCATTGATCTTATTATTATTAAGGGAGATGGCTAATAAAGGGTTGAGGTTTTCTGCTGTAAGTTTGCGGATGTTTCTCGTTACGTAAGATTCCTCAACAACCGTCTTAGGTAAGTCTTGTTTGTTGCACAGAATAGAGATGTTTAAACTGTGATGGTCTGACCAGGGTACCGAGTTAATGGAGTCTATAGATACTATGGTAATGAGTGGTAGTATCCAATCTAATATTCTCCCTTTTGTGTGGGTAGGAGCGTTCACGAGTTGTGTGAATGCCATGTCTTTGAGTGCAATGTATAGTGCTTCTGCTTTGTGGTCTTGGGTATCATTAAATCCTAGAGTCAAATCCCCTATGACTAAACATTTTGTGTTTGGTTTAATAAGTGGTCTTAGCAATAGTGGCATGTCTAATTCTGGTTGAGATTTAGCATTAGGTGCACTATAGATAGTTATTATGTTTATAGTAGTCTTATGGTTTGTAGCTAGTTTAGCTAGCAGGACTTCATAGCCGTCTGGGTCTCAATAGGGCAGGTTCTTATTTTGAGGTGGGTTTTAGCAATAATAGCTACTCCCCCACCTACTGATTTTGTTCTGTCCGTCCTAAGAATTGTATAATCTAGAGGAATGGTAATAGAAAGAGCGAGGGTCCGGAAGCTTGGTGGAGCCAGGTTTCCATCACTATATGTAAGTCAAGTTGTTGCTCCGTGATATAGTCATGTATTTCTGTGGCGTGAGCAGGTATGGACCGTGCATTAATGAGGGCTGCTTTGAGGTGTATAGGAGGGGTTGGATCTTGGACTGGGGAGATGGGTAAGTATTGGTGGTCTCTGTAGTAATGGATTGTTGTTTGGTTAAGGTGGTCCTTTTGGGGTGTTTAGATTGGGTCACTGGTGGAGTTGTGCTTCCTATGTTGGCAGGACTGGAGAAGGCATTTGCTAGGATGGTTTATGAATCGGGATCTGAGTCTTTGGGTTCTTATGGGACCTAGTAGAGGAATTTGTTTGGTTTGCTTAACTTTAAGGAGGTCTCTACTCGGAGAACAGAAAGTGGTGAGGGTCCGTGATCTGAGTCTGGTGCATCTAAGTGCACTGAGGACCGGAGTAGTCATTGTAGGTAATTTATTAATAGTAGCTGAGTAGGGTGTGTTGGCTCTTTGTGGCTTTTGGGTGCCTATGTAGTCTGTTAGACCATTGATCAGATGATGATGTTGGGGGAACGCTTTAGTGAGAGGCAGGAAAGGCGTGGGGCAGGGGATGGGGTGATGGCGGGGGCAAGCTGCTCTGGAGAGGCCATTATCATGGATAATGAAGTGGGAGCCTATGCAGAGTGTGTCATATCCTCCTGGACGATACAGAAAGGAAATATCACGATTAATAACCAACCTGGCATGGTTTAGTTAAGTAAGGGGGGATGGGTACTGGCTAGCTGTAGTGTACCTGGAGGGTCACACCTGTGGAGGAGGTCTGGGCAAGTACTAATTCCGAAGGCTACTGCCACTTAATTGGGCAAGCTAGAGGTGCAGATCTGGGCAGTGACAGGAACGTTTGCTTAACAGAATTCCAATGAGCTAAGGGTACTAAACAGTTATGTAATGAAAAGTAATAGCAATGGCAGGGCTTACTGAACACAACACAATAATCTAATTGCGACTGTGCACCTATGTGCTGGACGTGGCAACAATAGCAGGGCTTGCTTAGAACCTTGCAGGCAGACTTAATGCTAATGTGCATCTAGATATTAAATGAATTTAATGGTAACATTGAATAAGTATAGCAATGCAGTGATAAAGTGTGGTGTATAAGGTTAGACCGTGCGATATAGCATTGGAACGGCAGTATACATGGTTAATTAATCAGTGCGATCCAT
The DNA here is from genome assembly GCF_040938575.1 of Ambystoma mexicanum. Taxonomy (NCBI): domain Eukaryota; kingdom Metazoa; phylum Chordata; class Amphibia; order Caudata; family Ambystomatidae; genus Ambystoma; species Ambystoma mexicanum. The sequence goes on from NC_090930.1 coordinate 907,992,641, forward strand.
CCGTGCATAACACGGAACACAAATGGGATACTGGAGGTAGGTAGGGCAGTGCGAGTAATGCGCCAGGCTACATTGTTATGGGGCGATCCGCTGGTATAGGTGGGTGGGGCTCATAGTTGGATGCTACAGATTTAAACTTTTAATATTGTTAGTGAAGTGTCTCACCGTACTGGCAGCAATCCCGGGAAGAAAGATAAGGCAGACGCACGACAGAAGAGCTTGGACCTGGCGCGCCCGCAGCATGGCACGCTCGGTCAGCTCAGTCAGGTGCCTTTTTTCCTCTGCCTTTGTTCGTGGGCCGGCGCTCGCCTAACGCCGAGAGGCGATTGGCTAGTTGTTGGTGCTAGCTACCAATCACGAGGCTTCTGGTCACAAGCAATGGATGGGGAGGGTGCAGGAGGCATGGGCGGCCATCATGAAGTGTGTAAAGGGCCTCTGGTGCACAATGGTGGATGCCACTCGTTTTTGCCAAAAATAAGGAAAATCAGCGTTTCTTCTACAAAATGCTGCGGATGGCTTTAGCTACATCCAGAAATAGGAAAATGATTGTAGAAAAGTCGTGGGATGCAAAATCATCGCGAAACCAGCTTGGGCTTTGTAATAATTCCCCAAAGCTTACCTTGACACCTAGCAGGGTGAAGGTGATGAAGTTGCTAATCCCATAGGAAGAGCACTTTTTCGGTGGCTTATAACTTCGCTCGCTCTGGACGAATCCTCACCAAACTTTGCAAAAAAAGTATATGGCTCACTCTGATTTTTTTTCTAAAGTTTGTTGAGGTGTGGTCTGGGGGGGCAAAGTTATAGGGGGGTTCCCAAAAGTAATTTTTTTCCTATGGACTGAATGGGGAAAAAAAAAAACTTTGCTCATGCCTACAGCCCAAACCGCTGGACGGATTTTCACCAAATTTGTGGCAGGAGCAGAGGCTTGGTCCTGAAGGCGTGCTTTTCTAAATTTGGTGGAAATCCATCCAGTAGTTTTATTTAAAAAACGATCAAAAAGTAGGTCACAAAAAATGTGTGATATCTATGTCCGCTCCATGGACACATTTCCCTGTTCGCTCCGCGGACAGTGTCCTGATTGGCTAATCGGCTTGCATCATATCCGCGGACATGCAATGTGTTCGCTGATTGGATGGTGAAGAACGTGAAATGCGTCAGATTTTTGGAAATGCCCACCATCTTGGATCCGCGGACAGCGTGGTGACAATTGCTGGAGAAATACAACTTTGGCAAGTGTGTTGGTGTGTAAGAGAGTTTGGGGAAGGTGGAGGAGTAAGAGACGGGTCAAATGCTGTATTTATTTAGATGGCAGGTACCTCTGTTCTGTTTGTCATATCCGCTGACAGCCATGCTGTCCGGGATGTCCGTAATTAGCCAAAATCGGGGTGTCCTAAGGACACTATTCCTATCCGTACTGCTCGCAGGCAAAGTTGAAACTGTTCTAAGAACATATTCGGTGTCCGGGATGTCCGTAAGCAATCAAAATGGAGGTGTTCTAAGGACACTATTTCTGCGTGCTGTACGCAAGCAAAATAAAACTGTTCTTAGAACACGTTAGGTGTTCGCAGACATAAAAAATGCCCATAGTGCATGGTTAAAATGTTTGATTCTATGGGTGTGATCTATGGGTGTGATATGCTGCGATGGTTGTGGCCAGGGCCTAGAGTCTTGGGTTCATAGCTTCGGCCCTGGCCACAACCACCACAGTATATCACACTCATAGATCACACCCATAGAATTGAATATGTATGAAATATTTGCAAATCTAGAATTTATGTACTGTTTGATTTGTATAGTTTGTATGTGAAGGTTTGGGTACATCATGCCATTAAGATTGTAGAGTTTGGTAACAAGCACTGCAGTATAACATATCCATGGAAGTAAACATTTTGCATTGTGGTGTACAGTTACATGTTTGCTTCAATGGTTGTGTTATGGAGCAGCAGTATTTATGAGTTGTACTTATTATAATATACTTACTGTTTGGAGTGGTAACTGGAGCACATATATTCTTGGTCAATTTCTGTGATAAAAAAAAAGATCATGTTAGTGCTGGTAGTTTATAAGGACTTATAACATTGAATAATAGACCATTTTTATTCATTTCAACCCTCATATTTAGTAGATTACAAACCAGTGTACTGTGCAATTTGCTCAGTTTCTATGTTTGTTGTTAAATCATTGGGTCTGTGGGAAAAAAAAATCCATGTTGGATTAAAAAAATCTTTTTTTTGTTTTGGTACAGTACATTTATTTTTGTGTTTTCAGTGTTTACTTGTTTTTTCTGGCAAATGTTGGCTTGTTGCAGATTGTTAGATACTTGTTCAATTGTAACTGATTATACTTTTTATTTATATCCTCAAGTTGTTAATTTGTCTGTTTGGTTGTTGCAAAATCTTGGGGCAGTTAGATACCTGTTGGCGTATTCTAACTGTTTATTTCTTCTTATAATTAAGTGGTATTGATTCATCGGTTTGGTTTTTGCAGAATCTTGGGGTAGTTAGATACCTGTGAAAGGGGCCCTTAGGGGTCCCTCGCGATATGGAAACAAGGCAATAACCATACAAGAAAGGATGCGCCAGACACAAGGTTAAAATTCCCAATGTTAGGGTTTATTGCAAGCAAAATAGTCCCAATTGGCCAATTGTGGTCTCACGCCCCGCAACGTGTATTCTCTAGACCTCGAGGGACACAAGAGAGCGAATTACGTACATCAGTTACATATATACAAAATGCATATCCTACAATCAGTTATGACATGTTTACCACCCCCCTTTTATTGAGTCTCTTTGAACTCGGGATGATGATGGACATTTCCGACGGGTATGGCAATTATGACACTTTCGATGTCGATTCTAGTAACAATGTGCAATTTAGAAAGTGCGGAGGCGTCTTCTAGTTGTTGAACAGAACACAGGTCTTCTGTTCTTGGAAGCAAGCTGCACACGGGGGAAGAGTTACATTCCAAGCTTTGCTATCTATGAGGTGCTATTCGTGTCCTGGGAGCGACACGCTCTAAAGGGTTTTGTGAAGGGGCGCTGTAGGAAGAGCATAATTCAAGCGTTTAGATGCTTTATTCTAACATATTCTACCACAGTACGAGACTGGCTGGCAGCTGTGAAATGATTAAATGCCCTGCAGCTCTCCCTCAAGGCTACAGAGAGGGAGCATGGGCATTCCTTTCTGGGCAGCTCATGAGGAGTTTCAACAAACTCCTCAGTCCCGCGGCCTTGCCCTTTCATATTCAGACAACAATGTTAACAGTTGAGCAGAGTAAGCAGAATTCGCAAGAATTGCAAGCTGCAAAGCAGTTTAGACAGAAAGCAATGAGCAATGGTTAACAAGCAAAATGGCGATTCTTGCTACGTTTAAAATGGCCTCTTGTTGGTCAAGCATAGCAGTCTGTATTTCTATAATTCTGTGCATAAGACGGTTGGCCTTCGGCCATCAAGATACGTCTATCATCCAAATGAAGGGTATTCACTTTTCCAGATTGACACCTGTTGGCGTATTCTAACTGTTTACAGTTTTCTAATTGAAGTTTTATTAATGTTTATGCACAGATTAGTTATTACATTTTGGTTTTAAGAATATTAATTAAGCGTTTATAAGATTTGCTGGTAATCTTTGCTTTAAAGTTATGGTACTATCATTACATTCAAACCATCCACAATTCTTTTTTATATATGCAGTGTAGTGACCTGCATTGGTTGTGGTTCCTGCATGGTAGATTATACCTATGGTTGTGAAGGTTTTCTTACCAAGTGATACTTGACCATGTGTGAATCCAGTCAGCTTGCAGTTGTTTTTAGTACCATTTGCATTGTAACGTAGAAGCATTAGTATTACGTATTTACTATGTGTTTGTATTAGTAAGGTGGAGCGATTATCTGAATTGCAGGTAGTACATAATCTGCCATGGTTTGCATTTCGTACAACTTGCTGAAATGGAACGGATTCACAGTTAGGTATGGAACATACACAACACGTTCATTAGGGATTTGTTCATATTGCATAATGTTGCACAGAGTGCGTGTATGTTTCCACATGTATGAAATCTGGAAGATTTCATTTATAGGTATGTTTTTGTTTTCCAGTACTTGTAGCAAGTACATTAGAAATTCTTGTGGATCGTTTTGTGAGTTTATAGTGAATTTCACCATATCAGCACAGTAGTCCAATTCTTGTCTTATTCCAAAAACACTATAGTTTCAGGGTAATTCATAGAATTTCACATAAAAGTGGCGCACGCGGCTGGCGCACAGTGTCCCCATGCGATACACTGCGCCAGCCGCGTGCGATAAAATCCATTTCATCGCAGAGCGTATTCATGGATTTTAGCCTCCAAAACCAGCCGTGGCGCAGAGTGGCGTAGCGACCCTGCAGCAGTGCCAGTTACGCCCCCAAGAATGCCCTCGCGCAAGGAAAAGCCATCAAAATCCCCAATTAATCGCAAATGTCTACGCTAACCCTGGACCAGTTCACAGGGCTGCCAAACAGCAAACGCCAAGCAGGGAATGTGTATTCCTGGGGTGCGCGGGAAGTTTCACACGCGATTCCATCAGGGCACGTGTATTTCAGGGGTGCGCGGGAAGTTCCACACGCGAATGTCCTGTGTACGTGTATTCCTGGGGGGTGTGGGAAGTTTCACACGGGAATTTAGCAAGGTACATGTATTTCAGGGGTGCGCAGGAAGTTTCACAAGCGAATTCAGCAGGGTACGTGTATTTCAGGGGTGCGCAGGAAGTTCCACACGCAAATTCAGCAGGGTACATGTATTTCAGGGGTGCGCAGGAAGTTTCACAAGCGAATTCAGCAGGGTACGTGTATTTCAGGGGTGCGCAGGAAGTTCCACACGCGAATGTCCTGTGTACATGTATTTCAGGGTGCGTGGGAAGTTTCACACGCAAATTCAGCAGGGTACGTGTGTTTCAGGGGTGCGCAGGAAGTTTCACAAGCGAATTCAGCAGGGTACGTGTATTTCAGGGGTGTGCGGGAAGTTCCACACACGAATGTCCTGGGTATGTGTATTTTGGGGTGCGTGGGAAGTCTCACACGCGATTTCAGCAGGGTACGTGTATTTCAGGGGTTCCGGGGAGTACTACACGTGAATTGGCCGTGTGGGTCCTCCCAGGTGTTCGCTCTACAACCTCCATGGCCCTTGCAGGCAGCCCACATCACAGGGGACTACCCTGCACCCCTGCTCATGTCCCACAGGCAGCCCATCCACCATGGGCATGCCCCCCAGCCAAGCCACATGTCACCTTGCACTACTGATCAACAACACGTCTCCCAGCACCCCCACCCCCCAGCACTGTGGGGCACCTGCCAGCAGGCCCCCACTCATGTCCAACTCATGTCCCCCTGTATCCCCACCCCCCAGCAGTCATGGGCACCCTCCATCAGGCCCTCACACATGTCTCCCAGCACCCCCACCCCCCAGGATCCAGGGGCACCCTCCACCATGCCCCCACTCATGTCCAACTCCTGTCCCCCTGCACCCCCACCCCCAGCAGTCAGGGGCACCCTCCACCATGCCCCCACACATGTCTCCCAGCCCCCCCACCCCCCAGCATCCAGGGGCACCCTCCACCAGGCCCCCACACATGTCTCCCAGCATCCCCACCCCCAGCAGTCAGGGGCACCCTCCACCATGCCCCCACACATGTCGCCCAGCACCCCCACCCCCCAGCATCCAGGGGCACCCTCCACCATGCCCCCACACATGTCTCCCAGCACCCCCACCCCCCAGCAGTGCGGGGCACCCTCCACCAGGCCCCCCACTCATGTCCAACTCATGTCCCCCTGCACCCGTACCCCCCAGCACTGTGGGGCTCCTGCCAGCACGCCCCCACTCATGTCCCACTCATGTCCCCCTGCACCTCCACCTCCCAGCAGTCAGGGGCACCTGCCAGCAGGCCCCCACTCATGTCTCCCAGCACCCCCACCCCCCAGCAGTCAGGGGCAAACTCCACCAGGTCCCCACACGTCTTCCAGCACCCCCACCCCCAGCAGTGCAGTGCACCCTCCACCAGGCCCCCACACATGTCTCACAGCACCCCCAACCCCCAGCATCCAGGGGCACCCTCCACCAGGCCCCCACACATGTCTCCCAGCACCCCCACCCCCCAGCATCCAGGGGCACCCTCCACCAGGCCCCCACTCATGTCCCCCTGCACCTCCACCCTCCAGCATTGCGGGGCACCTGCCAGGAGGCCCCTACTCATGTCCCACTCATGTCCCCCTGCGCCCCCACCCCCCAGCATTGCGGGGCACCTGCCAGCAGGCCCCCACTCATGTCCCACTCATGTACCCCTGCACCCCCACCCCCCAGCACTGCGGGGCACCTGCCAGCAGGCCCCCACTCATGTCCCACTCATGTCCCCCTGCACCACCCCCCAGCAGTGCAGGACAGCTGCCAGCAGGCCCCCATACATGCACCCCCAACACCTCATAACGGTTCATAACCATGCCCCCCATGCCCACTCAATACACTGCCCAGGCCACCCCAGTCCGAACACACCACCAGGTATGACATCCACCACACAAAGAAATCACCAGCACATGATGCATCCCAAATGGCTAGTCTGCACATCAACATATATCCGTCAAACCCACACAATGACAGCATGTGAATGAAAAAACACACATTGCGACATGCATGAAACCAAAGAGAGAATACCACACATTGAAGTAACAAATGATAATGTATTAAACAGAAAAGCAAGGCAATGAAATGGAACAGATGAAAATGGAAAAGTCTGAGAAAATAAATCCAAGGTGCAAAAATAATAAAAAACCATTGATCCATGGAAAAAAAAAATCAACAATCCAAATCCACTGTCAAACTATGTACAAAGTGAACATCCAGGGTCCATGTGCCCAATCCTTTAAATGAAACGTATAAAATAAAATCCTACCTAATGAAGAAATATATACAAGAAGTTGGGGCATTGTCCAAGCGGCCCAAAACAAAACCGAAAGGAAACTTAACACTAAAGAACTATTTACAAGGGCAGCGGGCTAGTCCGATGGCTCACTTCTGGATGTTCCGGGCCAGGGCATCATCGATCTCATGCTCAATGTCCCAGAGGCGGTCCTCTTCCATGGCCCCGAGGGTCCGCAGGGATGACATGTTCTCCTCCAACTCCCTACGGATTGCCTCGAGGCACTCGGCCAGCCTTGGGGCCCTCCGCATGGAGTTCTCCGCCCTGACCATCGTGCGCCGTGCCTCTTCCGCCCACTGCCGCTCTGCATCTATGGCATGGCCCAACCGTTGGCACACGGAAGACACTTTCTGTCCTGGGTCCTCCTGCCCTCCGGCCGATGCCTGCCCCTCCGATGTCGAAGGCCCCAAGGCATCATGGCTCCCAGCTCGTTGCTGCTGCTGCTGTGCCTGTGCCCTTGCCCTGGCTCCTGCTGCCTGCACATCCTCCACTGGCCGGGGTGCAGTCGTTGATGCGGCCACCCCTCCTGGACGTCTGACTCCCGACTGTGGCAGGGATTTGTCCTCCACCAGCCTGGCCGCACCGTCAGAGGCAGCTCCACAGGGCACCCAGGTGACAAATGGGTGGAAAGATGGCACGGAGGACAACTGGCGCATAGGGTGTTCAGTTGAGGAGGGGGTCGTGACAAGCTCCAGCAAACGGAGGAATCCGGCTTGGGTGACCTGTCCCAGTAGGCCGACGCGGTCAATGAGCCATTCGAGATGACGTGCAGTCTCCCCATGAAAAGACTGCAGGTCACCTCGCATGGCCCATTGACGCAACGCCACACCAGTCAGGACAGGCTCAACCCGTACCTGGATAGCCACGTCCGCAGGCAGAGGAAGGCCAGTTGTGGTAAGCTCATCCCCTGCCTGAAAACGGGTCTGAACGAAGGCATCCCTGCTGGTGCAAGATGATGCAGTGACAGGATCAGGGACAGGATTGCACACAGGCACCTCTGCGGCAGCCTGTGCTGCCTCCTGCCCCTGGTCCTGCACTGCACCACTAGCACCAGTGGAATCCCCACCTCCAGACCCCGTCTCTGTCGCTTGCACGGCCTCCTCCTCCACCAAACCCCCCACCAACCTGGATGACTCCGTGCCATCTTCCCCCATTGGGCCCTGTGGGGTCCCAGCTGCCCCTTCTGATGCTGAGAAGTCCAACTCCGACCTCCGCCTCTTGGACCTCCCCCCGGCAGCTGCGGCCTGGGACACGGCACCGGACTCCTCATTCCCCGACGAGATGACAACCTGGGAGTGGAGCCGGCCCTTGCATCTCCGTCTGGCGGTGCAATCCCTGCCGCTGTGCTCCACAGCACCTTCTCCGCCCTCTTCATCAGTTGACGCTGCAGACAGGGAGAAATAAAACAGGCATCAGGGCACTGTACAATGGACACATACACACATGACAGTTGTACATGAGTGGCATTGGCAAACCTCAGACATGGCATCACAATCGCCAACACACATGTCATTTCAACTCGCACACATGAGCCATACCACAGCCATATTGCAACAGCCAGCACCATCCATACACATACGACAGCATGAGCAGGCAAAGGTGAGCCAGACATCACATGCAACACAGGCAGTGCACTACACATGCACACACACCACCACACTTGCATGCATGCATGTGTACACCTCTGCCAACTGTTGCAGTGTTGAGATCGGCATCCATGTCACACATGCCAATCAGTCTTCCACATCCCCTTGTCACATGCATCCATGTTGCATCACTGTTGCCCCCTTGTCAAATATACACACATGCACATGTACACAGTGCAGATACATGTAGCTGAAACCAACATCCATGTGTGACATCATGAACATGCCTACTTACATACACATTCATTCAAACATGTGTGCCCACACATCTGCATTTGGCATGCAAGCCTACACACACAAGCACCATCCATGTCTCACACATGAGAGCCCTCGCATGTGTTAGCCTCATGGCCCTGTACACCCCCCCTACTTGGCCCCATTAAAACACATGTGCAACCTGCACACTATTGGCACACGACCACACACACAGCTTACAATCAGGATGCATGTACACTTACCGCTCGACTCCAGACGGGTCTGCCTCTCAAGGATCTGGACCTGGAGCGCTGGGGATATGCGTTCCAGGACCCTCATCTGATCTTCTGACAAATGGCCCGGCGCCCTTAGCATCTGCTGCCTTCAAGAGGTGCCGGGCCTTGTTGAGGGTCCTGGACCTGAAGTCCTCCCAGCGCTTCTTGACATGATGGAATAGTCGGACTGCCACCCCCTCCGCGTTGATGGCAGTCACAATGTCCGTCCAGATCCGAGTCCGTCTTTCCTTGTCGGCGCGCAAACCTCCGAAGAGGGCATCATACTGCCCGAGGACTTGCTCCACCAGGAAACCAACTTCGGTGGCAGTGAAGCTGGTGCCCCTCTGCCTCTCTGGCCGGGGGTTGCCAGTGGTGCCAGATGTTGCAGTGCCCGACATGACATCCCCAGAGGCAGGAGTGGGTGGGCAACTGGGTCCTGGGGCTGGTCTGTGGAGCGATGGAATCCCAGTCTGGAGTCTTCCGTTCCAGCAGGGGTGGTCACAGCAACAGCACCCCTGGCTGATGTGCAGGCAGCAAATGGCAGGGCACGTGGGCAGTAGGCAATCAGGCAGCAGCAGATGGCAGGTGGGAGCGTGCTCGGGGCTCTGGGGGGCAGTAATTCGGCCTTCTGGGCAGGAGTGTGGTCTTCCGTGTGCTTAAGCGTGGCCAACTTAATACGGAGTGATTTGGCACGTGAAAATCCAGCACGTCTGCGTGTAATTCGAGAAAAGGGCCTTAACGCGTAAGCGCGTCAGCACACGTACATGAATTCATTGGCCCAAAGGCCCCCAGCGTGTAGGCGCATCTATGAGGTTACGCGCACGTGCGTTTTCCATGGCGCATAGAAAAAATAAGCACGTCAGAGTGTCATAGCGTGTAATTGGTGGAAAGGGCCTCATCACGTATGCGCGTCTGTGAAGTAGCGTGCGCAGGCGTTTCCCTGTACAGGGGTGCATGTTACACGTCCAATGACTGCACGTCAGTGTCAGCTCGTGTGATTGGAGGATCGGGCCTTAGCGCGTACACGCGGAAGTGACGCTGGACATGTGGGCATCTTTAAAAGGTACATGTAGAACGCCATTTCCTTGTACGTGCTTTTCGTGGAGAGCGAGTGGGTGAAATCTGTACTTCTTGTCGGTTCACACGCGATTTACTTCACGGCGTTCCAAGTTCGTACTCCCGGTTACCTCTGACAGCGTTTTATCTTCTTGTCTTTTTCCTGGGCCTGTTTCCTCAAACAGCGTTCACTTCTCCTGTTGTCCTGTCTCCTCAGATAGCGTACAATTCTTCTTTTGGCGGGGGTGTTACCAACGCGCACACGCGCGTATTTTTCACGCGATATTTCCTGGCAGACGGTATTTGACATCTGTGCTTGCCCCGTGTGTTGCCTACCCCTTCAGAGGTCAGTCTAGGCTGAGTGTAACACGCATACGTTCATTTTTGTGTTTCTGGGTGCCACAGCGTAGTGCAGGTTTTTTTTCCATGCGCGTGGTCTAGTAGGGGTTGTGTGCACATTATCTCCCTTTTTTCCGGGGTGCCTGTGTGTTGCGTGACCCGTCATCTTCCCCCAGGGGTCACATACAGCCTTGCTAGAGCACTAGGGTACGAATTCCATCTAGTACCCTACCCCTTTGACCCCCAATTGCCCAGGACAATAGTTTACTGCAACTCCCATACGCACAACAACATCAGTGCCATGGTTGGGAGGTGAGCACGCGGTAAGGGTGGCATAGGTGGGCGAGCCACAAGAGGTGGCCGTGGTGGATATGGTAGGGGACGTGGCCAGGACTTGCAGGGTGCCCCTAACCCCCCATGTGTGGGTGACCAGTCAGGGACACCCATGGCCCCCCCTGGTTGAGGGTAACGTGGCGGACACCATCCCTGCTCAGCCCTTGTTGGACCAGCCCATTGTGGCACCAGACCTGGCACTGGGTGACTCCATGGCTGACTTCCAGGTCAGCAGGTCTAGGCCAAGTGTGGTGGTGCACGTTGGTGTCACCAGCCCACGTGGATCAGGAGCAGCTATGTCATCTGCTGCCCTGAGTAGGCAGGGTGGGGAGCCTGCAGGGGCAGCTGCGGCTCCATCCACCCCAGCTCTGAGTGTCCCAGCCAGGACAGTGTCGGTCCTAGTCCATCCTGCTGATGTTCCCCCTGACTACATCACACTTCGGCTAATGCCTGCACCAAGTCCGATGGTGAGTGTTCATTCCCACACTCCTAGTCCACAGTCCACCGGGGCTCCTGCCCCTAGTGTCCAGAGCGGCGTAGGACACTCAGTATCACCACCACCTTCCAAGCGGGAGAGGAAGAGTGCTCGTCCAGTACAGGCTGATGCCCCAGGCACGGCTACACAGTCCGGCCCACCAAGGAAGCCCAGCTTCAATCAGGTCGAACTTGATGCACTTATGGAGTATGTGTCCGCACATGACAGCAAAATGGTGATTACTGCAGGATGCAAGACCACACCTGCACAACGTCGGGCACACTGGCAGACCATTGCGGAACTCATAAATGCCCTTGGATTCGTGAGGCGCACAGCTAATGATTGCTACAAGCGCTGGAATTACCTTAAGCGCAGGGCAAAGAAAAAGCTGGCCTCAAGTCATGCCGCAACTCTAGTGATTGGAGGTGGGTCTCCGGCAGAGGACATAGAACTCACTCCACATGAATATGTTGCTGGGACCTACGTCATGGAGGAACAGATCCAAGGTGTGGGAGACCTGCCAGATTACGAGGCATTGTCCGGTGAGTGCACATGAATGTGTGCGTCATCCGTGTGCATGGTGTGTGTGTGTGTGTGAGTGCTTCTGATTGAGTGCCAGGTAAGCGGGTGTGTTCCTGAGTGGTTTGGGTCACCCATGTGCTCATCCAATACATTCTGCGCACCAGGATTTGGGTGTTGCAGTATCCCTTCTGGCAACAGTAGACATTCAGCCCAACCTCACGCCAGTTGCCCTTGAATTGTCATCTTGCCACAACATAGTTGCATGTTATTCTGTGTTCATTCAGGCTGATTGTCTGCATTCCACCACTTTCACTAGGCATTTCTCAGTCCTATTGTCACATGTGTGACATGGTTAGGGTACATGCCATCTGTGTGATGGCATGTGTCATGTATGTGTATTGGACATGCCAATCACAGGCCAATGTGTGATGGCACTACTAGGCAGCATGCAGCAAATGTGTTGGTCTTCCATCTTGGTGTCATCAATGTGTGCCATTTGCCTCCCCTTCATACGCAGTGGCAGTGCATGCATGGGAGGGTTGTAGTCATGTGGTACATGTGTCAATAAAGTACTGTTTCTGTTGCTTCTCAGCCCGAATTGTGTTCCATGGTGCTAATGCCTGTTCCCATTTCTTTTCTTTCATGTCTTTGCAGGGGATGATGCACTTGATACTGCTGGGGTTGTGGAGATGGTGCAGACCCAGGAGGGGTATCAGGCCCGACCGGGCACCAGTGAGCGATGTGGTGTGGTGGTGGGTGAGAACCCACACTTGCTGCAGGCCGTCATCTCAAGTGGTGTCTGTGGGTGAGTTGTTGCATGGGGACCTACGCACAATTATCCTCCAGAAACAGACCTTCCACACCCGCATGCTTGCTGCCATGGAGGACCAGACTAGGGCTTTGCGTGGGCTGCCTCCCATATTGCCACCACCTCCTGATGCAGCTGCAGAGGGTGAGGAGAGCGACAGCAGCGATTCTCCCACAATAGGGTAGCCGTGCAGGCCATGAGCCCCTGGAGGTGTTTTTTTTTTTTGCAAGATCCACACATGTGGGTTTTGGTGTGCACCCTGTCCTCGGGCCTCCTGGGTGGCCTCCCTCACCCCCCCCCCCCCCCCCCCGGGCCCATTCATGGGGATTTTTTTTTTTTTATTTTTGAATCTTGATTTTTTTGACAGTGTGTTGCCTTGTGTGGCTCCCGTGGGCATACACTGTATTGTGGCTGGGCACATGCAGGCTTGTCCTGAATTTGGGTCAGATGCTTGGGGTTGTGTGACACACACCCCTCCTGCTTCCCGTTTCCATGGGCTTGCAAAGGGTGTGCCCAAGTGACATTGACTTACACGGTGACGTTGGACTCCCATATGATGTGTGGGCAGTCTGTAGTCAATACTGTGTATACATTCCTAGTGCATATTGTGGTTGTATTGTACACTGCATGGTGTATTGATATGTGCCTCTGCATCCATCTCATCCTCCTAATTTGCAGGTCCATTTCTCATGTCTTTACATGGCGGTCGAACTGAAGTCCATGTTGTAAGCAGTGCACCTACACTCTTGCGTGGCGCTAACACTGTATAGTTGGAAGTGTTCGAAGTGCTGGCATTATCAGGTAGTGAGGCTACCAATTTTTTAAGTCCGTACTGTCATGTTTATGGTAGGTTGGAGGTTGTGTAGGTGATTGGTATTATTGGTAAGTATTTGGTAATGTGTGTTGTTGGTCCTGCATTACTGTGAGCATTTCATGTGTGGCCAGTTTCCATTAGGGACACTGTAGTTAGTGACACTTGGGTCATGTTGTGGGGATTAATTTGTTTGCTCTCACATTGCATGACATGCCATGGTGTGTTGTGTGGCCAATGCAGGGGAGGGTTTGGGTGACATGGCACTGTTCTCATGTTGTATTTTGCAAGTGGGTATTCATTTTTGCTGCATGGAAGTGAGTCTTTTGATGACACTGCATTGGTGGCGTTTGTGTAGGTAGGGATGCACACATTGTGACACTTCCAGGTGAACAATCTCAGGCTGCTATGGTTCTGACAGTTGACTCTCCCTTGATTCATCAGAATTGTCAGATTGAGTCATCATTGATTGTCAGATGGTATGTGACAGGGCTGTGTGCACTCCATAGGGGTGTGCTTTCTATGTGAAGTAATTAGCCACCAGCTGCGTACGGGCTGCCTCACCCCGTGCTCTTTCCCCTCCCATGCGCAGCGGGCGTGCATGTGGTTGGGGATGTGGGGGCACCACCATGTCCACAGCCAGGCCCCGGCGTGTTGCAACATTGTGCAGGACACATGCTGCCACTATGATCCTGCACACTACTGGGGGAGCGTATAACAGCTGCCCACCAGAACGGTCAAGGGAGCGAAAGCGTGACTTGAGCACTCCGAATGTGCGCTCCACTATGACCCGTGTTGCAATATGGTCTGTGTTGTATCTTACCTCTGGAGGCGTGATGGGGTTCTGAATTGGCATCATCATGTGTGTGCTCAGAGGGTGGCACTGTCCCCTGGGGAGGTGGTGATGGAGATAATTAGTGGGGTATTGGCATTACTCTGTATCTGTCATGCATGCATGTGCTGTGGCATTTCTACTCACCAAGCAGCCATGCATCGCCATGCCACCCAGCTTCCATGTCCCGGTTTAGGGTTGACATCCTGTAAATGAAGCTGTCGTGGGTGGACCCTGGATAGTTGGCATATACTGAGGTGATGATTCCCTTGGCATCACATACTACCTGGATGTTGATGGAATGCCAGTGCTTGCAGTTTCTATAGATGTGCTCAGATGCCCTGGGGGGACGTAGAGCCACATGGGTGCAATCAATGGCACCTAGCACTTTGGGGAATTGTACCACCCTGTAGAAATCCTGGCTGACAGCCTGCCTTTCTGCAGGTGTTCTGGGCAGGTATATGTGCCTGCCGGACTGATGGGCGTGCAGTGATGATGGCCAACACCTGGTGTAGGCACTGTGACTGCGTGGCCTGTGACACCCCCCGCCCACTATGGCACTTGTCCGCTGAAATGATCCGGTAGCCAAGAAGTGCAGTACATTGAGGACCTTCTCCAGGGGGCTGAGTGCTTGGGAGCACAGGGTGGGTGATGTGAGGTCATCCTCCCACTCACTGACCAGGTCGAGTATTATGTGTGGTGGAAACCTGTACCTCCCATACACCTGGTCATCAGGCATACCAAATAGGCTGGTTCTGGGTGTGAAGATTCTGGCCCTGACCATCCTTCTCCTCCTCCTGCGGTATCCCACAGCCACTGCTGCTAGGAACGGTATGTTCATCCTGGCGTCTGAGCTTGTTTGTTTTTTGCGCACTCTTTTATGCTGCGCGGGACGTGCGCCTGCTTCATGCTGGCGTACGTGTTTCAGGATTGGACCATTTATTTTTTGGCGCATTGTAGGCGACCGTGTAAATCTTCCCGCCCACCCCAGGAATACACGTAACACGCTCTCCCAGGCCCAGTCGTGAGTAAATATTCCCGCCCACCCCTGGAATACACCTACCCCACTCTCACAGGCCCAGTCACATGTGGAACTTCACGCGCACACCTAAATACACGTGCCCTGCAAATTTGCTTGTGAAACTTCATGCGCACCCCGAAATACACGTACCAAGGGCAATCGCGTGTGGAACTTCCTGCGAACCCCGTAATACACGTAGCCTGCTGGTATCGCGTGTGAGACTACCCGCGCACCCCTGGAATACACGTATCCAGGCAAATCGGACAGCTGGGGGATAGGGGTGATGGGAGACAGGAGTGCCCCTGACTGGGGGGGGGGAGACAGGAGTGGGGGCCTGGTGGAGGGTGCACCACAGTGCTGGGGGGTGGGGGTGGAGGGAGACATGAGTGGGGGCCTGTTGGCAGGTACCCCTGACTGGTGGGGGTGCAGGGAGACAGGAGTGGGGGCCTGGTGGAGGGTGCCCTGCACTGCTGGGGGGCGGGGGTGCAGGGGGACATGAGTTGGACATGTGTGGGGGTCTGTTGGAGGGTGCCCCTGGATGCATGGGGGTGGGGGTGCAGGGGGACAGGAGTGGGGGCCTGGTGGAGGGTGCCCCTGGATGCTGGGGGGTGGGGGTGCTGGGAGACATGTGTTGGTGGGCAGTAGTGCAAGTTGACATGTGGGTTGGCTGCGGGGCATGGCCATGGTGGATGGGCTGCTTGCAGGACATGTGCAGGGGTGCAGGGTAGTCCCCTGTGGTGTGGGCTGCCTGCAGGGGCCGTGGAGGGTGTAGAGGGAACAGCTGGGAGGACCCACATGGCCAATTTACGTGTGGGACTCCCCGGCACCCCAGAAATACACGTAGGCTGCTGGATTTGCGTGTGGAATTTGCCGCGCACCCGGAGTACACGTACTCTGCTGAAATTGCGTGTGGAACTTCACGTGCACACTGAAATACACGTACCCTGCTAATTCGCGTGGGAAACTTCATGCGCACCCCGGAATACACGTGCCCAGGCCAATCACGTGTGGAACTTCCCGTAATACACGCACACACTATTTTTCACACAGCGGGTGTCAGTGTTTGTCGGTACCCCTTTGCACCTCATTTGTCCTAGAGGGCCACTGTATGGACCATTCATCATAGCTGTATATGGGTGCTTTTTGTTAGCGCACATTTTGGCGCACATTTATTTCAGGCGCAGGGACGCTACCACCTGCTTTCTTGTGGCGTACTTGTTTGGCCCTGTGCGCGTCTTTCACCGTGCGCTGGTTTGCCCCATTCGATTCCATGAATACGAGTTGTAGGCGAGCGCGTGGGTGTTCCGCGCACTTGCCTCCTGTACTTCACCCGTGACGCCCATATTTTCACGTGTTGTTCCCCATTCCGAGTGTTATGCCCCGTGTTACGCCTACTTTTGTAATGTGCGCCGCGCTATGTTGGATGACCTGTGCGCCGGCATGCGCCGCACACTTTTTCAGCGCATATCCAACATTTTTCTCGCGCACGGACTTCCATGAATCGATGTGCGCTGGTTTCCCTGCGATTTTCGCAGTCGCACTTTTACTGCGAATCGCACGTTTTGGCACCTTTGCGCCGGAATTTTCAGCGCACATTCATTCCATGAATCGGCCTGTATATGTGTTGTCAGGATTGTTGGTTACATTTCTATGAAGGACTAACATTTGCAAACACAATTGGTCTGTACTGTGTAAATAAATGTCAACAATTGGTGGCAATTAAAATATAATATTCATTGCTACATTTGCGTGGCAATTTACACCAGTTATATTTGAAAATTTGAATGGACCAGATAGTTCTGTGTCCAAGTCATTGTTTCGGAGTGCGAGTTGGTTCTTTGAAGAAGTACCCGAGTTACTTTCAGTAATAGATTCTTCTTTGGTTGTGGTAATTGATGAAGTATTAGCTTCTTTTACTCTTTTTGGAGGATTTGCAGTGACATCCTGTTGCATTTCTGTTTGAACTAGTTTTCTTTTAAAACGTTTTGCTTTTTCTGGAACAGGATATGTTTTTAGATGAAGGGAGTATAGTGAATGTAGTCTATTGTATTCTAAAATGCAAGGAATATCAGCGTTTACTTTACTTGCATCAAAGTTTATTAGAAATAGACCGTCAAGTGTACGTAAGCATGATAGTGCTACATAGCTCATGCCTTCTTTAAAGACTGTGTTCCCAATATCTATCAATGCTTTATCTAGGGTAAGACCTTGTGATTTGTGAATGGTGACTGCGTATGGTAGAGTTAGAGAAAATTGTTCTCTGCGTACATACATGTCTTTGAAAAGAAGGAATCGAGCTGTTGAGCGCCCTATCCTTTTTACTTCTGAAAGTTTGTCAAAGAGAATATTGACAAACTGAATGTTGTTGTCACGTGGGTATGTTTGAAAGCCAACAACTGTACCCAGTGCTCCGTTAACTAGTCCTTGCTCCACGTCAAGGTTACGTTTAAGCATTACTCTACAGTTTAAAGATAATTTTAAGATTTTCTCCAAACCAGCTGTGTTGGAGATAGAATTTTGTAAGGTAAGTCTTGTTGTGGCTTCTCGACACATGGGTAGTGTCATACCATGTACGTCCAGTTTGTCTGTGGAGGAAATTTCAATTATTGGTTGCATTTCATTTTTCAACATTGTTTCATTGAATTTGGAACAGCTTGCAAGAGTTGGCATCAAGGACATACACTTGGCATTTTTGTGTGCCAATTGTTCCATGACATCAGTAGCACATGAGTTAAGGCCATAAAGTGCATGGATGTGCCGGGTTTTTAACATTGCTTGTGCTTCTTGAGATAGTACACCAACTCTAATGCTTTTCAAAATGTTGGCGTAGGTGAGGGCTGCAGACTGGCGCATGTTTTCTGTTAATTCTCTGCATTGGAAATGTTGCAAAAGGTTGACATTTCCTATGCTGCCAACAGTTTTACGGCAGAGTTTGTGTCCTAAGGTTTTAAAAATAGGTTCACCTTTCACTGGTGTCAATTGAAGATCTCCAAAAACAATAATGTGTTTTCCTCCAAAGAGATCTTCGTAGTTTGTTTTAAATACTTCTTGTAATCTGAGGTGAATCAAAGCCAACATTAGGTTGGAGACCATGCTCACTTCATCGATTAGTAGTATTTTAATTTGTTTTAACACTCTGTGTAGTTCTATTGCAGCTTCTGTAGAAAGTTTGTCATATTCTAATTTGTTTTGGTGTTCTACTGGAAGGAGTAGTAATCGGTGTAAAGTGACACCGCCTATGTTGTAGGCAGTTAAACCTGTGGGCGCAGTTACCACAGCTGACATTTTGTTTGTCAATTGTTGAAGGATCTTGCTGATGATTTTGATTAAGAATGTTTTGCCTGAACCAGCTTCACCACTGACATATAGTAGTATAGGTTTGTAATTTTGGCAGGTACATTCTTTATTTTCATGTTGTACACCATGTGCAATTTCTTTTGTTACTTCTTGAAAAATGCTACGCTGCTCATAGTTCAGTTTTGATTGTATTACAGTTAAGTTTTCTGTATCTTCTTCATAGTGACACATGGTGTTTTCTACTTCTGCCATAGCTAATTCTGACTCATTTGCTATTAGTGGCTGTCCCAGAGGTTTTTGGCTTTCTGTTACAGAAGGTTGACTACTGTCAGAAGTGTCCTTATCTAGTTGGGGCTGGAGTTTTTCTTCGCGTTGCTGTTCATTGTGCAACATTGTTTTGTACTGTATAAAGTGTACATCGGTTATAGTGCTTTCATTTGCTTTGAAAGCGTCTTCATAGGAGTCATAATTATCTAGTATCTCTTCTTTTCTCCATGGTTTAAAGAGTTGTAGCAGGAACATGTAATATAGTTCTTTATGTTGAGGAGTTTTTTATGACAATTTGACATTATTAATTAAACTTGGTTTGGTAAGTTTTACTAAGCTGCCTTCCCAATTTGTAACTCTGCATCTACCTTTTTTTTCATCAGGTTTTATATTATTTTTGTATCTGAAGTTTTGGGCTATGTGGTATTGTCATGCCCTGGGGAAAGTGGCGTGTTTGGGATCGTTGGAAAGGGGACAGCCATTGAAGTTTCCATCATGCTTTCCCTTGCATTACATTTGTCGGTCTAGTTCTTCTGTCTCGCATCCGCCTCTGGAAGCTGATTACCAGCCACTTCTGGGTGACTGACGCGTTGCAACTATCTAGGTTTTCTCCTGTGTTGTACCGCTCTGTATCATTTCTCCTTGCGGTTTACCCGCCCGCTTACCTGTTGTTCCTCTGCCGCTTTCCTTGCTGCCTTTTCTCACCTCTCCTCTCCTGTCATGATCTCTGCTTCCAAAAGGTCAGGGTTTTCCCAACTCCCTAGGAAGCAGATCCATAACCCAGGTTCCGAGTGCCAACCAGTCCCAATTGGGACCTTTTGGACCCAGTCCTGGCGCCAGTGGCACCAGGCTCATAAATATGCCCAGTCCCAGCGCTGGAAGCGCCGGGCTCATAATGCTTGGGTGGACTTACCTGCAGCAGACCATGCTGCTTACTTGCCTGCCAGTTGAGCCTCTGATCCTCTTCTGTTTGGAACTACTTTTCCTGTTGGGTGGGGCTGGAGCCACTCCCTAGATTTAGAACACTGGAACTCTTCTGGAAGGCTGGAACTCTTTTCTTACCAGGAACTCTTTTCTTACTTAGGCGTGGCTGTGGAAGGAGACACCTAAGCACTACAGGAGGCTATTTAAACCACACCCGGTGGATGAATCTTGCTTTGCGTTATTCTGCACCCTCTGCAGCAGGACGCTCATCGTGTCTTCTGCATCCAGTCCTGGGCCTAAGGAAAAAGGCTTACCATCCTGAATCCAGTCTTCAGCAACTCCTATAAAGACAAGAAAGAACAGGTTAGCATTCCGGCATCTGAAAGGCAAAGGCTTACCATCCTGAATCCAGTCTTCAGCAACACCTATAAAGACAAGAAAGAACAGGTTAGCATTCCGGCATCGGAAAGGCAAAGGCTTACCTACTCTTCGTGCGCTCCGGAGGTCTTCATACTGCATTCCGGCATCTGAAAGACAAAAGCTTACCAACTCTTTGCACGCTCCGGAGGCCTTCGGCGCTGCATCCGCATCTGAAAGACAAACAAGGTGCGTTTAAAGACATTGGGGAACTTTAATACTCACGTGCCATTACTCCTTTCCACATCTAATCCAGTGGGTATTCCGGCACCCTGCAGCCGCTCCGAACTCGTACCTGCAAAATAAAAAGACAGTTAGAGCGCATCGTGAAGCAGGCAACAAGCGCTTACTCACGTGCTTCCAGGCGCTTCTATTCATCACACGGGCTCCATCTTCAACTCACTTCAGCCCGTCATCCGCCATCGCCGGAACCCTGCAAAACAAGAGACATCATTACTAAAGACTTTAAAAAGACATTTGAATGACTCGAAACTTACCGTTCGTGCAGTAAACGACGGACAGCAGTCCTCTGAAGTCAAGAGGCCTGCGCTACCTATCCAGTGAAGAAACTGGCTACAGCACCCTGCCCCGAGGCAGATGGAGAGCTCGGCATTCACTTACCTAAGGTGAGAGCGTTAACCTTTGGGGTCTACAGGAGAGGAGAAGAGGAAAGAGATAGGGACACCCCAATAACCCCAGTTCATTAACCCCATATTTTCTATCTGCAGACATCTTACTCTACACGTCAGGCATACAGTGCACAGAGGTCCAGCCCAAAGAGCCAACCGGGTGCTAGACATCACCTTTGAAGATACGGTAGTCGCCCAGTCAAGACCGGCGCCTCTGCGAGAATCAGGTGAGCGTTACATCTCCTCGATACGCCCCGTGCTGCTCCTCCCTCCTCTGGTCTGTTCTCCTGTCCGTTGGCACCTGCCGCCGGCTTCCTCGTTTCCTGCTTCTACTTTCTTTTCTGGCTTACAGTGTCGGGTTTGTCTCTCTCCCTCTCTGTTCCCTCTCAGAGTTCTTCCGGTGCCTGTTGTCAGATCTTTCCTGTTGCCACTCAAGTCCGCTGCAAGCCGCTGCTCACCATCTGATCCATTTTGTGATTGGTCCAGCCTTCTACCGCCACAACCATTCTTGGGGTTTTTTGCCTCTGGCTTTTTCCCCCATTATCTGGCGGTCACGGAGGATTGGCCACAGTCCCACCGACTTAGTGGCGCTTTGGCATCCTTCCGTGGCCGACCATACCTTCACAAAAAAAAGGAGAAGCCAGGTCTGAGAGGAAGAAAGAAACCAGATCCCAAGTTGAAAATTTAAGGTGAGGAGGAAGGGGAAGGAGGGGAGAAGGAGTCCTCATTAGAGGAAGAGGATATTTCAGACCCGTGTGACAGTTTGCAATGCCCAGAACGCAGCATGGCAACTCCATAGCAAATTCAAGAACTGGTAGCTACTGTTCAAAACCTGAATTTGGAGGCACAGAACTTGAAGAGTGCCAATGCTACACTTCAACAAAGACTGACAGAGAGGGATCAACCCTCAACAGATCTACCCCCTTTACCATTAGTCTCGGGCAAATTCGATGGCTCACCCAAAAGGGTCAAAGAATTCTTGGACGCCTGCAATCTACATTTTTCCTTTCAAACGAGTACCTTTTCCTCTGATCATGCCAAGGTGGGTTTTATGATTACCCACATGACTGGCAATGCCCTGGGATGGGCTACCCCGTTGGTAAATCAAGCTGACTCTGTACTTCAGGATTACAGTGCCTTTAAGTCACTTCTACAGCAGACCTTTCTGAGAACCGAAAGCACATACTTATCATCGGAAGATCTTTTGGATATACGACAAGGAAACTCCGACCACTTGTCTTATATTACGTCATTCAAACAATTGGCTTCTGAGGCAGGATGGCAGGAACAAGATCAATATGCGATCTTTCGCAGAGGCCTAAGAGAGGATTTGAAAGACTAGCTTGCTCACATAGCCCAACCTCCAACTTTTGCAGATCTCTTGACCACAGTTCTCCGCATAGATTTCCGTTTGACGGAACGCTGCTCTGAAAGAAAGAAGACAAAACTACGGGTCCCCTCCAGAAGCCATTTCCCCACCTTCATCGACTTCAAGGCAGCCCAAAGAGGAGCCAATGCAAATAGGCACCACCCGTGCCCCTCTTACCTCTGAAGAGCGTAAGAGGCGAGTAGAAGGGAGCCTATGCATGTATTGTGGGGCCTCCACTCATTTGTTGAGATTGCAGAGCTGCCGGACATTTCATTGATACTCAGTGGGCAGATAAGATGGGTCTACACCGTATCGCCAAGAAGGAAGATCAGAAAGTAGAGGGCGTGGATAGTGAACCACTAAGTTCCGGCCTCATAACCCATACCACAGAGGAACTCGCGATGTTCATCCAACAACATTCGGAAAGAATCACTTTTGACATCATCCGTGCTTCTCATTTTCCTCTCATCCTCGGCATTGGCTGGTTACGGAAGCATAATCCCACAATCAATTGGACTAAGAATACCTTAAGCTTCCATTCTTCTTACTGTAAGGCTGAGTGCCTTCCAGAACCCAGATTTCAAACAATCAAGAAAGTGTGCAGCTCTGAGTTTAGTGCTCAGGGCCGTCACGAGGGGGGTGCAGGGCGGGCAAACTGCCTGGGCCTCACACTTGCAGGGGGCTTTGCGGCCCCCTTTCCTAAGTGAAAGGCAGCACAGTCTCCTGTGTCCATTATTCACACGGGGGACTGTGCTGTCTGCTCTCTGCCCCTGCAATGATTGTGCTTTTTGTTGCAAAGCCGTTTGGCTCAGCAACAAACAGCAAAATAATGGGAGACAGGAGGGCCCAAAAGTGAGCTCTGCTGACTCGTGTTATTCAGCTGGCAATGTGGACATGCTGAATGACAAGAGAGGGCTCCTCTCCTGTCAGTCAGTGTGTTCACATTGCTCAGCATGACCGCGCTGACTGATGGGAGAGGACTCCTGTCAGTCAGTGTGTTCATGTTGCTCAGCATGACCACGCTGACTGATGGGAGAGGAGTTCTCTCTTGTCAGGCAGCATGTATACGTGTCGGCTGCGTGGATGCTTTTTAAGGGTGCATGGATTGTAAGGTGTTTTTATTTTAAACTAAAAGTGTATATGTGTATTTCAATTAAATTAGTATGTATATGTGTGTGTATGAATGCATGCGTGCATGTTGGTGTTTGTGTCAATGGTGTGTTTGGTTTTATGTATACATGCATGTATGGAGTTGTGTAACTAGTGGATGAATGCATGGGTGAAAGTGTTTTTTGTGAGTGTGTGTTCAGCACCACGCCTAAATGTAGCCGCTTGGGGGCCACTTCATTAAGGGGTGGGTTCATGGCATCAGAGGTGCACATAGGCTAAAATATCAGGGGGGAAGGGGAGTAACACTTCAAATGTTGGGAGAGGCGCTAACGTCAGAGGCTTTGAGGAAGGGGCAAACTTCCTTGTGTGGGGGCACCTAACATCTTTCCACATTTCGAATGAGACTATTCTGGTGAAGCTTCAAAGTTACAAGCAGCTACCTCTTGCCTTCATTTCTGATACGTCACACTTAACGACTGCTGTGAGAATGAGATGTCTCATGTCACCACTTCACTTCTAATCACTCCCCTAGCATGCAAGTGCTAACCCCGCATCACGATTTCAATTACCTAAAAATGTATGGATATGAATGCAGGTGCTAACAGTGAAATGACTTGTCATGGCCGTGCTAATCCCTATGACAATTCTCACCCAGTTCCTGCCCTCCTCACTCAAAACACCTCCTCATTGGAACTCTTTGAGCTAGCTTTAAACATGCCTTGCCATCAAACTTTGCCCTCAATGTGCCTGCAAGTGTTTCCTCAAAGGAGTATTCTGAGAGTTCATAACTTCATTGGAGTTGTAAACATGCAACTGGTGTAATAAAAATGTCTTAATCTGGTCTGCCTTTGGCCACTAAATTTAAAAACACCCTGCGTGTAATTCGCTGAAGTTCTTTTAAAAATAAGCATTGGCAAAGCTATGAGTTTTGGCTTGTGTATAAGTATTAGGCATTTACCAGGCACAGCTATTAGATGCTCAGGTACTCAAAAGCAGTTTGCACTGGCACCATCAATGGCCAGCTAATACCAATACAGAAGTGCCTTTCCCATGCCTACACAAATGCCCAAACTATTAGCATTGCCAGTGCTCTTTTTGCTTTGCCCTTGATGCACAGGACTATGCATCAAGGTCAAATCAAACATACTACTTGGCTAAATTGGCCCACACTGAATGTAGGCCAATCTAGCCAGTAATAACACTTATGCTACACAGTCAGCCTGGATATACTCTGTGGCATGGCATTTTTACTGGCTGGGAGTCCGTACATGGTAATAATGGTATATATTGATGCAGTCTGCATCGACAATTACAACAATCAGCATGAATATATTTTTATACTAACATATCTCGCATGGAAAGGCAGCATGAAATGTATTGGAAAATGTTCCTATGCACAATGTGTGATTTGCAACTATTGGGAATTTCCATGTGCTTCATAAAAAAAAAAAAACAATTGCAAATTGTATGGATTTCTACCCAATTTTGCAAAGAAAGTGCTCTAGAATGCATTCTTTTAACCCAATGTTTCAAACATTTTCTTGGGAGTGAGAACCCCCCTCAAGCAACCCTTGTTTGGCTTGGGCTCCCTCACTGTGCTCTGTTGATCCTGCCTAATTGGCACAAATATTTAAGCCGCTCTAGTTCAGAAATGTACCAGCCTCCACTGTACATCATTTGTCACTGTGTATGATGTGTGTTTTAATGTGCACACAGGGGCAGAGTGCTCCTTAATGATACGATATGGCATTTAAAACGGGTCTGTCTACAAGTGTTTCTAGGCGCGACAAGGCAAGGATGGAGAATCAAAAGAGTAGGACAAAACACAGATCTTACTAGGCTTTGTGTCATTCAGATCGCGCAAGAGCAGGGAAGGGGGGAGGGGAGAAGTGCCGAGGGTGGGGTAGGATGCAGAAGTGCTGTAACAAAGGAGAAACAAGCGTGCAGCCAACGGGTGGCAAGTGTGGGTACCTATAAGTGCAGCCAACGGGTGGAGAATAAGAGCAAGAGCGGGGTTACAGATACAGACCACAAGTGCAGGGGAGCCAAAAGGCAGTGCAGGGTTGCAACAGGACAGGCAGGGACCTGGGCCGGAATTCAGAGCTTGACCAGGTGACCAGTGCATGGATCAGGCAGGTGATCAGCAAGGGAGAGGAAGAGAGAAGGCAGAAGCAAAGAGACAGGTCTTGGGGTGCTTCCGCAACCAGAGATGGTTCTACTCAAGTTTCAGCGAGGCTGGGAGGCTGTTTCCAGGGGGAGGCCCCAGCCGAAGAAAGAGATCTGCCCTCAACTCTTTGCTTGGAAAAAAGACTGACCCTCAGAGAATTGGGCGGTGGCACAGTGGAGAGCTCATGCCATCTTATATATATTTATTCATACGATAAAAAAGTTAGTCTGGCATGAACCTTTCTTCAGTAGAGACATCTAACTTTGCTGTAGTTGATTTGGAGTTGTAGTAATAAACCATATTTGGGATCCTGCACACTAACTCAAGGGTAGATTTCTCGAGTCTCCTGTTTGCGGATGTGCCGCCGCTGTCCGAGTGCAAAAAATTCTAAGGGGGCCTCACCAAATGTTTTGCCCCGGGCCTCACCACATCTTCTGACAGCCCTGCTAATGCTATCCATTGCCTGCTGAGCTATCTAAGGGACTACGCGGGAGTGGTCACGGAAAAGATTCCATTAGAGTTACCACCCCATAGGGCAGAAGATTGCTGCATTGAACTCACTCCCAGAGCCCTAGTACCCTTTGGCAGAATGTTTCCTTGTCATTGGAAGAGAAGAAATATCTAAAAGAGTACCTGGATAGCAATCTCGCCATCAAATTGATTAGACCTTCCAAATCTCCAGCTGGAGCATCTTTATTCTTTATCCCTAAAAAAGGGGGTCCAAGGAATTATGACCCTGCATTGACTACAGAGGCTTGAATAAAGTAAACATCAAGGATCGGTACCCCGTGCCGCTCATAATCGAAATAATAGAAGCCGTCCAAGGTTCTACAGTATTTACTAAATTAGACTTATGGAATGCCTACCACCTGCTTCGAATCAAGAAGCGTGACAAATGGAAGACGGCCTTCCGCACCCCTATTGGGCTTTTCGAATACCAAGTAATGCCCTTTGGGCTCTTAAATGCCCCATCCATATTTCAACGATTTATGGATCGTCTCTTCTCGGACTTGCTGTGTCAAACAACCATTGTCTACCTAGATGACATCTTGTTTTTTTCCCTGCACCCAAAGTGAACATGAGAAGCACGTCATGGAAGTCTTCCAGAAGTTACAAGATAATCCTCTCTCTGTAAAGCTGGACAAGTGTGTCTTTTCTGCTCCATCCATCGCGAACTTGGGCTTTATCCTTTCCAATGATGGCATCTTAATTGACCCTCAGAAGGTATCCTCTTTTCTTGAGTGGCCTTCCCCAAAGACGGTTAAAGAGGTTCAAAGGGTTCTCGGGCTCGCAAACTTCTACCGGAAAGTCATACCTGGATTTTCTCAGAAGGTTTTGCCAATCACGAATCTCCTCAAAAAGTGCCCAGATCCCTTCAGTTGGTTCCAGGACGCCAAAGACAGCTTTCATCACCTCAAGCAGTCCTTTTGTTCGGCGCCTATATTGTGCCAGCCAGACCAAAGTCTCCCATTCATCTTGGAAACAGATGCATCCTCTGCTGCAGTAGGTGCTTTACTGTTACAGAAGCATCAGGACAAGGAACATCCTATATCATATTATTCTAAAATGCTCAACGCTAGTCAAAAGAACTATTCTGTTATCGAACGGGAGCTTCTGGCCATGAAGCTGGCCTGTCGGGAATGGCGTCATCTACTCCAAGGAGGAGAACATCCTTTCACCATCCGTACGGATCATAAAAATCTACAAGTTCTGAGACAGTTTGAGTGTTATAACACCCGCCAGGCGAGATGGGCTCACTTCTTTGCGCAATTTGACTTCAACATCTCCTATATACCTGGAGCCCAAAACCGATTGGCCGACGCTCTCTCCCTGCGCAGTGACTACACCTCAGACACGGAACCGGTAAAGGAACTCATGTTTCCCCAGACCAAGAAGATATGTGTACTCTCCTCCTTTTTACAACAAGTCAGAGAAGCGTCTTGTGGGGCCTTTGAAGTAGAAGAACACCCCAAGAACACTCAATATAACATCAAGAATGGACTCTATTTAGTAGAAGGGAAATTGTACCTACCCACGCGATCTTTAAGAAAGATAGCATTTACCTGGTGTCACGATTCTAAGATCGCTGGACATAGAGGCCACAAAGGTATGCTGGATTTCCTCTAACGATACTTCTATTGGCCAGACATGAAGAAGGATACCTCCCAATATGTGCAGTCCTGTACTACTTGTCTTTGCAGTAAGAACCTCACTCAAAGAGCTTTGGGACTGTTGGAGCCTAGTTTATTACCATCAGGCCCCTGGAATACAATCTCCACTGATTTCATTGTTGACTTACCGGAATCTCAAGGGTGTACCTGCATAATGGTGACTGTAGACTCCTTTTCAAAGTTGGCTTAATTTTCCCCCTTGTCGGGGGTTCTCTCCACAACAGAGATGGCAGAAGTTTTCTTTAAAGATGGGTTCCGTCTCCATGGTATTCCTACCAAAATCATTTCCGACTGTGGTAGTCAATACACTTCTTGTTTCTGGAAGACTTTCTGCGAAAAGGTTGGGTATGGAAAGGGCTCAGTCATCGGGATTCCACCCCCAATCAAATGGGCAGACGGAGCGCCTCAATGGCACTCTTGAACAATATCTTTGTTGTTTCATCAACCTACAACAAGACAATTGGGTGGCATTTTTACCCACTGCTGAATTTTCTTATAATAACACCATTCACTCAGCGCTAGGGATACGTCAATTTTTCTGGACATATGGTTACCACCCAGGCTCCATTCTACCACTCCCTGGGTTGTCATCTAGAATTCCATCAATTGACTCTTCTCTAGCTCTCATTCAGGAAGCTCATGACAAGGCCAAGACAAGTCTCCAGGAGGCTGGTGACCGTAACAAGTTCCAGGCCGACAAACAACGCAGACCAGTCCCGTATTGGGAAGCTAGATCCAAGGTTATGCTCTCCACCAAACATTTACCCAGATGGGTACATCCCTCTAAGCTGTACCCTAGATATACTGGGCCTTATGAAATAACACATAAGATAAATCCTGTAGCTTTTCGACTTAAGCTTCCTGTTGGTTTACAACGGGTCCATCCTGTATTTCATTCATCACAGCTGCGGGCATTCCAGCCCGATAAATGGGCATACACCCCAAAAAAGGTCAAAATACATTTAGGCTCTGCAGGAGAAGAGTATGAAGTTGGCCAAATATGTGAATCTAGATATCATCGGGGAAGGCTGGAATACCTTGTACACTGGAAGGGTTATCCTTGGTCAGAAAACTCCTGGGAGCCTAAGTCCAATATTTACGCCCCTCTTTTGGTGTGTAAATTCCATCAGTGCCATCCTGGCAATCCAGGGGGGGTGCCTCAGGAGGGGGCATACTGTCATGCCCTGGGCAAAGTGGCGTGTTTGGGATCATTGGAAAGGGGGCCACCATTGAAGTTTCCATCACGCTTTCCCCTGCTTAACATTTGTCGGTCTAGTTCTCCTGTCTCGCTTCCGCCACCGGAAGCTTATTACCAGCCACTTCCAGGTGACGGATGCGTAGCAACTATCTAGGTTTTCTCCTGTGTTGTCCCGCTCCGTATCATTTCTACTTGCGGCTTACCTGTTGCTCCTCTGTCGCTTTCTTTGCTGCCTTTTCTCTCCTCTCCTCTCATCAATACGCCCCATGCTCCTACTCCCTCCTCTCGTCTGTTCTCCTAGTTTCCTGCTTCTGCTTTCTTTTCCGGCTTACAGTGTCGGGTTTGTCTCTCTCCCTCTCCATTCCCTCTCTGAGATTTTCCGGTGCCTATTGTCAGGTCTTTCCTGTTGCCACTCCTCAAGTCTTCTGCAAGCCACTGCTCACCATCTGATCCATTTTGTGATTGGTCCAGTCTCCTACTGCCACAACCATTCTTGGGGTTTTTTGTGCCTCTGGCTTCTTCCCCATTATCTGGAGGTCACGGAGGATGGCCACAGTCCCACCGACTTAGTGGCACTGTGGCGTCCTTCCGTGGCCGACCCTACCTTCACAACAACAAAAAAAGGAGAAGCCAGGTCTGAGAGGAAGAAAGAAACCAGATCCCAAATGGAACACTAAAGATGAGGGGGAAGGGGAAGGAGAGTAGACGGAGTCCTCATTGGAGGAAGAGGATATTTCAGACCTGTGTGACAGGTATAGACACATGGTTTCCAAAGTGGTACTTCTGTTTGGGTAGTATGTGTCTAGTAAATTGTTTTTCAAAATGTCTTGGCTGTTGGGATCATTTTTGGCTGTTGTTTCTATCGCGTCGTATGATTTGAGAACTCTTTCTAGATTTAGCAGGACCAAGACTTAGCCATACTATATTTTCAGATGTTCCATACAAAGCAGTACCGGTTAAACGATCTGCAGCTTCATAGTAGCCACATTCTCTGTGGGAGAGCATTTTTATGCCCAAGCTGTACAATTTCTGAGACAGTGTTTTGTCTGATGACAGGTCATTCCAGAGGTCTTAAAGCTCTGTTTTTTCTGCTTTGGTTAAGTAGGCTGTAACATATCGTGCAATTGCAGTGGAATTGTCTGCAATGTACTGCTCATCTATGTATGCATTCCATAATAGGGCAATGATTGCATTGCAATCATTGATATATTTTGCTTCTTCTGTTCTTTTTATGTAATATGTGTTTTTAGGTGATTTACCTTTAACACTATTTCTAACTGAAGACATGAAGTTGTTCACTTCACCTGTTTCTGTAACCGGTCTAGGGAAACCAAAGCAGCATTTGGTGTAGTATTTCTCTTTGTTTTAGTATTTGCAACAACAATATTTGCCACATTTGTGTCTTTGAAATTGTACAATTTATGCATGAAGATCACTATTTGTTGCTTCTGATGGAATTTCTCAAGTGACATTTTTCGATAAACTGTAAAACAGTGCCATCACTGTCTTGATCAAATTTAGGAGCATCTTTAATCCATAAAAGCATGTGGATATGTGCTGGTCCTCTGGCTCGGTATTCTTTTCTCCAAAAGAAATGTTGCACTTCTACGAGGGGAGGAACAGTTTTATTACAAATAAAGTGTAGCATAACAATGAAGCGACGATGGAAATATCTTGAAACATTGACAGGCTCTAGAGAGCAAAGTTCTCCAGGTGTTAGTATATCTATATATTTTTTTTGTTTTTGTTTGATATGCATAGGAAATCATGTAAATCTTCCCATGCTTATTCTGCACAACTTAATGTAACAAACCAAGTGGATGGGCCAAGGTTTCTTATCATACAAAGTACATCTCCATGACATCGGATCCAGTACTTTTTATTACCAAACATGTTTGCTAACAGATTTGTAATGCTGGATTCTAAAACCTCATCTTTTTCTTGTACTTTTTGTAGTAATTGCATATCTGACATATTTTGAAAGTGGGTTCCTGATTTTAATGTGTGTGCAACTCTGTAACATATAGTTGCTAGTTCACTTTCAAAGAGTAGGTGGAATATGTATTCCACATTGTGTCCAAATCTGGGATCTTCAGAATACATTTGTAACGAGCGGTATTCTGATGTTGTTATCTGAATAGGTCTATCATCGTACCTTCGTCCTTTGCCAGTAGGAAAGAGTAGAGGAAAGCATGTGCTTCTATACTTTTTTCTCATATGCCGATTGTTGATCTTTTGGTTTGTCGCATTTGGTACGTTTCTAGTGCATCATCTATGGTGTCATCAGAGTGTAATGGATGAATTGTATAATGGTCTAAAATATTGGATACTGTAGCAGGATCTAAAAGTTCAAATTGACCAGTTTCTGGTGACTCTTGAATTATTTCAGTTGTTTCCATTAAGTTTTCTTCAATATTCTTTCTTTGTAGTATTCATTATTGTCTTTTAGATATTGCAAGGCTTGTCTAACTTTATGTAAGTCTACGAGTTGTTGCCAAATTTCTTTGTCTTTTGTAGGTACACCATTTACTAAGACAAATGAAGATTTCTCTATTGGACGTTGCACTCCAAGAGTGTGCACATTTTCTTTTAGATCTAATAGTAAATAAACTACTCTGCCACGAATGCCTTTCACCAATTCAGAGGAAGGTAATTTTGCTGTTTTTGGTTGAAGGCATATTATTGCTTGAAATGGGTGCACTGTTTGAATTATGATGCTCTCATATACATTGAGTTGTTGATTGTTGTCAAGTTTTGTAGTGCAGTAACTGTAACTGCAAAGTATTAAGGGGTCAGTTGTTTCATATTTGTTTTCTGCTATAAGGTAGAGAGCTAATTCAAACCATTTGGAATCTTCATTGTTTTCTATTTTGTATGTTACGTCTAAAGTTTTTGTGTTACTTTTATAAAAAGTTCTGCGGCAACACACACACACACACACACACGGTTTGGTACTTCAGCGGATGCACTTTTAAATGTTAGTATTTCTTTTTTGTATGTGTGTAGTAGAAGATTGCCATCTGTACCATCTGTACAATTGTTGCTAGTCTGTTGTAAAGCTACTGTATTTTGTAAGTGCCTTCCACTTCCAAAATATTTTTTCCAGTAGGTCTTTGGCTATACCATGTAGAAGATTGTTATTTAAATTGGCTGGTGCTAAAGCAGGACTTTTAGCATAGTACAGTTTATAAACTAGATTTCTTATAGTTGAATGATGTGTTGATATCATTTTGATATGATGGAAGGTGCTTTTGCAAATAGGTCCTGAAATGCAGGCCAATGAATTTCCTTGTAGTCCTGTGTATTTGCGCACTGGACAGGTATCCATATTTTGCAGCAGTTTCATTTTGATTTTGTCTTTGCCTTTCACATATTGATTCAGGAACTGGTCTAACGATTTGAAAGATTTTTTGGCAATGTTACACATTGATGTGCATGGACATTTGTACACTGGACATTCTGGTTCAATCGAATGGAGAGTTGATACTGAGTTTTCAGGGGATATTTTTGTAAGCAGTATTTCTTGTTGCATTATGGTATTAAGTTTTTCATAACCTCGCACACTGCTATGTATGGCATTTGTGTTCGATTTTGTTTGTATGCTTCTTCACTAAAATATGGTTCTGTGTACGTGGCGTGACTCCATTCACCTCCACAGATATTTTAAAAGTTATTTTTGTTGATATTCCGTTTATTGCGAAGTCTTTTTTTGTAATTTAGTAGTTAGTTTTGTTAGTGGTTTCATTCTGTTTAATACTAAAATATATAACTTTTTTTTTAGAAGGATTGCACTGTCTATCAAAGCTTCTAAGATTAATTTTCTACGGTAGGTTTTAAAGGTTGTGCATGATTTGTCTCCAGTTTTTATAAAATTCTGAAGGACTCTGTGGCGGAACATTTTTGCTAAAATACTTTTTTGTTATGGTTACTTGCCACTATAACAAGATTTAAAGGAGCAGTTTTAGTAGCAGTGGTAGCTGCATTCTTGTTAATCATTTTCTGTTTTTTTACATTTTGATAGAAGAGGCAACGTTTCTGTACTGGAAGATTGTTTTGTTTTTCTAAATGACTATTAGCTGTTTCGTTTGAACTTTTTTGACAAACTCTGCTAGAGATGGATGCTTATTTTGGACACTTATTTTCATTTGCTCTATTTCTGAGTTGCTTTCTACGGACTTGCTTTCAGGTACTATTGAAATAAAAAAAAGACGGTATGGGTTGGGCTGTTGTGCAATGTAATGTGTGCTGTATGCATGAGTGTTTGAGTATCATGGCAAAGATGCATGTGGTGGTGTGTGATTGTGCATTGGGCAGCTACAATTAGTTGGGAAGGCGATTCTTCTATTTGTGTGTTACTATACTGCGGTTCAGATGACAGTAGTAAGTGAGCTAGTGGTGAGGAGAATTACTAATAGTAAACCTAATGGTATACAATTAAAACAGTTCTTTGTTTTGTAATATTGTAGACAAATTACATGAATCAACCGCACAGTGTGAGTAACAGTAAGAATATTAAAGGTAGTATTGTACTTACTCTTTTTTTGCTTAATGAGCTTGTTTCTTTGGAATTGTTGTTTGTAGTTCAGATGCTGCTGTTTTCCAGGAGAGTGGTCTTCACTGCAATTGTAAAAGAAAGAAATTAGTAATTCTGTGTGTTTATAGCACTGATGTTAATTGAGACGTTGATTTTTATGTTTTTGTAGTAGTATTCTTGTTTGATATCTGAACATAGTGTATGCATGCAGTTTCATTTGACTATGTGCCGCCTTTATATTGTATTAACAACATTTTCGTTCAACATGCTTTGCAAATGAGTAGAATATTAACTGTATGAAACTCACTTGGTTTTTTTTAAAGCTGTGCTATAGGATGTTAGGAGAAAGAAGACATAATGATATACTTATTTTGCAATTTTTATAAGGTAAATGGCATAAATTGTATAGAAAAGCATGGAATGTATGCATTTGTCAAGGTGTGGTTAATAAAGCAGAAGGATGTAATTTACAGGTAGTGGTGTTATTGTAGCTGGGAGCTTTT
This sequence comes from Ambystoma mexicanum, assembly GCF_040938575.1. Taxonomy (NCBI): domain Eukaryota; kingdom Metazoa; phylum Chordata; class Amphibia; order Caudata; family Ambystomatidae; genus Ambystoma; species Ambystoma mexicanum. Next base: position 908,026,487 of record NC_090930.1, read on the forward strand.
CAATGATAGTATCTATATGTGTGAGTGTATGAAGATGCATGACCTTTTACTGGCTTTGTGTAATGTAATAATACACTACTAAGTGTTTTTCCACAATTATATTGTTATTTCTCCCATCTTCTAATATTATAATATTTTAGATAGGTGTTTGTGTAAAGTAAATTTAGATAGACAGGTTTGGAAGTGACAGTTGATTATAGCAGATGGGGAAAATGACAGTAAATTCATGCTATAGGTTATACAGGTTGAGTGACAGTTACTCTGTTTATATGCATTTATAAGAGTTGTACATTTACCGTGCAGAAAATATGCCTACCTGTAGTTTGTATTCATGCATGTGGATAAGCATGCAACTGCAAGTAGAAATCCTGGAGACTTGTAGAGTAGTTTTTGTACTAGGTGCTTTCCAGTGATCTGAGACTTGTACTCAGAGTGAACAACAGTACACTTGAAGTGCTGAACTCTGATGATGGAGTTAGATATAGAGGTCTTGGATGTGATTGGTGGATGGCTGTGTGACTGCTTAGCTGTATCCAATGAGGGAATGGCACAGAGAGTGAAGTAGAAATGGTAGAGGGCTGTCCAAGTTACGATATGTCAGCGGACATGGCGGTAGTCCGCGGACATCGCATATTACATACAGAGATTCTGGGGTGAAGAGGCATGCAAATGAGAATGAACAGAGTAAGGGATTGGTCAGTAAAGTTTACTGGGTGTGTTGTGTAAGGAGATAGTTTGTCAGAAAGTCTTTTTCCTGAGAGAAGAACAGTTAGCTATGGCTGTGTGTTTCAGAAAACAGATTGTGTGGATTTTGGGAAACTCATGGATACATTGGTTGGAGGTGCATGCAGAATGCTGCGGATTAGCTGCAGATCTTGGACTCCCTCATGTGGAAGTGCACTGGCATGGAGTGCGTGGAATGAAGTGGTTGGACTTGGTACCTCGATGTGCTAGTTTGGAGAGAGCTTCATCCAGACATAATTATAATTAATTGTGGAGGGAACAGTTTAGGACATGTGCCAGGAATTTCTTTGCAATTTGCGATGAAAGAAGGACTTGGGAAGGTCATGGACATGTTTCCAAATTCCCAAGTAATTTTTTCTCATATTGCACAGAGACAAATGTGGCTACGTTCTTCATTTGGTCCACAAATGGAGAAAGCGAGGCAGAAAGTTAATCAGGCTGTTTGTGCATTTCTAAGAGATGTTGGCATGTCCTCTTTCCACAATGAAAATATGTTTCGTAGCACATACATTTTTTGCACAGATGGAGTTCATCTTACTTATGCTGGTAATCAGATTTCTCTGAGAAATGTACAAAATGCATTGCAACCTTTTGTGGAATTACAGCCATCCATTTTGTAGTAGGTGTTGACTATTTTCAAGTTTTTCAAACACAAGAAAACACCACCAAAAGGCTCCTTTCAGAGCTACCACTTCCTCCCAGAGAAAAGTGCAATGGTTTTGATAGGGCAGCACCCCAAAATTTTAGATGTCCGCAAACTGTCTGCGGACTTCTAAAAAATGGACAGGGCCCTGCTCCATTTATTTGTCACTTCTATTTTTAGACTGTGAAAGGCGGCTATGAAAAGAGCCTTTTTTGGGGGGATTTTTGTTGTTTTATATTTTTTTTTACTCTGCACACGACACACTAAGAGAGGAGGGGAAAGGAGGGTAAGAGGGGACACCAACCACAGGGATAAGAAAGGGCAGGTGGAGAGAGGAAGATGTATGGTGGGCCTTACTTAGGTAGGTAGCAGGTCTTCTTGTGCTCCTTGAGCGCAGTCTCGAAAGCACTTCGAAGTCTCTCCCCCCTGAAGAGTACTGCGTCGCAGTACATACACAAAACTTTGACCCTCAAAAGGTAAGGGTCATCAGCATCATGGATGGCCTCTGAGGCAGCTGGAGGGATGTGCTGTCCAACAGGAGTGTCTCTTGTGACAGGAGAGGAAACAGGATGTGGTAGAGGAACGCGACCTACTGTGTTGATCACAAGGTACAACCTTGCGGATGGCCCCACCGTGGAACGACCTTCAGTGTCGCTTCATAGATGTCGTACCAAAGCTGTACGAACCTGGCCTCCCACGACACAGCACCATTTTGCACTGGTTGCAGGTGACCTTGTTCGCACGTGCTTTTGGTACGTCACCATGAATGGTAAATAACCACCACACCCAAGAGTCACGGCGAGTGCTGGTAGTAGGGACTTCCACTACCTCATCCTCTTCATCCTCTTCTACATCTTCATGCCTGTTCCCCTCTTCAGGCCCTTGGGGAGGTGGTGTTGAAAGGGGTGGGGGTGGTGCTGAGGCAGATGTAGCACCAGGTGGAAGTACAGCAGCCATGGATGCCATCTGGTTTGAAGATGCAACAGCAAAGGCAGCAAAAGCAGGTCAATCTTCAATAGTAGAAAGACAGAATGAAGATGAGCTCTGGGGTGTGTCCTTTTATAGGGGTGCAGGTGCGCGCTCTGCGAACACCCGCGCTGTCCGCGGACAGATCGAACACCCCAAAAAGGCTCAAAAAGTTCAAAAAAGTATGTAAAAAGTCAGGGTCATTGTCTGGGACATGTGCTATCGTGAAATTATACTATAAAATACTTTGTATTGCCTGAAAAAGTACTTTTAAAATGTTCAGTGACCCGGATAGTGTCCGCAATTCAGGACACACGCTCAGCATGGGTGCGGTCACATGATGACGTCGTGAACACGTCCGCGAAGGAAACAGGTGTCCGCAGGACACCAAATGTACAGGAACGGCTGTGCCCATGTGAGCAGGTGTTCTACGGACATTGTTCGGGTCCTGAAACTAATTAAAAGTGCGACACAAGTGAGATGGACAGGTACGGACTGGCACGATGTTCGTAGGATTTATGGGTGTGGTGCGCATGTGCATAGGTGTTCTAGAGGCAGTACGGACAGGCATACTGTCCTTAGAACACCCCCATTTTAGTTAATTACGTACAACCCGGATACCGCTCATGTTCTGAGAACAGTTTCAACTTGCCTGCGGACATTACAGACAGGCATAGTGTCCTTAGGACACCTCTAGTTTGGTTAATTGCAGACATTCGACACCGAATGAGTTCTAAGAACATTTTCAACTTGCCTGTGGACAGTACGGACAGGAATAGTGTCCTTAAGACACCTCCATTTTGGTTAATTACGGACAACCCTGACACCATGCTTGTTCTTAGAACAGTTTTAACTTGGCTGCGGACATTATGGACAGGTTTATGGCACCCCCATTTTGGTTAATTATGGACATTCCGGTCACCCGCGCTGTCCGCGGACATCTTAACTGCCTTTTAAAAAAAAAATAAGAGACAAAGGACTGAATTAAAACACATAATTTTTTTTATTATATACAGATATAAAATGTATGCAAGAGAGGGGGAAGCAGACACTGACACAAACACAGGCAAATTGGGGGTTTGGAGAGGATGGATGAGAGGAGATGAAGGGATGGAAGTCTCATTGAAACGTTTTTCTTGGTGGGGACGGTTTGGGGATAGTTGACTGGGACATGGAGAGGGGGAACAGGTACATGTGGGACAATGATATTTAATTTTTCTTTTATGTGGTCCTCCACAAAATGTTTCAAAAGATTGAAATTTCCATTAGCATGTCCATTTTTTCTTCCATGCGCTGCATGTTCTAATGTGTCTTTAGGTGTATTATTCTCAATGTTTGTATGGTCTGTTAAAAAAAATGAAAATGTTAAGTACACATAAAGTTATGATTATTAATTTGGTTATATAGAGAAGTGTCTACCATTAGTATCACTATCTTCAGTCATTTCCTCATGTGGAAACTTTTCCTCGAGCCATTCCAATGTGCTGGCTATTTCTGTGTAAAAAAAAATAATATATATATATTACTTTTAGTGTACCTAATACAGAATGTTTAGAAATATATAAGAAAAATGAAGTTGACTTACTAGCTTCTGGTAAGTTGTGTTCTTACTGTTCCGTAGGTCTGCTGTTGCTTCTAGCTGTGCAGTTTTCTGTGAGGTAATTATGTTGAAAGCATATCTTTTTTGTTTTGGTATAATCCATTGTAGTACATATGGTATTTAAATGGATTGTTGATGTGTTACATATATAGGTTCCACTTCTTATTTATTATTAGATATAATGTGTTTATATGCTGCTTTTTGAACTTGTGCAGTGTTTATATGACTTGATAGAACAATTTAAAATACTCCGAGTTTTTTGGGTAGTGTTGATGTTGTCCGCATCCGTCCGCAGACATCAAAATCACTAGCTGGAGGTTCAGTATGTTCTATGTTACGTGTATATAAAGTCAGGGAATCCTAAGTAAACATCTATCAAATTCTGAATATGAATATGTATATTCAATAAAATAAAATTTGAAAAAGGAAGGTTATGGATAAGTTACGCTACTAAAAATTCAATAAAAAAACTTTGTTAAAGGGACATTATGGTTCAAAATAAAACCAAAAAAAACCTGAAATTCGCTAGTTATGGTAAACTAAGCAATCATAACTCGCACCACCACCGTGCATTGCTAAGACTAACACCCAGGACATCAAAGATGATATCACAAATGTCATTGATGACATCACATGTCTGGCTCCCTCTTTTTTCCTTTAGTGATATATCTTGACCAGTAATAGTTAGGAACAAAAAAAATCAAAAAGTACTATATTAGTAGACTTATACTTCAAAAATGTTCTTACAATAATTCACTTAGGGTCGACTCACATCATATGAAACATATACATAGGGAGAATACACACTTGAAAGATAGCAATGCTTTCTGTGTATGAAGACAATCAGTAAGATTATCAACACTTTCTTATTATTCTGCTGTTTTTGCACTTCTAAGACTAACACCCAGGACATCAAAGATGACATCACAAATGTCATTGATGATATCACTGATGGGTGTTAGTCGCAGCAATGCACATTAGTGGCGCGAGTTATGGGTGCTTAGCTTACCATAACTAGCGAATTTCAGGGGTTTTTCGGTTTCATTTTGAACCATAACGTCCCTTTAACAAAGTTTTTTTACTGAATTTCATAGGTTTTTAGTAGCGCAATTTACCATAACATCCCTTTAACAAAGTTTTTTTACTGAATATATAAATATATACACATATACACATGTAAAATAAAAAAATAATTCCCAATTCAAATTGAACTTGGTTAGTACTTTGGGAATATAGGATAGAAATGCCACAAGAAACAATTTGTCAGCATCGAAATCTGTGATCTTGCCCCTCCCAGAATATATCCTGCAACCCGCTCACACTCTAGGCAGAATTAACACTCTTCCAGTCTAGGAGGCAAATATCGCAGAAAGCCAGAGACTTTAAGTAGTTTCATCATTAGATAATCGGAACCAAATTCAAGTCCCACTAAGATGGAGGGGTAGTGCCCAGGAGATACTGATGAATAATCCCATCAAAGTGACACGCAATGACTTTGCTCTGAAGAAGAAAATGGAGGCTTGGCCCTAAGCAAGCTAGCTTTAGCAGCCAAAAGTTGTTTACAAGAGTCAATGTTGATACTTGTACTGGCCGAATGAGAGTTGAATGACAAACCATTGCCAATTACGCAGTCAAAGTGTCAATGCAGTTATACAGAGCCTAAAAGCGCAAGCATATTCATTTTCTAGTGTACTGGTTCTTAGTTGGTTCCTTCCTGGCTGCACAATCTGAATGTAGGGTCCCAAAATCCTGTCATAAGCATACATTATCTCCTCAGAAAGTAGGCTTTCAAGTACTGAAACAGTTGTAGAATCAACCCTTTCTCTTGAGACGATGGCTTGCTGGATCTTTTCTTGAGGAACACCCACTTGTTTGATAGCAGTAGATCCGAGCACCAGACCTGACTAAGACAGTTCTGAGCAATCAAAAAGAAGGTCATGTTCACGCTGTGCCTGAACATCTGAAGGAACTTGTGAACCACAGCCGTCAGAGTGAAAGGATAGAGAAACTATTATGACAACTTGAGTATAAAAGACTTGGAAGACAAGGACTGTGCGCAGGCCTGTGCAGTGCAAGATCAGATGTACTACAAAGAACCCAGAACGTTCGTCTCCCAGGAACGTCTGGCAGAGGCGGCACATACTTTTTCCAGAAGTTGGGGAACCAAATGGAGGATGTGTCTGGTGATGGTGGCATACTGAAGGAAATTGGCTGTGCTGGCAGTGGGGATCTGGTGCCTTCTGATGCTTCTGTTTTGGTAAAATACTCTGCCTACCTGGAATATGCTGATCAACCTTTTGACACAAACCCTTATCGACGAAACCACAGACTGATGAAGTTAGGCACAGATATCACTAGACGGCATGGAGGTTGCTCTGTTGACCATGCAGAAGGGAGAGTTCTTAAGGTACCTCTTCAACCCAGCATATGCCTATGGTTCATTGGGATGCCCTCCACTCATTCCACAAAACACCACTATACTGTTTGAATGGGAGCTTCTGGATTTCCTAGACACTGCTCTCGCCCATGACTTTTTTGCTCTCTCGCCAAACCAGCAAAGTATGTTCCCCCTGGAGAAGGTGCTCAAAGTTGCCAATATAGAGCGGGAGTTTGGAAATCATCTCTTTCAGCAGAATCGCTTCTGTGATGCTAAGGACTGTTACAAGTGGGCTTCCTCAATCCTAGGCCGCTGTTCTGTAGAGGAGCATGAACAAAATCTGATTGGGAGTACTCGGCTGCTGGTGTTTCTGAACTATCTCTGACTTAGATAAAGCTGGAGCGTCCAGCTCGAGCCATTGTGTATGATGAAAAGGCCCAGGAACTTGACCAGAGCCACCCCAAAGCCCTATTCAGATCTGGGCAGGCTTGTTTAGCACTGACAGAGTATGAGCGAGCTCAGGATTTCTTAATTAGAGGTCAGCCTTTCAATAAGGACATTAATAATGAGTTTAAAAATCTGGATAGCTGTTACCAGGATTACATGGAGAAGCAGTAGGAAATGTGCTGCTGGATGTTTACCCCTCTGAACCCAGCACAGATTGAGGACTAAGCACCTTCAGAATGTGTTTTCCCTGCCCTAGGAAATAGATGTGGTTGTTTCTTTGTAGGAGGTGTTACCTCCTCTCTGGCTATTAAGGAGACAGCCAAATGATGGAGGATCATATATCCTTAGATTTCTCCTGTTTTAACTTGACAGACATTGATGTTCCATGGAAACTTCAAGCTTGCTCCTCTTGTGATGCATCTTCTATCTCAAGGCATTTTTGCTCCCATGGTTAAAATCACTCCTGTACTGAGAGGCAGTGTCCCTAAACTCTTACGTTGACTCCCCGGCCGTCAAAAAAAATAAAGTTTGAAACTAGACATTTCAGTTGATGCCACTGAAGACTGTTTAATGTTCCATGTTTGGTGCACAAGTTAATTTGCGTTATTCTCTCAAAATGTTGATAGTTTACGTTTTGCAACAATTTAATGAAGATTAAAATACATAGTAGATAATTTATAAAAAATTTAAAAATACTTGGAGGACTAGAGCTGGGTCTCGTCTGGTATGAGCTTTCTTCTCTACCCCGTACCAAAGGTTTGGCATCAATATATTTCTTGAGCCATCTACTTGCTTCTCACGTATATATATGGCTCTCAAGTGCAATTTGGCAATCTGAATCAATTTTTCGGGGATTGGCTCATGCATTTACCAGACATCTTTCTGTAGATTTGGGGGTAAAGAATCAATGATGTCTTTCAGGAATAATGTTTGCTTTACTTCCAAAAATGTTGTATCAGATACCATTTAGTTAATAGATCTCTTGCTCAATGTGATAGTTGACATGGTCATTACCCCCATCTCAGAAGGAGATGTTGGAATCATATCCATTGATACCCATGGTCTTGACCTTGTTTCTTCAGTATCCCTTGCTTCAATTTGTCATATGGTGTTCTTCCACCCAGACTAAGGATTTGCAAGGCTTGTTGGGCTTGCCCTCAAGTAATGGACCAATTTAATTAGCCCATTGTTCCTGGTGCCAACCATCAGTTTCCACAACTCTCTCAGTTAAAGGATAAAGCTGGGTCCTCCCCTTTACTCAATTATTGATATATGCAAGGTGGGACTCTCAGTCTCGCTCTTCACTCTTCCATGACACCCTGCAGAGAGGTAAAAGACTCTTGTTGTTGATGACTGATGATTACCTGGCCCTCAACTCAGGCTCTTAGTAGGTCATTCACAGGATCTGAGGATGAAACCACATTGCAAATAATTGGGCTTCTAGAGGCTACTGTGAGCTTCATGATCTTGCTGACTTCCTCAGAGGAAGAGCGTTATATCCACTGCTGGAATAATAGTACAGTTTCCATACGGCCTAACCCGCTTCCACTGGGCTATGCTCATTTTCGCCGTCAAGGTTTCTCCTGGGCTTCCCATATTTTGCCTAAATGGGGCTTCTTGGTTTCAGTCTCCAGGATGCTGATTGTCTCAGGAAAACTGGTTGTTGTAGCAGAACGATCTAGATCTATTGACAACGAGGCGAGATATGATGCCTCTCACCCTGGATCAAGGCTTAGGAACTGTTCCAACTCCACTACCATCTCCCAGGGCTCTCTGAACTAGGCTTGGCACTGAAGATTATTCAAGAATGCCTAGCTTCAAAAATCTCAACTGTCATTGGTAGAAGTGTATCAAACAAATGTAGTGGAACTATGACCTGAGTGGGGGAAACATGCAGTACATTTTTCAAGGATTGCAGCCATGATGCTTAACAGCCAATTGAGTTGAAACAGATTTCAATGTAGCTATAACTGCTATTCACTGGTAACATAGGGAAATATGATTTAACTTCACAAACAACAGTTGCATCATGGAGAAAATGGTTGCAAAAAGTGATGTATCTGTTAACATTAAAAAATAAAAGTAGTGGTCCTCTGCTCCTGACCGTTCCTGCTCACTTCGACCAGTGTCATCTGTTTTCTTTTGATGGGGCTAGACCACTGTGTCAGGGTCTAAATATCCCACTCGGACACCACCTATCACAGATGGCACAATCATTCCAATTTAGAAACAGTGTTTTATTAAAGCTGGTGTGGACCTTGGGGGAGTCTGGGTCTCTCTCTCTCTCTCTCCCTCTCTCGCTCCCTCTCTCGCTCCCCCTCTCTCTCCCCCTCTCTCCCTCCCCCTCTCTCTCTCCCCCTCTCTCTCCTCCTGTCTCTCTCTCTTCTTCTCTCCCTCTCCCCCTCTCTCCCTCCCCCTCTCGCTCCTCCCTCCCTCCCTCCCCGAAATCTGAATCCCCTGGTTAGTGCTACTGTGTGTTGACCCCAACTGTCTAAAATCTGGCATGCAATAGATGGGATTATCTCAATGCTGGCTCTCTTAATTCGCCCAGGGGCTATCCAATGGAAGTTGGAAAAAGCATTGCACCCACTCTTTAAGATTTGAGGTTATCTTCCACACTCACATCCTTCTTTCTCTTCTCTGTTCTATCTATGCACTCCCCTCCTCCCACCTTTACTCTTCCTCGTCTCTTTAATCTCTCACAGTCTACAGCTCACCACCAACGTTTAATTTAACTACGTTGTCCTCCATACTACAATCATTTCCTTCACCACACCACTACTACCTCCTCCACACTACACCTTCCTGCACACTACTACCTCTGTCTCATCCATAATACTTCACTCCCCTTCACACTACTACTACTCCCTCCAAACCATGCTCACCACATAAACAAGCAGTCTGCAGAACCACTTTCACTACTAAGCCAATTGCTCACCTGCTTGAAAAGTCTTCTCCACAATCTGCAGCTTCTTCCTTCCTCCAGCTGGTCTATTGTTCATCCTCCTCCTCTGAAATCACCCGATAAAACTCACCCTGCATGTTTCCTTCTTCCCTCTTCCTGCTTATATTCCCCTTCTTGCCCAGGTTTGGGAAACTCTCCCTGGCCAATCTGCTCCAGTCTTCCCCGCCTGGGGCATGTATGTGTTATGAAAAGTAAAAAGAAGGGGGTAAAACCTGGCCCACACTTGCTGCACACATGCTTGCCACGTGCCGATGATAGCAGCTTATGTAGTCCAATATTCATGTTTGTATTTTGGGACCTGTTCCCAGGGGGTCTTGAGGTATGCCGATTGGGGCAGGGTGGTGTCTTCTTCCCCTTTTTGTGCTTGGTGGCCTAGGGGACCTGCAGCAGATTGTACAAGATCCTTTCCCCTGCTCAGGAGCTTTGTGGCATAACCCCATACAGAGGCTGATGGCCCGGGAAGGCCTATGCTCATGTTCATATTCCAGGACCCTGTTCTGTGTAATCACCAGGTAATTCTTTAAAGGGAAGGTGGGTACTTCTCCCTTTGAAGTCACCAGTGGTCTAGTGGGCCTGTGCGAGTCTGCCTGCTGGTCGCCACAGCTCTGTGCAGTCTGCAATGGAGCCCCATAACAAAACAGACTCTCTTCCTCTCAGTTATCTGTACTGGCATCTTTTCAGTGATCAGAAACTATTTCTCTGGTTGCTGAGTTATCTGACCTTCAGCTGTGGCAGCTCTGAAAATAGGAAGACTGGAAAGTACACTGTAGCAGAGGTGAGACTGGAGATAAGGTTCTACAAACATATATGCTAGTAATATGGGGGAGGGGGTCAGGACTTGGTGCCCTTTCTGGTGCCACAGCATTTTCGTTTTGGGTTGACTCTGGATCTACCTTACCTGTCCAGTCCCCTAGTTGTCTCCTCTTGACAATACCTTTGTACTGGCCATGTCACAAAGCTCCAACCTAAAGCCAGACATACCATAATGCACAAAGGGTGAACAGGTGCCCTGAACTCGTTTACATACAGTATTGCTGTGTTTTGTTCTTTGAATCTGAACATCTTTCCATGATAGAATGAGAGGAAAGACTTTTATGTCCAAGAGAATGCCGTTCAGTTCCTGTAGATTTATGTGCACTTTAATTTCCTTTGGAGAACAAAGACCATTCACCTACACAGAATTGCTATGAAACTTTGAAACTTCAGTTTTCAGAGAACTCGGAGCAAGGACAATAGAAGCAGATGCTGAGGAGAAGCCTCTTCTTTTGAGTTCACCAGAGTAGAGCATCCAACAGCTTGTGCCAGGTCTCTTGATATTGGACCCACTGACCAGGCATGTGGAACTTGACCTCCTGCATTCTTATCATCAAAAGGCCACACATGAATGCAACAGGCCAAAAGGCCCAGAATCATTTGGAACCATATTGACTGAATCATGGATTTTCCATGGAAAAAGTTGGTCTCTCTGATGGCCACACTCCCCTGCAGTGAAGGGACTGCAATACCAAGTATTGAGATTACCCTGAGAAAGTGAATCATCTGCATGGGGATCTATGTGAGCTTTTACTAGTGTAATGAAATCCAAAGCCTCAACAATGTATTTCACACCTTATGAACCTACATGGGGCTCTGATCAGCAAGCCATCCAGGAATGGGTACAGATGAATCTGCTGAGGCCTAAAGTGCACAGTTAATAGAGCAAGGACCTTGTTGATTACCCTCTGATTGTCATTAAGATTGCAGGGAAGATATCCTAACGGTAGTGCGGACATGCCAGAGTGAACCTTAAATCTCCAATGCTAGTTGCTGCTAGAAATGTGGAAAAAAGTGTCCAGAAGACCCAGTGACTTGGGTTAATCTGCTTCATGAAGCGACACCAATAACACTGGAGTATTTTCCATGTTGAATGTTTCCAATGGGAGGAAAAGATTTAGGAATAGCTTCAGAATGGGTTCTGTGCCCCCTGATTCATTTGCTATAAAGTGGTATAAACTATAACATCTACAGCCTTTCTGATATTATGGAACGTCCTCCATTACATCTATATAGCAAAGTCTTTGTGTTTCTAGAAAGAGTTATAGAGTCACTGTCTTTTGACATGGAGGCGGCACTGGTTTGGTGCAAGTCTCAAGGAGTAACCACTTTTCATTATGTTCAAGGACTACTGTTCTATTATGACCTCAAGGGCCTGAATACTGTCAGCTGGACGATTTGAGGGGGTCTGCTGATGAAACTTGGACTTGAAAACCATTTTGTCACAGGCACCAAACTCTACCTTGTCTTATAAACTGTGAAAACTCTTGGAAAAAGGGGACAATGCCCCACATGACTTGGTTGAGCAACCTTACTGTCTGCTGGTGAAACTTGAACTCCTGCCAAACCTTGTTATTAGGGAGAATAGAATTTTCTCAGAGAAAAGCAAGTCCATAAATCATTCCTGCACATTTGACTAAGTAACACTCTCTGATAGGGTGGCATCTAATAACCACCACACAGGACAGGTCCACTGTCACTGCGGAAGTCATACTACTGGCCAATGGATTACTGTCACAGGAAGAATTGCAAACAAAAATGCATCCACCCCACCCTAAATTAGCAGCTCTGAAAATATGTGGACTATCAAGATGAAATGGAACTGCTTTTCAAGATGGTAACCTTGCTTTCTTCCCCTGAAAGTTCTCCCGGCACTCCACCACATCAACTTCATGCACCTGCACGATCTGAATGGAGTGACAAGGCCTAACTAGTAAGGTTGTTTTGTCCTCCCACAGTCCCCCCCCGTCTTGTCATGCCTAGAAACACTTGTGTACAAGCGTGTTATAAGTGCCATATGGAGTGGGAAACATTGTTAGCCATACCTTTCCACTTCCCTAATTCTGAGAAGAGCGCAGTTGACTCTCCTGGCAAATTGCCCTAGAGCACAAATTGGGCCTCTTTGTTAGCCTACAATTCTCATATAGGTGTGAAGCATTACCACCTGGCAAGGGAGTTGAAACCCTGTTTTTTGAAAAAAAATGTATAAAGATAAAATAGTGTAGGTAATTCTCAGAGATTGCAGTCTGATGGGCAGACACCCCCCCCTTCTCCACGAACCCAATAACAAAAGCATGTACACACATGTGCCCGACTGAACAAGTAGCCTGACTTGCTGCCCCTGCTCTTCCAAAACACAGAGCAAGTTCAGGGCACAGGTTCCCCTTGACAACTGCAATGACAGTCAAGCCACTGCAGCACAGGGATTGCATTTAAGATATACACCTCTGTTCCAAAAGGCCTTAATTATGAGATTACTACCTGATGACATGTTACACTTTAAATTTAAGCCGTATCGGAGTTAGGGTATGGTGTCCAATATTTTCATTATTATAATATCCACACAGAATTGACCTCAGCTGTGGAAGAGATAGTGTATTCCGATAGCTGGGCTGTTTTAGCTGCTGGCAGTAAGAATGTAACCCTGGGGTTGCCTCTCTGTTCATTTGTGAAGGCAGGTAACATCCTCCCCAGTGAGACAGCCACGGCATAAGAAGCGGTCTTTGGAACAGAAACCAAATGGCACACCCATTCCCAAAAGGAGTAGTCTCACACCAAGATGCTGCATACCAAAAGGGCCTTTGATTCTATAAAGAAGGGAATGAGGCAGGGCTAGTGTAGATAGAGGGAGCTCCTAATAGCTGGAGGAAGGTTCGACCACCTTTTATCTCTACGTATATCTTTCTTTCCTTTCCCATCTATTTCCTGTAGCACAAAACACTTTGGGTGTGATGTCAGGAGACACATTCCACGTCTTCCAAGGACAGGGATTGAATCCTTAAGGCAGGCTTTCTTTTTTCCAATTACCTGTAAGTGTCTGCCTTTAAAAGAAGAGGTCTCCCACTCCTTTTCACATTCACTTTGGAACAAACACCTAAAAAAGAATTTAATTAAACCTCTGTTGGTGAAGTTGACTTTCCAAAGTGCTCCACCAGTGAGATGAAGACTAAGTGTATTCACTAATGAGCATCTTCACAGTTGAACCAACCATCAAAACGAATTTGGTGGGCCATACAATCCTGTCTTTCAAGCATTGCCTTAACCCACAGAGAGCTCCAATTTGACCACTGCTTGACACTGCTTCCCACATAGAACAGCACAACCACCACACTACTGGTATTAAGGCAGAGATTGTTGGATGCCCACCATGCCTGTATGGCAGACAGTCAGGGATCAGCAAGGAGGTAGAAGAGGGAGGTTTTAAGGAGAGCTGTGTGTCATCAGCATTACATTGGAAATGAGGAGAGAAGGAGGAAATCAGGTGAGCAAGAGGGGCACGATAGATATTGAATAGCCATGGTGATAGGATGGAGCCCTTGGGGAAACTGCAGGTAGAGAGAGAAGTGATGGAGGAGAAAGGGCCCCATTGATTGCAACTGGGAAGGGCAGTTAGTGAAAAAAGGGGTCAGCCAATCCAGTGCCCGGTCAGTGATGCCGAGGGTGTATCTCAGTCATTTTATGAGGATGGAATGTTTGACTGTGTCAAAGGCAGAGGAGAGATCAAGGAGAATGAGAATGGAGGCAGAGTTGGAACAGAGAATTGCAAGCATGGTTTCACAGGCGTTCAGGAAAGCAGTTTGTGCCTCTGGATGCCCAGAATACATAGTGTATCCTAAGGATCATCTGTGGCGCTCGTGACTCTAGTACGAAGAACCAGGTTTATGTTGGGAGCATTACTTTATCTCCAAATGAGGTCTCGAAGAAACCATCTCCGACAGTTTAGGGGATTCAGATGGAGTATGAAAAACTCCATGGCTAGCAAGACCTTTGTTGAGTGTAGTGAAGGTCTTGTTGACCCTCTTCAGTACCTTAGTGACCCTGTCTGTGTGGAAAGCTGTTTCAGCCCTAAGGTCTGGCGTGGCTACACTGAGCACATTTTCTATGCCTGGAGATTACCTGTGTGCCAGAAGGTCTAGAACTAACTGTTCTTGAATGGCCTGAAAAAAGACTATGATATGAGGGAGTAATTTCCCACCTTGTAACAAGCCTGGCGCATGCGGTGGAAATGTCAATACAGAGACCCCTTTATCTATACACAATGGTTGGCGGTCCAGGACAAACTGCTGTGTGTTGCACTGGACGTCTCCCTTTATCCTGCATGTGCTGAAGGGGATTCCAGAGAGAGTTTGGCATGTCAGCACAGAATATGTAAGACCGCAGTAGTTGCAGGTTATACAGGCATGTGATGCAGGCCCTGTGTGGATAGACTGCTTTTTAAGGGGATATGGAAACAAACCTTAAACCCTGGAGCATATGACATGTGACCTTGTGGCATGGGAATGTAAAAACATTTTAAAACAATGCAAGTTGATATGAGAGATATAAAAATAAAACAGCAAGCATAAAAGGAAAGGCCTTTTACACTGAAAGCAATTCAATTCACCCGTTTCTGCTTAGAAATTGAAAAAAAGGACTGAAATGTTCCAGAAGAGGAAGTGGTGGTCTGGGCATGGTTTTATAGACAAGCAAAGGTATCCACGAGTGGTTTGTGTGCTGCGATTCTGAATTACAAATTCTATTGCATTTATTTTTGTACATCTTTAGTGCAATTTCTGGTCGAGTCATGCTACAGAAGCATCCTTTCTCAGAAAGCGTTGGAGGAGGGACAGCCAATGTTTGAAAGAGTAACTAATTACTGAAGATGTATTTAACTTTTGTCTTGTCCTATCCCCATTCACGACCTCCAGCTCCTTTCGCACCACCATGCAGTTTAGTTTATTAACTACTGTAGCATAACAAATGAGAACACTCAGCAATGAGACAGCCCCAGTTATCAATAGCCCCTTTGTGTTATTTCATAACGGCGCACCCCTCACAGGTTGGACAACACACCATACATGCCATACTGAAAAGCAACCCTCACCGCAGCACCTACAACAGGTGCACCTGAGACAGAAAAAAACGACATCACTACTATATTGAACTGTGGGCCCCACGACTAACTCATTAACACCACGCACGCAATACATTCAACATAATAATGTATGCAATCCGGACTGTAGAGCTGCGAGAAGTGACCAGGCACAATAACTAGTATACAAAACCCTAATTGAAAGATCAAACGTGTACTTTGCTAGGACAGCAACCCACCAATACTAAAAGGTGATCTTCACTGCACAACTTACACTTTACAATGCTAATGCAGTGCAGAAATAGAACCCATAGAACAGCAGTTAAGCCACTGCACATCGCTCAGATCACAACCATTGGCAAGGAACTCTTTAATACATGTGTAACTCTCATCCCACGCTTAAAGCATATTCAGGATTAACTTCACCTCAATGTGAAGTAAAACAGAAATAATTTCCTTTGGAATAACCACTTCTTCGACCTTATCCTTCACATGTCTGGAATCGATGAGTTCCCAACTGTGCCCTATACATTTGACAAACTACTTTGGGATAGTTCATCCGACAAATATATTAGATTACTCTGAAATCCCATTTCAAACTAGACTTTTTGAGAAAAATCTTTCCGTATGTAGTCCACCTCATATCACCTTAAACAACTCGAAACAGGACAGTTAACCCTACCCTATGAGTAAAACCAAAAGACCACTAGACCTGGGGTATAAATCTCTAAAAAGGATTGCAAATTGAATTAAGGAAAAAGTTCAAGACTATATATACTGCAGTCTCTAACACATTGCACCTTGGATGGTTTTTTGAGTAGCTTTAAAGCGAAACCCCGAAAAAACGGTTTCTTTGGATCGCCTCAGCGAAAAACGTGGATGTGATAAGACTGTTTGAGGACTATGATAAGACTGTTTGAGGACTATGTCCCTGGATTCATCTGACCCAAAATATAGATATAGAGACCCACAACCAAACAGAATATTATCAGCTCTGCTTGCTAAAAATAAATTAAGTTTTTTATCCCAGCAGACCAATTTCTTATTAAGTGTATGGTTATTGCACACGTTCTTTGTGGTAATTTATTGTTGATGGGGGTGGGGGATTCATCCAAAGCTGCATTGTTGCCCCTACAAACAGTGTTCCACAGAGCAGTAATATTCATAATTAATAGGGATACTAGACTAATGAGGTCTGCCGATAGAGGATCAAATACCAAATGGTGACAGGTCAATATTTGTAAATAAATATTGCGTTATTTTGCACTTTGTCACATTGCAGAGTTTGCACAGATGAGAATGTTTACATTCTTACACATGTTGAAGTACCAGCAGTTTGCGTATTTTGACCTTGGGGCTCATTTTATCGTACAGTCAACCACTCCATCCATGGGACCAGCATGACGGTATCAGCAGGCCTCTGTGGCCCAGTCCTGGCATGGTTCATATCCTTTCGGTCTGATAGGGGCCAATTTCTTTCTCTCCCCCCAATTCCACTCTTCTTCCTCTCTTTCCTGTGGAGTCCCTCCCGGCTCTGCCTTGTCCCCCCTGCTATTGAAATCTACGTTCAGCCATTGATTCGTCTCCTCTGCTCCCACAGCTTTCGGTGCTACGCGTATGCCGAGGACACCCAGATTTTGGTCCGTTTAGATCTTTACCAGTCCGAGGTGTCCTCCCAGCTATGTGAGTGCCTAATGGCCAAGAGAGGCTGGATGAACAGCAATTGGCTGAAATTTCATGAGGAAAAGACTGAGATCCTGGCGGTGGGTTCTTGCGATGACTCTGCTTCTTGGTCTTCTTGCTTTTGGCACACTGCTTTTGGTGTCTTTCCTTCCCCAGTGATGGTGGTTAAGAATCGGGGGGGGGGGGGGGGTTACCTCTCTGCCTCTGTATGTGTGCTCAGGTGAATATTGTATGCAAATCTGGACACTTCTTACTACGTTTACTCCATGGGGTACTACTGTACCAACTACCCATCTTCGCCCCGGGGTTGTCGCTTCTATTGTTACTAGTCAAATCAACTATTGCAATGCCTTCTATTTTGTTCAGCCTCTTGGTCTAATTCATCGGCTACAATGCTGTCAAAATTTGGCAGCTAGGGCAGCCACCTCTACCCCTTATGGGTCAAATATCAGTCCTGTGCTACATTCCCTTCACTGGCTACCAATAGCTGAAAGGATCGAATATAAGTGTCTGTATGGTGCACAAAGCATTTTGCCATCAGGGTGCAGAATATCTTCAGGATAAGGTTCAGCTCTATGTGCCTGGTCGGGTGCTTCGTTCTGCAGCCACACACTTAGCGGCTATCCCCAAATGCTGCCGTTTCAGGACTGGGGGTCGCGCCTTCTCAGTCTCTGCAGCTAAATTATAGAATAACCTACCCGTTGCTCTCAGGCAGGTTGAGAACCACTTACATTTTCGCCATATTTTAAATACCTGACTTATATAGGTTCTTGCTAGCCTTTCTGCTGATTTTGTCCTCTGCGGCATGATGCCCTTGGGTGACCATGCGCAATACAAATTCTGATAACATAACAAGTAGATGTCCTTTCATCTTAAGGTGTGACTTTTTTGTATTATATAGTACATGTACAATGTTATTTTAAGATTGTTCAATTCATTGTTTGTGTTTACATGCATTTTATGATATTGTTTTTTTCATGTATTTTGGCAAATGACAAACAATAAAATAAAAGCCTTGATGATGATGATGATAGGGAAACAGAAATTTCATGATGTTTAGCTGATAAGAGTGCCGACATGATCGGATCACACTAGAGTGTCATATTCTATTTAAAGTTGCCTGGATGGTTATCAGACTATTGAAAAGCAAAAGCCATTCTACGTGGCAAAAAAGCTGCAGCTCTCGCGTGTATCATTTTTGCCTTGAATTGCTGATCTGTTGAGATTGGAAATCGCTGAAGTTAGAAAGGAGAACAATTCTCAACAGGGGTTTTCTTACTTTGCCCCTATACTTTAAGACCTAAGATTATAGGGTGGGCATTTCAATTCACATTAGGAAGCAAAAGAAAAACGTTCCTGTTCTGTGGCAAAAAGTGAATATAGCTTAGCTGCACTTTCTTTTAGTTTTGTAAACTTACTGTACATTTATAATTCATTTTTTATATTTTTGAATGCTGATTTTAATGAATTATGGTTATAAAGGTACACAGTGCTCAGTTACGCATCCTTGGGTTAGGGGTGCATGGATAAAACTGACAGACAAAATATACATCATGCATTGAAAGACAGGTGTTGTACATTCAGAATACCTTGAGCCTGACCATAGAGCACACGGAGCTGGAAGAAAACCAACATGTTTTGGTGGAAACACCTGCACTGCTGTCCCAATCTCTGGAGCAGCATCATTAAATAGATCTACAATATAACAAATACTTATTGAATGCATGTATATACAGGAGGAACAATGCTCTTCTGATCACAAAACAACGTACAATAGATAAAACATCTGATTTGACCAGAAGCTGTGAGCTTCTTACAATGGGGTGAGTTTGAGGGAAATTCTGACCAGGTTGTGGACGGAGGTAAATGAAACAGTCACCAGAGAAGGTGTTTCACTCACTCACTGGTCCCCGGGGATCTGTCATCCAGGTGGCCAGGATATGGCCATCGTGATTGTATCTAGTTTCTGGGGGTGGACCAGTGCTGGAGTGTCACCTGTATGAGTGGTCTTCGGGGAGTGGAAGTGGGACACCGAAGGGTGAGATGCGGTATACCCTTCCTAAGGGCTTCTTTTCCCCCATCCTGCCCAGTAGGATACTTAGAAACTCTACCCACCCCTTTTCCAACACGAACACTTTCTCACACCGTGAGCGACAACAAACAGTTTTCCTGACATGTCCCAACACAAGGGTCAGGCAGAGTCCAACAAGTTCAGCACAGCCAGTGAATTGGAAGAACCCGATATTGGACCGAACTGTGTTAGGCTCAAGGTTGCAGTGGCAACATTAAGAAGATTAATAGACAGGTCTTTTTGTGAATGAACTTGGTACCAGAGATAGAGTGGTCTGGTGCCACACAGGTGCTCCTTCGAAGCTCTCTAGCTGGTACCCCTCTCCTGAACAAAGAGAATGTGGAATTACAAAAGTACTGAAACTATAAGTACCAAGGGGCCATAGGGAAGGCCGGTGTGAGGTATCAAGGTGGTCATACAAGGGTCAATCCAAACCTCTTGTACAATCAAAAGTCCTTGACACGTTGAAGAAAGTTTTGACGATTGTGAAATTGTGAAACCGACTGAGGGAATTGTGAAACATGCGGAGGGGAACGCTGTGCAAACTGTGATTTTGTGAAGCATGCACTTGCCATAGGCTAACAGAGTGACCTGGTGAGACATGATCGCCCTTTGGAAGTCTCTGTTTAAAATTGGCAAGTGCTTGGGAAGCTCTGAGCGTAGATGAGGGGGACCTAACTAAAACAAGATGGTTGAGACTTTTGACTATTACACATGAGGAGATTGTGATTGAAAGATGGTAGTGAACCTGACTGAGGGACGTCAAGAGAAAAGCCAAGGGAAGTGAATCCCATATTGTGAAGAAGCTAAGTGAACTACATTGTGACAAGTATGAACCAGGCTGAGAGATGTCCACAGTGAGTGTTTGGTCTGAGCCAGACTGAGGGACGCTGGCGACAGAGGCGGATCGGAGCCCGGCTAAGGGGGATCCAAGGGTGAAGGGTAATCACCCGATGTGAAGATTAGCAGAAGGAACTTTTGCTGTTTTTTGGCATATCAGGCCCTCTGACGAAAGAAACTTTGAATGAGAAGAGACTTGGGGATAGAAGTTCCCAACATAGAGAAAATGAACTGTAAGCTTGTGCTGGAGAAGCCCTGGAGTGTGCTGTGCTCAAGAGTCCCACCTTGTCCCATGCTAAAAACGTGGGGAAAAGAGACCCTGGCCATAACATCCTGACTTATTTCGTGAACACTTCTTTCTTTTCTTGTGAACATTCTTCCACACTATTTTGTAGCACAGCGGTAAGGATTGGCAATAGTTTTTTCTAAGTATAGGCTCTTTCTATTCGACTAGACTGTATTATTATTTGATGTGTGTAGCTTGCTCCCATTTTAGATTTAGGTTTACAGTTGACATTTATCTCACCCATTTTACAGTTTAATAAACACCCTTGAAGTGATCACTTGTGTCAGTCTTACTTTGATACCCTGCCTTCTTTACAACATACATAGATTAACGGATAACCAACATCAGACATTTGTAAGTACAGGTAGGCTATACAGCAGCTGTGCTCGAGATGTGACAATGATGGGTGAAGTGCTAGAGTGGAGGCAGAGGAAGTGAGGGACAGAGGCGTGTTAGAGGCAAGGGAAAAATATTAGCTAGCAGGCTGATTGGAGGTAGGTTAAGAGGGTAACTCTGAGGTGAGGAGGTAGGCTTTTAGTTTGGTTTTTAACACATCTGTGTGCACTGTTCCTTAGATGTTCGGGGGGAAGAGAATTCCTAGCAAGTGGAGCAACAAGAGAGAAAGAGCAGAAGCAAGAGGAAGCACAGGGATGGTGAGGAGCCACAAGGGTAGTCAAAGCAGAGCAGAGATTACGAAAAGGCTTGTAGAGTTGGATAGATGAGGATAGATACAGTGGTGCCTTACCATGGATAGATTTGTGAACCAGGAGAAGACATTTTAATCTGGCTCTGTTTTGCTTTGTAGACATAAAGCCTGCTTAGAGTACGAGGAAGTAGGTGTGAAGTGAGGGAGTTCAAAGGAGAGTCCTGGTAGTGAAATTAATGATCTTGGTAAAAGGACAGAAAGCATAGATGGGAAGACCAAAGAGGATGCTGGCACAGTAGTCCAGTTTATAGAAAACTGGAGTGGTTAAGAGATACCTGGCAGTGTTGAAAGGAAGGCGGTGCCCGATTTTCCTAATATTTAGAAGGTTGAGGTGAGGTGCTTTTTCAGCTTTGGAGATGAAAATAGAGAAAGTGTAAAAAGGGTCCTAGATGATGCCCGAGGTTTCTAGCTAAGGAAGAGTAGGGGAGAGCGTCAGGTGGGAACTGAACAGGCAGAGGAAGAGTTGAAAAAGAGCTTTTGACAGGGAAGAACACCACCTCTGTTTTGGTAGAGCTAAACATCAGAGATTGTGACACCATCCACAATGTAATGGCAGAGAGATTTGGAAATGATGAGAGATCAGTGGGGCTTTCAGAAAAAGAAATGATTTGGGTATTGTCCACAAAGAGTTGGTACGAGAACCGAAAAGGAGATTAGTGTCACAAGAGCAGAGGTATAGAGTGTTAAGAGGAGCAGACCCAAGACAGAGCATTGTGGAACACCAACAGTTAGAGGAGTGAGTTGAGAGGTATTTTCTTCCCCAGGAGACATAATTATTGAGGTAGGATTCAATTGAGGTAAGGGCTTGATCGCAAATCCAAAGAAGGAAGAGTATTAAGTAGATCAGAGTGATCGATAGTGTCAAAAGCAGCAGACCAGTCAAGGAGAATTAGATTAGAGGATAGGTTGGAGTGCTTACAGAAGCAACAAAGTTAGACACATTCATGAGAGCAGTTTCTGTGGAGTGACAGGAGCGGAAGCCTCCTTTGTAAGGGGTCTTGAAAGTTGTGGATGTCTAAGAAAATGGTAGGATGGTTGAACACAACCCTTTCTAGCACTTTATACTGCAAAAGATGAAACACAGGGCAAAAGTTAGCCGCTAGGATTTGGGTCGGCACTTTGCTTTTTCTAGGAGAGGGAAAACTGTGGCTGTCTTGAAAACAGAGGGTAGCCAGTAGAGTCAAAGGACAGGTTGAAGATTTCAGCAAGGTGAGAGGCCACTAAAGGGGCAATAGGCTTGACTAGCTGAGGAGCAATACGGTCTGATGAGGCACAAGAAGGGTTAGCCTTCATCAGTAGAGACAGCAGTTTGTCAGTGTTAGTGTGACTAAAGTAAGAGATGGAGGCAGATGAAGATGGTAGAGTAGGCAGAATGTAGGAAGATGGTGTGATGAAGGTCAGGAGGGAGTCTCTAATTTTGGAAATGTGTGCAGAAAAGTATTCAGCTTGGTCATTAGCTCTGAGAGTGAAGTTGAGTTTAGGGCACCGTGTAGCCAGTGAGGATGGTTGAAGTGAGAGTCAATGAGGGTAAGTTAGAATTCCCTTTTTGCACTATCAAGAGTGGACTTGAGAGAGACAGGTGAAGTTGCAGGTCCTCATGCGAGAAGGTATACGCCAATTTGCACAGCAGCCGGTGCATGTCTGTATACAGAGAGCATATATAAATGGGGTGACCCAAGGTCAAGGATGCGAAGACGTTAGGGTGAAAGTAAGCAGTGGGAAGTGAGAGGAGAATGAGTCATATAGTAGGGCTTGGAAGCTGGACAAGGCAGTGTTGGTGGAAGAGATATGGGGTGTGAAGGAGGCAAGTGCGAACTGTAGGTCAGAGAGAAAGGGGTGAATGGCAGAAGGTTTAAATGTCCTTTTAGTAATAGGTAAAGCAAGTGGTGATGAAAGGTCAGAGGGTGCAAAGGAGATGGTGGTAGAAAATTGCACGATCAGATAAGGATGATGTGACAATAGTATTAGTGGGTGAAGGAGAGATGGAGATGAATATGAGATTCAAAGAGTTACCCCTGAGTGGGTAGGTAGGTTATTGATTGATTGGAGAGCATGGTCACTAAGAAAAGACTGAAGTTGAGAAGTGGTTTGAGAGGGAAGGTTAAAGACACCGAAGCAGGGGTGGACTGGGAACTGAAAGAGGACCTGGAAATAATGTTCAGAGTGGCCCCATATTACACATTTTCAGCAATCCCAACCCTTTTCCTATGAGAAAATGTGGAAATACCACACAAAAGAGGTCCATGGTGCAGAGGCCTAATGGGAAATCTCCAGAGTTCCCTATAGGCCAGTCCACCCCTACACCTAAGGGGATGAGGTCTTGTTTAGTTGAAAGAGAATCAAGGAGTTTCCCCAAGATCATCAAAGAATGGTCCAGTGGGATCAGGAGGGCGAAAGATGGAGATGATGTGAACCAAGTGAGGCAGAGCAATAGTAGAGATGGTGAATTCAAGAGAAGTAGGCAAGGACATGACATTGGAGATTTATGAGGAATTGAGGTGAGAAGAGGGTAGGTGTCTGATACCGCCACCTCTGCCAGTCAGTCGAGGAGAGTGAATGAAGGATAGTTTGGAGTCGTGTGGTGCCGCCAGAGTGTCAGTGTCAGATGGTGAAATCCAGTTTTCAGTGATAGCAAGGTGGTCGAGGAGAGGAGAGCTGGAGTGAAAGTAGTGATTGACGAAGAACATTTTGTTTCGTACAGAATGAGCATTCCAGAGTGCAATGTTCAGTTGAGAAGGTAAGGAAGAGTAGAGGAGTTGAGTCTCGGAGCAAGAGAGACAAGATGGATAAGTGTTACAGGAGGTATTGTTACCTCATCTTTCACTTTGTTGGGGGGTGGAAGAGGGATAGAGTAGTGGGAGTTTGTAGTTATGAGTTTCATAATAGGGATAGCAAAGGAGAAAGTTGTAGCATGATTAGAGAAAGCATAGAGAGAGGGGAGTAGGAGGAGCAGGAGTGAATGCATTATAGGGGATTAGCACAATGTGGAGAGACAGTGCAGTAATTAGGAAGTTTGCGGTACCTGCAGAGCAATAGGGAGAAAGGCAAATGCAAAGGCTCATAGACCAAGAGGCTGGTCTTCACCCTTCACTGTTCTTCCCTTTACTGGGGTCCGCTCGGCTGGACACCACTAGGAAGTTCAGAAGGGAGTACACATGCTTTAGTCACCCGATCACCTAGTCCATCAGTGGTTGGTGCCTCCGATATTGTCCTTGGCATTGTTGGGATGAAGTAATTTCTTCCTCATTGGTGTTCCCAGAGGATCCACTTGTGGCATTCGGCTGGAGATGGGGTCGATACAAGACGGCCTCTGAAAGTCATGACACTTATCCCAAATGGCCACAAGAAGTGATGTCACCAATCCAAGATGGCTACTGGAAGTGATGTCACCAATCCAAGATGGGATTTCAAAAGAAAACTTTAAAGCTGGTTCTGGAATGAGGACTCCTACAACCTTATTGCTGGAATAGGTTTACCAGAACTGGTTACCACTCATACAGCCCTCTTCTGCATTGTGCAGGGATCAATCCCCTACCACTTTGGTTCCTACTCAAATGCCTGCCAACTGTTTAGCCAATGCTGCTGCTTGCCAATGCATATCTTCCTCATGTCCGTTTTTGTGCACATTTTGAAACTGTAAATGGGACTCAAACTTGCCATGAATATCAGGAATGGACCTTCACGGGATATTCTTCATTCTGTACCCGCTGTGCTTAGAAGCAATGTGGTTTGCAATAGGCTACAACAATAACAATGCGGTCATCACTGCAGGACTGAGGCTTTCACAGAAGAAGACAACTGCTGCAGTGCAGCAAAGATGACAACATGCTTGATTGAAACAAGCAACCATCATGCAGGACATAACACTACCACTGCAAGGTCACAAACAATGCAAACACACGTTACATGAGTTGGCCCTACCAAAGTAATACAAAATGAATTGTTTATATTATTGCAGAATTCACGTAGTACAGGGCACCACATTCACTGCAAGAATGATACAACCATAGATTAGACGAGACTAACTTGCTGCATTATTAAAACGTGGCCAACACATCAGTACATGATTCCTTACTAAAATACTGAAATGTGACCCAGACTAAAGGATTAATACAAGTAAAGATCATATAGGGAGGAATTAGGTTGTGCAAAATTATTCATCCCGAATTACTGAATCACACACATTGTTACCTTAGTCAGGATGCACCAAACTTTTAAGAGATTTGGGTAAAGGAGTTCTGGCAGGTGGATTCACCTGCCTATATATACGGAAGCTGCTGGAGATCTTCAGACGTAGCTGGGGACCGTTCAAAGAGGGGTGGAGGGATGGTGTGGGCAGGTGTCCATTGTGGTAAGAAATCAGGAACATTCTGCTTTCTTTTCAGAGCTTTATTATATTTAAGGGACATTAATAGGGAGAGACAGAACGAAGGAACAAATAAAAGGAAATTACAATGTAGGTGTCTGTTCCTGTTCGAGACCTGAAGCATTTTACTTTCATTTTAGGTATGGCTTTCTGGACTTCGAGACAAAGCATCATTGCATGTTGGGCCTTTAATATTATAGGCGAGAACTTGAATAGAGTGATTTTAGGTAGTTCTCAACAGAATATAACTGTGATTTCTATTCTTACAAACACCACTAATCACTGAAAGACAGTCTAGACGTGGGCTTTTTTTTGGGGGCGAGATTTCACTTTCTCCAACAGGCAACTAAATATATATATATATATATTACATGGAAGCAATAGCGTCCATGTAGTTATGGTTAAGTTGGTGTTTCCATAGGAAGAGCATTTTTTGGGGCGGCTTATAACTTCGCTCCCTCTGGGCGAATCCTCACCAAACTTTGCAGAAAAGGTATATGGCCCACTCTGAATGTTTTTGCAAGAGAGGTTTGGTCCGGGGGGGGGGGCAAAGTTATAGGGGGGGTCCCAAAACTTTTGTTCTTTCCCATAGACATAATGTGGAAAAAACTTTGCGCACACCTACAGCCCAAACCCCTGGACGGATTTACACCAAATTTGCGGCAGGAGCGGGGGCTTGGTCCCGAAAGTGTGCTTTTGCAAATTTGGTGTAAATCCGTTGAGTAGTTTTTTTTTAAATGACCAAAATGTAAGGCAAAAAAAATAGTGATATCTCCGTTCCCTCCGCGGACGGACTTCCCGGTTCGCTCCGCGGACAGTGCCCTGATTGGCCGAGCGGCTTGCATGATGTCCGCGGACATGCAACATGTTCGCTGATTGGACGGCGTGGTGCGTGAAGCGCGTCAGATTTTCTGTGGCACCCGCCATCTTGCATTCGCGGACGACCGCCGACAGCGCGGTGAAACTTGGATTAAAAATTGCATTTAGTGGAGTGTGTTGGTGTGTAAGAGTGTTTGGGGAGGGTGGGGGAGTCTGAGATAGGTTCAATGTTCTGTTTTTTTATGTGCTAGACACTTTTGTTGTGTTCGATTTGTCTGCAGACAACACAGCAGTTCTGAAATGTTCCTAAATAAACAGAATGGATTCGGTGTCAAGTTGAAAGTGTTCTAAGAAGACTCGTGGGGTCCTGGAATGTTCGCAGGGGGTGTCCTGAAGACGTTTTCTGTATTGTTCGTTGTCAAGCTGAAAGTTTTCTAAGAACACTCGCGGTGTCCTGAAATAAAGAAAATGGGGGTGTTCTGAGGACGTTCTCCTTATTGTGTGCCTGCTTAGCTGTATCCAATGAGGGAACGGCACAGAGAATGAAGTGGAAATGGTAGAAGGGCTGTCTAAGAGTTATGCGGTCTGCGGACAGGGCGTGCTACATCCGGGGTTTTCCAGCAAATCCAGCATGGAAAGAAGACTGTAGGGATCAGCCAATCAGATGTTGAGGTTGTGGATTTGTGTTCAAAGAGACTGTGTGTAGTGAAGATGGCAGAAGTGGAGAAAGTCAGGGTGTTGGTGCTCGGAGATATGTTTGTGCATGGTTTACAACAGTATGCTCAATGCAAGCATGTTGCAAAGAATTTTGATGTTAAGGAATGGATGTGGTGTGGAGCACTGTGCCTGATTGCAATGTACAGGGAATTGTACAAGTTTGTGAAGATATGGGCAGGATCAACAGTCCCCATGTGGTAGTTTTGCACTATGGTGCTTTCCATTTGGGCTATGTCAGTGCCCCTACTTTGTTGGCAGATTTGGAACACTTGGTTCAAAGAGTAATGAACATCCTTCCAAATGCCAAAGTATTTTTTTCTGGATTAGTACCTAGGGCAATATGGGACAATAGTTCAGTTTTTTGTCCTCAGCAAAACAATGCTAGGTGCGTAATCAACCGGGGCATGTGTGCCTTCATGCTTAGAGCTGGTATGTTCTTCTGTAATAATGAGAATATTGATTCCAGTAATGCTGTTTATTTTAAAGAAGATAGCATTTCCTTATCTTTTATGGGAAATGCCATTCTGTTTTGGAATGTAAGGGTTGCTTTGGAGAAGGTTATGTGAAGATTTTAGGAGTAAAGTAAGAAAAATAAAAAAAAAAAAAAAAATACAAAAACAGGTGTGTCAAGCATCTGCAAAAAAAAAAAAAAAACAGCTCTTTTCAGAGCCAACCTCAAAGGGGAAATGGGGCACACTATTTAAATTTACATTCACCACGCTCAGATTTTCGATATGTCCGCGGACATGGCAGTAGTCCGCGGACATCGAAATCACTAGCTAGGGGTTCAGTATGTTCTATGTTACATGTATATGAAGTCAGGGATATTATGGTTAGGTTGTGCTACTAAAAACATATGAAATTCAGTAAAAAAACTTTGTTAAAGGGACGTTATGGTTCAAAGTAAAACCGAAAAACCCCTGAAATTCGGCAGTTATGGTAAGATAAGCAACCATAACTCGCGCCACCGTGCACTGCTAACACTAACACCCAGGACATCAAAGATGGCATCACAAATGTCATTGATGACATCACATGTGCATTTACTTTTCATGAAAACTCTGTAGGAGGGATTCTTATAATGTTGACCAAAAAGTGTGAAGGATCATTTGAATAAATATCATGAGCTAATTAGTGCATTGATATAACTAGCATTCTATTATGAAGTTCTATCCAGTATACTAAGCAACTCATGCAGAAACTTAGGCAGTGTGTGCAGTGTACATGAAGGTGCACTATTCATAATCTAACATGTAATAAGTAGCTAATAAAACCCACTTAATACATAATTACACTTAATACAGACAAAACACAAAGAGACAACACATACAAATATGAGTGTATACAGGGACAGAGAAGTAAGGAAAAAAGCAGAAGTAGTAGCAGAAAGAGTTCATAACTTAACTGATTATCTTTATGCAGATAAATGATTGCTCTGTTTCAAAGGTGCTACTTACTGTATGTATGTGTATCAAATTATGTCAGTGAACCCTAAGGAAAGGAGTGCGAGTACAATGTATACAAATATGAGCATATACAGGGAAGGTATAGTAATAAAAATAAAACTATGAGAAAGTGCTGATAACTCTAATGATTATCTTCATGCATAGAAAGGATTGCTCCCTTTCAAGCCTGTGTTTTCCGCTATATACATGTTTCATATGATATGACTTGACCCTAAGTACCTTTTCAATTTTTACTTCCTGACTGTTACTGAAGAAAACTATGTGGCTTAAATATGTCAGTAAAGGAAAAAAAGGGAGAGCCAGCCATGGGATGTCATCAGTGATGTCATCAATGACATTTGTGATGTCATCTTTGATGTCCTGGGTGTTAGTGTTAGCAGTGCACGGTGGCGCGAGTTATGGTTGCTTATCTTACCATATCTGCCGAATTTCAGGGTTTTTTCGGTTTTACTTTGAACCATAACGTCCCTTTAACAAAGTTTTTTTACTGAATTTGATAGGTTTTTAGTAGCGCAACTTAACCAGAACGTCCCTTTTAACAACGTTTTTTCACTGAATATATATATATATATATACACATATATACACACACACACACACACACACACACAGGAGTTGCTTGACTGAACATGCACTCACAAGAAATTGAAATTAATGCATCTGCAACAGATTTAGGGCAACAGAAAAATGGGGGTGTTGGAAAAATGTTTTTTTTTTAAAAATGTCGTAATATGTTAAGAAATTGCCCGACCCAAAATACTTTACTGTGTTTATGCGCGTTTGTTTCAACCTGTTGGGAACTCTTGATAGATGGGGTAGATGGTCGATGTTGCAGTGTAAAAACTCTGGTGTCCTTGAGACATTGGGTAACATCGTGCACTGCCCTTTCTCAGCACAGGAGTCAACATTTTGGTCGATTGGAACGAATTGTTCGATGGTCGAAACTGTTCATTGACTCTTGCACAAGTAGGTTAAAAAAAAGAAAATCATGTTGATTAAGGGGAAATATGTATTTGTAATTGTTTTAGATGGGGCTATATAATAAAATTAATTAAATGAGTATGAAATGTAAATGACATGTAGGATTTAAAAATGTGTTAAAATGGTGCATTAGAATGTGTGTGCAGATTTTAATAAACAAGTTTTTTAAACTGAAGACAATTTTTTAAAAAAATGTTTCCGGTGGTGGACACCACACCACCTGCTTGGGCACACGGAGCTGAAGGCTGTAGGAGGAATTTGTGCTGTGCCAGCTTGTTTGAACAGGCACGCTCACACAAACAAAACAGCTTCATTTTTTTTTTTTAGGGAAAGAACTTTTCAGGGGTACCAAAAAATGACTGGACACTCCGGCATTGATCCATCGGAGGACATAACACTAAATCCTTTTCAAAAAGGGTCTGCCAGTGTCTGTGGTATTGTAGGCAAAAAGCATCACCAATTCTAATGTTCTGAGCCAAAGCCTAAACATGGGATGGGGAGAGGAAGGCCCATTGGATTTATTGCATGGTTCACTGCCAAAACATTAGCTGTTGCAATTCCTGGGAAGATGTGAATGTTGGATTGTAGAATAGTAGATTTTCAGTCTATAACCACAGATTTCACATCCACCACTACAACAAGTACTTTGCTAAGATATTACTCGTTGAATTAAAAGACTGGACAGGTAGCTTTAATGTACTGCCCCCAAACCAGATGGGGATTTATTAAAGAAATCGAGTACCATGCATAACCTGGTCATTCTCGTCACATCGATTGAATACGCCTGGAAGCGCAGGCAGACGCCAGTTAGTGTTGCCTTCATTGATTTTTCAGCGGCATTTGACTCAGTGTTCCGTAAAATATGTGGCATAAATTAGCAGAATGGCAAATACCGAGCGGGTTGTTGAAAATGTTAATGCTACTGGATTCAGATACCTCTGAAGATCCGCCTCGACATAGAAGGAAAACTATCTGAGGCCATGTCAACTCAAAGTGGCATTAATCAGGGCTGTACAGTTGCAGCGACATTATTTAATCTGTAATTAGCGGACTAGGGTGTTGCATTGTTAAATTCCATGTCATGCCCGCTCAAAATGGGCCATCATTGTTTCAGTTGGTTAGCCTATGCGGATGACCTCATTTTCGTTGACTATACTCCTAGGCTGCAAAAGCTAATTTCAAATATAGGGGTGAATGTACCCTTTCCAAAGCTAAGACCCACGAGAGTCACATGTACCCTAAATGGGCAGTTGCTAGAGAAAGTTGCATGTGCAAAACAACTTGAAATGGGAAACTCACTGGATGGCAACAAAGGTGAAGTGTAACCGTGCTGTTGGCATTCTACGACAATTTATAGGCCAACAAACTGGTATATCTATAGAGACAATCCTACTATAGTATCAAACTAAGATTTGTTCTATTATGTTGTATGGAATAGAGATATGGGGGAGGGAAAATTAAACGTTTTGAAGCGGCGATGCGACAGTTTGATGTTCCTCCCATATTCAATGCCAATTGGCTATCTTTATTTAGAATTTGAGTTTAGCGATATAGCCATTGAAGCAACAGTGAAGATGATCATGTTCTTTTACAACTTGTTCAAATTAAGGGAAAACACAATGATGGGGATGTTTTTAGATGCGTTTCATAAAGCAGACAATTTTATGGTAATTGGGATCCTTGAACTCCTGCTTTCCACACATGCAAAATGGACAGAAGGATGTCTTGCCCGTGCCCCGAATGGACATGTTCACCTGATAAATTCATGCATCAAACTTAAAATGAAAGGAATCTGTAAAGAACAGTTTGTTAATCTGTATTCTGGAAGCAATGCTGTTGAATTTTGTCACTATATAGTTGAACGCAGCTGTAAACCGTCCTACTTAACTGCTTATCCCAATAGCATGATTGCCAAGCAAAATAGGAGGCTCAAATTTAACATTAGTAATGCCATGATTATCCAAGGGGCACAAACCGGCACTCCGAGGGAAGACACATTCTGTCGTCTGTGTGGTAATAATAACCTTGAGACAATTGATCAACTGTTAATCAACTTTGAAAGTCTGTGTAAATTACGAAAGAGTTTTTAAAATTAATTTTGTAGTGGCGTGCTTGGTGATAGAAATCTTCTAATTTGGTCTGATTTTATGAAAGGGCGTGATCATAACCTGATTTTTAACCTTGTAAAATTTTATTGGAAATGGGTTGAGATTATCACCATCCTAAAGTGCTCAAAAACAGGATTCACAGATTTACGGAGAGCCTTCCTCGGAGGTTCCACAGCCCTCCGGGGCACCTCCAGCAAATCCTCCACAAACGGCGTGGAGGGTGCTGAGGGATTCAGCGTCGGCCGAGGCGTCGACTGTGTCGACAACCTCTTTGAGGCCGGAGCCCCGAGAGAGTTCCTCGACAGACACGGCACCGATGACTTCTTCGAGGGCAGAGCCTCAAAAGAGCCCCTCAACGGACTCGACTCCTTCCTCAAGGCTTCACAGGTTCCAACGCTCTCAATGGTGTTGAGGACCGGGACCTGGACCTGGCACGGCTATGGCGATCTCCCTTGTCAGAGCGGGACCTCAACGGCTCCTGAAGATCGCGCTGACCACCCGAGCCCAAAGGCCTGTGAGTGTTGGATGGAGCCCATTCCTTTCCGGCTTCTTTTGAAGGCGCGGACAGAACTGTGCCTTGGGATTCGAAAATCACCAACATCTGCCGGCGGAATGAATCCCATTCGGCCAGCGACGAAGACTTGGTGGGACAAGTCAACCACCTAGTGGAGTCCTCCTCCTCTGAAGACTGGGAAGGCGACCGGTGACGGCGCTTCCTAGAATGCCTCGACGTGGCAGAGGAATGGCGGGAACCACTCCTAGACCGAGACCCCTTGGACTTTCGCTGACGTGGAGAGTCGCCCCTCGAGTCATCGGTCAAAAGCCCAGCAGACTCTGACTTATGGGGCTTAGACACCCTACCTGCCTTCAATTTCTTCTTCCATTCCCGCAAGGCCTTAGAGGACAGGGACTGACACTCCTCGCAGTTGTCGGTGGCGTGGCTTTCGCCGAGGCACCAAGGCAGATGTCGTGCGGGTCCATGATGGACATCTTCGACTCGCAGTCCAAACACTTTTTAAAGCCTGACTTCGGGGTAGCAGAAGAAGACAAAGACATTCTCACAGAAGAACCGAGCATGCCAAGATTCCGAAGCAAACACGTTGTGGAAAAAATAGAACTGAGGCTACGGGCACCATGCGTCCTATATATAACATCCAGTGACATTGACCCTCGACGGAGGCCCTCGAGGAACAATGTATCAACGTCATTGACGCTGGACGTCCTCTGCCGAAAATTTTCCAAAGCAGCACAGCTGTGGTCATTACCCGTCATAGATGTGGAATACGTCGGAGGACACAATCCCCTTGAATGCTGGCTGTAGGACAACACATACAGAAGACTTGGATGGAATATGTAAGACTGCACTATAGAGGCATTCGCAAGATCACTTGCTTGCATTATATGGCTTTGAAGGATATCCAAAAACAAAAACATCCACAATAGCCAGTAAGACGTCTGTATTCATCTGTAGGTGTCCTTTCCACAACAACTGTCTCATGTGTTTTAGTGCTTTAGTTCTTCTATGTACAACAGCTGATGGTCATTAAAAAGTATCAGTACCATATCCCAGTTGACTATGGCAAGTTGCCTATGCTTTTGCGAGTGCAGTGACAGGAGCTTCAATGTGGGAGAACAGTTATTTAAAGAATGTATTTATTAAATTTTAAAAATCTAACATCTTTCATTAATCATCAGAAATTCTCAATATTGTATATTACAATCTTGTACGATCACCTTGACCCAACAATATCAAATTCCAACACTTGTCAACCTGCTAACTTACTTAGATAACATTAGCTTTCTACTTAAATTAACTAAGTAAGACATCACATTCTGGAATACATCTGTTCTAGTTAGTACTTAGAACAAAGCTGACCATTGCCAGACACGTCCAGGTAGAGATCCTATTATGTACCACATGTTATGTTGTATCTGTTAAACAACCCAACATAGGTATCATTAATGTATCCAACTCTATCGGTTATGTGTTTTCTAGTTCCCTAGTACTCACATTACATAAATGCATATTAAAGATAAGCCAGTCTGCTTAGTCTATGCTATATCTTTGGCAATTAGATGATTTGTTTATACAATCGTGTACAGTATAATCTATGACTATGCACATAGTTTTAGTGTATTAGATATAAACGTGGGCTGATAGAAATATTCCTTGTCGGGGCACATATTCCACCAATTCATTTCGTCACATATTCCTCCAAAGTCATCATTCAATTTAATGAAAGCTGGATGTGCGGCCATTTCTCCATGACACATACAGAAACAACAACAGGTTAAATATCTAGAATGTATCAGTCAGCTCATCTACCAAAGTATTGGTTACTGGTACAATTCGGAATCACCTCCAGTGCTATCGAAGTATGTTTTTAATTCGGTAATACTGGAATATTGCCCGAAGAGCATTAGTAGCAGTTCCTATATATGTGTCTAGATCCATAAAGCAATTGTGTATCAATGTATCTTCATGTCTGTATATTTCTCTTCTGCCAGACCTGAAGAATAGTGTTATTGAAGGTTACCCCTAAGGCTTGAACACTTTAGCATACAAAGTATGTTACCAACTCTGATACTGCATTTTTCTTTCATTTATTTCTGAGGCCTTGATGTGATGAGACTGGGTTACAGCTAAACAGCCATGTCATGCAAGGCTGCAGAGCTGTGGAATGCGTGTTACGCCTCAGCCAGCCGGCCGGCTCATGGTAGCTCCTGAGACAGTACACAGAAGACGACACTGCTGGAACTGGATCGGATCCACAAGGCCAGAGGCTGCCTTGCAGACAGAAAGCATTTTGCTACTGCTGCAATACTCCTTCCCCCTTTTCTTTCCCATGTACCTGTTTGTTATTATACGTGCTCTTTTATTGGTGAATGGTTTTAGCCACTCCATTTGTATACATGAATGAGCCACGCCAGGGGGTGGGGGTAGATCAGTGAGCAGTCGTCCCATGCGCTGGTCTTTTTGCATTACATGCCATTTCTCTCTACTTCTGATCGCCTGTGTGTCCGAGTGTACGAGGGGTTGTGGAGGAGAAGTACGAGCCTGTAATACATTTGTGCCGACACCTGGCTGATACCTTGCCTGATGTGCGCGACTTGGGTATATAACAAGTAACTGAAAAGTGTTCCTCGCTGTACCTGTTGCACGCTTGACAGAGGGACTCTAGGAATCATACAGAATGAACACTGTATAGTGTTGGAAAGCTGAATGTGACTCACCCGGTAGTCCCTGGGGATCTGTCATCCAGGTGGTCAGGACACAGCCATCTCTTTTGGATCCAGTTCCTGGGGGTGGACCAGTGTGGGAGGATCACCTGGATGAGAGGTCTTCGGGGAGTGTAAGTGGGACACCGGAAAGTGAGACGCAGTATCCCCTTCCCTGTGAAACCCTTTCCCCATCCTACCAGGTAGGATACCTAGGAACTCAACCCCCCACCCCTTTCCTGACACAAACACTTTCACAGACAGCTCACTGTGAGCGAAAAACAGACTAACACCAGAGCCGTATACCTGACATGTCCCAATACAATGGTTAGTCAATGTCAGGCAATTACTGACCACTACACACACCTGACTTCGATCACACTTGTCCACATGGATAAAAGGCGGAGTACGAAAGCACACTCTGTGTGAGGCAAAGCACACGAGGAAACATCGGTTTCAAGATGGCAGTTTAATACAAGGAGAAAGATGGCGAGACCAGAGAGGGTTGCAAGGAGGGAAGTGCCCTTGACCTATTAAGAACACTGCCGCTGTGGTACTGTCCTTGGCTCCTACAACAAATTAGTGCTAGAAAAGACAGCATAGCCAGAGAGCCAGAGAAACCGATACCAAACCAACCTATGTTAGAATCAAGGTTACAAGCAGCAACATCGTATGGAGAAATCTAAGGAGAATAGCGTGTGATACATATCTGACGTAGGACACAAATTTAATTGAAAACTAGAGGAGTGATGGAACTTTGGGAGGCCAAATGAGATACCATAGACAGAGTGTCCAGCGCCACGTGGGTGCTCTCAAATGTCTGTCAGACATCCAATGAATTGGCAACTATTGAATGGGAACATTTGAGATCGAAGTGGTCCTGCAACAGGTCAAGCTAAATCCTGTGCACATTCAAAAGTCTTTGTTAGTTGAATGTGTGCTACAATTGGTCCAAGCCCGGCTGAGGGAGATTTATTGTGATGGAGAAAGGATCGGAGCCTGGCTGATGGAGATCCGGGATGAAACGGGAATCACCTGAGAGAGTATTCTATAAACATTGGGAAATAGGGATCTGAGCCCAGAAGAGGGGGATCCATGATACTGACTGATATAAAAAGGAATCTGAGCCTGGCTGAGGGGGATCCAGGGTGAGACACCCAAATCGAACACTCGAAAGAGGAGAGGAACGTTGCATTTATTTTCTTTTTGTACACAGGCCCTCTGAGTAAAGAGAATTTGGAAAAGCAAAGAGACTTGGAGCGCAGAAGGCCGCGATGCTGGTAATGGAACTGTGTCCTCGTGCCAAAGAAGCCAGAATTTGTGCTTTGCCTGAGTGAACCGCCTTGTCCCATTCTGAAGGCCAACGGTATGAACATCCTGACATATAATTTTGCGACCACTTCATTTATTTTCCTGAACACTACCCCTCACTATGTATTTTTAGTGGTAAGGATTGGCAATATTTCTTATTATAGGCCCTTTTATTTTTACGAGAAACAACGAGGACTGCATTATTATTATTTGAGGGTTGTAGCTTGCTCCCATCAGTAGATTTAGGTTTATATAGGTGTTTTTCACACCCTTGTTAACGTTCAATGAACACCCATGAACTGAGGTCACTTCTGTCCGTCTTACTGTTGATACCATGCCTTCCTTACAATAGAGACAGTGCCTCAGAGTTCTACAGTGGTACAGAGTAGAAAGGGCAACTACAGACTGTAATCGGGTCAGAGCATTCTTAGGAAACTGTGATATACGCAGAGTGTCCGTCGTGGAGAGATGTTGTAGGGTTGATGCTGTAAGGGGCATAGGGTAGGAGTGTGTGGTCAGAAGCCTCAGTTAATTTGCTGTAGGGGCAATACTGGGGGCAGTTACAATATGGCAGCATCTGGTCCACTGACCAGGTAGGAGTAGGGGGTAGACCAGTCATAGAAATCAGGGTCCAGCACAGGAGAGGAGCATGGTGGATAATTGGGATGTGGTTCCCTGTTGGTACGAAACAATTGGGAGGTGGGGATCGCCCAGGAACAGTAATTACAAAGGGTATTGCAGTGAAGGGATGAGGGAGATTGTTGTAAACCATATGCGTAGCCCCTAGATAAAGGAGATGAAGATCGGGAGGGATCAGAGCCCCTCGGATTTTGAAGAAATGCTTACAATATCTTTCATGGAGAGACATAACAGTGGAAGAGAGGGCCACAATATTGCGGCTGTTACCAGATGACATAACCACGGAGGTGGAAGCAAAGGTATATGTGGAGGAAAACTTAAGGCTGACCAGGGAAGCACATACATTCTGAATGCAGCTAATGATACGTGGCTGACAGTGAGAGAAGCAGTGCCAGTAAGGGAGTGAAGGAGTGGGCGGAGGGAGAACTGTAGAGGAGGAATGGTATCACAAGTATGACACCGACACAAAATGTATGATTTGTAAAACCTTTTATTAAGGTTTCTGGGTTTGGAAAAACTCCTACTTTGCCCAATAACTAGGATAGGAGCAGTCTCAACCATCAAATAATTTTTTTTAAAAACAGTCCTCGTAGAGTGTCAAATCAAAATGGCATATGCTAACAAAACCTAATGCCTGCCCTATCTCTTGTCCAAAAAGTGTATAAAGGAGATATGTATGTAAAGGAAAATTGGTGTTCAAATATAAAGAATAAAGTCGACTGAATCCGCTTTCCTACGTACGTTAGACAGCACAGAGTAAGGTGACCCCCATAGGCAGGATGACCAGTGGCGTAACAAAATCTGGGGGCCCCCCTGCAACCCATGCTGAGGGGGGCCTCCCAATTCGGCAATAAATTACAGGTCGCGCCACACTTTGGGCTGGGCTAGATTACCATGCTTGAGCAATAGGCACTAACGTGCTGTTGAAGGGGTATGCCGCACACTACACTAGGAGAAAGATACAAATATGTGTGTTAATGCAATAAACAGCACACTTTGAGAAAAATTGGCTAAAAAGCCAGAGTGTTTGCAATTATTTTGTAGGGTAACACCAAACCAATACATGCAAGTCACCAACAGCTTACATGAACATTAATACTTTGCTATTAAAAATGCCATGCCACAATAAAAACATGTCCAACTGGCTGTGCAGTGTAGACACTTAATAATATTACAGTAAAGCATGCCAGGCCACATTTAGACATACCTAGACTGGTTGCACCAATATGCCAGTTGAAGAAATAATGCTCATCAAGAAGAGAGCACTAATTCAAGCCGCGTCCCTGCGCCCTCTAACAACATGGCCAAGCTCTTTAAAATATGCAAGGAACTGGCCAATCCTGTTGCTCTCTCTCCCTCTCATGTTCCCTCCCAGGCCCTCTGTTTGGCTCTGGCCTCTCAGTTCTCTGATAAAACTCAGGAAATCCTGTCCTCCATCTCCTCCTCATCTCCCTCTTCCTCTCTCAGCCCCCCTTTTGCCATCTCTCTCTCTCCCTCTCTTTCTCTCTGACACTTGATGAGGTTTCTAGACAAGTCCGATCTATGAAAGTGTCATTCAAACAAGTGCTCCCCTGCTCCTCCAGAACCATCAAGGACCATATCGACACCCTTTCTCCAGCCTTGGGCAATTTCTTTAATCACTCTTTCGCCACTGGAACTTTCCCCTCTCCCCTTAAGCACTCCCTTGTGCACCCGCTCCTCAAGAAGCCATCTGCTGATCCTACCTGCCTGGAAAACTATCACCCAATCTCCATCACCCCTTTCCTGGGAAAACTCTTGGAAAAGCTTGCCATCTGCCAGCTTACTCTCCACACTGAACCCGTTGGTTGTCTCCATGAACATCAGTCTGGCTTCAGAGCTGCCAGAAGCATGGAAACTTCTCTTCTGAACACCTGTGAAGATCTGCCCTCTAACCTTGATTCCAGCATTCCTTCTGTCCTCCTCCCCCTTCATCTTTCCTCTGCCTTAGACACGGTCAACCAAGCCATCCTGATCAATCGACTCCTCGAGAACCTTGTCATTACGGATCAGGCCCTGGGGTGGTGGACCTCCTTCCTCTTGGACCGCCCCTCCCAGTCTAACTTGGTCCCTTTCTCTATGCCACCTCTCTCTACCTGTGGCATTCACTAGGGCTCTATCCTCTCACCCTGGTTTTTCAACCGCTACTTGGCCCCTTTGACCCACCTGATCTCTACCTTCTCCTCTAACTTTCATTGTTATGCGGATGACACTTCACTTTCCTTCAGGCTCCCCTCAGCCTCCTCTCCTCTTTTGCTCATTCCGGAATGTCTATTTGTGATTCAGGATTGGTGCCCCTCCAATGATCTCTGTGTTAATGCCAGTAAAATGGAGATCCTTCTCATTGGGACCCCTGACCCTGCTTTCCCCCTCTCATTCTGGCACCCGCCTTGCACGCTCTTCCTTCACCTTCCTGCTAGGCAAAAAACCTTGGTGCCTATCTTGGACTCCCCACACTCTTTCTCTCCTCACATCTCAGATGTCAACAAGAAGTCCCACTACCAGCTGCACCTCCTCAAAGGGACTCGTCCCTTTCTCACTTCCCCCAGAAGTTCACTGTCTCCAGAGCCCTGGCTCTCTCTAGGCTTAACTACTGCAACAGCCTCTTTCTCAATCTGCCTTCCTCTACTCTCTGCCCTCTGCATCTAGTCCAGAACAGGACTGCGAGACGTATCTTTGGCCTTAAGCGCAGGGACTGTATCTCTCCAGCCCTGAAATCTCTCCAGTGGCACCCGGTGGCTGCAAGGATCACGTTCAAGTCCCTTGTTCTCCTTGCACTACCCAGAGCCACACTGCCCTGGCTGCACTCACTCAGAGGATTGCTGCCCTGTTTTCCCCTCCCCTCTCCCTTTCACTTCCACCCTCCCTTTCCCCTTGCACTTCTCGTTCTCTCACTTGCATGATCTGAATGACACAAGGTCCAGTAAGATCGTTTTTCTTATCCTCCCTCGGTCTTCCTCGTCTTGTCACACCTAGAAACACTTGTGTACAGGCACATTATAAGTGACTTATCACAGAATATCATTTTATCACAGATGGCCAGAAAAATATACAATGCCGCAATAAGAAATGGCTAGACTGGCAGCAAATGCCAGTCTAGCCAGGGAATTACACTTAGCAGTACTGCTTTAACAGAAATACCAATTAAAAAAAGTCATACCCAAATAAGGAATGACTAGACTAGCTGCACCAAAATGCCTCTCTAGCCACTAATTCCACATATCATGGCTGCTTAGCCTGGACATGGATGTCCATTATGATTTATACCACCCCCCCCCACACACACATCCCCTCTCTCTCCCAACCCAAACCCCAACCTCCAAAATCAGCTTGTTGGCCCAGAATTACCTCCATGTCCCTCTTCCTTGTCCCAGTGCTTACGTTGAGGCTCCTTGCCTCATAGGTAAGTACTGGGATGAGGAACAGTGGGACTAGGAGTAATGAAGGTTACAGGTAGCCAAGTCAGGCATTACCTCCATGTACCTCTACCTCATCCCAGTACTTGTGTATGAGGCAGAGTGCCTCATACATATGTACTGCCTCATACACAAGTAGTGGGATGAGGAAGAATAGGACTAGGAGTAATGGAGATTGCCAATAAGTTATCAAGACATTAAACACAAGTAGTGGTGCAACACCATTGAACGGACTGGACTTCAGCACTTCCTCTCCCCCTCCGCCTGACATTTTGGGCTATGTTGACTTGACTTGTCTGACCTACAGAGCAGTTGCCGGACAGAACAGAGATGTTAAACAGCACCTGGGTTTCCCTGTTAACAAGGGCCCAGCAATTACTAACAAAGTATTTAACTGCATTCAAATGCCACGTGTTTAGGCAATTGAAATCGTGATGTGGCTTTAGTATTGCATGCCAGGGGAGTGATTGGAAGGGTAAAGAGGGAACAGAAGACTGCTCATTCTCACAGCGTGGTGGGTGCTTTTAGACAAAGGAGAGTGTTAACTGCTTGCAACATTGAAGCTGCACTAGAATAGTCTCATTAAAATGCTGCACAAAACTTATAACTGTAATCCGCTGAAACCAGATTTAAATAAAGTTGTTCAAAAAAATGTGTTAAGTTAGATGCCCCACACATAAGTTTACACCTACCCCACTGCATGTTAAGTTAGTGCTTCTCCCAATATTTGAAGGGTTACCCCCCAAAATATAGGTTTCTTTTGCCCCTGAACACAAGCACACACACCATTCATCATATACACACACCTGGTGATCCATACATTTAAGTGTGCACTTTTTCACCATAAAGGCACACCAAGGCAGCCACCCATACATTTACAAAGGCAGCCAACTATACATTTAAGTGTGCCTCCTTTCACCATACAGGTACACCTAGGCAGCCACCCATATACTTCAGTGTGCACCCTTTCACTGTACATGCACACATAGCCACCCATACATTTGTGCCCACCCAATGACATTTGTGATGTCATCTTTGATGTTGTGGGTGTTAGTCTTAGCAGTGCACGGTGGTGGCGCGAGTTATGGTTGCTTAGCTTACCATAACTGGCGAATTTCAAGGGTTTTTTGGTTTTACTTGGAACCATAACCTCCCTTTAACAAAGATTTTTCACTGAATTTCATAGGTTTTTAGTAGAACAATTTAACCATAACGTCCCTTTAACAAAGTTTTTTCACTGAATTTCATATGTTTTTAGTAGAGTGTCATAACCATAACTTTGACTTTATGTACATGTAATATGGAACATACTGAACCTCTTCTACTGAACTTGATGTCCGCAAACTCTTTTAATGTCCGCGGACATTTTCGGAGAACAGTACCACTACCTAAAAACTCTCGGGGGGTATGTTTGATTGTTATATCATGACATAGGAACATTTAGCAAATTCAAAAAGCAACACACATACACATTATATGTAGTAATACATAAGAAATGTAACCCATATATGTAACACACTAACCATTCATTTAAATACAATATGTTCTAAAATGGAATATACCAGAAGAACATAAATTGGCTTCCAACATAATTACCTCACAGACACTACAGAACTAAGAACACCACCAGACCTACACAGTACTTAGAACATATTTTACCTGAAATAGTAAGTGTACTTCATTTTACTCATATTTATAAACTTTCTGTATTAGATAAAAAAAATATAATATCTTTTTTTTTTCTCACAGAAATGTCCAGTACTCTGGAATGGCTAGAGCAGCATTTCCCACATGAGGAAATGTCACAAGATAGTGAGACTAATGGTAAACACTTTACAATATAAACCATTTAATTATTATTATTTTATATACATTTAACATATATATATTCTTTTTGTACAGAGCATACCAAAATAGAAAATACCTCTGAAGAAGCTGTTATGGAAAACACGCTTGACAGCATAAAAGAAAAAATGGATCTATTGTTGACCAATTTGAATAATTTGAAAACTTTTGTTGAAGATCATTTTAAAACAAAAACGTCATACCATTGCCCCACATGTACTTGTCCCCCCTCACCATATCACAGTCAATTATCCCCAAACCCTCTCCATAACCC
The DNA here is from genome assembly GCF_040938575.1 of Ambystoma mexicanum. Lineage (NCBI taxonomy): Eukaryota > Metazoa > Chordata > Amphibia > Caudata > Ambystomatidae > Ambystoma > Ambystoma mexicanum. Next base: position 908,068,878 of record NC_090930.1, read on the forward strand.
AAAACGTTTTGATGAGACTTCCATCCCTTCTTCACCCGATACCAATCATGTTGAAACCTCTAATTCTCCTGTTTTTGTTTCCGTTTCTGCCTCACCTTCTCTGTCATAAATTATTAATATATGTTAAATAAAGTTACATTTTTATATTGAGTTGTAATTAGTTTCCGTTTAAAAAAAATAAATAATACAATGTAGGTGTCCACGGACAGCGCGGGTGTTCTGAAATGTTCATAAATAAACGAAAATGGAGCTGCCCTGAAGAACACTATACCTGTCCGTACTGTTCGTTAGCAAGTTGAAACTGTTCTAAGTTGAACAGAACTCAATTGGTGTTCTGAAATGTTCATAAAGAAATGAAAATGGAGGTGTTCTGAGGACGTTATTTCTGTCCATATTGTTTGCAAGCAAGTTGACACTGTTCTAAGAACAAACGCCTGTCCGTAACTGTTCGTTTGACATCCGACGCACTTTTAATTACTTCAGGACCCGAACAGTGCCTGTAGAACAACGCGCATGCGCAAACAAATGCCCGTGCATTTGGTGTCCTGCGGACAGCTGCTTCCTTCGCGAACATGTTCGCGAAGCGACTATTTGACCGCACCCATGCTGATCGCGTGTTCTGAATGCGGACACTGTTCGTGTCTCCGAACAATTAAAAAGTATATTTTCAAGTAATCCACAACATTTTCCAATAAAAACTCACCATAGCACAAGTCCCACATACTAATTATAAGTTTATACATACTTTTTGAAACCTTTTGAACCTTTTTTGTGTTCGATCTGTCCGCAGACAGCGCGCATGTCCACGGATCGTGCACAAGCACCCCTCTAAAAAACCACGCCCTAGAGCTTATTCTCATTGTGTTTCTGGCTATTCTACAGAGCACAGAGATTTTTGCTGCAACCTGCAGATTTCCATCTTCAACCTGATGGCTTCTGTGGCTCCACTGCTGCCACCTGGTGCTGTGTCTGCCTCAGCACCACCCCCACCCCCTCCAACACCACCACCACCACCACCCCAAGGGCCTGAAGAGGGGAACAGGGGTGAGGATTCAGAGGACGACGAAGAGGATGAGGAGAATGAGGTAGAGGAAATCCCTACTACCCGCACTAGGCGTGAGTCTTGGGTGTGGTGGTTGTTTACAATTCATGGGAATGGTCCTAAGGCTCGTGCGAACCGTGTCACCTGCAATGAGAGCAAAATGATACTCAGTCGCGGGAGGCACGGTTCGTACAGCTTTGGGACCACTACCATGAAGCGACACCTGAGGTCATTTCACTCTGGGGCTATTCGCAAGGTTGTACCTTGCAAAGAACGTAGTAGGTTGATTTCCTCTACTTCATCCTCTGTTTCTGATCCTTTCACCACAAGGACCACCTCTGTGGGACAGCGTCTTCCTCAAGCTGCCTCACAGGCAATACAGAATTCTGTTGACCCTTACCTTTCGAGGGTCACAGTTGTATGTACGTAGTGACACAGTACTCTGCAGGGGGAAGCAACTTCGCAGTGCTTTTGAGACCATCGTCTCAGAGCAAGAGAAGACCTTCTCACTACCCAAATAAAACCCACTCTACATCTTCCTCTCTGAGCTTGCCCTTTCTTATCCCTGTGGTTGCTGTCCCCCCGTTATCCTCCTTTCCCCTGCTCTCCTAGTGTGTCATGTATAAAAAAAAACAAAAAATACAAAATTACAAAAATAAAAAAAATAAGGCTCTTTTCAGAGCCGCCTTTCCCAGTTAAAAAATAGAAGTGAAAATAAATGAAGCAGGGCCCTTTGTATTTTTTAGAAGTCCGCAGACATCTAAAAAATTGGGTTGCTACCCTATTATAACCATTGCAATTTTCTCTGGTAGGAAGTGGTGGCTCTGAAAAGAGCCTTTGGGAGGTGTTGTATGTCAAAAATTATAAATACTTAACGCCTACTTCAAAATGGATGCTGTAATTCTAAAAAAGGTCGTAATGCATTTTCTATATTTCTCAAAAAAATCCGATTGCCAGCATAAGTAAGATGGACTCCATCTCTGCAAAAAATGTATGTACTACGAAACATAATATTTTCATTGTGAAAAGAGGACATGCCAAAATCTCTTAGAAAGGCAAAAACAGCCTTATTAACATTGCGACTTGCTTTTTCCATTTGTGGACCAAATGAAGAAGAACGAAGCCACATTTGTCTCTGTGCAATCCGTGAAAATATTACTTGAGAATTAGAGAACATGTCCAAGTCCTTCTTTCATAGAAAATTGCAAAGAAATTCCAGACACATGTCCTAAACTGTTCCCTCCACAATGAATTACAATTATGTCTGGATGTTGCTCTGTCTCCAAACTAGCACAAAGAGGTAGCAAGTCCAACCACTTCATTCCACGTACTCCATGCCAGTGTACTACCACATGTGGAAATCCAAGATTTACAGCTACTCCACAGCTTTCTGCATGCACCTTCAACCAATGTGTCCATGAATCTATCAAAATCCAAACAATCTGTTTTCTGAAACACACAGCCATAGCTATCTGTTGTTCTCTCAGCAAAAAGAGTATCTGAAAAACTCTCTCATGGCACAACACACCCACTCAACTTTCCTGACCAATCCCTTTCAGTGCTCATTCTCATGTGCATGACTTCTGAACCCAAAAATCCCCGGATGCAACACCCGATGTCCGCGAACTACCGCCATGTCCGCGGACATATCGTAACAGGAACAGCCCTTCTACCATTTCCACTTCACTTTCTGTGCCATTCCCTCATTGGATGTAGCTAAGAAGACACATGACCATCCACCAATCACATTCAAGACCTCTACATCTAACTGCATCATCATAGTTCAGCACTGCAAATGTACTGTGAATCTCTCCGAGTACAAGTGTCATCATTGGCAAGCACCATCTACAAGAAATACTGTACAAGTCTCCAAGATTTCTACTTGCAGCTCCATGTATATTCAAATGCATGAACACAAACTACAGGTATGCATATTTTCTGTACAATACATGAACACATTTTCAAACTGACCTAATATTTTTGTTTTATTTCTTTATTCATTCAATTACTTTAATTTAAGCATGACATTGAGATTACCTGGAAGACCTTAGTTACAGAAATAGTGGTATTCAGTGGTACATTATGAATTTCACAAACATAGTAAAGATATTTTGCCATTACAATACAATTTGTTCATTAAGAACATATCATGTGTATTGAACTTGTGCGACGTATCTTATATAAATAAGATACGTTTAATGGTTTTGGAGGAAGGCGCTGAGTAATTCAATTAAAAAAAACAATGTCTAAATTAAAAACAGTGCTATATACAAACACAATTACTAATTTGTTTCTTTTACAATTGCAGTGAAGACCATTCTCCTGAAAAGAAGCAACCAAATTTGAAGAAGAAGAATTAACCTGTTCATTTAAAAAAAAAAAAAGTAAGTAGAATATCGCAATAATATTTGTATTATTACTGAAACACACTGTAAAGTTAATTCATGCTATTTCTGTGCCTAAAAATAGAGATTGTGCACCATTCTGTCCAAAAATCCCCATGTCTTAAACAGCGATTTACAGACAGAATGGCAAATGACAAATTCCTATTTTTGGACACACAAATTACCCAACCGCTACAATTTGGATATTATAGAAGAAACAACTGTTTTAATTGTATACATTAGATTTACTATTTGTACTTCTCCACATCACTAGCTTACTTTTTTCTGTCATCTGAACCCCAGTTTAGTGGCATATAAATTCAAGAATACCCATCCCTACTAGTTGTAGTTCCCAATGCACAATCACACACCATTACATACATCCTTATCTTACTCAAACACTCATGCACACAGCACACATACATTGCAGAACACCCCAACCCATACCTTCTTGATTTTTTCCAACAGACCCTAAAGAATGCCTACCAAAAGTCAAGTCCATAGAAAGCAACGCAGAAATAGAGCAAATGAAAATAAAAGTGTCCAACATAAGCATCCATATCTAGCGGAGTTTGTAAAAGAAGTTGAAACAAAACAGCTAATACAGTCATTTAGTGAAGCAAAAGAAGTTTCAAGTGGAAAAACTTTTCCTCCTCTATCAAAATGTAAAACAACCAGAAAACAATTAACAAAAAATCAGCTATCACTGCTTCTATAAAACTTGATAAATTTCAAAGTAAGCATACCAAGAAAAGTATTGTAGCCAAAATGTTCCGTCACAGAGTCCTTAAAAATCTTATAAAAACAGGAGAGAAACCAGGTTCAACCCTTAAAACCTATCGTAGGAAATTAATCTTAGAAGCGTTGATAGACAGTGCAATTCTTCTCAAAAGAAAGTTATTTATTTTAGTGTTGAACAAAATGAAACCACTAACAAAACTAATAACTAAATTACAAAAAAGACTTCTCAATAAACGAAATGTCAACAGAAAGAACTTCTTAAGTATATGCGGAGGTGAATGGAATCACACTACAAGCACAGAAGCATACTTTAATGAAGAAGCGTACAAACAAAAGCAAACAAATACAATTGCCATACATAGCAGTGGTCGAGGTTATGAAAAAGTGAATGATACCATAATGGAACAAGAAGTACTCCTTACAAAAATATGCCCTGAAATCTTAGAATTACCCCTCCATTCAACTGAATCAGAACATCTAGTGTACAAATGGCCATGCACGTCAATGTGTAGCATTCCCAAACAATTTTCCAAGTCTTTACGCCAATTCCTCAATCAATATGTAAAAAGCAAAGACAAAATCAAAATTAAATTACTGCAAAATATAGATACCTGTCCAGTACACAAGTACACAGGACTACAAGGACATTCATTGGCCTGCATTACAGGACCTACTTGTAAAATCACCTTCCATGATATCAAAAGGATATCAACACATCATTCAACTATAAGAAATCTAGTCTATAAACTGTACTATGCTAAAAGTCCTGCTTTAGCACTAGCAAATCTAAATAACATTCTTCTACATGGTACAGCAAAAGACCTACTTGAAGAAATTGACTATATCCAGAAAAAATCTTTTGGAAGTGAAAGCCACTTACAGAATGAAATAGCTTTAAACCAAATTAGCAACAATTCTACACATGGCAACCTTTTACTAAACACATACAAAAAAGAAATAATAAAATTTAAAAGTACATCAGCTGAAGTACCAAACCATGTGTGTGTATGTTGCCGCATAACTTTTTATAAAAGTAACACAAAAACTGTAGACCTATCAATCAAAATAGAAGACAATGAAGATTCTAAATGGTTTGAATTAGCTCTCTACCTTGTAGCAGAAAACAAATACGAAATAACTGACCCCTTAATACTTTGCAGTTACTGCACTACAAAACTTGACAACAACCAAACTCCTTCACGTGCCATCACAAATAATTTGGAATTATTACCCACTACCAAAACCCCTACAACAACTTAATTTATATGAGAGCACCATAATTCAAACAGTACACCCATTTCAAACAATAATACGCCTTGAACCAAAAACAGCAAAATTACCTCCTCCTGAATTGGTAAAAGTCATTCGTGGAAAAGTAGTTTATTTACCATTAGATCTAAAAGAAAATGTGCATACTCTAGGAGTGCAACGTCCAATGCAGCAATCTTTAATTATCTTATTAAATGGAGTACCTATAAAAGACAAAAAAATATGGCAACAGCTGGTAGATTTATATAAAGTTAGATACGCCTTGCAATATTTTAAAGAGAATAATGAATATTACAAAGAAATTAATATTGAAGAAAACAACTGAAATAATTCAAGAAAGACAAGAAACTGGTCAATTTGAGCTCCTAGATCCTGCTACAATATCAAATACTTTAGACCATCATACAATTCATCCTTCGCACTCTAATGACCCCATAGAAGATGCACTGGAAACTTACCAAATGCGTCAAACAAAAGGATCACCAATCAGCATATGGGAAAAAGTATAGAAGCGTGTGCTTTTCCTCTACTCTTTCCTACTGGCAAAGGAGGAAGGTACGATGATAGACCTATTCAAATATCAGCTTCCGAATACCGCTCAATACGGATGTATTCTGAAGATCCACATTTTGTCTAAATCTGGGAATACATATTCCACCTACTCTTTGAAAGTAAACTAGCAACTTTATGTTCCGGAGTTGCACACATATTAAAATCAGGATCACACTTTCAAAATATGACAGCTACACAATTATTAGAAAAAGTGCAACAAAAGGATGAGGTTTTACAATCACATATTACAAATCTATTAGCAAATATGCGTGGTACTAAAGAGTACTGGTTTCAACGTCATGGAGATGTACGGTGTATGATCAGAAACCTTGGCCCACCCACTTGATTTGTTACATTAAGTTGTGCAGAACATGCATGGGAAGATGATTTGTTACATTAAGTTGTGCAGAACATGCATGGGAAGATTTACATGATTTCCTACGCATATCAAACAAAAACAAAACAAACAGATATACTAACACCTGGAGAACTTTGTTCTTTGGATCCTGTTAATGTTTCAAGATTTTCACCATCGCTTCATTGCTATGCTACATTTTATTTGTAATACAACTGTTCCTCCCCTTGGAGAAGTGCAACACTTCTTTTGGAGAAAAGAATACCAAGCCAGAGGGGCACCACATATCCACATGCTTTTATGGATTAAAGATGCTCCTAAATTTGGTCAAGACAGTGATGACACTGTTTTACAGTTTATTGTCAAATATATCACTTGTGAAATTCCATCAGAAGCCACAAATAGTGATCTTCATGTACAAATTTTAGAATTTCAAAAAGAAACAAATGTGGAAAATATTGCCGTCGCAAATACAGAAACAAAGGGAAATACTACACCAAATGCAGATTTGGTTTCCCTCGACCAGTTACAAATACAGGTCAAGTGAACAACGTCATGTCTTCAGTAAGACATAGTGTTAAAGGTAAGTCACCTAAAAATACATATTGCATAAAAAGAAAAGAAGAAAAATATATCAATGATTATAATGCAATCATTGCCCACTTATGGAATGCAAACATAGATGTGCAGTACATTGCAGACAATTCTACTGCAGTTGCACGATATGTCACAGCATACTTAACCAAATCAGAAAAGACAGAGCTCCAAGACCTCTGGAATGCCCTGTCATCATATAAAACAGTGTCTCAGAAATTATACAGCTTCGGCATAAAAATGCTCTCCCATAGAGAATGTGGATCATATGAAGCAGCTGATCGTTTAACTGGTACTGCATTGTATGGTAAATCTGAAAATATAGTATGGCTAAGTCTTGGTCCAGCTAAATCTAGAAAAAGAGTTCTAAAATCATACGAAGATATAGAAACAATAGCCAAACGTGATCCCAACAGCCAAGACATTTTAAAAAATAATTTATTGGACACATACTACCCAAACAGAAGTAATACTTTGGAAACCATGTGTCTATACCACATAGCCCAAAACTACACATACAAAAATAATATAAAACCTGATGAAAAAAAGGTAAATACAGAGTGACAAACTGTGAAGGCAGCTTAGTTAAACTCACTAAACCAAATTTAATTAATCATATCAAATTGTCATTAAAGACTCCTCAACATAAAGAAGTATATTACATGTCCCTGCTACAACTCTTTAAAACATGAAGAAAAGAAGAAGAAATACTAGATTACTATGACTCATATGAAGATGCTTTCAAAGCAAATGAAAGCACTATAACTGAAGTAAACTTTACACAATACAAAACAATGTTGCACAATGAACAGCAACACGAAGAAGAACTTCAAGCCCAACTAGATAAGGACACTCCTGACAGTAGTCAACCTTCTGTAACAGGAAGCCAAGAACCACTGGGAGAACCACTATTAATAAATGAGGCAGAATTAGCCATGATAGAAGTAGAAAACACCATGTGTCAGTATGAAGATAAAGAAGACTTAACTATACTACAATCAAAACTAAACAATGAACAACGTAGCATTTTTCAAGAAGTAGCAAAACAAATTGCACATGGTGTACAATATGAAAATAAAGAATGTTCCTGCTATAATTATAAACCTATACTACTGTACGTCAGTGGTGAAGCTGGTTCTGGCAAAACATTCCTAATCAAAATCATCAGTAAGTTCCTTCAACAATTGACAAACAACAAACTGTCAACTGTTGTCACTGCCCCCACAGGTTTAGCTGCCTACAACATAGGTGGTGTCACTTTACACTGATTACTACTATTGGCAGTAGAACACCAGAACAAATTAGACTATTACAAACTTTCTGCAGAAACTGCAATGGAACTACACAGAGTATTGAAACAAATGAAAATGCTACTAATAGATGAAGTGAGCATGGTCTCCAACCTGATGTTGGCTTTGATTCACCTCAGATTACAAGAAGTACTCAAAACAAACTATGAAGAGCTCTTTGCAAGAAAACACATTATTGTTTTCGGAGATCTTCTTCAATTGACACCAGTAAAAGGGGAGCCTATTTTTAAAACATTAGGACACAAACTCTGCCGTAAAACTGTTGGCAGCATTGGAAATGTCAACCTTTGGCAACATTTCCAATACAGAGAATTAACAGAAAACATTAGGCAATCTGCAGATCTCACTTATGCCAACATCTTAAAAAGTATCAGAGTTGGTATACGTTCTAAAGAAGTAGAAGCAATATTGAAAACCCGGCAAATTAATGCACTTTATGGCGATAATGCATGTGCTACATATGTTATGGAAAAATTAGCCCACAAAAATGGCAATTGTATGGCCTTAATGCCAACTCTTGCAAGCTGTTTCAAATACAATTAAATAATGTTAAGTAAAGAAATGCAACCAATAATGGAAATTAGCGCCACAGACAAATTAGATATACATGGTATAACACTACCCATGTGTGACCAAGCCACAACAAGACTAAATAGTTTAGAAAAATCTATCTCAAACACAGCAGGCTTAGAAAAGATATTAAAATTATCCTTAAATTGCAGAGTAATGCTTAAACGTAACCTTGACGTGGACCAAGGACTAGTTAATGGAGCACTGGGTACAGTTGTTGGCTTTCAAACATAGCCACGTGACAACAAAATACAGTTTGTCAATATACTCTTCGACAAACTTTCAGAAGTAAAAAGGATAGGACGCTCAACAGTTCGATTCCTTCTCTTCAAAGAAATGTATGTACACAGAGAACAATTTTCTATAACTCTTGCATACGCAGTCATGATTCATAAATCACAAGGTCTTACCCTAGACAAAGCAATGATAGATATTGGTAACAGTCTTTAAAGAAGGCATGAGCTACGTAGCACTATCACGCTTACGTACACTTGACGGTCTATTTCTAATCACCTTTGATGCAAGCAAAATAAACGCTGATATTCCTTGCATTTTAGAATACAATAGACTTCGCTCACTATACACCCCACATCTAAACACACATTCTGTTCCACAAAAAGTAAAACGTTATAAAAGAAAAATAAATCAAACAGAAATGCAACAGGATGTCACTGCAAATCCTCCAAACAGAGTAAAAGAAAGTAATACTTCATCAAGTACCACAAGCAAAAAAGACTCAATTAGGGAAAGAAAACCAGGTACTTCATCAAAAAAGTAAGACAAACTCCAAAAAAAGCAGTCAGATACAGAACTACCTGGTCCATTTAAACTCTCAAATATAGTTGGTGTAAGTTGCTACGCAAATGTAGCAATGAATATTCCATTTCAATTACCACCAATTGTTGACAACATTTACTTACACAGTACAGACCCATTGTTTATGCAAATGTTAGTACTTCATAAAAATGCAGCAAATAATCCTGACAACACGTAAAGTGTTTATGGAATAAGACAACAATTGGACTACTGTGCTGGAATGGTGAAATTCACTATAAACTCACAGGAAGATCCACAAGAATTTCTAATGTACTTACTACAAGTACTGGAAAACAAAAACATACCTATAAATGGAATCTTCCAGATTTCATACATGTGGAAACATACATACACTCTCTGCAACAATGTGACACAAGAAGAAATCCCCAATGAACGCTTCATATATATATATCAATACCTAATTGTGAATCCATTCCAGCAACTTGTACAAAATGCAAACCATGGTAGATTATGTTCTACCTGCAATTCAGATAATCGCTCCACGTTGGTAATACAAACACATAGTAAATACGTAATACTAATGCTTCTCCGTTACAATGCAGATGGTACCAAAAACAACTGCAAGCTGACTGGATTCACACATGGTCAAATAACACTTGGTAAGAAAACCTTCACAACAATAGGTATAATCTACCACGCAGGAGCCACAACCACTACACTGCATATATAAAAAAGAAATGTGGATGGTTTGAATGTAATGATAGTACCATTACTCTAAAGCAGAGATTACTAGCAAATCTTACAAACGCTTATTTAATGTTCTTAAAACCAAAATGTGATAACTAAACTGTACTTAAACCTTAAGTAAACTTGAAGTAAAAAAATATAAACTGTTAGAATATTCCAAATGCTATCTAACTGCCCAAAGATTGTACAACAACTAATCAGATAAATGAATACCACTAAATTAGAGCAAAAAATAGACAGTTAGAATACGCCAATTGGTATCTAACTGTCCAAATATTTTACAATATCCAAACAGATAAATCAATACCACTAAAATATATCAATAAATACAGTTAGAATATGCCTACTGGTATCTAACTGCTCAAAATTTCATAATATCCAAACAAATAAATAATATGTTAGTGCTCCAAAAAAATGCAACAACCCAATGTATAAAGCATTAGCCAGAAGCAACAAGTGAACACTGAAAACAAACAAATAAACTGTAGCATAACAGAAAAAGGGTTTTTTTTATCCAACATGGATTTTTTTTTCTTCCACAGACCCAATGATTTTAGCAACGAACACAGAAACTGAGCAAATTGCACAGTACTCTGGTTTGTAATCTACTAAATATGAGGGTCCAAAAAAAAAAAAAAAATGTTGATTATACAATGTAATAAGTCATTACAAAATACTAATACTAACATGCTATTTTCTTTTACACAGAAATTAACAAGAAATACATGTACTCCAGTTACTAAACCAAACAGTAAGTATATTATATACTCTATACCATGGCCACAACCACCGCAGCATATCACACCCATAATATCTTATAACTTTGTTCCTTATAAATTTTTTTTTGACCCAAAGTTATAAGCAACTATAAGTGTGATATGCTGCGGTGGTTGTGGCCAGGGCATAGAGTGTTGGGTGCATGACCAGATGGTCATGCACCCAACACTCTATGCCCTGGCCACAACCACCGCAGCATATCACACCCATAGAGTCAAACATTTCAACTATGGCCTATGGAAACTTAATGTCCACGGACATTACCAGTGTTCTTAGAACACTTTCAACTTGACAACGAACAATACGGACAGCGTCCTCAGAACATCCCCATTTGGTTTATTTGCGAACATTTCAGGACACCGCGAGTGTTCTTAGAACACTTTCAACTTGACAACGAACAATACGGACAGCGTCTTCCGGACACCCCCTACGAACATTTTAGAACACCACGAGTGTTCTTAGAACACAATCAACTTACCATTGAACAATACGGACATCATCTTCAGGACACCCCCTACGAACATTTCAGGACAACGCGTGAGTTCTTAGAACACACCCCCATTTTGATTATTTGCGAACATTGCAGGACACCGTGAGTGTTCTTATAACAGTTTCAGCTTGCTTGCGAACAAAACTGACACATATTGAGTCCTCAGAACACCCCCCCTTCAGTTTATTTAGAACATTTCAGAACACCCGTGATGTCCGCAGACAAAATCGAACACAAAAAGAACGTCTACCACATAAAAAAGCACAACATTCAACCTATCTCATACCCTCCCATCCTCCCCAAACACTCCTACACACCAACACACACTACGTCCAGGGGGGGCGAAGTTATAAGCCGCCCAAAAAGTGCTCTTCCTATGGAAACACCAACTTAACCATAACTACATGGCCATGTAATATATATATATATACTAAAATAAGTACAGACCCTTCATGAAAAGGGCTTACCTTATTGAAACAGATGGCGCAAGACTGCTCTTCCCATTTGTACATCGTCCGCATGCTGCCGTTCGAGGCAGTAATGGTGGGTAAACGTGTGAGGCACTGACCATGCCGCCGCCTGGCAAATGTCTGCCAGTGGGATTCCTGCCCACAACACCGTCGAAGACGATGTTGACCTCGTGGAATGAGCTCTCGGACGCCTTGTAGCGGTTTTCCCGCCTTGGAATGACAAAATCCAATCGTCGACGAGACCCATCGAGCCAGTTCTTGCTTTGAAATTGCTTTTCCTCTCATCGACGGACCATATGCAATGAAGAGTTGCTGCGTAGATCCAAGTTGCTGAGTCCGATGAAGATAACATTTTAGAGCTCTCTTCACGTCCAAGGTATGGAGGGCTTTTTCCGCAGCCAATGAGGGGGTTTCGAAAAAGGTAGGCAGGACAATGGACGAGTGTTTATGATAAGCAGCAGGAACCTTTGGGATGAAACGAGGATTAGTTGACAGCACCACTTTGTCTTTAAAGAACCTTAGGTACGGCGGGTCTACGATCAATGCTTGTAATTCGGAGATCCGCCTAGCTGATGTAATAGCTATTAGAAAAGCCAACTTCCATGATAAGAACTTCATCGATGAGGTGGCCATTGGTTCAAAGGGTGCTTTCATTAACCCTGCTAGCACCACAATACGACTCCACGTTGGTGGAAAGTGTTTAATCGGCGGAAATATTCGGAACAGACCGCTCATGAAGTGTTTCACCAGCCTGTCACTAAACAAGGGAGACGACTGCCTCTTCCTCGTGAACCTAGAGATGGCCGCCAGGTGTATTTTTATTGATGAAAAAGACAATCCGCTCTTCGCCAGGTGTAGCAGATACAGTAGAAGTTGCTCCGGAGTTACCCTTAGAGGTTGCACTCCTGGCTGCCCTTGACACCACGTACAGAACCTTCTCCACTTACATGCATACGACTTGTTGGTGGAAGGGGCCCGTGCTGCCTGCAGGATTCTCCGAAAATCCAACGAAATGCTCAAGGCACCAAATTCCGAAAAGTCAGGAGCCAAGCTGTGAGATTGAGACTGTCTGGATTGTGATGCCACACTGTCCCTTCGTCCCAGGACACGAGATTCGGGACCTTCGGAAATGTTATCGGTTGTTCTATTGACAGGGGAAGCAGGTCGGAAAAACCACGGCTGCCTCGGCCAACACGGTGCCACTAGGATGACCCGGCACCTTTACCTGCGTATCCACTGCAGGGTTCTCTGTATAAGAGGGAACGGGGGAAAAGCGTAGAGAAACTTGTCCGTCGGGAAGGAGAACGCTTCCCCCAGAGAACCATCCTGTGGCCACCTGCTGGTGTACAACTCGCACTTCTTGTTCCCCTTCGTTGCGAAGAGATCCAGCGGAGGCTGCCCCCATTTCTCGAAGACCTTCGACAACTGAACGCGGTCTATCTCCCATTCGTGTATTTGGTCCATTTTTCTGCTGAGTGAGTCCGCTTGCTCGTTCCTTACTCCAGGAGATGATGAGCTACGATGGAAAGGGTTCTGGACTGTGTGCCACCTTGCTTCCTTAAGTAAAACATTGCTGTTGTGTTGTCTGTCAATATTCTCACTATTGACCCCCTGATGTGCGGCAGGAAAGACTTCAAGGCCCAGCGCACTGCCCTCAGCTCCAGAACGTTGATGTGCAGGAGTGACTCCCTCCGGGACCATCAACCCTGCGTTTGTAGAGTGCCCATGTGTGCTCCCCAGCCTGACAGGGACGCGTCCGTCACTATGGTTAGCCGAAACTCCGGCTCCTGTAGGGGTACCCCTCTGGATAGGTTCTGAAAGCTCTGCCACCACTGAAGAGCTAGCAGAAGCTTGTCGTCATCGTCGACGGTCAGCTTGTCTGACCAGAGCCCTTGGGCCTGCGTCCACCGGTCCGCCAGGAACTCTTGAACTGGCCTCATGAACAGGCGGCAGTTGCCCACTAGAGGAATGCAGGACGCCATAGCGCCCAAAATCGACACATTTTCTCACTGATAGTCTGGTATTGATCCTCATCCGACTTGTCAATCGATTGAGTTTGGCGATTCTGTCGAGGGATGGCTTCACTAACCCTGACTGGGTCTCGAATTGCGCGCCCAGGAAAACCAAGCTTCTCAACGGCGTCAACAAAGATTTCTCGAAGTTTACTGCAAACCCCAGCCGTTGTAAATGTTGCATGGTGGCCTGCAAACTCATGAGAGTCGACATAGGGGAGGACCCCCTCACCAACCAGTCGTCGAGATACGGGTACACATGATGACCTTGCCTTCTCAGCCAGGCTGCCACTGGGGCCAAACATTTTGTGAATGTTCTGGGAGAGGATTTAAGCCTAAAGGGAAGTACTGTGAACTGGTAGTGAGTCCATCCTACCACAAACCTTAGGAACTTTCTGTTTCGACGACACACTGGTATGTGGAAGTACGCGTCCTGCAGGTCCAGAGACACGAGAAAATCCCCTTCTTGAACTGATCGGATCACTTCCTGGAGCGGCTTTTCAATGTCTTTTTGAGATTGCGCAGGTCTAGAATGGGATGCCATTTTCCGTTTGGTTTTTTCACCATGAAGTATCGGGAATAAACCCCTTGACCCTTCTGCGATGACGGAACCAATTCTATAGCCCCTTTTTGTAGCATAAGTGCTACTTCCTGCTGCAACACGCTCAGATGGGGTTGAGGATACAAACGCCAGTGGAATGGGCGGAGGGTTGCTCTTGAATTGCAGGGAATGTCCGTAACTTACTGTGTCCAACACCCACTGATCCGTTGTTATTTGCTCCCATTTATCGACGCAGCACGATTCTCTGCCTCCCAGAACATTCCAACGCCCGTCATTGCTGGTCCTTGGTCTGCTTATCTCTCGTCGACGAGTAGCCTGTTCTCTTCCTGGAGGTCTGGTAGTCTCGGTGTTGTTTTGCCGCTTGAGAAGCCCGTATGTATCCCTGGGAGGGGTACACCGGCCTACTGAAGGATCTGTCTGTCGATGCCAAGAATCTGGAGGTTCCCGATGCTCCCCTAAAGGGACGAAAAGACCTAAAACTTCGACCACTCTGGAGTGCATCCAAGGAACGTGCCGTGTCAGAGTCCTACTTCATGCCCTTCAGGACCTCATCCACCTTCTCGCCGAACAGAAGGTCTCCCTCAAAGGGCATATCCAGCACCTTGTATTGCACCTCTGGTCTAAAGTTGGTGCATTTAAGCCATGCTTGCCTTCGTAGAACCACCCCGTTGTTCACTTGTTTAACCCCCAATTCTGCGAGGTCCACAGCGATGTTTATAGCATGATTGGAGGCCTCTTCACCTTCCCGGACAAGTAACATTGCCGCCTTCCTATGTTCTTCCGGAAGATGCTCCAGCATAGGTGCCAGCCGGTGCCACATCTCTCTGTCATATCTGGCTACTATAACCAGAGAGTTGGCCGCTTTCACTGTGGTTGCTCCTACCGACAGCACTTTTTTGCCAAAGGCATCTTGTCTTCTGGCCTCATTTTCCGGAGAGGTCGTGCACTTGTGCTGGGCCCTCGCCTTTCTCGCCGCCGCCGCAGACACCACCGAGTCAGGGGCTGTTTGGGAGGACAGACACTTGGGGGTAGCTTCTGGGGCCTTAAATTTCTTCTCCTGGTGACCTTTTATTGGCAGTTCCGAGAAAGGGTGACGCATGGTCTGTAAATCCTCCTGCCACACATGATCCAGGATGGGTACCGAGAACACCGACCTTCTCTTTCCCATGTGGTCAAAAAGAAAACAGTCCTTTCTCTCCTCTTCCTGGGCCAGCCCGAATTCTGTACACGCTTTTGCCATCATGGCGTGAAATGACCCAATTTTGTCCGGGGGAGACGGCTGAGCCGGGCTTCTTGGGGTTTCTAACTCCGCCTCCGACTCCCAGGTTGGATCCCTGGAGGGGGTTAATGAGGCATCCGATAGGGTCCTCCTGTCCGAGTCCGAATCTAGCAGTTCTCCCTCCTCGTGGTGTGCAGCTGAGAGGTCCTCTCCCGCTGGTACTGTCGTGGGGATTGACGGAGTTAACCGACGAGACGGGCCCGGTTCGTCGATGGTCCACCTGGCCAGAAGGTAGCCTCTTGTCCAGTGACTTCAACAAAGTCTGTAACGTGGATAAAACTTCCAGCGACAAGATTGACTGCGGATTAAGAAGAGGGGTAGACCCCGGAATGCTGGCTCCCCCGGAGAGAGGCTTTCTAATTCCTCGTAACCCAAGGTCTGCAGGGCCAGCAACTCTCACACCCTCCTCATCTCCCGAAGACACCGACAAGTCCGCCTCTTGCTGCAGCAGGGTATCTGGCAAAACTGGGTTGAATACTTCATCAGGCCTCTTGCAGAATCTCCGTCGACGAGGCTAAAGCTGGCCCCGTCGTCGTCGTCACCACCTGCGGTCCAAGAATAGTTGAGACCAATTGTGTCAACGGTAGAGAAGGGGTTGACTGCCCTGCCATCGACTACGGTGGTGGTGGTCGTGTAGGTCCCTGAGGCGTTCTCGCCTTTTCTGAACTTGACCTACGCTTCTCGACTCGAGGTCGATCTATGGTGGTCGCCCGAGGAGGATTTCGACCTTTCTTTTCTGTCTTTCTTTACCGAAGATGAGGATGACAAGGCTTTCTTCGACGAGGACTCCTTGGAATGGCTTCCTGATGACTCTTTCTCCGCCGGTCATGATTTCTTCACCGGGGGTTCGGACGATGTTGAGCAGCACGGGGCCCCTGAAGATTTTGACACTGAGGCCACACTGCGCACGGAGCCTACCTCCGAAGGCGGGTATGCCCCCGCTCAACCATGCCACTAGCCGCCGACTTCGATCTTTAAGAGTTTTTTGGGAGAAGCCCTTACATATGTCGCACTTGCCGAATGATGAAGGTGTAGACAATATATGCAATCCATATGCCCGTCCCGCTCATACACTTTCTTCAACCCGCACGTAGCGCACGGGCGGAACAGTGCTTTCCCAGACATCAGGACAAAGCTCCAACAACACAACCTTGACAAAATAGTAGACTACGCAAGGTGATCCCACTACTTTGGAGACGGTTGAAATCTGAAGAGAGCTGCGGGGGCGGGGCATTTATACCGCTACGTCCTAGTGGGGCATGCGTAAGCAGCCCCGAAAACGACGTAGATAGGACACAGAAGTGTTGGAAGTTTTACTATACCGAGGGTTCCCAGTCTGTCAACGGGGAATATCCTAAGCATGTGAATCCATGAAAGATCCAATGCTGGAGAAAGAAATTTTTTCTGATAAGGACCGAACCATAACGGAAATAATGCCTTTATGAAGGCAGTGTGACTTCAAAAATAAATGATTTACTTTTGAAGTCATAGGGCTCCCCCCACCACATGACATGGAGGCCTCCCAAGCTAGGGTTGTCCATGCCACAACTATTATTCTGCATTGTGAACTCAAAAAGAAACATTTGTTTTGATTTTTGCAAAAACTTTTTGGGGATTTTTTTTTTACTCCAAGTGGGACCCCCTCCAAGGACATGTGGTGACAGGCCCCCCGCCAGTGAGGATTACACATACTGGCCCAGGTTTTCCACACAAGAACAGTTCAAAATCATGGCTTTCCATAGATTATTTCTTTCCAGCCTTCCAAACAACTTTCAACAAAGTTCATGCCGTCCACCTCTGTCGGTCTTAGACCAAGTTCCCATTGGTCCCCCTCTGTCAGGGTCAGGCCTTTCACAACACAAGTTCAATACTCCCTTCACTAAACGTATTACACTTTGGGTCTCCCTCAGTCGGGCTCAAACCGTTCATATGTCAAAGACTTCCCCCTTCTCTCTGGGTTACTTTTGATCACTTTGCTTTTACAGTTAATTCACTTCATCGCTACAGACAATTCACCTTTCACAGAGACTTTCGAGTGGGCTACTTCGTTTTACCGGACCACTCTGTTACTCAGTATCGCTGGTTTCACAGCTATCTTTACTTCAAAATTCATTCACAGGGCAGCCTTTCTTCACATTTCATCCACACGTGTGCAGCCTTCACTTGCGATTTAATATTGCAACCCCAATCTTTCCCTAGTACACATCGGTCTCGGAAGTTGCTTGCCAACTCACCGGCTGTGTGCGTTTCTTTCTCATCTTTACAGTTGCCCAATTCATGAGTCAAGGTTAGTAACACACTCTTGGTTTTGCCTTCCCAACTCTTCCATTCACCCGGGAGGGTTGCTGGTGTCCTTGAAACACAATGCAGCCTTCTGCTTTGGGATTTGGCCTTCTCCATGTGTCTTTCGTGGCCTTTGGCGGTAAGAACCTACTTAAGGGAAGTTTTGCGATCTTGACCCGCTGCTCTCTTCCCTTGGTCCGTCGCTCTGCTCCAGTATATTTGCCTTCGCCCTGGAAGTTTTGCTCTTACTAGTGTATCTATAGATCCCCTTTTATCCATGTGAGGAGTGCCAATTGGTATCAGGTGTATGCACTTAAAGTCAAGTGTCTGACTTGGCACAGGACATGTCCACTTATTGGGTCAAGCAATGTATAAGAGTTAGTCTTGTTACCCTCAGTCACCCTCTTCCTCAGCCCAGTGTTTGTGTAGAAAAAGTGGGCAGGGGAAGAGTTCGGACACCGAGGAATCCTAACGAATAGGATGGGTTAGCAATACAAAAGAAAGTGAGGGATACCGCGTCTCACCATTGGCTGCCTAACTAACACTCACCTGGTATCCACAGGGATGTCACTCAGCCTGTTCTGACCTCTTACGACCTCGAACCCTTCCCTGGAGGCTATTTGACTGGAGACTGGGCCTGAAACACAGGATTGTCTCTGTGTGCTTGAACCCCTTCTTCCCCGGGGTCCAACCCTTCCCTTTGACCCACAGCTCACCTTGTTTTCTTGAATAGTGTGCTCTCCATCCTGCTTTCAACGCAGGGGCGCGTTGATTGATGCGGGCTCATTGCTGCCTAGTTACTTCACTGGCAAAAGTCTGACAGGTAAGTATAATGAGTCTTTTGAACAGTTCTCTAACTTCGTTCCTTTCCTTCCTTAGATGATGGCCGGATTCCGGGGATGGCGGCGTGCTGCTGAGATGAGTAGCGCTGAAGGTGAGTGAGAGCACGATGCGCGATGCACCCCTTTCGTATTTGCATTGAACAGAGTTCTTTTTCTGTGTTGTTTAGGTGCCGCAACGTTTTTAGCATGGATGCCAGTTATGAAGAACAAATGCGGTGGGTAAGCGCGGTATGTGGCGCCTCTAGATGTTTCCACGCTAACCTGGAGTGTCTTTTCCCTCTTGCAGATGGATGAGAAGTTCCAGAGACAGAGTTCCGCCAGAGCGGATGGGATTCAGGTAAGCGTTTAAAGCTCTTACAGTATTTAAAAATAAGCGAAGATTTGCAGAATGCTTACTAATGCCTTTTTTCTGTTCTTTTCCCTTTTCCTTCGGAAGCGGCGTGCCGGGATGGGAATGACACTGCCGAAGTTTCCCGCAGAACAGAAGGAGCGATGAATGATGGGGAGAAGCTCCGCAAGGTAAGGCTGTTCCTAACAGTGTTCTTGTTCTTGCAGGAGCTGAGCGAGGAAGAAAGATGCAGGCCTACTGGAGACCGATCCGAACACGGCAAGTGTAACGCTGCAGGTGCAGAAAACGCAAAGCATGTTTTTCAGCCTTGGTGTGGCTTAAATAGGCTCTGGGAATCCCAGGTGTCTCTGGGCTGAACCACACCCAAAAGACTAGACCGCACATGCATATCTGGGAACTGAAATATGTGGGGGCATCCTTCTTGTCCCCATCAATGCACTACAAGTCCAATCCCCAATGTTATCCTATGGGCGTGAGTGAGTCTGGTGCCACAAGCGCCAAGTCTGACTCCAAGTGGGTCTTTGGAGGGATGGAGAGGCACTTGAGGGCCATGTAGGTGATTGTGGCCTGGCTCCAGCCTGACATCTTGGAGGGCTGGGGACATGAGGGGCCGGAATCATGACACTCACCCCCACTCCCCAAAGGTGATCCTCCCGCACTGATCCATCTCCAGGAACTGGATCCAAAAGCGATGACCATGTCCTGGTCACCTGGAGGACGTCCCTGAGGACCACTGCCTTTGCAGATCAGGGTAGGTGATGCAGAACGCTATCAGGGTGGCGCCATCCATTTCCAAGAAAGGGGGAGGCGCAGGCTGGCTGGGTACCCAGGGAGACAACAGTGTGCAGCAGAGGGGCAGGAGGACATTCTGGGCATTGACATTCTGGAAAAAAGGGGTGCGATGATAGAGTTGGAAAATAGGTTCCTGCAGGGAGCGAGAGGCAGGTTACAGGTAATCCCAAAGGCTGTGGTGATGGCTGCTACTAAGAATACCACCCACATGCTGACACACAAATAGGCTCCTGGCAGCATAGGGGGAAACATATCCGGACAGAAGGGCAAGAAATAAACAGTTGGCTCTGCAGTGTTAAAACTGAACACTGTACCACAGTATGTGAAACCATACAGGCTACTGTGCACCGTATAAGGGGCATTGAACAACATGACAGTGGAAGGGGTAGTTTCAGATTAACAATGTGAATGCAAGTTAGAGACTGTCAAAACTCAAAAGGATGGCTTTAGGGCATGTGCACCAGAGGAGGGCATTGATGGGGCCACATACAAACAAAGTGATGACTGGCATCATGACTGGATGGTGTTTGGGCGGGGAAAAAGAGAACAGTATGGTGAATTACAATCAGTGGAGCTGGCTCTGATAATAATGAAGACAATTCCATCTGAGCAAGAGTGGCCCAAGACACCCAAAAATAACCTACAGGTGCAGTCAATGGCATCCATAGAAGATCAGGAGTGGCATGTGGCAGAGGGCCAACAGCTTGAAGTGACAAAGATCATCCTACAGAAGGGCAAGCATGAGGATCAAAGGAAATGTGAACAGCTCCTGGCAGACTGGCAAGGGGAGAATGAACAGCATATGCAAAATATCAATGCTGAGAAAGAGCAAGACAATGGGTAATGGCGCCTGACAGAGATGGTCTGGTGGCCCATCGCCAAAAGGGGACTGGCAGGAGCATATGGACATTTGTGTGATTTGTTGGACGAAAGAAATAGAAAGAGGAGGCATAGAAGGAGCTGTTCAAGCAGACAGATGTGAAAGGCACACAGTGGGATGACTGGCGGCCGTTTGTTCTGCATGGCCTACGAGTGAGAGAAAGGTCAATGACAGGGGATTCACCATCCGAGATGCTATTTGGGAGGTGCTGGATTTTAGAGTGACACTGATGCTCCGAGACAAACAGAAAGGGTGTGGGGGCATGTCATTATGACCGTTTTTTGTTGTTTTAGATACACCTAGATTATGGCTGATGATGAAAATGGGGAGGGCTGGTGCAGTGCAATGCAGGGAGGAATGGATTAAATGAGGTAGGACACAAATTAGTTGCCTGGTTTTAATTCTGCTTTTTTATTTTTCTACCTTATTAAGTATTTATGCTTTGTACAGTAGTGAATAGTCTTTTTACTTTATTTCTGTCAAATGTTTGCCACAATCAAATGTACTATATGAGGTAGGATTGCCTAATTGGGACTTTTTTCCTAATCAGAAGCTGGTACTTTTTTAGTGATTGTTATGTTTATGAATTTTCGTAATAGATATCTACCTCTCAGCTGTTTTAAATTGCTTAACTGTTTCATTTATTTTGGATTTTAATTGTATACTTTTAAATAAGTAATTTAATATGTATAAAAAGAATGTATTTTAAAGGTTTTTTTAAAACCAAAACATGTTTTAAAGAAAAATAAGTATGTATATCACAGAAGAGGTTTGCTTTATGTAGAAGTAGCTCAAGGCGTTGGACAGTGATTGTAGTGGATCATTAAAAATAAAAGAGGAGAGAGGGAAAGGAATTGCATTTACTAACTCTAATACTGGATTTTGCTTTCATTTTCTTCTGAGGCCCCTCTGATGCAATGAGACCTGGCTGCAGCTGAACAGCCATGTCATGCAAGGTGGCAGAGCTGTGGAATGCATGTTACACCAAAGACAGCCATCCGGCTCATGGCAGCTCCTGAGAAGGTACACAGCGGATGACACTGCTGAAACGGAATGAGATCCCCAAGGCCAGAGGCCTTACAGAAGATTTGACCGAGAAAGCATTTCACAACTGTAGCACTACTCCTCCCCCTTTTCTCTCCCATGTACCCGTTTGTTATTAGGTGTGCTGTTTTATGGGTGGCAAATGGTTTTAGCCACTCCACTTGTATATAAAAACTAGCAAAAAGTACCCGTTCTCGGAACAGGTTCTGTGGACAGACATGAAAACACCCAAAACCAATGTTCCTGCAGGTCTCTGTTCCGATTTGCTTTTTACTTGATGTGCCTTGCACTCTGAAGTACAGGGATCATTGTATATTATTTTATTCCACCTCATCATATTATTTCCAATCCCATATGTCATTACTACTTTCAACAAAAATATTTATTCTATTGAAACAAACACCTTTTCTGAGAGGCAGCTATAACTTTCAAAACTGGACCCAGGCACAATATTGTAGAGAATATTCAGTGTAGGTTAGGTTGCGTTGATCTCTCGGGCCCAAAGCCAGATTGGTTGGGATTAATCATTTCAGGTATATTAGGTATTAGCCATCACAAATTTGACATTTAGAACCAAGATGTTCACCATTGCTCATAGTTGGACATCTTTATTAAGGACTGTTTACAGGGGTGGGCCAACTTAAATATAAACAGGATCTTCCCTAAAGAGATGAAAATATAGCATTGCCTCCTTCTACAAATGTCTATTGCAACCGCCTTCCCAGTTTCAGGATGAGAGGCCAAGCTTTCAAGACTCTGCCACTGTTCAAAAGTCTAAGAAGTTACCTCACTCCTCCTTCCAGTACGTAGCAAATACTCTTTCTGCTCCTGTCCCTAGTTGCAGGCTTTCCAGGATCCTATACCACAAGACTAAACCAGTCCTTGGTGTTCTGCAGGACCATCAGGGGTCACTTAGCAATTGCAATGGGATCAGCAAGGAGTAACGCAAAAGGACCAATTCTTACTAGCCTGACTATTCATTCCACCACCTCTTATGCTCCCCAACACCCAATGGAACCTCCTCCTTGCCCCTGTTAGACCTGGCTAGGGCCTGACCTGGCCATCTGGAATCTCCTACTTCTAGATGTCTAGCCTGCTTCTGACTCCTTGCCTCTCCTTTAAATAAATCAATAAACACCTGATCTCTTTTCTATATGGCTTTCTTCTTTCTCTTGCAATACTCGTCATCCCAGGACAATCTTCATCACTCTGCTCACCTGAGGATGTCTCATCATCTGTCTCCTCACTTTCACCTAACCCCTTCTCCTGTTGCTTAATAAATGTCTGCTTACAACCCCATGGCATAGCTCGCGTCACCTTAGACTCCGCTCTGGGTCTTAATTGCTCCAACAGCTATATAAAATTACTCCATCCTTCAACTCTACTCCAGGTTTAATTTCCTCACTCCTATCTGGTCTTGTTTCTTCCTTCCACTTCACTCCTGGTTTTACTTATTCCTTTTCAACTCTTCCTACTACCACCTGTGGTTTTGTTTCCGCTCTTCTTACTTCAGTTACTAGTACAGACTTACAAGCCACTCCTGATTTTAGGCCCTCCCTCCTTTCCTATGGTGCTAGTACCAATTTACAATCCACTCCTGGTTTTGCTTCCTCTATTTCTCGCACCTTTAGACCTCACCACTTTCTTCGCTTTTGTAAAAATCACCTCATGCTCTCTCCTGCTGCCACTTCCCCAGCTTCCTTCTCTAGCACACTCCAGTTACTCTGGCACCTCTCCTCTGCAGAAATCTCCCCTCTGCAAACAAGAGCTGCCTGCTCCTGTCAGCAACTACACCGAGCTGGGCTGCTTAGCATATGTAGCAACTTGCCTCTTCCCCCTGATTGGAATAAGGGCTGTGTGAAGAATCTGACAAAGTCATCACCAACTCTGCAGGGAAAGCCTTTCTGCATGTCCCCAGGGAAGGGCAGAAGCTACTCGGCTTCAAACCTGGGGGTGGCTATTTGTGGGAGGACCACATGGGGAGAGCAACCGCAGGAAAGTGGAGGCAGTTTGCTATAGAGTATACATAATGACCCCCCTTTTAAAGAACTAATAGTCCTTGTGCCCATCTCAAAACTGCATGGCATACAGTGCAACAGAAAATATTGAAAGCCATGGGTGAATCTTGATTCCCATGAATCCACTGAGACAAAGAAGAGGATAAGAGCAATGCAGATTAACAAGAATCATGTGATGTGGTTGAGTGATTCCGATCAGGTGACCCATACCATGAAGTTTAAATTAAAAGGTAAGACTGATAGAGAAACTCCTTTCCCGATGCGATTGGGGAACCAAAGAGTCGTCACATGCAGACGAGTGGTCGAGGCGATGCTGGTGAGAAAAGCTTGGGACTGGGAGGTATGTGGCCACAAGATACGGAGCAGAGAAAGCTCTGCCGTGAAGACCAGAGCAGTGAGAGAGCTGGAGAGCACAGGAGATGCTGAGCCCCAGAGAAGGAATACCGTTCCCCTGGATGCCACCCTTGGCAGATGCTGAAGCAGCCAGAAACTACCTGTGAGCAAAAGCTGACACCGGGATAATTGGTTGAGTGCATCAGAGGGCAAATGAAGCAAGAGAACTCCGTGTGGAGAATGAGACAAGGGAGCAAGAGAGCTTAAGCCGGCATTGAAAATATTGAAAGTGAGAGACTGGAGAAAGCAGGAAACCCCAAACTGGGAAAATAGTGAACCCAAGCAAGCATTGGCCACAGCCAACAGGGAGAGGGCAAGGACCCAACAATGGCAGAAAGGGAACATTTTATGGCATTTGGCAAAGCCCTGGCAGGAGAGCATACCAGGCACTTGAATAAGAATATGAGTTTATAAGATATAACCCAAGTGAATGAGAATACAACCTGGCAGGAGAGTATATGTCAGGAGGCTTGGGGCTAGTCAAGTGGTCAGATAGCAGAGAACGATAGGGGCCACTATACTGAATGTGAGCAGTAGGCAGTGCCTGCATGTAAGCCCAAAAAGGGACATATGACTCATAGTAGGTGCAGCTGCTGCCCGTTATACATTTGTGTTGAGCCAGGGTAGAAGGCAGCAAAAAACAACAGCAGACAGCAACCAAAAGGAGCCACAGACAACACACACCAAACACACACTTATTGTGAACTTGTGGTAACAACTACATGCACCAGCAGCCTCTGCGAGGCAAGCGTCATCGGGGAACACACTGGACCACATCCGCACCAACGTGCGCACAACATAAGCCGTCCATGCATAAGGCTTCTGAGCGAAGCGCACTTTTGGGAGGCTACGATCCGCCAACCAAGGCAAAGCCTGCTGCTGGTCCAAGCCCTGCCTAAACTTCAGTCCAGGTTCCGCATTACAAAAGCAAAGTACTGCGGTGCTTCCGCCTTGTAATTTGGGAATCCTACGAACCGCATGGAGCATTCCTAAGGAGCACATGGGGAGAACAGTCATGCTAACCCGGCACATTGTTATTAACCCACGATTATAACTGAAAACCCGAATACCAGGATCACATAGCATTGTATTTTCTATTGCACACGAACAACCTGCAGTGCCTAATTGTGCTTAATACAGGAAAAAGAGGGATTTTAGAAGGTGTTTTTGTTAAAACACTGTTAGCTGTGGCACAAATGAAAAATGCTACATTTAGATATGGAATGTTTTCGATTATTTCTATTTTAAAATGTTATAAAGTGAAAGGCATTCCCATTTTAATTTATGGAGTAGAAAATCATCATGGTTTACTGGATGAGGATTTTAAACATCTTGAAGTTTTGTATGGAAAAGATTTCTAAGGCTTCCAATGTCAATACCTTGAAGTGTTATCAGATTTGAATTAGGGTTATTGTCAAGAGAAGCACATATTTTATGCAAGAACATTTTACTGTGTCATTACTTCAAAAATCCCCCGGAAAATGTCGTATGCAAGTTTTAATGATGATAATTCAAAATTGAAGAACATTCATCTGACTAAAACAATGGAGAAACTGGAAGTCTGGGGCTTGAGTGAATATTCCATGTGCGAGAATCCTGGAGCAAACAAGCAGTGGCTATGGCTTACTGATTGGTGCAGAACTTGTGACTCCTTTGGCGATTATAAAGGTTCTAGTATTTTTATGGTCCCCCATATACAATTAGGGAAGTGTGCGCAATATCTCTCACGTTTTGCTTCATGGGAGTTTGGAAACACTCTACTAAGATTTAGGCTGGACATTCTTCCTACAAGGGTGAACTGAATTTGTGTTGGTCAACTTTGCCTTATCAGTTGGGTAAAGCTCTGTATCAATTTTTGGAGTTGATAAATCTGGTGGAGTAGAAGAAAGTAATTTTGTTCAGGCATTTTAGAGAGTGAAAATCAATAAAGTACTACACTACAAATCAATATTCATGATTACATAGTGTTACTGATCTGTTCAGGTTTTAGATGGGAAATTGAAAATGTTCTTGGAAATATGAATAAACGTTTTAGGAGTGTAATGTTTATGTAGAATTGAAGTAGTACTTTTGTCTTTTTAATTATTTGTTTAAGGTTTAATTTTGTTATAAAACAATGCACAATAAATAAATGAATTCAAAAAAGAAATGCAAAGAACAACGTTCGCTAGTAGAAATATGTCGTTTACATGAAAGGCACTTCCGATTACTAACCCCATTTGCACTGATGCACTTTGTTGAGCACTTTTTCACATTATTGATGCAGCCGTGTGTGTTGTAGAAATGTGTATTGTAAATGTGCACCGTTATGAGATTTTGTGACACTTATGATTTTTGTAAATTGTGTGCATTTCGCGCTCTTAAACACACGTACGAGGGCGATATAAATACAATATAATTTCATTACATCTATAAACTAGAAATAAAAGATTTTTTTTTTTTTTTTTTACAGAAACAAGAAGTTGAGGTCCAGTGCAGTAATTTGATTATACCTGCAGTATGTCCACAGGTAGCTAAGATATTCTCACAGGAGGGAGAGGTAGCTTGAGACTCGTCTTTGTTTTATAAATGCCATGGTTCCCCTAATCTAGAGTCAAGCTCCGGGAAAACAAAAAATAGGGGTCGACGCTTTGGTTAAACATTTCCAACAACTAAGTCACCACTCCCCTACAACTTATTAGCAGGGCCGTCCTGCAATCATTATAACTTTTACTGGGTTGGGGTGCGTGGAACTGATCATACGTATCCTGGTGCCAGCACCGAAGGTAGTTTAGGAGGGCCATGGTTCCCATTGGATGGGTAACAGATCTCTGTGCACCTATCAGTTTTTGTCCCAGGAAAAAGATGCACTGTATGGTGTCCGCCTCTGATGCTGAAACCTCAAAAGTAAAGTAATACCATGCTGAAGAGGATGAGAGCAAAAGGGAGGTTTAGAGCAAAAGAGAGGTGTTAGAGGTGGTGGGGGGGTCTTCCTGTACGTTTGGCTAACTCCTGTGCTTCCTTGAAAACCTACTGGGCTTAGTGTCTTCTCCTGAAATCTGTGGTACTGGCTTTCCGCCTGACCTTTGCGATACTGTTTACCTCCTCCTGACATCATCGGATTGCCTGTGCCAATTGACACCACAGTTCCCACTATCACCCCATCACCCCAGTTGTGTTCTCATCACTACAAATTCCAACAACTTCTCTGGCGTCAACGTCTGCTCGAGGAGACAGATTGCCTGTGTGCGTCAATACATTAATGCTAATAAATAGTGCTCATTCCTCTTTGGATAGAAGAATAAAAGATCCACATCTACTGGATCCAGTTTGATTTGATCCTCCTGCATAGACCACACAGCGTCGGATTGCCTGTATCCCTTCCACCCCCCAACCAAAAAATAATAGGTTATTTTAAACAAAATGAAAACAAAGGTGTGTTTCTGTAAGAAACAAAATTAAGCAGTCTCTAATATCAAAGATTTTCTTTCTCCAAAACGTACAGAGTAACATTTATTCAAATTTAACATTATAGCCCAATCTTTAAAGGAATAACAAAGAAAGGTACGAGGCAAGGTGAACAAAAGAGTAAGAGAAAAAAATAAAGAGCGAAAGGAATAAATAAAATAGAAGAGGAAAATTACAAAATAAAAAGCAAACAAGACCCCTATAATGTGAATAAAAGCTAAGTACACAGATCATTAAATGCACCCCAAATCCTCTCATATCCATCAAG
The DNA here is from genome assembly GCF_040938575.1 of Ambystoma mexicanum. NCBI lineage: Eukaryota > Metazoa > Chordata > Amphibia > Caudata > Ambystomatidae > Ambystoma > Ambystoma mexicanum. Next base: position 908,097,125 of record NC_090930.1, read on the forward strand.
TTGATCCTTGGCGTTAAAGGATAATTTCTCTCTCCTAGACAGAAGGGACAAACTCTGCAACCAATCATCAACTAGGAGAAAGGCTCTATATGTCCAGAGCATTTTACTGTTAGACAATGCCGTACTTGACGGGATTAAACTCAACACACCAAAAAGTGCATTTCTAGGTAGAGATGGATCCAGAACGAGTTCCATTCTCTGAAAAACACCATCCCAAAATAATTGAATCTTGCTACACAACCACAACAACCAGTTGGCTTTCCAAAAACTGGCTTGCAAAGTAAAGAAACCAATAAGGGTTACCCAAATGAAGAAACAACTTTTTCGAATTCAAATCACAACTCAAAGGAAAAGGTTTCCTACAAATAAAAATAAATGGCTTCCAAAATAAATTGCTTGAGTGACTGGTACGCAAAGAACAAAAATAAATGTTACTCAGCTAAAAGTTTTCAAATCACAATTAATGCGCACAGTCCAAAAAGCGAAAAGACACCCGATTGTGTCTCAAAAAACGCCTGTTTTGCAACACTGCCGTGGTCCAACTCTGCCTCACAGTCCAGCAGCCAAACAAAGCACACAAAAGGAAACAGAAGTGGCTGGCTCCTCAAACAGGCTACTATACCAGTTTTCCGCCCAAAAACACACCCGGATACACGTGAGAATATCCAAAAACAACATCACTATGACAATGTGCACTAAAACCTCATGTGATATCTGAATGTGCTTACAGTTTTCCTGAAATCATCTGACTTTGGGAGAGAAGTCGCAATTCTTCATTGACCACCTGGGGATTCCAAAATATGGCGACTGAGCGCACACAAAATTGTTGTGGTGGAGGGGTTGGGGAGATTTCTCCAGGCTTATGTACTCATTTTTGGACTGAATGTATGCATTGAACAAAGAACACTACTTGACCAATTGCCCCGCAATGCAATACTAAAACAAGAGCTCAACAAAGAAAGGACACCGGAGCTGCCGCAGTGAAAGGAGGCGTTCAATGAAGAACTGAAACAAATGCAACACCACAGCAATGTTGAAAGGCAATGCTTACTGTGGGATTGAATCAAGAGGTCATCACTACGAGGCATTATATAGGACTTACAGGATAGGGCCAAATTGATGCAGGCACCTTTAATTTCAAAGTATCACGGGATATATTGACAAAAGGGTCCTTCAGGTATTATTTTAAGCCACAAGAACACATAAAACAGGAGACACTCACCAGCCAGCCCCTCTCAACATTGCTCGGCACCCTAAATGACAAATGTATGGAATATTCATTTAAACACTCCACATTCTCTTAGCTAGCATTCGCTCAGCACACATCAACATTTTATTTCACATAATTAGTGGCCAACAGGACAGAAACCAAAACCTAACACAGGACTTTACTTTGGTTCCTGTGAAAATACATGTTCTTTTGAATACCCTCTAAACAGCCACTTTCCCCGTTCACAAACCACAGCCCCAGTTTGTTAATTTAGATTCAAAAGGCTTGTCATGTGTGTGATTATGGAGTGTGACAAGTTGCCTTCTGCCCTGCAGGAGTGCACAGATTATTAGAGGCTAATATGCCCACTCAGGCCTCACACTTCTCCAAACCAAGAGCCAACACAATCAGAGGTAAAATAGGCACAGTCAAGAGATATAGCTCCCTCGCCTTTTTGGTAACGTGGGCTGAGGGAAGGCTCCACTTCCAAAAGGTGTTGTGAATGTGGTTCACTAGAAACCCAAACAGCAAAGTATAACAGTCCAAAATAAAGGAATGTGCAATCAAGGTTCTATAAAAATCTACATGTTAACCAAGTACACCATCTACAACAATATCCAACTTGAAAACACTGCAAAAAAATCCACCCATGTAGAATGAATACAGAATATGCAAATATAGAATAGATGCAGCACTGTGGTTAATGTGACAGTTGGAGAAAAGGCAATAAAAGTCCATGCTGTTCAAAGGATATGGTCGTGAGGTGTCAAAAGGCATTGAAATGACCTATCCTGTGTCGAGGGCCAACGATGAACCGTGGGGATAGAAACACATCAATAATACCTTTGCGAGGGTCTTCGTGGTGACTGTGTCAAACCAGGCTTCTCAGCGTCGGTTACAGGATATCTTCAGTTCAAAGATGCAGCAATTGTAGTTGTCTAGCGGCAAGCGGTCATCGAGTCGGGCGTCTAAAAGAAGTTTGATACAGTATCGAATAGTCTACTCGAGCTATGCGGATTGTGTGGTTACCAGGGTTCATCACAGGTTGCCGTTCGGTGGCATTGATCTGGTACCAGTATGCACAGGCAAGTCAATTCGATTCAGAGGTCTCAGTTCAGGAGACAGCAGGGTCGGGTTGATCAACTTACAGTAGCGGTGATGAAGGTGCTTCAAATGGTGGCTCGAGAAATGCAAGGAAGCAGTAGTTGCTTGGTTCGAGATGTGGCAATGACACTTCAGCGGGCGTGGTTTGGTAGTGACCAAAGTCGAACAGGCAAATGGTGGTTCGAGGAACAATGAACACCAAAGGCAGTGTCGAAGAGCCCTTATCGTTTAGTGAGTGTCTTGCTTAAATCTCATCTCAAAGCCGGTCGTCGTGAAAACCAGGATATTGGCTATTCTGGCTTCCAGGAGCTGAGAGTCCCACTCCAGGCCCTCAAGGTCCAAGGTTAGACTTTTCTTAGGCTACCAAACACAGGGGAGGCTGGCACACAACACAGTGAGGGTCCATGCTTTTGCCGTGTTGCTGACAAAGATGCGGTTTTGGTACAGCAGCATAGGTCACTGCCAATGATCCCTGGAGATGGTTAGGGGACAGATCTCACCTCTGCCTTGGAACACCTGCGTTCACCTCACAACTGGGAGCACTCTGAAAAGGACTGCTCTCGCTAGCAGGGTCCAATGAAACCGTCTTTATGGTTTGGAGTCCAAAGGGTGATACAAAGAAGAGGTGTGAGACTCCCTTCTTTTAAAGATGAAGGAAAGGGTGATTGAACTAAAGCTAGCCTGCTTTAGGGGTCCAATACCTTCTCTTGAAAGCAGTGGACTTGGCTCTTCTGACATCACTCACAAAGTGCTTTGTGCTGCAGGAAGTGGAAGGGAAAGAGAAAGAGGCAGCGAGAACCAAGATTGTAGAATCTTCCTAACACTTACAGATCTATATGGCTACATGCGAGGGGTCAGAAATGAGAGGCAGACACAAAATTCTGTTTTCACTGTCAGACATCTTAATTAATATAAAAGGGGTTGGATAAAGGCCGCTCTGTCCCCATTCTAAAGAGTGTCCTTACCTAGGAAACTTAACCTAAAGATCAGTCTGTCTCATCGTCATACGTATATAAACTGTCCTTGTGTCCAAAACATACTAATCTGACCCTCACACTAGAAATTAACAACAAAGGGCTTAAGGAAATGCCTCTGACTTAGAATTGGCAAAACGTGTTCACGATTAAAAGAAGTAGATAAATCCAACAAGAATAGTCTATTCCAAGGAGAAATCCTAGGATCCAAAGGGTGAATCCCTTCCCCTGGATTATTCTGGAAGGATGGCAAAGGTGTCTCTTTGAAACACAGTTCTTAAGGATGACCTCCTGGTATAGCCCCCTGCAATGAATCCTTTAGTAGGTTCTTTACATTCCCCTGGTATACTCTCCTGCCAGGTAGCTTACCACAATGTCTTTGGTATATTTCGGTATATTCGGTATATTTCTAATGGACTCCCCTGCCTGGAATCCCCTTCTGGGGCTTGCAGATCCCGTGGTATGCTTCTCCTCAGGTATCTTACCCCCCCCCAAAATGCTCACTGCCTAATGTGCTTTTTTCACCAGGCCTTCTCGCCGGAGTTCACTGTCTTTTAGTATAGCACCGTTGTATTCATTCACTGTGTCAACACTTCATTGGCTTGAGGTACTACTTGTTCCAACTTTCCCCACGCTGACATCTCACATATGGAGACTTGTTCAAGTTTGGTCTTATAACGTCTTTATTAGTATTAGTTCACTTTTGGTAATATGGTATATGAAACGTACTTATGCAGTTTAAACCCTGTTTTAGGAGAACATTTTTAGAAAATGGCAATTGTGAATACAAGAATTGTTGACCATTTAGTGCTGATATGATTATAAAGATTGTTCTTCCAATTGTCTTTAAAGAAATGAGGCCATCTCATGATCTGAGTTCAAGCCTCTTTCCACTGCACGGAATTTACAAATTAAATTTGCTTCTTCTTGCAGCAGTTTAGCTTCAAGGTCTCCTCCTCTTGGTCCTAGTGTCACTTTTTTAAGTCCAATAAATTTCAATTCCTTTTTGTCAACTAATTGGTGTTTGCGTTGCCAATGTTGGGCTAGAGGTAAGTTGATATCTTGACTTCCGATGTTTGATATGTGTTCCCTGAGTTCCCGAATGGTACTACCTATGTAAATTTCTTCACAATGGCAGATAATTGCATAAACGACAAACTTGCTTCTACAGTTAATTTGATCCACTATCTTGTGGGATATGTCATGTTTGTCTTTGAAGGTCACTGTGTTATTAAGGGCATGTTTGCACATTGTGCATGTTCCACATTTACGAAACCCTATTGGAGGTGGCGGGAGCCATGTAGCTGGAACTTCTTTTTTCTCTTCTGGAAGAAGTGAAGGGCTTAAAATATTTTTGATAGTTGTGGCTCGTCTGTAAGTTAATGTAGGGTTTTCTCCTATGTACTTTATCACATTTTCATCAAGTTGTAACAAATGCCAATTTTTCCTTCATATCTTTCTCAATACTTTATTGTCTGCACAGTAACTAGTAATGAAACTGATTTCTTGTCTTTCTTCATGTTTGGACTTTGTTGGCTTTAGGGTGCTCTCCCTGTCAACTTGGGAAGCCTTATCTCTGGCTTGTGCTATTGTTTTGTTCCCATAATCTGCTTGCTAATAGTTTGCATTCCTCTTCAAAACTTCTTTGTTCAGAGCAGTTCCTCCAGGCTCTGATGAATTCTCCTTTTGGTATGTTCTTATTCGCTCTATTTCTGAAGTCTTCCAGGTGTCCCTCCTCCCCTTTCCAAACGATAAGTACATCATCTATGAACTGTGCCCATAGTATTACATTTGCGTCATAATCTTTATCTGTATAAATGTATCTGTCTTCGAACATTGTCATTGTCAAATTGGCAAGGGCTGGGGCATACTGGGGCATACTTAACCCCCATTGCCACTCCTTGTGTCTGCTTGTAAAATTGACCATTGAAGATGAATACATTGTTTTGTAATGTCAATAAGAGCATTTCTTTCATTTTCTTTTTAACTAAATTTTTCATGTATGTTTTTTTCTCTTTTTCCGTTTTGTTTTTTTACTTCTTGATGCACTCTTTCTTTTGTCAACCACCCTTAACAATCCCACCCTACCCCCTCCCTCAATGGCCATCTTTTAACACATGTGCAAAAAAACTGTTTGTGTTTGATTTACAACATGTATACAATGTTTATTCCTTTTTCTTTTTACATCTGTAATGAATATGATATTTTTTGTTAATGGAATTTAATCAGCCCTGATTTGAAAAAGACACAGATGTCGAAAAACGTGTAATCTTAAAGGGCAACTTTTCGAATCAATGCACAATTAAAAGCTCAAAGCTCACAACTTGGAGAACAATAAGGCAGTGGTTGTCTTTCTTTTTCTCCTACATGTTAAGGGTGCATCACACTAGCTAACAGTAACGTAGTTTTTTGCATCTTGATTTCAAACGGAGTAAGGGAGCCAGCATTCTCCGTTGTTACTCAGTCATGCGACAGTCAACAATCATTAAGGAGGGCGCTGAGGTCCACTGGGGTAGTGACCCAACAAAACAGTCTCCTTTATTACACGAGAATACATTTAATACCTGAATGACTGAAGCAGTTGAGTTTTACCAAAGAGGGCAAATTGCCTGCTTCATGTACTGTAAAGTGAGTAATGAAAACAATTTAAACACTAAGGCGTTCAAGTGCCCTGTCATTTTTGAACAATTGGTAGTCCTGAGAATAGGATGCACACTTGGGCAGGGTAACACTCAATCAGTAGCAACTCCCTAGATCCTTTTTAGAATCTGCTCTCTGGCAATCTTTCTTGCATCCACAAAAGAACTAGGCAAATCACTTGTGACACTATTTATTGGACCTGGTTCATGACCTAAACACCATCAGCAAAAACTAAGCAACACTCAAGGAAGTAGTGATTTTCTCATCCTCTGACCGTTCCAACTGAAGAACGGAACCTACACCTCTCATTACCACTCCAACAACCTGTACCAGTAATAATCACAAAAACATGCCAAGAAACTAAAAAACAGCTGAATCAGGAACATTTTGGAAGCCACCATTATAAGCGACCTCAGACAAGAGGACCTTTGATTTCACACCTCAGAAGACCTTTAAAAAAACTCATTTCCAGATATATTCTGAAGTAACCACCTGAATACATTCTCCAAAGGGAACTCATCGGTGAACTGGAGAGAAAAGGCAACTGCAACCCTGCATCTCCTCTAATCCTAAACCAGTTAAGAATTTTCATAAGAGTTACATATTCAGAATTGCTAGAAACCTTTACTTGTCACATGACAACCAACACACAGGAACTGCAGGTGAAGACCCTGACCCCAGAATTAATACACTCAGGCTTTTTAATTCTGATTGCCCCTGGCACAAATCCAGACAAGTAAATGTTAAGATCAATGAGCCTCCAACCCCTTAACGTCACAGACCCATCTTTATATGGCTGGAACACAGTGTTTTCTAGCAATGGCATATTCAACCCATCATTGTAATTGGTGATTCATAATGTCCTTAATACCCAGGGGTTTTATAGTGTGGACCTGGGGATCGGACCTGTGTTTCTCTGCATCGTCTTGCTTCCAAAGTGAACACTTTGCCCCTGAACAAAATTGATGATCTGTTAACATGTAAACCTGCTTCATCACTGACCAGTCACCAAAAATACATGAAGGCATTCCAGTTGGATGCAAGATTAAATTCAAGTATCTCACCAACAAGTTGTGGAGGAATATTGTTAGACCCCAGGGAATATATCCAAGTCTCAGAATGCCCTCGGTCAACAATGTCCCAGATTAAACATCCCTCCTCATATACAGCCCAAACTGTGCAGACACATTTTTGGATGCAGCCCTCAACGTACCAGTGAACCATCCGTTTCTGTCATTACTTTGATCGTAATGTCTGGCTTGGGATAGATGAAAATCCCACCACAAAATCCCTCACAGCTAACCTCACCACATTACATCTAAAACTAGTGAAGGGTGCCACCCACATAACAGGACATAAGCTTGTTGACATTTTCTGTGTTGAAACATTGCAACTGTCTGCTCCACCACCCGCCACCTGTATGGATAACATTTGCTCTTCCCTTTCACAATCTTCTCATATGCTCTGTCACATGCAGCACCTTCCCTAGACCCTGTTTCCAGATCTAGTCCCTGGAAAGAAGAACAAAACAAGACATTATTAGAAATACTGCAATCAAACAAAACATCCTCCACACCAGACCGACAACCTAACACTCCAGATAAAGAACTCAAACATTCATAACTGCTTATACTTGGCTTTAGATGAATTCAAGAACTGAAAATAAAAAAATATAAAAGCCTCAAATGAATTCTGCAAAACAGCACATGCCAAAATAACACAAATATGGAGGAAGCATAGCCTAGGAGCAGACACATGTAACTACCATCAACAGCTACGCATTTACAAGCCAGCTAATACATTACACTACTCCAGATGCATTGACTCCTCAACAGAGCCAAAAGGCCATTTTCAACAAGGAATTTAAAAACATGGCAGCCTACGACACAACCCCTAACCATTGAAGAGCTATGTGATCAAATTGCAAGTCTTCAAACATTTTCTTGCTCATTCAATAACATCTGGACAGCAAAGGATCACCACAACCTTAGGCCTGCAAGGAGACAGCACCCCTTGACTCATGGATACTAAAATCCTGCAATTTCTCGGTTCTGACTCTTCTCTCCACCATCAACTCGTGCAACTCTGTAGTATCATGTGAAGATTCCTGTCCTTCCAAGATATTTAAAATCACAAAACATCAGGACTTGATGCCAGCTATCCCATAGTTTCCCAACAACATCATCACCACAAGGATTGCCCACATAAGCCGTCGTTGGACCCTAACAAACCTACAGTCACACAATTTCAAACACACTTTCATTGGGAAAATACAAGAATAATGCATATGCTGTCAACTTCTAGATTGTGTTCAATGTAAGAACCTGCTCATGACTCATAGCATGGCGTAAGACCCACAAATCAAAAGTTCTCATTATGAGATACTCCAAGAAACAATACGGATGAAATCGCTTGAGATGCCTCTTATCTTTTTGGACATCTGTGCAACCTTTGACACCATTAGTCACAAACTAAGACAGAGACACCGGTTAAAGCAATGAAGAGGACACCAGAAATATATAGAAACTTCAACTACCGGGCCAGATCTAAAAAGAGGTTTTTCACATGTGGATAACAACAAATGGACTGAAGCTCAACTCTTCCAAAACCGAACTCATGCTTTGCAGTGCAACCCATCAAACACAATCAGTTTCCTGCTATTTCGTGTTGGGCCCAGGAGCTGCACCCTCCTCAACAATAAGGAACCTTGGAATAACAATGGATCTTAGCCTAAAGCTAGAATTACAAGTAGGATTGATTGTTAACTTCGCACACTATGACGCATACTACCATACCTTTATTTCATCCACAGGATCATGGCCGTGAAAGCGATGTTCCAACAAGACAAGAGCATGCCCCATAGCCTTTATTTAGGTCTCCCCAATTACATCATTGAAAAGTTACAAAGAGCACAAAGACGTGACAGCAAGACAGCTCCTTAGGATGCGAAGATTGAAGCACATCACTCCTGCACTTAAGATACTGTATTGGCTCCCCATAAAAAAAAAAAGATACACTTCAAAGATCTTTGCATGGACACAGCGCTTAACGTGGAAAGGGCACAGCTTACTTTCGAAGGCTCTAATTAATACTGCATGCCCACCAGGACTCTCAAATCAATTGATGCCAGTGTAGTCAGTGTCCCGGACTTTAAGAAAAAAAGACAAGGAGGATCGTCATTCTTTGTTAGATACCAATTCTTACAAATCACTACTGAAACATCTTTGTATGGAAGCAAACCAGCAGACATTCGGGAAACAATTAAAAACATGGCTTGTCAACTAAAGCAAATGGCATGCTTTTCTTTTCATAAGATTTATTTTGGTACAAGAATCCCCATAAAATCATCAAAATGCACAATAAAATCAATATCACTGTCACAAAACAAAAAATTACAAACCAAATCGAGCATCCAATCAGAAAACTCCAATGTTTCAAAAGAGATTAAACGGCTTTCATATAAGAGACAATCGAACATTAAGTGCTTTTTTCTAGTTACTAATGTTGATCTTAGAAAAGTCAATAACGTCCAAGAAATCAAAAGGAGTGTACGCAAGGAGAATAAAAAGCATTGCAGGTCTACATTGATGAAAGTTCAATGTTTGTGTAGTAAAGGTGCTATAGTACATTTACGAACACAGTGGCGCATTGGACAGAAACAGAACAGATGTAAAAGATCATCTGGACCACTATTACAGAAATTGCATATAACATTAGTTGGATCATTCGAAACTCAATTTCCCTTAACTGATTTTAAAAGAAATAAGTTAAAGCGGGCTCTGGTTATCCAACAATGCTCATTTAAAAGATTAGTGAATAACAGATTTTAAGGAGAATTCGTGGAGAGCAAAATACATTGGCGATTAGCAGTTTTACGTAATATAGCTTTCACGCCCCAGCTGTGGGGTCGGACATGGGGTTTAACGGGCCGCCAACCCGAGATTTGGTAAGTCTGTGCAAAGTATTTCCATTTTTTTTTTCATCTGACATGAGATGAGCTCTGCGTGAGCCCATTTCCTGTTGGAGAAAAGAAATGCTAAAAATTCCCTGCCACCATTGAAATGGTGTCCCTTTTTGGATGACTGGCCATGGAAAACGTTCCAAAATGGCTGCCGTCACACGAAAAGGGATCTAGACCCTTTCCAATTTCGACCAGATGGGAGGAGCATTGGTCGTGCAGGTAAATTTGGATGTGGAATTGGGGTTTTCTACCATGATGAGGCAACACTGAGACTCCCTGTTGCCTCCCCATGTTAGAAAAAAAAGGGAAAGGGCCTTGGGTGGCTGGAACAGCGGGTGGGGATTGTGTATTCAAGTCCACTGTTTCAGCCACCTGATTGGCTGAGCGCCCTTCTCCAGGTGCAAATTCTAATTCTTCTCTCTCTCAACACTCAGCCTCGCCCAGAGACTATTGTGGTTTATCTCAATCCTTATTAGTAACGCAGGTTTAGTAAGCAGTGAACCACAATTAATCATGTTTGCCAGGTTTTTGGCATGGGCCAACCAAGGAATAGCTAAAATATTTTTTTCAGAATTTAACAGCCAAGAAATAATTTGTTGAGCAGGAACAGCTTTAGAATTTCCCCAAATATGTAACCATAGACAGACAGGCTCCAATTTAAACTCATCCTCCAAATATTTAAGCCCAAATTCCTGATCAATGGCAAAGTTGGTAGCAGAAAATGGCAAGCCCAACAGTTGTTTTCAAAAACATATTTTTGTTAACTTGGAGCTGTGATAAATTACCGTATCCCGAGAGGCCCATACCAGATTTGCCAATGGAAATAGCTTTGGCATTATATATTTTTTATATAATCTCAATTGGAGAACATCTGTAAGATTTAGCAATTAATGAATTCCATGAATGGCCTACGTCATACAGTTCACTTGTTGGATAAAGTGATTTTTGCTGGATGACGAGGCGGTAAAGGCCATTCCTAAGTAATCAAAAGAGCAAGTTTAATATGATCCCATTAAAAAAGGAGGGAGAGGATCCATCCCACTTACACCAACAAGTGGGCTTGCAGATCATCACAGCAGATTTGGCCACGTTAACTTCTAGTACCAGTCCACTCAAGTTCAGAGGAAGTATTGATTACCCTTTGTAAAGCACTCAACGTCCTCGCTATCAGAACAGTGTCATCCACATAAGCATAAGCAAGAATGGGCACAGACAAGTTGCTGAAATGTGGAACGTCAGCTTGGCAAACTTCAGGTTTTGGCATAAGACTATTAATATATATAATATATGACCAGTTCACAAGGAGAGTGTCCATCCCACATTGGTCACCCAAGTGCTTGAATGCTACCCCCATCCCCAGTTGGTCACCCATGCGCTCGAATGCTCCCTCCACCCCATCGTTGGTTGTCCGTGAGCTTGACTACTCTCCCCACCCCCCGTTGGTCACCCGTGTGCTTGCATGCTCCTCCACCCCCCTGATGGTCGCCCATGTGCTTGAATGAACCCCTCAACCCCCTGTTGGTCGTCCGTGTGCTTGAATGCTCCCCCATCTGCTGCTGGTCGTCCTTGTGCTTAAATGCTCCCCCACCTCCCTGTTGGTTACCTGTGTGCTTGCATGCTGTCCCCACCACCCCTGTTGGTCGCCCTTGTGCTTGAATGCTGCCCCCATCCCTCAGTTTGGTCACCCATGTGCTTGAATGTTCCCCCCAGACCCCTGTTGGTCGCCTGTTTGCTTGAATGTTCCGCCCGTAACTGTGTGTTACTGCCTCCCGTAACTACAGACGGGTACCACATTTATGCCTGCTTTCTAATCTAATGTATTAGCTTCTACTGGCCACCATGCACCATGGGGCTGACACTATGCTTTTCCATATAGGCTCAACCATGCATTAATGCTCAGTTTCGTGGCTGGCAACATGCCCAAGGATCTTGACCTCGCAATTATGTGTAGCTTCCGCCTTGCAACATATGGATGGCACCAGGTCCCACCGACTATGAACTCGCATCTGCAACACACAGGTGGCACCACGTATTTGCCTACTTGATTTTACATTTACATCTGTGTGTAGTTGTCGCCATGCAATATATGGCTGGCACCATGTACTTGCTTACTGAGGACCATGTAAATGAATATAGCTGCCGCTGTGTAACTCTTGTTGGCACCACATATGCAGCTACTAATCATATATATACATTGTAAATAACCAAAGCGCTTTATGTAATATTACTGTAACCGTATTCTTAAGTCATAGCACCTTCATACCTCAGGGTTATGTTGTGCTTTACAAATGTTAAAATAAAAAATAAATAAAAAATACTTCCCAAGGGCGTGCCAAAGCAGGTACACATTAACTATCAAAGGCAATTTTAAGGTCCATAAGGGGGAGGTGGATCCTTTCCCTCTTCAAAAAGATTTAATTCACCATCACCAGGTACAAATTAAAAGATTGTTTATTGGCTCCTAATCCTTCCCTAAAATCCAGTTGAAAGTTTTAGACAATTTATTGTCTGCCCACCATTGCAATTTAGCCAAAATAACCCTACTAAAGATCTTAAACTGTGAATTAATCAAGGAAATGGGCCTGCAACAAAGAGATCTCTGGGACCCTTCTCATATATAAAGAAGATGACATCCAGTTTCCAATTATCCAGAAATTTCCCTTGCTCCTGGAATGTATTAAAGAAAATGGTGAGTAGAGGTTCCCAGAAATCCATACGATTTTTAAAAATGTCAACAGATCCAGGACAACGAGCCGCAGCTTGGGAGGTTAGGGCAGTAGGGCAGTTCTAACATCCTCCAGGGATACCTGCAAATTAATAGGACTTCCCTCCATCAAGGGGGTGCTTTGACGTCCCCAAAAAAATGTACCTTATACAAATGACCAAAATGGGAACCAACTTGGGATTCTCAAAATGGCTCGTGCTATTGGGATACAAAACAAGTTAATAAGAGTAACCCAATGATTCTCACCGCCTTCCATAGGCCTCAACCCTTAAAGCTTGCATGTGCCCAAATGTCCAAATCAACATAACCCTCAACAGAATGCGTGGAATCTTCTGAAACATGAGAAACACACTCCCAAGACCTCCCCAACACTCACCCTTCCCAGCTATGCATCCCTGCACACACAAACACAACAGCATGCCCACTCCTCACTAACAGGAGTATCGCAACCTGCTTTTTTAACAGATCCATTCACAGAGAGGCCAACATTATTGGCAGAAGAGCGCCTAACAAGACACCTTTACTTTCTTAGTTACATGGGAAATACGGAGTGAACTGGTGCCAGGCACTGCTACTTCAATTCTTCCTGCCAGCACGATAGTCTATTTGTTATGGTTTCTGCATAAAGTCATGATCACCTTTTTCTTCTATTCTACATGCCTTGGCCATGCATTTCTAAATACAGTGCTTGAGTCCAGTGTGTATACAGTATGCATTAAAATAAAACATGACCCACTGAGTCAGTCAAGCCACCGGTCGGCAAATACTAGCTGAGGTTCAGTTTACTGGAGCATCTATTCAAAAGTGTATGATATGAGATGCAGTATAAGATCTAACAGTTTTCTGTGCTATAAATATAATAATCTTAATTTGACTCTCATGCATCGCACAGCATATTCCCATACAATATAGTTAGTCTGCACAAACCCAGATTATTTTGCCCATTATCTTGATTGTTCTAGTTTTGGGGTATTCATGGTGGCCTTACCCCTCTGAGGACACCTTTCTCTTTGAACCACCCCATCCCAAAACTAGATTCAGCTTCTTTAAATTCCCCTCCCCCACTCGTCCACGCTAAACTGACCACAGAGAGCTCCAGTATTCAGGCTACAAAGGCCATAAAAGTATTATCTGCTGTGTTTAAACCCAGGTACTCTGCATTGCCGTTCCTGGAGTGACAAGCAAGGCCCTCAAGGTGTCCCCCTCACATAGTATGACACTATTTCAAACTGAAAAAATACGGAATTTGCATAATAGACATGCTCCTGTTGTGATCATGGTGTATGTAGCACAAGAGGCACAGAAGAGACTCCAGGTTACACTATTACTGTAGTTATGATCAACACAGAGTTTGGCAAAGACATGATCTGTTATGTTCTTTTGAAAACTAAGAATATTCAGAACCTTCAAAGAAGAAGGGTGTGCTCTTCATCTCCTGGGTGAAGTTGCTCTGATATACTGTGTGTTACCCACTTCTTACATTATTGCAAACCATCATATTTTGCATTGGGATTTGAAGAGTTTGATATGGTTGTACAGTTACGTGTGCTGTGTTTTAACCCCCATATATGAGTGTGTCATCCATTTTCAATTGCTACTGAACGAGTTCGATACTGTATGGGTACAGTACTGTGTAATGTGTTTTTCCCCCCCATTTGTGAGGGTGTCATTTGTTTCGATTTGCTATGAAAAGAGGTTAACACTGTACATGGGATTAGTACAGTGCGTAACACTCTTCTCAAATTTTCTTTGGAGCCAACACCTTGGCTGCCCCACTGGACATCATCTTGGAGGAGGTATCACAACTGGATAGAGTGAGAGAAATGTCAGAGACCAGACCAACTTGCCCGAGATCTCAGTAACTGGAAAGGGTACAAGAAGTGCACATTAAGCCAGTGAATAACACCACCATGTTGGCAACGTTGCAGGGGTCTGAAAACTATACAATCTCTGATGTAGCAGAGGATCAAAAAGTACAGGAATTAATCAATGAAACAAGGACTCCGTTACCCACAAAAAAGACCTGAACATGGCAGGCTGTTCATGCCCACTGTACTCTAGAATGAGTGGATCTGAACGGAACCATGAAGGTAGAGAACTTTGTATGAAATACATTGTCAACGTAGAATCCCAGCATGAAGAGTCAATGAACGCTTCCTGGCAATCCTATGTGATGAATCCAACTGAGTCCTCACAGAAACCCTGCCTAAAGTCTCCTCCCTGGTGGCCAGGGGAAGGCAGCTGCTACATGATCGTAACCCTGGTATTAGTAGGGAGGATCACCTGGGAGGAGAAAGGCCCCAAGGGGGTGGGAGGGCTCCATTGGGTGAGGGGCAGTAATTGTCTCCCTTGAAGGAAGAGATGTCAGTGTGCCAGCATGTGTTATGGCTTGTTGTCAGAGAGAGATTTCTTGTTCTAATGTTATTCACCCTGGGGTTGGTGAGGCTTAGTCTTAATCAGTCATTTATTAGACACAAAGCTCCCCCTCAAAGTTTTTTCACATTTGCAATGATAAGAACTCCTTTGATTTTAAAAGAATCAT